>NC_090221.1:2718044-3409294 GCF_024489055.1 Chanodichthys erythropterus | reverse complement strand
AAAAACAGAGAAAAGGCAGCCCTATTGACCGCAAATGATATATTACCGATCCCTTGGGCAGTCTAAATTGGTAGAAATGTGTCATGTGGGTGATGTTCTGAGAAGTAACAGCACAAGATAAGGCAGTGAGGCCTGTAAAAAGCAACTGGTTCATTTACCAGGGGATTCGAGAGCAAACTAACTCAGAAGAGAAACAAGAATCTACCAATCATGCTAAACTGAACAGTGCAAATATGACATTTCAACCATTATGTGAAATGCATCTAACTACATTATAATTTTATCTTGTTATCTGATTTGACAGATGTCTCAAGACATATTCACCATCAAATTTTAGAGCAACTTTAAATGCAAAAAAAATATATAATTATTTGCATCTTTTAAATTACATTGCACAATTGCTAAACGCTGAGGTACAAATCACACATTAATCATCATCAACCCACCCTCATATCTCTCCAAATCATATCTCTTTTTTTTTCTGTTGAAAAGAACGTCAAACCTGCTTTATATATATATATAAAATAAAAATTCATGATGATCACTAGCTGTCAAGTTGTTTGGTTTATTAAATGAAGTAATAGGTTAAGATTTAAAACCAGGTCCCCTTTCAGGTTAAATAAAATTTGTACTACTAGATTGTCAAATCTTACTCTAATATAAAGTAACAACTAAGTAGATTTTAATTCTTTTGTCATTTCTTATTTCGTCAGTCTATAGGCACCAAGTGAACCAGCACTCCTGTCCTCTCAATAAAATAATGTGATGACACCCCTGGTGAGTGGTGAGAAGTTTAATGTGAGTATGTGGAGTTATATATATGTGATTAGATCATTTGTTTTTGATTGCCCTTTTAGACTTTTAGTAATTCTGTGTTGCTTATAAATCTTTGGGAAATGCCATAAAATCTTATCTGCCATAAATTCAGCAATGATCTTGTATATAAATATAGCTGCAAGCAGCAATTATGGGGTCAAGATGAATAAGGGCAGAAAAGTAAATATTTGTGGACATCTGTGATCATGAGGTTGGGATAAAGCTGTTTAAATTACATTAGTTAAAGAACTTATAACATAATACTATGGTTTATAACTTCTGAGCAGTAGGTGGCGCTATGACAAAACTCTGCATACACCCTCAAATCATGCCTGTGATGACATGTACCAAGTTTCGTGTCAATACACAAAGCATTTGCAAAGATACAGCCGCATATCCATTTTGGCGTGCTCATAGTCAAATTTGTTGATGCAGTATAAAACAACGGTTGGGACTATCAAAAATCTTTTTAATACGTTTTTGTCATGAGTGTCTGTAGATTCTACATACCAAATTTCGTAGAAATCGGATACATTTTGTAGGAGAAGTTCAAAAAATAGGTTTTATATAAAATTCAATATGGCTGACAGTAAGTATTGTAAAACATGGCAAATTTGGTATCGTAGGACATGCATAAGCCAGCAAATCTAATGATGTAAGTTAAATGACAATATGTTGACTTTTTCATCTGTTATAAGCATGAATTTTATTATATCTCTTGACCACTAGGGTGCGCTGACCTAAAACTTTACAGGTCCTCGCAGAAAATGACCTTGATGAATCATAGTGAGTTTCGAAATGATAGCCTATGTTAATGCATTCGTAAAAACACAGCATTTTATGACAAGATTTAAAATGGCCAACACCCAAAATGGCCGACCAAAGAAAATTGGATATCATTCAACTCGGAGACCATCCTCATGACAAGGCATTCAAAAGTTATAAGCAAAAAAAGTAATTTCTCCTATCTCTGCACCAGTAGGTGGCGCTGTGAAGATACTGTGCATGTACGTCCAAGTCATGCCTGTATTGACATATACCAAGTTTGGTGTCAATATATCAAATCAGATACAGCATCAAATCCATTTTTGAGTGCTCGCCGTCAAATTCATTGATGCGCTATAGTAGAACGGATTGGCAGATCAAAAATCTTTTAGTAACTTTTTGCCTGGATTGTGAGTAGATGCTACATACCAAATTTCATGCAAATTGGTCAAACGCTGTAGGAGGAGTTCGAAAAAGCAGGTTTTTCGGAAAATTCAAAATGGCAGAAACATTTTCATGAAGGAAATGATGTCTTCGAATCAGCATGAGCCATGGAATCAGAGGAAAATTATTATTTTTTTAAATAGCTTCTAGGACTTACACGTCAAAAGTTATGAGCATAAACATAAATGAATCTTTGAACTGTTGGTGGCGTTAGAGGGTTTGAGGTAGAGACTTTGTGTGCCAAATTTCATTCCTTTTTACCATTCGGTTCTATGGGATGCCATAGACTCAAGAGCGGAATGTTGAATAATTCAAGAATGAAACAAATGACTGTCCTTACAAGTGAGTCATTGAATCATTCACTTAATCAGTTTGTTCGAAAACACTGATTAATTCTTAAATTAAACAGTGAATGCTACAGTGTGAGACACAGCAGAAAAACGTACAAAGTAACTGCAACATTGTGTCTAAAATGTAAGTTATTCATTATAAAATTTGTACATCAGAGTGAAATGAATTGCAGAAAAAGAAAAAATGTAGGGCGGGGACTTGGTTCAGTGCATCGGTTGTTGATTGGATGTTGATATGTGGGTTTTGCACTCAAACGTGAAGGCAGGGGTTTAAGTGACTTCACTACTTCATTGGAGAAGTCCTACATACGTCAACAGAGAGAAGTCACAGTTGATATTTTCAACATTATGAGGTAAACATATGCACAGATGAATAGTTCACTATAAGATCAATAAGATGCATTTAGAAAAAATTTGATTTAGCATGACTCCTCATGCCTTTATTGTATATCTTGATTTGTCATCACAAGTTTTTCCATTATGTGTGGGCTATGGGAGGGGCTGAATGCTGCAGTAATTACACTGATGACAGAGAACAAATCATTAAGCAGCCATATGTCCATTAGCCCCAAAAATCTTGTGACTGTCCTCCAGAAGCTCTCCGTTCCAGGCCCACTGTTTTTAGGTTTTCCAAGGGGACTCGTTTGGAATTAAGCACAAAGTGATTTTTAATTGGCCATATGCTGCATCATCTCTCTCATTTAAGACAAAGGCAAGTCAAGTGAGCCACTAATGAAGGCAGGCGCTGTAGAAAAATTATATCCAAATTGTATTTAAATACAATTTGGATATAAGAGAGACGAAAAAGAGGGTGAGAGAAGGGGAAGGGGACATGACCATCAGATTACTGAAATATTCATACCACACTCTGTTCATATCCCTGAGAGCTATACCTGAGGGAATTCTCCACATCTGCATTGATTCAAACGCTTCTATCAATGTTCTTAGTGGAAAACCTCAGTTTGCTAATATGCTACTTGAAGAAACGTGCATTTGTCGCCAACAGAATTGAGCACATTTTATTAGAATTGATCAGGATATAATTGATCAAACTATATACGCCGCCTAGTGGTACGCACTTTAGTGTTGCGTCTCTTAATCAAATACACTTTATCCTAAAGGTTTATAATTTCGACTTTACTTAGCTGGAGCACTGTTATATTCGATTCTGACCGGTTCAAAGTTCATTGGTCAAATATTTCTGAAAAATAATTTATTTAGTCTTGAATCGATCATTCACTCTAAAAAGTGCTGGGTTAAAAACAACCCAAGTTGGGTTGAAAATGGACAAACCCATGCAGCGTTTGGATTGTTTTGACCCAGCGGTTGGGTCAACATGCTGGGTATTTTTTATGAACTCAACTTTTGTTTAAAAATTATTATATGGCTGGATTAAAATAAACCCAAAATAGGTTGGAAATTAAAAATCAGACACATAATTACTAGAGGCAACAATAATAATTAAAATGTGAACATTTATTATCAGGCAATTTAATAAATGTTTATTCTTTAATTATTAATAATTTGTTAATTTCCAACATACTTTGGGTTCATTTTTAAGCAAGCAATACAGTACTTTTTAAACAACACTTGAGTTCATAAAACTACCCAGTAGGTTGGGCAAACATTTAACCCAACTGCTGGGTTTGTCCATTTTCAACCCAACCTGGGTTGTTTTTAACCCAGCATATTTTAGAGTGAACTTATTAATAAATGTTCACCTTTTGATTATTATTGTTGCCTCTAGTAATTAAGTGTCTACATTTTTAATTTCCAACATTTTGGGTTCATTTTAAGTCAGCCATATAGTAGTTTTTTTAATAGAATAGTTGGGTTAAATAAAACTACCAGCGGGTTGGGCAAACATTTAACCCAACTGCTGGGTTAAAACAACCCCAATCGCTGTCCATTTTCAACCCAATGAAACAATTCCCTCTAGTAATTGTCTAAATTTTTAATTTCCAACATTTTGGGTTCATTTTAAGCCAGCCATGTAGTCATTTTTAAACATTAGTAGGGTTAAATGTTTTATTTAACAACCCAATCGCTGGGTCTGTCCATTTTCAACCCAACTTGGGTTGTTTTTAACCCAGCATTTTTAGAGTGTACTTATTAATAAATGTTTACCTTTTGATTATTATTGTTGACTCTAGCAATTATGTCTACATTTTTAATTTACAACATTTTGGGTTCATTTTAAGCCAGCCATGTAGTCATTTTTAAACAATAGTTGGGTTAAATAAAACATTTAACCCAACTGCTGGGTTAAAACAACCCAATCGCTGGGTTTCTCCATTTTCAACCCAACTTGGGTTGCTTTTAGCAAGCGTTTTGTTTAAATAACTGACAACAATCGATTATGATCTAGCATGGTTGTTTACTGTACTTACGGTAGAAGACATACTCCGTGTTATTGGACCAGTTTCTGTCGTCTGTGTGTCTGTTGTGAGGAGATGTGGTGAGTGATGAATTGCACGCGACGATGTGGAATCCGCTCTCCGCGAGCATATCAAACGCTCGCTCCAGGTGGCGAAACTTGAGGTAAAGCTGGGAAGTGTATCGCTCAGGTGGCCGGTCAGGATCCCGGCTGTCGTTCAACGCGTCCCCGAAAACTTCTTTAGCCAGACCGACCCTTCCGCAAATAAAGATTTTGGGTATTCCTCGAGGTTTTGGATCAGCGTCCCTCCCGAACGCGCACGAGCTCTTGTATCCCACCGTGAGGAAGCCGTAGCGCCGATCGCGCGCGTCCAGGTAAGACGCGGGGAACAACCTCTGATCGCTTCCCTGGGACGCTTCGTCAAAATCACTGTGAGTGTAATCATCTGGGGTGAGGATTTTGACGAGCTCGGGCAGCTGGAAGAACTCAGCCTCCCGTTTCAGCCTCCCTTTCTCCGGGAAATAATCCGGCAGGACGACGTTCTTATCTCGGAGATAGTCCAGCACATATCGAAACAGAAATCCGTCCCTGTCAATGAAGAAGCGTCCCTTGATGTCCTGCGCGAGGTCGTTGGAAATGTCCTTTTTAGTGGAGAATAATTTCCCCAGCAGTGAGTTTGGCACGCTGGTGAGGGTGGCATGGCGCGTGTAGTACACCTGTCCACCTACATTGAGCTCAACCACGTCTGAAGAGCAACTCTGAGCACATCCACTGTCCTTGGGCGTTTGATAAGTCCTGCAATTTTCAGTCAGGGCCATTTTGGCGATGCACACTTCAAAAAATGAAAAAGCGAAGATGCAAAAGTTTTTGATATGTGTTTGCTGAGCAAAAAGTCAAGAGGAACATAACCTGCACACTCTGTTCACAGTCCATTATGTTAACATCTCTGAGACCTGCATGGTGTGTTTATAAAAGTATAAAGGCATCAAAATGAGGCTTCTCCCACAAATGCAACTGGGCGTCTATTGCCAGATGATCTATCTGAACACACATCTCCTGTTATTTAGAATAACGTAGAAATAGAAGAGCTCTCACCCATGGGAACCAATTGTGCAGCTCATGTAACCTCCAGCTGAAAATCCAAAAATAAGTTCTGCCTATAAAAAATGAAAAACTGCACCAGCCAAGACAGCTTCAACTTCCTTCTCTGTCCGTTCAGAACAGTTATTCTACATGTATATGGCACCCACCCAGCATTTCTCGAGTTGGAACGGAGGGTGCGTTGGGAAGTTTGAGCATCCTTACTCTCCAGAGCACCAGCAGCGTAGTGCGAATGAATGCAGCGTGCTGAGAGAGGCTTTGGACGGGGGAGGGAGACCATTCTTAGGGAGATGAGCCTTACATCATCTTAAAGGAAAATGACAGCTGGAAAGATACAAGCGTTGCACCCTGCTTCTCCACATTTCCAGATATGCTCATGCAATTATTGTGCTCGATGAGAACATGAAATGCTTGTTTTCATCTCAGAACTTCATTGATTTAAAGTAGTTGAGCTCAAATCCCACATGCATTCCCAGAGATTTAAAAAATGTTGGGTTAAAACAATCCAAGTTGGGTTGAAAATGGACAAAGTCGGCGACTGGGTAGTTTGACCCAACATGCTGGGTAGTTTTATTTAACTCAACTATTGGTTAAAAATTACTGTATTGCTTGCTTAAAATGAACCTGAAATAGGTTGGATATTAACATTTATTAATAAGTTTATTAATATTGTTGTTTATGGGTTGTTTTTAACCCAGCATTTTTTAGAGTGTATCTTTGGTGAGTTTTAGGGGACCTCAGTGTACGTATGTTATGGATTCAGGACCACGGACAGATCCGCACAAACTTGGTTCCAGCTGGCTTACTACACTCTAAAAAATACTGGGTTAAAAAGAACCCAAGTTAGATTGAAAATGCACAAACCCAGTGATTGGGTTGTTTTAACCCAGTGATTGGGTTAAATGTTTGACCCAACATGCTGGGTAGTTTTATTTAACCCAACTATTGTTTCAAAATTACTGTATGTCTGGCTTAAAATGAACCCAAAATTAAAAATCAGACACATAATTACTAGAGGCAACAATAATAATCAAAAGGTGAACATTTATTAATAAGCAATTTAATAAATGTTTATTGTTTCATTATTATTCATTAAACGTATTAATAAATGTTAATTTTCAACATACTTTGGGTTCATTTTAAGCAAGCAATAAAGTCATTTTTAAACAATAGCTGAGTTAAATAAAACTACCCAGCATGTTGGGTCAAACATTTAACCCAACTACTGAGTTAAAACAACCCAGGTGCGGGGTTTAACCCAGCATTTTTTTAAAGGGTTAGTTCACAATTCTGTCACCCTCATGTTGTTTCACACCCGTAAGACTTTCGTTCATCTTCAGAACACAAATTAAGATATTTTTGATGAAATCTGATGGCTCAGTGAAGCCTGCATTGACAGCAACATAATCAACACTTTCAATGCCCAGAAAGCTACTAAAGACGTATTTAAAACAGTTCACATGACTACAGTGGTTCAACCTTAATGTTATGAAGCGACGAGAATACTTTTTGTGCACCAAAAAAACAAAAAAACGACTTTATTCAACAATATCTAGTGATGGGTGATTTCAAAACACTGCTTCATGAAGCTTTACGAATCTTTTGTTTTGAATCAGCGGTTCAGAGTTTGTATCAAACTGCTTAAGTCACGTGAACTATTGAAATTTCTAAACACTTATGATGTGACGAAGCCTCCTTTACTGAAACCATGTGACTTTAGCAGTTTGAAATGCGCTCTGAACCACTGATTCGAAACAAAAGATTAGTAAAGCTTCAGTGTTTTGAAATCACCCATCATTAGATGTTGTTGAATAAAGTCGTTATTTGTTTTTTTGGTGCACAAAAAGTATTCTCGTCGCTTCATGACATTAAGGTTAAATCACTGTAGTCACATTGACTGTTTTAAACATATCTTTAGTAGCTTTCTGGACACTGAAAGTGTTAATTATCTTACTGTCAATGCAGGTCTCACTGAGCCATCGGATTTCATCAAAAATATCTTAATTTGTGTTCTGAAGATGAACGAACGGATCGACATGAGTGTGAGTAATTAATGACAGAATGTTCATTTTTGGGTGAACTAACCCTTTAAGAGTGTAGAGGCAACAATAATAATCAAAAGGTAAACATTTAATAAATGTTTATTGTTTAATTATTAATAATTAAACTTATTAATGCACTTTAATTTATTAAATATATTAATAAATGTTAACATACTTTGGGTTCATTTTAAGCCAGCCATATAATAATTTTTAAACAACAGTTGGGTTAAATAAATTGTTAGTCAAACATTTAACCCAACCGCTGGGTTTGTCCATTTTCAACCCAACTTGGGTTGTTTTTAACCCAGCATTTTGAAGAGTTGACATATATCTCACAATAAATTGAGTGTTGAATGTTATTCAATAGTGCATCGGCTTTATGCAATGAAACTACTTTCCTATCGCTTTGGCACCGTTCAGAATATACTGTAAAATCCACATATCCCAGATTTAATGGCATTTTCTTTACTCTAACCCTCACAAGATTGCACAGATCCAGAGGATTCTTTGAGTTAGAGAACATGTTTGTTTAAGCATGCAAACCTTTGGCACACTGTGCTGATCTTGTTTCAAGGAATTTGCGAGCGCTGGCTTTGAGGCTGTGGTCACGCTTACCCAGCTAATTTTGTGTATTCTGCTTGAAAAAGTGTTGCTAGGCACCGACAGGAGAAACTGTGAGTGGGATTCAGATGGCAAATGCTCTGCTGTTTTCTTTCTTATCTGCAATAATGCTTTATGATAAAGGACCGGCAACAATACTGGCATGAACATAATGATATAAGTTTACTCCCTCTTAGAGACTGCTATAAATACTCAATTCTCAGATGATATGAATCATTAGACTATAGACTGCCAGCATATACTTGATGTTATTCAGTCTTCGTTTTAAAGCAGGTAGTTCAACATGATCACATCTGAAGTTGAAGACGTGCCTTAAATAAAGCACTTAAATAATGCAGGACAGTTCTTCAGGTACACGTCCAGCACTCTTTAATCATTCAGCCCTGTCAGAGTATTTTGAGTCACTGCAAAATGTATTAAGAAATGTAATAAATCAAATAAAAATTAGCATTATCCAATTCATCCACTGATTAATGTGAAGCTTGCATGTTGCATTACAGATAATCCATGTATTATAAACATATAATCTTTTGATTACTTGGATTACTGGTCAAACTGTGTGGTCTTCATCCATCCATAAGCATAACACATACACTTCGGAGGAGGGAGTCGTCATCGCTGTGCAGCAATCCATTGACCTAGATTTTTAGTATTCTCTGGATTTCAGCCACCCCAGCCTCAGAGAGGAGCCATTTATGTGGATTTGGATGTTTCTGTGTTGCTGCCTTTGTGCTTAATGGAACCAGAAGAGTGCCATTATTGCAATTATTTATTTTTCAGCTCCATGGTGTGCTTTTGAGAGTGAGGGTTTGATCCGGTTCCTTGCATAGCGCCTATTTCTACCCATATTTTTAACGGGTTTCATTATTGCTGACAGTTTATGAAATAGTGTTTATGTACAGCTCCACATATTTTACATATTTTATCACCTAATTTTCTGTTTCTCCTTAAATGCATATTATCTACAAAGCAGTGTTATTTTATCATTATTGAGATATTATTAGGGTCAAAGACATTTAGATGTCCGCATCAATAGAAATTTACAAAAGTGATTTTTATACATAGAAAGCACATTAAATGCAAGGTTTCAAATACGTTTTGGGAGAATAAAATGTCAAAATGTGGGTGAAATAATGTGATTCTGTGTAACATTTTTATTTATATAAAAATTGAAACATATTTACTCTGACCTGTACGTATTAATATATAAAAAAGAATAAGTGGGCATAAATTTTATTTATGAGTAAATCATTCTTGCTGACAAATAGGTAAAACCTAGGATAGTGGCTAAGTTTAACAATGTAAAATTACAAGTCATTTGCATCTGGGGTAAAAGTGATTAGTCTTTAATATGGCATCATTTAGATTTTTGCCTGATAAAATTAATACACAGAATGACTTTTTAGTGGGTTTCTTCTGTAAATCACGGTAAAAATGAATGATATTTAATTTCTGCTCAGAAGAAAACAAACAAATGAAACAGGACCCATTCTGATGTATTGAAAAACAACAACTACAATTCAAAGCTGTGTTACACTTATTGTTTTGATGCTTGAAAACCCTTTTTCGTCTTTGACACATTAGTTTTATTAATATTTTGAATTAATGGTTAGGTTAAAGCTGTCCATGTTACTGTGTAATTAAACTTTTGAGTACTAGCTAAATGTACTTACTATAGGGTTAGAGTAGGATTAGGGGTTGGTTTAGAGTCAATTGCATGTAATTAAGCACAATTTATAGTAATTACTAGAGTAACTACATGTAACAAAGACACAAATAAAGTATTACCAGTTTTAATATTTATATTTTCCATTTTAATTTAATTTTAAAGGTTTAGTAATTTTGTGTTTGTTTTTTTTTTAAATATATCTATTTTATTTTTTCTTTCAGTTTTAGTTATTTTAGTACATCATACGGAAGAGGATTAGGGCCAAGCAATAATAAAAAAATAAAACCATCTCGAGATTTGTTAAATTTCGAGGAAAAAGTTGTTAAATTTCAAGAAAAAAGTCAAGATAAAATGTTGAGAAAAAACTTGTTAAATTACAAGAAAAAAGTCGAGAAAATGTTGAGAAAAAACTTGTTAAATTACAAGAAAAAAGTCGAGAAAATGTTGAGAAAAAACTTGTTACATTTCGAGAAAAAAGTCGAGATAAAATGTTGAGAAAAAAGTAATTAAATTATGAGAAAAAAGTCGAGATAAAATGTTGATAAAAAAAATCGTTAAATTATGAGAAAAATGTTAAATTACGAGAAAAAAGTTGTTAAATTTCAAGAAAAAAGCAGAGATAAAATTTTGAGAAAAACTTGTTAAATTACGAGAAAAAAGTAGAGAAATGTTGAGAAAAAACTCGTTAAATTTCAAGAAAAAAGTCGAGATAAAATGTTGAGAAAAAAAATTGTTAAATTATGAGAAAAATGTTGTTAAATTACGAGAAAAAAGTTGTTACATTTCGAGAAAAAAGTTGAGATAAAATGTTGAGAATAAAGTAATTTAACAAATTTGTTCTCGTAATTTAACGACTTTTTTGAAATTATTCTCAACATTTTATCTTGACTTTTTTCTAGAAATTTAACGACATTTTTCTCATAATTTAACGAATTTGTTCTCGTAATTTAATGACTTTTTTCTCGTAATTTAATGACTTTATTCTCAACATTTTATCTGGACTTTTTTCTCAAAATTTAACAAGTTTTTTTCTCGTAATTTAAGGAGTTTATTCTCAACATTTTATTTCGACTTTTTTCTCAAAATTTAACGAGTTTTTTCTCAAAATTTAACAACTTTAATCTCGAGATGGTTTTATTTTTTTATTATTGCTTGGCCCTAATCCTCTTCCGTAACATCAAGTTAAACTAAACAAAAATAAGAAATGTTGTCTTAACAACTATAGCTGAAATAAATTTTTTTTTAATCTTTTATGTTATTTTATTTAAAGCAAAACATTTTTTGTGTAATCTAAGTTATATTAATAACCTTACTTTCATGTTATAAGTTAAACAGATGTTATATTAAACTCAAATAAAAAATAAAACGCAATCTGGTAAGTAGCAAATTTACTTTATTGTTATTTTATGGCGAGATTTTGTGTCACTTCACCATTTTTCTGCATTTGTAAAGGATAAATAGGGTGTGACATTACATTTAGCTCATGAGACGAGATGATAGACAATTTTAGGTTCACAAGAATGAGATATTTTAACACAGTTTTTAAGAATTCATAAATTACAAAATATATGACTGGAAAAGTGGTCTTTTATTCACTTGAAAGTCACAAAATGCAAAACCTACCTATGAAACAAAACATCTGCAAGGTTGAAGTGTCACCTACAGTATAAAAAGTATAAGCTGTTTGTTTGTTTGTTTTTACTCCTCTTTGCAAAAACACTCCAGATGTGTGCAACTGCGAGGGCGTCTCCTGTACCTCTTCAGGTCCCCCATAGCTTTTCTGTAGGATTCAGGTCTGGGCTTTGGCTGGTCCATTCCAAAACATTCATCTTTCTTCGCTGAACAATGCACGCTTTGCACGTCTCCTCAATCAAACACACCTGATTCAGATCATCAGGAGACATGCAAAATGATCAGTGCTGGTGGAGGCTCCAGGAACGTGTTTGGAAACCCCTGATTTAGATAAGTGTTTTGGATCATTGTCATGCTGAAAGTTTTCTTCATTTTCAGCTTTCTAGAAGAAGCCAGAAGGTTCTGTGCCAAAAACGACTGGTGCTTGGAGCTATTCATGTTTCCCTGTTCCAGCTGAAGAAAAGCATGTTGCTGCCCCCACCAGGCTTCACCGTGGCTATGATAACGACACTGTTGTGCCAAACTTTTACCACTTGTTGATGACTGTCTTCTCTGTGTTCCACGGTGTATCGAATGCATGTGACAGAAAAATCTTACAAGAACAGCTGGGATTTATATGGAGTTAATCAGAATCACTTCAGGTGAAGACAGGTACTTGTTTTCACATGAGCTTGATGATTGGTTTATTCTGAACCTATACATTTATTTAATAGTAAATTTTATGTTTTTTGTCTGTTTTAACCGGTGTGTAGACATTTTATATCCACTGTACATAATTTGGTGTTCATTAACCCTTGTGCATCACAAAAAAGGGTCATAAAAATGTGAAGCTTTGGAGCAGACTTAGGGAACGACATGAGGGTGAGTAATAAATAACATTATTTTCATTTTTGGGTGAACTAACCCTTTAAAGTGAAGATGCATAAGATAAATCACATAAATAATAACACACAGAAACAAAATAAAGCTAAAAGCTTGAAATACAAACTTTGTTAATAGTAATTTTCTACTTCAAATGATCATAATGATCATTTATGTATTATATACAGGTCATTGACGAATAAGGTTCTTAAAAGTGTAAAAAAATATAATGGAAATATAATTAATTTAGAAGTTTTATTAAGTGTTAATAATGAAATTATGTGATTTTTATAAACAATTAACTCTGCTTTTGTCATTTTTTACAAGATGGACTAAATTTGTCACCAAAAAAGGAAAAAATTTCAGTTTTACCGAATGACGATATATTTTTAAACAATGCAAACAGGCTGATATCTAGCAAAAGAACAAACATTTAATATTTATGATGTCACAGAATGATGTCACATCCTGTCACATGATACTGACCGCATGACTTGATCCAAAACGATCCCTTTATATCGGTTACTCCAAATGACATCAATGAAATTCATTATTTCTCATAACAAATCAACGATTTCTACACACAATTTTAACACCATTTTGCACTATGTTGATATATGATGTTATAAAATCATGCCAGAATAAAAAAAAATACATTTATTACATTTTAAGATATTTTAAACACAAATTAAATGGCTGTATTGAGACTTTAAAATACTTTTATATGTAGCAAAAAACCTTTTGGATTCAATAAAAGAGATCTAGTTGTACTTCCTTACACACTTTGGATGTCATATCTTTGTTTTTTATTATTATTAAGACCCATACATGTAATAACCGACACTTGTGTATGTGAATGAAAGAAAGAGGAAAACAGAAGAACAACAGAGACAGAAGCAGGAAGAGAGAGAATTATGGTGAAGTCACTGTAATAAGAGGCGCGATGTAATAACTCGTTACTGCCGATAGGTGGCACTGCATGTTGTAAACAGGGTCGCCACGGACCTTTCTACTGTATACTCCATTTTGAATGTTTTTATGGTTTAGGGATTTATGGCACGCCTCTTTTCTCATGGCCGCAAACGAGAAAATTGCCTGGATTACCCAGATGGGGTTATGAATTCGGATTAAAACGCTGGACGATATCGGATCTGGGATCTTTTTTACGCAGTTTGCGATTTTTCTTGCTCTTCTGAAACGACCTCAGACTGCAGTGAAGGCTCTCATGTTGTTGCTAATCGCTTCCACACAAAAACAATGTCAGATGATGCAACATATCAAAACAGGAACGTAAATATAAAAAGGTACGTCTTATTTTTTGTCGTGAATACAAATATTGGCTTCGATAGCGTAGAAGTATAGCAGCTAGCTTCAGATTGGTACGTTAACTCTCGTTTCTACATTCTGACTGAACTCGTGACTTGTTTTTCGCGTTTTTTTGCCGTTGAATAGTTCTTGCTCTGCAGTTTGGGCGATTTGTGTACTTTTGGCTGTTTCGAGTTATTTTAAATGTTCAGGGTTTAAATGTGAATTGACTGACTCGTCTGTGGATTAGCAGTGAGAGTAAGTAGGCCTCAGTGCGTGTGTGTCTCGCGCTTCTGCTGGAAGGGCGCGAGATCAGCGCGAGACTTACACATTTTGGAGTTTTAATCCGTTTTTTAGTTGTAAAATGTGAGCTGTATGTATTTATCTGCAGATAACGTGTAAAGATAACGTTAAAGTTTACGACATCCTATTAGGCGGTTGTAAATACGTCTACTTACGTTAAGAGCGCGAGCTAAGTGCGTGACGTGTATTTGACGTAACGTTATAAGCCATTACTGTTATTTTAATACATTCAAATATCGATAACTCACACAATTTCAATATATATACTTGAAAGGCGTACATATTAGTGTGTAAAAATCAGAAAAAAAAGAAAAATCCAACTTCTCGCGGGTCTTTTTGATTGTTTAATTTATTAATTTTTTTATGACTGTTGTGGCTAATACTTTACCACAGTTTTGAATGTTAACAACTAACTTTATGCTATTGTAAAATCAGAATGAGATTTATTCGCTCACACACATAAGAAATTTGTTTTGGTGAAGTTTAGGCCTAAGTTACTATATGAAGGATAAAAAGGCTGTAATAATAATAAATAACAAAGATATGACATACAAAGTATGTAAGGTAGTACAACTAACTTAGATCTCTTTTATTGAATCCAAAAGGTTTTAATTATATTTTGCTACATATAAAGATATCTTGAAGTGTAAAAAGTGTCATTCGTCATTCAATTAATTTGTGATTAAAATGTAATAAATGTATATATTTTATATTCTGGCATGATTTTATAACATCATATATCAACATATTACAAAACGGTATTAAAATTATGTGTAGAAGTCATTGCTTTGAGAAAGAATGTCTGGAAAAATGAATTTCATTGATGTCATTCGGAGTAACCGATATAAAGAGACCATTTTGGATCAAGTCATGTGGTCAATATCATGTTACAGGATGTGACATCATTCAGACACCTGCAAAGGACCACATGCTCATGAAGCAAAGTAACTAACTCTCTCTTAACTATTTGAAAAATTCATATTTTCACTTGTTCATACGCATGTCCCGAAACATCAGGTACAACCGCTATAAAACATGGAAAACATGGAAAATGTTTAAATATTTAAAAAACTTTACTAAATATAAAATGTTTGATTGCCCTTTTGCTAGATAACAGCCTTTTAGCATTATTTGAAAATATCATCGTTCGGTATAATCAGAAGTGTCATTAGGTGAAACCAAAATTTTGGTTTAACAGAATGACTTTTTGGTGACAAATTTTGTCCATCTTGTAAAAAATGACAAAAGCAGTATTAATTGATTATAAAAACCACAAAATCTCATTGTTAACACTTAATAAAACTTCAAAATCAATTAAATCTTTGTTTTTTGTTTTTTTTACACTTTTAAGAACCTTATTCGTCAATGATCCATATTAAAAAATAAATGATCATTATGAACATTTGAAGTAGAAAATTACTATTATAAAAGTTTGTGTTTCAAGCAAATCTCCTAGTTTAGCTTTATTTTGTTTCTGTGTGCATTTTTTGAAAATATCGTCATTTGGTATAACCGAAATTTTGGAAATGCTCATTGGGTCAGCAGGGTTGGACAGAAACAGGTGGGGAGGAAAAGAGACATACATGTTAACTGCAAAATAATTAAGGTGAAAAATTAAGAGTGAAACCATCGGTGTGGGTGTATATATATATATATATATATATATATATATATATATATATATATATATATATATATATATATATATATATATATATATATGGCTTGACAAAATATGTACAAAATAATAAACTATATACAGACACAATTTTGCTAGGGAATGTGAATAAGAAAGGACCAGGATATGTACAATTATAAATAGTGTGTTGGGTAGATGGCCTGGGGGCAAAACATTTTTCATATACACTGTAAAACCGAATAAGTTCAGAATACTCAAAATTTTGTAGACACCGATTGCCTCAAAAAACTTAAGTTAAGCAACTCAAATTTTTTAAGTAAACAATAATTATAAATAACAATTAAGTAAAACTGAAAAACTTGAATGTTTAAGTCCACTGTACTTAAAACTGTTGTTTAGCATTTGTAATGTTTCTCATTTTTCAAAGATTTTGATGCAGTGGTTGTTAAACCCAATAAATTCAGAATACTCAAAACATTTGCTCGAAGATCATTTTAGTAGAACTTAAAAAATTAACTTTGTACGACACAAACTCGCTAATTATAATTAATGTTGAATAAACTATCACCTAATGTTTATGGTTAAGTGTTAGTAACAGCACACCAGCATGCACAAACATAACCCTAAAGAGACCATTACTTGCAACATGCATTATGTAACCTTGAAGTTTGCAGCCCATTCTTGATCTAACCACAGGCACTACTCCACCACAGTGGTAACAAAACTTCAACATCACAGAAACACCTTTAAATGCCAAAATAACAGAACATTAAAAAGCAACAAACCTTCCCCTGTATTAATCTTGTGCAAACGCACACACATTAACACTCAATTTCAACATTTCTCCTTACACAGTGTGACGCAAAGCATGCTGGGAACTTGAAATCTGTTGCAACTCAGTTTAAATTTGAATATATTCTTCTGATAACCTCGGTAAACATGGATGACGTCGCTGAGTACACTTAAAAATAATAATTAAAGGTGCAATATGTAAGATTTTTGCAGTAAAATATCCAAAAACCACTAGTACAGTGTTATATATTTTGTTCACTTGAGTACTTACAATATCCCTAATGTTTGCAACTCTTTGTAAATCATGAGAAAATTGTAATTTTAACCAAGGCTCCGGGACGTGTGAGGAGTCGCCTGTCAATTGCGTCATACCCGCGTTACCATCGGTTTCCGGATTTATTTTGTAGAAACCATGGAAACACCAAAAACGCTTTAATATATTACACATTTTAATAGGCGTGTGTTGCGCAATCGCTCCAGCTCCTCGTTCAGCTCCACAACACTTGCTCCTGCTGTGCTTCATACTACAGTAACGTTAATAATCGCTTCCATGAACATGATTTCTTCCCAAATCCTTTCCCGATTGTTTCCACCGGCTGTGATGATGTGAAGACCACATGTCCCAAGATTACGTGCTCAAACTTGACGTCATCAAGCTACGCCTTTGTTTTGAACAGGCCTCTAGCGACCTCTAGCGGTCAGAAATCTTACATACTGCAGGGTTTACTCAAAAATGTTGAGCTGCACAAAAATAAAACTAAACTCCTTTTAAGTTGCATCAATGATTTAACAGACTTTAACTGCAGTGTACTCAATCTTTATAAGTTAGTAGTACTGTTCAGGTTTACAGTGTAGCGAAAACAGTTTTTACCAGTGCCATGGTGCATTTTTGTCTGCCTCTTTTGTTTTTATGTTATTTACAGTAAATTATGCTTACATTTTTAGTGATGTAATTTATGGTCCTTTAGAAACTATAATTGTTTTATTGTGTTTTACCACAGTAGTGCAAGATGGATCAAGGAGGACAGAAGAACGGCGCCAAGAAAGATGAGCGTTTGAATACTTTGGATTATAGCAACAACCCAGTTGAGGGGATTTTACGAAGTGGAATACAAAGCGCCATGTCTGTCGCCCCCACGTCCATGGTTCCTCAACCCAGTCCACTGATGCAGCCAGTTTCCGCTGACCTTCCCAATGGCCTGAGCAATTCACCCACTCTTGAGGAGCACAGCACCTCCACTCTTGGCATCTTTGCTGAGGATTCAGAGCTCAAAGCGGTTGGGAAGGAGCAACGGGCTCAACAACAACAAGCCCAGGGCTCTTACACTTTGGGGGACAGCTTCTCAAGTCTGGAGGCCAGCATTGCAGACCTCAATAGCGCCTCCCCTTCAATGGACTCCCTGATTGGTGGAGTCGACCCCAATCTCTTTCCTTTAAAAACAGAGGACTTTTCTCCCTTGGATAAAGGCGATATGGACCTCGACCAAGATTCCTTTGGTCCCATTGGGAAAGATGTTGATGTAGGCAATCATAAGCTCTTTAGTGACAACACTCTAGACCTCCTGCAGGACTTTGAGTTGGACGGATCGCCCTCTGATTTCTATGTAGCGGATGACGCGTTCCTCTCCACCATAGGTGATGATGCTCTACTTGGAGACTTGACAACTAATACAGAGAAGGATTCGAAGGCCACGATCTCGGTGAGCAGCACAGTCAATGGTGTGAGCACTTCCAGCTCCTCCAACACCACCACCAGCTTGGCCACTGTGAAGGTGGAGAAGGACTCTATAATCCAGCTGTGTACTCCAGGGGTCATCAAACAGGAGAACGCTGGTGGGACTAACTACTGTCAGATTGGTCTCCACAGCACACCCATTAACATTTGTGGTGTCACCACTTCAAGTGGACAGAGCTTCCTCTTTGGGACCGGCTCGTCCACAGCTGCTGTCGGTCAGCAGAAAGATCAGAAGCCTGTCTTTAACGTGTACACCCCTCTGACCTCTTCAGAAGACAGATGGAGCCGGGGCCAGGGCTTTGGGAATGCAAGTGGAATGCAGCAGAGGGCCAGCGAATGCTTTTCCAAAAACTTCTCAAGCCCCTATGCCAGGTAAGATATGAAAGCCTCCTGGATGGTTAGTGCTTCAGTTACAGATTAAATTGACCAACGCTACACGCACTTAATACGTAATCGCCATTGAGACAGAGCGACATGCGTCATAATCTGAAAACCACGCCCACCGGGTGAAAACAATCCCACCCTCTCCATTGCATGAAGCCGTCACCTTGTCATTTCTGACTTTTAACAAAAAAGCAGAACAATGTCTAAAAGCTGCGGTGTGACAGGGTGTGCAGCAAACAAGATAAGCTGTCGACCCAAAAAAAAACGAGCATTTAAGGACACAAAAGTGGATGCAGGCAATTGAGACAAAGCTCAACGTGTCATATTACTCTGAGAACGACACCCACTGGAGGGGAACGTAATTGGCGACAGGAAATATAATATATAACTGACATTACCAGTATCAAAATGTCTACTGCACACATAGGCATACTGAGGGTCATGATCCTACAATTTACCCTTTCTTCCTGCTGATGCTTTACGTCTTAATGCCTGTATCCACTTTTGTCTCCTTAAAGGCTGGCTTTTATGGTTCAGGATGGTAGCTTAGTTCTGGGTTTATTAGCTTGTTTGCTGTACACCCTGTCACACAGCAGCTTTTAGGCATTGTTCTGTCTTTTGTTTGAAGCAAGAAATGAAAAGGAGGCAGCTTACGCAATACAAACTCAATGGAGAGGGTTGGATTGTTTCCCCCCCAGTGTGGGTGTGTCTTTTAGGACTGGGACAAAAAAAATCGATGTGTGACTTGATTCTGAGATTTTCCGAATGCATCGTGAATCGATTCTGAGCTTAATTTTCAACAGCAGATGGCGCTCTAGGCTTGTTTTTAACTGCACACTCAAATGCTCATGAAGAAGAGAGTCTGAGAACGTAATTGTTCAGAATGCTTTTATGACTCGAGATTAATGTAAACAGCCCACTGCAAACATTTGCTTCAACCTTTTTGAATTTTAGAAATGATTATTTTATAGAAGGTTTAAGTGGTGTGCGCAAGGAATTGGAGGCAAGCAGAGTAAGGCTGTTTCTTAAGCACATAGTGAGAGAATCGTGATGCATTCGGAAAATATCAGGATCATTCCAGAATCATTTCTCGATTCATGATGCATCGATTTATTGTCCCAGCCCTAATCGCCACGGATCAACGGTAGAACTAAACTTTTTCCGGAAAGTTCACTTTGGCATGCTGTTTCCTGAAGCAAACTCCAAGCAATCTTTGTTTTGGCCTGATTTTGTTTGAAATTACGTCTCATTAGTTCATCTTTCAATTTTGCTTTAAGTAAATCGGGGTCTTAATTAAAGGAGAAACAAGGAAATTCATTACTCAAAAGTGTGGCAGTGGTATTTTTTTATATAATGTTATAATTTTTTTATTAATATTTTGAATTAGCTTTCATTTTTATATTTTTAGTTTCATTTTAATTAATTTATCTTTTTAAATAATAGTACTGTTTAGGTTTAATTTTTTTTTTTTGAATTAATTAAATTTTTTAGTATTAGGTTTTATTTATTTCCAGTTAGTAATTGTAGTGCTTAAACTTATTTTAGTTATTTGCCAGGTTATTTGCCAACATTTCTAATCGTTTAATATTTAGATATTTTCTAATAATATTTAATATTATTAAATATGTCTAATATTTATTGCAGCTTCATTTCAATTAACAAAACTTTATTTTAAATAGTTTTAGTTAACAATAAAAAAGTGTGGAACCATTTTAGCAGGATTTTAATAGTTTTGGCACAAAAATATATTCAGTATTGAACTGGAAGGAATGCACAAAATAAGAATTTAAATTTGAGAGTATCTTTGATGGGAATAATCATGCCATGCATTTCCTCCAGTACGAAACAGCCAGGAAATGGAGGTCAGACCAGGAAAAAAAATAAAAGACTTTAAAGACTGCTCCTAAATTAGCCTAACAATTACCATGCTATACCATTATTGGTTTGTTACAGTTCAACCCACAGTATTAAATTACTTAAAGATGCTATGAGGTCAATGCAAGAATACAAATCTGACACTGAACATTCAGACAGTACTGCTCCATTTCCTTCTTCACATTCATGTTTGATCATGTTTTTACTTCTATCTCTCGTCAACTATTTGCGAACCCTGACTTGTGTGAGCAGAAATCTTAATCGTATGAAATGTGCTTTGAGGGCATAACAGTAGGGCAGAACTTCTGTGGAAATAATCTGTTAAAGTGCTTCTTTTGTTAATGTAAAAACCGTTGTGTGTTTACTGTAAGTCAAGGAAGTCTGAAGATGACAATACTTTTCAAGGAGTTATGCAACTGACACACATAGGAGAGGGATCTCCATAAAGCAGGTCTCTGCAGCTCGACCCGAAACCTGCTCATCCAATACTGCAGTGGTTTGATTGATTGGTAATGGCGTGTCAAGGATAGAGTCTTTGAGGAAGTGTCTGCATATTTGTCATGTGACAGGGCCATTAGTGACACACCCACATAGTCCAGCTTTGCTGGATGCTTAAAATAAACACAAAGATTGTTTCTCTAATGTCAGAGTCACTGAGTTTAGATTAGGGATTTGCACGAGTACTCAGGCGTGACAGCGACGGTGATCGCTATAACTTTAGTTTAAAAAATATATTGTAGCGCCAATCTGCCATACATAACATTATAATGAGAACACTTTTGTATGTTGTGAATTCTTTGTGCTTTAGTTTTCGGGTTTCAGCACATTGTTATGAGAAGAGCACACTTTCTGGCTAGCAAGTTCACTCACAATTGCATCTTTTTGTGCAGATACAAGTTGTATTGTTACATTTATATTGTGTATCTAGGATAACTGATTAATCTCATATGTGTCATATAGAACTGGCTTCAGTTTACTGTTGTTCATTCGTTCTTCATCTTCCTTTTAGATGTTTATTTTTCGAAAACATTGATGCATTATTGATTATCAAGCAGTGTCGTATTTTCATATTTCGATTGTCATATTTTTATTTGTCAACATCAATTTTCATAACAGTGTTTTAATTAAAATTTTGGTAACACTTTATTAGTTTAGGGTCCAATTCTCACTATTAATTAGTTGCTTGTTATCATGCATATTACTAGGATATTGGCTGTTTATTAGTACTTATAAAGCACATATTAATGCCTTATTCTGCATGATCATATTCTATATCCATTAATCTACCCAATATCTAAAATTAACAACTACTTTACTAACTAATAATAAGCAGTAATTAGGAGTTTATTGAGGCAAAAGTCTAAGTTAATAGTGAGAATTGGATCCTAAGCTAAAGTGCCGTAATCGTCATGATGGACATGCCCCTCCCCCGAGTACTTTGTAAAACAAAACCCTGACAAAAACAACCATCTCTAGTTCAGATCTAGTTCAGATGTAACGCCAGTATTACCACTTCTCGTTTCAGTAATCAGAGTATGGAATCTTACCTGATGTCGTCAAGAAATCAGAATCAACCCTAATTGCTTACTTAATTAGGGCCCTATGAAATACATTTTATTTTTTCTCAAATTCCATTTTATTTTTTCCCAAATTCTGTTTTTTTCCATTTTAATTTTTCTGGATTCCGTTTTTTTTTTTTTTTTTTTTTTTTTTCAGTTTTATTTTTTTTTTGTGACTCCATTTAAATGGTTAAATTAAAATGTAGTAATCAAAAAACATGTCTAATTAATTGAAATAATGAATCTTGTCCAATTTACCAACAATTTAAAAAAAGGTTTTTTTTTAGGGCCCCATGATAAATGTTTTATTCTTTCCCCTCAAATTTTATTTTTACCAAATTCTGTTTTCTGGATTCCATTTTAATTGTTTAATTCCATTTAATGTAATAATCAAAAAGCATGTCTAATTAATTGGATTCCTTAAAAACAACAATATTTATTAATTCAAAAATATATTTTTATGATTTTTTTTTTTTTTTTTTTTTTCAGAAGTTCTGTTGTGTATTTAAATTTTTCTGGCAATCAAATGAATGCATACCATTTAATTTATCTTTTAATCATGAAATTTACATGAAATTTACATAAAATTTTAGCAGTACAGTAATTAAATAGACATTAATATAAGGTTACAGGCGGAGTGTCCAATACAGTGTTGTTATTGTTAACGAATATTAAAGCTATTAAAAATCATTTTCGGTTATTGAAATGAAGCTGAAAATAAAGTATAAATAAAAACTTATAAAAACATTACATAACATTAGATATGTTGCCTTAGCAACTAAATGAAATAAAATACATTTCAGTTGAAGTACTAAAATGTCTAAAACCGAAATAAAAATATAAAATAAAGTAGGGATGCACCAATATGAAAATTTTGGCTGATCGACCGATAACCGATAATTCTTTATATTTATTTATATTCTTTATATTTGAAAGCCGTTAACCGATATATTGGCCAGATAAATCAAAATTAAATAAATACTATTTATATTATATGGTATATAATATATATCAATCATATGACTAAAGGGCTGTCAACTAAAAACAAATGTTTTGGATGTATTTAGGACGTTCATTTACACGACAACAGGGTTTTGGGGGCCTAAAAATGCAAATTTTTGAAAACAATATCGTTATCATCTCTGTGTAAACAACTAAAACCGCATCTGTGAAAACGGTGACGGCATTTCTTTACAAAGTTACAAAGTGTACAAAGAAAAAAATCGTTTTTAGTATATCGTTAATTAACAATGCAGTCCTACTCCAGGAGGGCCACATTTTTTTGCACAGTTAAGCTCAAACACACCTGCCCTGTGTCCGAAATCGCACCCTATACTCTTAAATAGGGCACTATTTGAGGGGACAGCCATTTTTAGTGGTGCCCGAAACCTTAGTGGACATTATTTAATGCACTCATTCAATCACACAATGCACGCAATAATGAGTGTACAACTGATATACGCTCAATGGCTAGAGAATACCCATAATGCATTGTGACAGTCGCACGCTGAATTAATTCCGGCGACTTGCCAGAAGATGGCACCCGCAGCTGAATCAGCCCGGCTCTAAATGATTACTGGGCCACTACATAGTCACCATAAAAAGTGCACCAAAAATGATCTAAATAGTTGGTGGCTCTGGCTAGAAAAACAGTCAGTTAGTGGTTCAGTCACGGATGGCGTGAACAGATGGTGAAACACAAGAGAGGTTTCATCTTTAATTTACATGTGGGCTCAATTATCAGGCCTTTGTGGTCTGCAGGTTTTGAGTGGGAGATGAGGTTGTTTGCAACTGCATCCCAACCTGTGTGACATTTAATGGCTTGCGGCCAGCTTAGACAGAAGCTGCCTCTCTCTCTCTGTCTCTTTGTTTGTCTGTCTCTCACTTTCTCTCTTGTGTGCACGCTATGCGGCAAACGCGGTTGGTATCAGGTCAGCGGTGCCGCTTTTTTCTCACGCAAACATGCAAGTCAGTTCACAACCCTTTTGTTTTTTCAGCATTTTTTTATTCCTATCGCTTCTCTTATGTGACTGTCTTTAACGAGGATCTAATTGAGCCAAACCCTTTGATTTGTAGTGACTCAAACATTCTTCCTGAAAACTTTGCTCAAATTGTTCTTGGCTTTATATGAGTCAACATCGAGTCACTCTCAGGCAGCTGTGAATAAGTAGCTTGTTTTCTCTTTCTCCTCCTAGTCTCTCTCTCCTCTTTTCCCTCCAGCGCACACACCCACTGAGTATTTTTAACTCCGCATAACCAGCTCCACAATGAGGACCTTTGGACTAGTGAAAATGTAGGTTTTCTGGAAAGAGAAGCCCCAGGAGCTGAATAAAACAGACTGTTTGTGCATTGGTGCTCTGAACATGTAGAAAGTCTATATTACTAAAAATGCAACTTATACTTCCGTTGGCAAAGATGCAATTTGATTACACTTGTAGCTGAACAGAGAGACTCCAGACAGAGGAGGTTTATGCACATCGTTCTTCACTCAGATTATTTGACAAGATTGACAAGTACTGATATAGAATATGAGATATAATTGCATACTGAATATGGAATGTCATCTGGCTTTTGGTTTTATTCTCCATGTGAACAAAGCAATGAAGTGATTAAGTCAATATGAAATGCAATAAGTAGAGATGCACCAATATTAAATTTCTCCACTGATAGCCGGTTATTCAGATTGATCTCTGCTGATACCGATAGTTTGGGGGGTCTTTTAAATTAATGATCATTTCATTATAATTAATAATGAATTATTATATTTTGAAAGAAATCTCACTCCATTTCATCAACTTGTTTCAGAGTAACTGGAATACGTTATAAACAAACACATTACTTAAATTAATATTAACACACATTAACTAAATTCATTCAAACTTTCTGAATGTTATTAATTACTATTATTGAATAGTAATTACTATTATTTCAATATTACTACTAATATTGAACATCAGACTGGTTTCTTAGCATTTTCTTTACACAAAGCCCAAATGCAGTGCATTTTCCTGCCCTTTTTTGATTGACAGGATATATCGGCTGTTTTTAAACTATCACATATATAAATCTGATAGTATAAATTTGCTTTTATCGGCCGATACCGATTATTGGCCGATATATCGGTGCATCTCTAGCAATAAGCTTATTTTTAAATAAAAATAAAGTTTGATCCATGTTACACTAGCATAGACCTGCACAATTCTTGATAAATTGATAATCAATCAAAACAATTTTTGTTTAAAATAGATGTGTGTCAGCAGTGTGTGATAATAATGATAATAATCCACCCATTCCTCTTTTTTTAATCCCCATAAGTCATAAGCAGTCTGGAGATTCTCACTGCTTACAGACTCTGCCCCATTAGCATAGCTCCTCCCCTAAGTGAGCTGATATTAACGCACACATATTAACACCATTGCCTTGCCTAGCCTTGTCTAGGTACTGTATATCACACTGCTTTCACTTTAATACACAGATCTAATATACAAATGTGATTTTTTTTCCCCTGTTGTTTACGTTCATAGACAACGAGACGATGACTTAATAAAAATGTTTTGAATGACTAAAACTATGACTAAAATCTACTATAATTTTCGTCAATGAATAAAAATGAGACGAAAATGATAGAGAGGGACGATTTGGGAAGATATCCAGTTAGGACTACTGTCATGTGTGGAAGATGCGCACATTTGAAGTGTAACGTGCTGATCTAACCGCGGCGCTGTTGCACGCTCTACAGGCTCACCGAGCAGCACTTCAGACTGCTTCACAATTAATGAATAGCGCACATTTATGCCAAGCGATTGCTTATGAGCTAATGTTGATGAATTATGAAAATGTTTACTACACAATGTTTATATGGTCATATGTTTTAAATGGTTGTAAGAATGCATATTTTATCTCCCTCGTCTGAACTTGAAAATGAGCAGACTGCTACAGTGTTGACTGTAGACATTTACCAGTTCATTATTGTTATTTTGTTTACACAATAAACTGTATTTAATTTAATTTCTATTTAATTCATAGATAACTACTGTATCTTCTGTCACGGGAAGGAAAGACTAAAGGGGGTCACGCACCGGACACGAAGCTCAGCGCCATGACACGTCTTTAAAATGCGCTGAGCTTCGCGTCTGGTGTGCGAGCCCCTTAAGAACATTATTTGACACACTATTTAATTTATTTTACAAGTATAAGGGTTATTATAGTTAACTAAACCTAAAACCATAAAAAAACTTTATTACTTGAAATAAACGTTAACTGAAATAAAAAAATAAATATATAAGCTTATATTATTTCATCTAGTTTCCAAGCTTTAGCTTAACCTGATGTACTAAAATAACTAAAACAGAAATAAAAAAACTATATAGATATTTAAAAGCAAAATCTAAAAGACAAACACAAAAAAAAAAAAAAAAATGTTTAACTAAAATTACGATGAAAGCAGAAAAACTAAAAATTTTAAACAAAAACTACCTCTGACAACTTTGTCGATCCCTGACAAGTACTGTATTGAACTCTCTTTCGTGTCTTTTTGCACTTGAATGATCAATGTGCTTTAGCAAATAAAGTAACATAAACAGTTTGGAGAAAATCAGATGTATATCAGTGTATTGGATCTGAGAAATGCTAAAACAATTTCCGATGTCTAAAATATGACTAAAACTAAATGGCATTTTAGTCAAATGACTGACTAAGACCAAATCAGAATTTGCTGTCAAAATTAACACTGGTGTTTATGTGAACTTTATGTGTTTTTGACAGTTTAAGTGCAATAAGACTTAGTTTAATACTCAGGAGACGTGCCATCTGACAGGCAGCTTTCTGTGTGCGTGCTTTAGGTGTGTGTGATCAGAAAATGATATATCAGAAATTTAGTCTGATATGGCAGCCTATGCATACAGATAATTAACTTTCATGATGATGAAGAAATGCAATATCACACGAGCGTGACCACAATAGAGATGATAATCAAAACCAAACAGATGTTTTAGATTGTGGCAGAGCATTCGAGGCACGAGCTGTACAGGCTCCGCCCTCTTCTGAATAGGGGGGTGGGGAGCAGCAGCTCATTTGCATTTAAAGATACATGCACAAAAAACAGCATGTTTTTCCTTCCACTCAAAAATGGGCTTTCAATATGATTTGTGGGGTATTTTCAGCTGAAACTTCAGACACATTCTGGGGACACCAGAGATTTATATTACATCTTGTAAAAAGAGGCATAATAGGTTCTCATTAACTGTTTTTTGTTGCCAAAAACCAACTTTCCAGACCTCTACACTAAAAGCTATGTCAGCTACTGGGAAGGTATTCAGTCATTGCATATATTTGACAGCAGACAACCCAAGTTTAACCACAGCCATAAAGAGGGCAGTGACTCTTTCTCTCTTTTATTTCCTTCTTTCTCACTTACTTTTTCACTGTCTCACTGTGGTTCCTGTAGAGCAGGAATCTTGACAGTCAGCAAAAGTGGATAATGGATGCAAGTCACCTCTGTGTTTATAAGTGCTTTAGCACACAGAGATCAGGCTGCCTGAAACACTCTCGGTGCCATTGGTTTGACCTACTTTTTCTTCTGTATCACAGCTGGGCTGAGCAGAGCTTACCCCGCGTCTGCACTACAGGCCAGCGGCGCGACTCAACAAAACACCCACATCATAATTAACAAAACAGTCTAAACTGCATGCGTGCAAAGACCTGAAGGACAAACCTAAGTATAATGTAATATGCTACATACTGTGGTAAAATCATGCAGCCTTGTGCCTTCGGCCGAATCACAGCTGATATTGAGTACAACAGTTCGAACATTCTCCTCTTGGTGCGCTACTTACGCTTATCATTACTGGTTTAAACTCTGTGATATTTCCATTGAGAAGAATACACATAATGTAACTGTATGTCGGCTTGAGCAAACCAAATGTGGTTAAACTGGTTGCAGAGTAAATGTGTCCTACATTTTCTTTTTCTTTTTTACAAACATGATGAGTCATCTCTGAAAAATAGAAAAGCAAGATTGAGCTTCTTGCGTTGTGATTATATATTAATAGAACTATTTATCATGTGTTGGTAATTTTATTTTAAGAATCGTTGCATTTAAAATGAGTGTTTGCACCTAATTCACAAGTCAGTTATATTATCAGAACTTATTCAAGGCTTTGAGAAGAATGTCAGAAGCAGCGATGGCATGCTTAACTTCCTCTTACTGTTTTCATGTGTTTCTCCTAAGGGTAAGAGCCATTTCCCTTTTTTATTGCTGCTTTTTCTCTCCAATCCAGGGAGACTAGAGTCTTTAGACAAGTATTAGGCATTTCCATCAAATTAAACGGGTGATTAAAACTCATGAACTTTTCCGAAATGTCATTATGTGCCATTATAAGGTATAATGAAGATATTAAAACAAATAGACTAATTAAAATGTGTCCTCGTAAACAAATTGAATGTGAGATTTTCAGCCCACTGTCATCACTAGATGGCAGGGCCTGTAGAGATCGATCAATACATCACTAGAAGGATATGTAATGTGGAGGAAATCACATCTATTGTGGCCATCAACTGCAGTCTATAAATAAGTTAACAGAAGATGTAGAGAGTGGGATTTTAGCCACAGGTCATCTCATCATTTGCAAACGCAAATTCTTTTCCATTATTGCATGAAATGAAAATTCACCTTATCTATTTTCTAAATGCATGTAATAGATCTTGGTGTGCACAATTCATACATGCATGCTTCATTTTAAATTTTTTTTTTACCTTGTTGCAATTTCGATATTAGTTAGTTTGATAGATACTTTGCCAAAGAAATGTAGCAAAACACAACGTTAGAGACTTTTTATGTTATTATGAGAAGGGTAAATATATTTTCAGTTCATTATGAAACTGTGGCAGGACAAATTAGACTGTGGTGGGCCACCACAGTGTAGGTAATTACTGGGAAACACTAGCTATGTTTCCATGCATCTATTTTTATGCACATTTTGGGATATTGCATCAAAAACTACTTGATGGAAACGCCAAGATGTGCATGAAAAAACATATGCGCTCATGAGTTGGATACATTTTTTATCTGGCAAATAAACATCCATAAACTACTATGGAAACACATTTACTGAATAAATCCCTCGATGCACATAACAAAAAAAAAAAAAAAAACATGATGTTGTGCGATGGGACGGCATAACTGGACTAACAAGCGGACCGATTTCGAGCATCTGAAAGCATCTGTTTTGGTTGTTCTGAAATGCCTGAGAAAAGTGTGAACTGTCTGCGTTCCCAAACAGCAGACATCAGAAAAGCAAGATAATGCATTTATTGCATTTTGTCTGCCTGCACAAATAATTTATTATTATAAACGAAAATTGTTATACATTGGCTTCTCCTACTTTTCTTAGTGATATTTAGTGGAAGTTTATCAGGAAGTGGCGAATTTGTTCTCTTCGATTGACTACACTGAAGCGCTTATTTATTCGCAAATGTTTCCAATTTTGCACGCAAGTTAAATTCGCAACTTTGGATGGAAACATCCACACTATGCAACTTTTTGCCACTAGAGGTCGCTTATTCAAAACAAAGGCGTAGCTTGATGACGCCTTAATTTTGCGCAATCATGGGAGGTGTTATCTTCATGTCTTCTTTTTTGTCATATTAGATACATTTGTGTGTTGAAAGTTGTTATAATGCTACTCTGCGTTCACTCAGCGGCAGCTATGAGACACTGCAGTAAGCTAGATCGATATTAGGCATGGTAAAACATGGTACTCGCGGGATTTAAACCATAAGACTTACTGCGTTGAGCTATATAACATGATTAGTTTTCTGTTGATGAATGTATCCAAACAGTTGCTCACCTGTTTAATAAAACACATTATATATTAAAGCGTCTTTGGTGTTTCCATGGTTTCTACAAAATCAAACCGAGGGTAACGCGGATAGGATATCATTGATAGGCGACGCACAGACACAGTCCGTGTCCTGGTTGAAATTGCTTATTTCTTTGGGTTTAATCATTCTTGGAAACATTTGGGATAATGGAAGTACACAAGTCAAAATATGTAACATTGTTCTAGTGGTTTTTGTATATTTTAATCCAAAAATCGTACATATTGTTGCTTTAATTAAAAATGTCATATCTGGATCTGGAACACGCCCCTGCAAGCTCACGTTCATCTGCCTTCTCTTTTGAGTGCCACGCCCACTTCTCAACATCCAATCAACAACACCCCACATTTTTTCTTTTTTGATAATATGTTTCACTCAGAATTATTTCTCGGTACAGAAGAAAATATCTGCCGCTACTTCCGTTTTATTGGGACTTTAATAGTTTGATAAAAGTTTAAAAGACTTTCTTTTAGGGTTCAGATTAACCATATGTGTTTGAGGACTTTCATCAAACTTTATCTCAGGGCCTCCGGGCTACCAGCACAATTATGTCTCAAACTATTATTAACATTTTTTCTAAGTTAGAGAGAACAGGTTGAGCCTTGATGCTATTAAATTTAATTGCAGGAGTAACACCAGCTCAATAAACCGCCAAAAAAAACAGCTTTTTTTTATGTATCAAGAGTAGATGTGAGTGTACTTTATATATTGCATAACCATGAAGTTTGTCTGGTAATATCAATAAAGAACTTCACACAAATGAACGGCATCATATTTGATTATTTATTTGGAACTTGATGGATGCAAACCAAAAGATAATATTATTGATAGCAGTAAATCAGGCATCTGTGCAAAAACAACTTCACATTATGTAACATGATAGTCATAGACTTAAAGCAGACTAATACATACTTATCAACTGGGTCATGTATTAATGCTGCAAGTCATGACATTGCTTAACATCTGTAAACAAAGGAAGTTTCGCCAGTTTCACTTTGTGCCAAACATGATTTGTCTTGTCTTGGCTTGTTTGGGACATGTCTCATTCTGTATCTTCACATGACTCCATGTTTCTCTCACGTGTGAATACAGTAAAGCAGTGTTGACCACTGATAGTCATGCAAATACATCAACTGTAGTACATCACAAAATCTGTACCAGTTGAATCTTGGTATGTTATTATACAGCCTGTATCATTGTGTACTACACAGTGAATTTAGACCGAAAATCATAATGATACTACAGCTGTTTGTCTTTAATGTTGTATTTGATCACTGATCTACACAGTTATAAAAGCAGATGTTATCTGTTATTGCATGAAAACACATTCGTGCTGACTAAAGAGGACATGCAACTGTTCTCTCCTCCTTTTCGCTTTGCTTCACTTGACGGATTTGCATGCAAGCCCCTGTTTATTTTATTCCTGCTACACTGTGAAGGACTACTTGTATTATCTTTCGCTCATGCTGAATGTGTGTGTGGGCGTTGCACATGTGGCTTCGTGCAGCCAGTGTGGAGGTGCTACATGTTTAAGGCCACATTCAGCCGTCGCCCCCTGGTGGATAGTCTAACATCCTCTATTATGTTTTGTAATCATTGCTTTGGCTTTAACTACTTGTTATTAAGAGATATATATATATATATATATATATATATATATCAGTGATAAATACATTTGTGTTGAGTTCTTGTCAGTCCAAGTGAACAATGTTGATTATTATTTAATTAAATTTTTTTTCTGTACATTAATATGCTCCTGTGTTCTGTGTGTTTCAGACCTGAAGACAGCACTGCCACATCCTCAGCTGTTGGAAAGTCCGGCGTACACAAGATCTGTCTGGTGTGCTCCGATGAAGCTTCGGGCTGCCATTATGGAGTCCTCACCTGTGGAAGCTGTAAAGTCTTCTTTAAGAGAGCAGTTGAAGGTGAGGAATACACCTGTATCCTTGTTTTATATCTGTGGCCAGCATTTTTTTTATTAAAAATACAGTAAAAACTGTAATATTGTGAAATATTATTACAATTTAAAATAATGGTTTTCTATTTTAATATACTTTTAAAGTATAATTTATTTCAGTCATGCAAAATTGAATTTTCAGCATCATTACTCCAGTCTTCACATGTGTCACATGATCCTTCAGAAATCATCTAACATGCTGATTTATCAATGTTTGAGCTGCTTAATATTTTTTTATAACCTGTGATACTTTTTCAGGATTCTTTGAGGAATAAAAAGAACATCATTTATTTAAAGCTGCAGTCTATCATTTGTTTTTTTGTTAAAAATCAATTTTTGAGCAAGTAAATAACCAGCCAGTGTTCAAAACTGTCTCCTTACCTTAGCCTGATTCATAACGGTAAGCTTGTAATAATGTTTTCTAATTCGAGTGGTACTGAATCTGATTTCCGTGGGAAATTTGAGCATGCTGCCATTCGTCTTTGCGTCATTATGTCACGTCTGTTTACATAAAAAACGAGTCCCAGCTAGTAGCTATATCATGTGAGGATGGCGGATAATTGATAGTTAGAGATTAGACTTTACAGAAATTGAAATCTACAGGTAACGCCAATACACACAAAGTATAACAATAATAATAATTTGCACGGTTTGATGTGATATGAGCTAAGTGATCTTTAGATTTAATCACCATTAGCAGCGATTTATTGTAATCCTTTTTTCCCCTCAGTTGGTCAGAACAAAAGTGGCCGATATGTTACTTGCTTGTTCAGATGACATTTTCCAGTGAAAATTCTTATTTTGGTCATACTTCCAAGACTACAATCTGTGATTCTGGAGTACATTCTCCTCAAAACATTAGATTCATCCGTGCTGAGGAGCCGTGCCGATGCACAACCCATGTAAAATTCCGCATCTAACTGCAATTTCAGGTTTCAAAGAGAGATGGCGACACAGAGGCAAAACTTACAGACTGCAGCTTTAAATTAGAAATCTTTTTTGGCAATATACACTACTGTTCAAAGTTTGGGGTCAGTAATTTTATTTTTTTATTTTTTGAAAGAAATCAATACTTTTATTCAGCAAGGATGTGTTAAATTGATAAAAAGTGATACCAAAGACTTATACTGTTAGAAAAGATTTCTATTTTGAATAAATGCTGTTCTTTTTAATCTTTTATTCATTAATGAATCCTTTAAAAAGTATTACAGGTTCCAAAAACACAACTGTTTCCAACATTGATTATAAATCAGCATATTAGAATGATTTCTGAAGGATCATGTGACACTGAAGGCTGGAGTAATGATGCTGAAAATTCAGCTTTGCATCACTGAAATTATATTTTAAAGTAAATTGTAATGATATTTCACAATATTACTGTTTTTGCTGTATATTTGATCAAATAATGCAGGCTTGATGAGCATAAGAGACATTAAAAATAGTAATGTGTCCAAACTTTTGATTAAGTACACTACAGTTGCACATGCAATACATTTAAGCACATTTCTTTTTCACAAGGGATGAAGGCTGGTCAACAAGACAAATCAGTGGGAAACAAAAATATGTGATATTCTTTGCCTGATTAGGTAGTTAGAGACCACGACCTTCCAGCATGCTCTGATTTCTCATTGCATGTCTATTTCAGATGAGTCGTACTATGAGTCATTCGTCTGTGAAATGTATCTCTGCTTGAAAGAGGAAATGCATTCTGATAATATGTAGAAAATAACGTGAATAGGAACTTCTGTTAATTGCTGTTTATTTTAGTGGCAGAAATGTTTATTGTTCATTTACAAAAAGTAGCAAATTCATGCTTGACAGCTTCTGTTCATGATGAGCGAGTGCATCCTGTCTAATCCACACTACTCTTGATTCTCGTAGGGCAACACAATTACCTGTGCGCTGGACGGAACGATTGCATCATTGACAAAATCCGCCGGAAGAACTGCCCTGCCTGTCGCTTCCGCAAATGCCTCATGGCAGGCATGAACCTAGAGGGTAACACACAATGTTCTACTTCTTGCATAATTATACCAGTGTGTCCCCAAATGTCAGTTTAGATTTATAACAAATGTAAAATTCAATAAAAGGAAATGCATAAAGTTTGACTATTGTAAACTTTCTTCATTCACTGCTCAGCCCGTAAAACCAAGAAGGGGCGTCAAACAGGAAAGGTAATCCAGCAGCCGACGATTCCAGAGCGCAATCTTCCTCCGCTGCCCGAAACGCGGTCACTGGTACCCAAACCCATGCCTCAGCTGGTGCCCACCATGCTCTCACTACTAAAGGCCATTGAGCCTGACACCATCTACGCCGGATACGACAGCACCATACCAGACACGTCCACCCGCCTCATGACCACTCTGAACAGGCTGGGCGGCCGGCAAGTCATCTCTGCAGTCAAATGGGCCAAAGCTCTGCCAGGTACAACTTGGGACATCTTAAAAAAGACCTTCAGCCGCATAACATACTAAAAACCTCTTTTTTGCACTTTTTAGGGTTCCGGAACCTTCACCTGGACGATCAGATGACCCTCCTGCAATGTTCCTGGCTGTTCCTCATGTCTTTTGGACTGGGTTGGAGATCATACCAGCAGTGTAATGGAAACATGCTGTGTTTCGCTCCAGACCTGGTGATCAATGAGTATGTATCTCATATAACAGGCCACGTGCAATAAGCCCCAATGTGTAACAAGAACTGGAACTATTCGTTCTGGCTCGACAATAAGCCTTGTCATGTGCTTGGTCATTCACTTGTATTAGGAAAAAGTTACTTGTTAAAAAGGATAATTTATTCTGAAGCAATATTTTTATCAGTGTTCTATCAGCTTTTACAGACTTAAAGGATTAAAATATCCTGATAATTTCCTCACCCCCATGTCATCCAAGATGTTTATATCTTTCTTTCTTAAGTTGACAAGAAATTAAGGAAAACATTCCAGGATTTTTCTCCATGTCAGTTTCAGTGCAGCTTCAAAGAGCTCTACATGATCCCAGACGAGGAATAAGAGTCTTATCTAGAGAAACCATCGGCCATTTTCTAAAAAAAAAAAAAAAAAATGTGTATACTTCTTAACAACAAATGCACATCTTGCACAGATCTGTGATGCACCACGCATTACATAATCACGTTGGAAAGGTCACACGTGACGTAGGCAGAAGTACCAGGTAGGGCGAAAAACTCATTTTCTCCTCCAACTTCAAAATCGTCCGACATCGTTTTTACTTTTTTTTTTTTTTGTAAAGGGAGTGCAAGACGAGCATTTGTGGTTAAAAAGTATATATATACATATATATATTTCTCTAGATAAGACTCTTATTTGTTCGTCTGGGATCATGTAGAGCTCTTTGAAGCTGCACTGAAACTGACATTTGGACCTTCAACCCGTTGAATCCCAGTGAAGTCCATTATATGGAAAAAAATATTGGAATGTTTTCCTCAAAAACCTTCATTTCTTTTCGACTGAAGAAAGAAATATCTTGGATGACATGGGGGTGAATAAATGATCAGGAAATTTGAATTCTGAAGTGAACTAATCCTTTATTGTTATGAGATTAATGTTTTAAATACATTTTTGAATATACAAATGAGAAATGTTGGGAAAAATGCAATGATACTTTTAAACATGAACCTAAACTGCCAGTAGGTGGCGGCATATCACTTAAAGAGTGACGTTAGCTGGGTTTCCATCCAAAAACAAAGCAAATCTTTTCAAAGTTCATAAAAAAAGACAAATCAATGCCAATTAGGTGCATTTTTATGAAGTTGTTCAATTGGATGATGGTGGTATTGATAACCTAGTATCCAACAGTAAATAAAACACCATAAACGAGCGGTCAGGAAGGGTTCACCTAAACACTTATGAATGAGAAAACAATAAATGAGAGCCGTCTGAACTCCTGGACAACCCTGAAAAACCCATGACACTCTAGTATAAAAGTATGCATTTGCACACACGAGCGCCAGTACATCCAAACTTAATGCATCATAACAGAATCAAACAAAGTATTTTGTTACAAACCATCAGCTGAAACAGCCGATTATGATTAGTTACTTTCGCTGCGTCAGAATTTATTCGGCAAATGTGTTTCCATCTCCCATTATTTTCTTACAAACCACCTCAAGTGATTTTTATTCGAACTTTGGCGTTTCAATCACTTGTTTCTGATGTGATACTTCAAAATGCGCATAAAAATGGTGATGGAAACATATCGAGTCACAGCTATTGAGTCATTCAAGTGATTCGTTCAAAACACTGAATCATTGCTTTGAGAATGCGCAGTAGTTCTGCTGTGATCTTTGTTTGGAACTATTTTCATTGGTGAAATAGAACAAAAATAGTCAGTATTGTGTCAAAAATGTAAGTAACTTAATATTAACTACTTGTTTATTGAACTATAAAATCAACATTTGTAGTCATGATAATATTCAGCAAAATGGCTTCCTTGGTCATGTTATGTTACTTAACTATATCATATGTTATAAATAAAAAAAACTCAACATCTTTTATTTCGGCTGTTTAACACCCCATATAAGAGTTATTTGTCTCTGTCCACAGAGAGAGGATGAAGTTGCCCTACATGAATGATCAGTGTGAACAGATGCTGAAGATCTCCAATGAGTTTGTGAGACTGCAAGTGTCCAATGAGGAGTACCTGTGCATGAAAGTCCTTCTGCTCCTGAGCACAGGTGAGCTACTTCAGAAGACACGGATGCTTGATCCATATATATATATATGGTCAAGATGTATTAAATGAGCTTAACAAACCAACATAATTTGACCATAACAAACCCATCTTATGTTTTTTTGTGGTTTCTCAGTACCGAAGGATGGTTTGAAGAGCCAGTCAGTGTTTGATGAGCTGCGAATGTCTTACATTAAAGAACTGGGCAAGGCCATTGTGAAGAGAGAGGAGAACTCCAGCCAGAACTGGCAACGATTCTATCAGCTCACTAAGCTACTGGACTCCATGCACGATGTAATGAAGTTTATCCTAAAAATAATGCTCATAGAAAATTATGGCTCTGCTCCAAACTCTATACAGGAGGCAGCTCGCAAACTGAGATGGACTAATATAAAACACTGTTCATAGGCAGCAACTCTGTGCGTCATACTAATGCTGCTCGGGAGACTCAGTTCAGCAGTTTATCCCAGTAGAGCATTGCATGTTGCTAAGCTAATGATGCAATACTCTAATAAGGATGGATATACATGGCTCTCACAAATATTGGGTAAAATAGACCTTCTTATTGTATTTTACTTAAAGGATTAGTTCACTTCAGAATTTAAATTTCTTAATAATTTACTCACCCTCATGTCATCCAACATGTTTTTGTCTTTCTTTCTTCAGTCGAAAAGAAATTATTAGGAAATTATAGGATTTTTCTCCATATAGTGGACTTCACTGGGATTCAACGGGTTGAAGGTCCAAATGTCAGTTTCAGTGCAGCTTCAAAGAGCTCTACATGATCCCAGACGAGAAATAAGAGTCTTATCTAGAGAAACCAAAGGTCATTTAAAAAAAAAAAATTAAAAAATTACATATTTTTTAACCACAAATGCACATCTTGTAGTCACTGGATCAGTACGTCTGCCTGTGTCACACGTAACCTTTCCAACATGATTACGTAATGCGTGGCGCATCACAGGGCAGTACAAGATGAGCATTTGTGGTTAAAAAGTATATAATTGTATTATTTTTTTAGAAAATGACTGATTGTTTCTCTAGATAAGACTCTTATTCCTCATCTGGGATCATGTAGAGCTCTTTGAAGCTGCACTGAAACTGACATTTGGACCTTCAACCCGTTGAACCCCAGTGAAGTCCACTATATGGAGAAAAATCCTGGAATGTTTTCCTCAAAAACCTTCATTTCTTTTCGACTGAAGAAAGAAAGACATAAACATCTTGGTTGACATGGGAGTGAGTAAATTATCAGGAAATTGTAATTCTGAAGTGAACTAATCCTTTAATAGACTGCACTATATTAAATCATTTAAAGGGATAGTTCACCCAAAAATGAAAACTTGAGGTTTATCTGCTTACCCCCAGTGCATCCAAGATGTAGATGACTTTTTTCTTCAGTCGAATGCAAATTATGATTTTTAACTGCAACCGCTGTCGTCTGTCAGTCAAATAATAGCAGTGATTGGGAACTTGAACAATAAGAGTCGAAAAAACTTTCATAGACAAATCCAAATTAAACCCTGCGGCTCGTGACGACACATTGATGTCCTAAGACACGAAACGATCGGTTTGTGCGAGAAACCTAACAGTATTTATATCATTTTTTACCTCTAATACACCACTATGTCCAACTTCGTTCAGCTTCCGGTTAGTGAGGTCAGATCGCGCTCTGACAATGGAAGTGATGTCTCGCGCTCATTGAAGTATATGGGCGAGACATCACTTCCGTCTTCAGAACGCGTTTTTTGACCTCACTAACAGGAAGCTGAACGAAGTTGGACATAGTGGTGTATTAGAGGTAAAAATTATATAAATAATGTTCGGTTTCTCGCACAAACCGATCGTTTCGTGTCTTAGGACATCAATGTGCCGTCACGAGCCGCAGGGTTTAATTTTGATTTGTCTATGGAAGTTTTATTTACTGTTATAGTTGAAGTTCCCATCTACTGCTATTATTTGACTGACAGAGGGCAGCGGTTGCAGTTAAAAATCATAATTTGTGTTCAACTGAAGAAAAAAAGTCACCTACATCTTGGATGCACTGGGGGTAAGCAGATAAACATCAAATTTTCATTTTTGGGTGAACTATCACTTTAAATATTACTAAATTTATATAATATATTATAGTAAAATAATTAGGGGTTCAATCATGTAGCGCTGAAACTCTATTGTAATTGTTAAATTTTCCAAGGATCAGCATTTCGCCTTAAAAGTGATCAGGCAGACCAAACTAAGTCATAGAGGCTTGAAACTGTCTACAGCGTCACCAAGGCTCGCCCCAATCGGCCTGACGGGGGCGCTACAGCGGTGAAAAATACAAAATGGCTCATAACTCCTAAACTGTTTGTCACAGGCTTATATCGTTGGAGACGCACGTCTCAGATTCGATCTTCGCCCTGACAAAATGTTTGTGTATTTTGGATTTTTCGCCTGATCGGAACCAAACCAATGCAGAAAGATTCTCTGCAGGTCAAACATCAATAATTATCAAAAAAAAAGTTAGAATTTCATTTCACTAATGTTAAGGGGTGGAGCCACTTTTACTAAAATGTCTGTAACTCTTGAACCAAATTAGATTAGGGCTCAATTTTTAATCACATGAAAAAAAATCTCAGCGATTGGCCACTTGGTGGCACTATAAAATAAAGTATGAATACGGCTATACCTACACAACAATCAGTCCGATTGATCCCAAAAAACCTCTGTCGGCCAATGAAGTTCGAGCGGATGTCAAGGTTAATGGAGGCTGATTGTAACGAAATTCGCTAAGGCCGCTTCGCATTATTCAGCCTTTAAATGAAGAGTTTGCCTACTGACTGAGTTTTGAAACAGAGCAAATGTCTTTTATGTCATGTAATTTTAATTTAAAAACAACATAAATCATAATTGGTCCTATTTCTTGATGTACACTGCTATTTAAAAGTTTGGGGATTTAAAAAAAAAAGTATTTTTTGATCACCAAGGCTGCATTTATTTGATCAAAAATGCAATAAAAACAGTTAAATATTATTACAATTTAAATAACTGTTTTCTCGGTTACTGTTACTCCAGTCTTCAGTGTCACATGATCCTTCAGAAATCATTCTAATATGATGATTTGCTGCTCAAGAAACTTTTATTACAATTGTCATTGTTAAAAAAGTTCTGCTGCTTAATATTTTTGTGGAAACTGATACATTTTTTAATGTCACACTTGATCGATTTAATGCATCCTTGCTGAATAAAAGTAGTAATTTCTAAAATAACTTTTCATTCGATGACTAAGTGCATTACAGATGCTGTTTGAATCTCTAACCCCTCTGTATCTCTTCAGATGGTGGGTGGACTCCTGAACTTCTGTTTCTACATGTTCGTGAATAAATCCCTCAGCGTGGAGTTTCCCGAAATGCTTGCGGAGATCATCAGCAATCAGTTACCAAAATTCAAAGCTGGGAGCGTCAAGCCGCTGCTCTTTCACCAGAAGTGAATCTCCTCCCAGCAGCAGGACACGATGCCTTAAACATCCACCCCATCCCCTCACTCCAACTCCACCCGACACAGCAGAGGGAGGCGGAGCTACGGCGCAATGAGGGCGAGGGGTGGGGACAGTATGCAACCCAGCACGGAACTCCATGATTGACCAGAACAGAGTCGGAGGAAGAGACGGGTAATTAGAGGTTCTAAAAAGCTAACAAATGGCTGAACTGTTGAAATGACATAACCTTGAATCTCATGGATAGGTTATCCCATATATGTCGTCTCAGGTGTTTGACTCCCAGAATCAACTATTAGTAGAAGAAATCTTATTGTCTAAGGTCACTTACTATGTAGTGTTCCACAGGTCTTTTATTTTTGGAGCAGATGCAGCACTTACAGAACAGTATGCGCAGATTATATCGTCTCTTTTACCGATTTATCTTCACATAGCATACTTTTTAACTTCAGATGATAACAGTTTAAAATAATCATTTCAAATAATATGTACAGAGATAATGGCTTCAGCTTGGTTTGAGAAAATAAAACGCGTTTTGTTTAACAACATATCATCACAGTTTTAAAACAAGTCATGTCATTAACAGAACTGCATATATATATATACAGAAAAAGGGAAAATATGTGCCTTTTTTTTAGCTTGTTTCCTTTTTAACCGTTGGTCTGCACCAGACACCCATTGTTTTAGGACTTCTTCATAGTTGATTGTACTTTTATACCCACTTGCACTTGTAATTTTAAAATAACGGCTGTTTTCTTTTCTTTTTTTCTTTTTTTTTGGCAGCTCTGTAATCATTAGTGTGAAATTCAAAAAAGTGATCCTTATCGATAAGACATGGAGATGCATCTAACGATTATTTTTACACTGATTGGTCAGTCGAGAAATGCAAATCGAGCACTTTCACTTCTTGTAAATGCTTTAAAGTGGCTGGTTTAGGTTTGTTCTGCAGAAAGGTGTATTCATGTCGAAGAAAGCCATTTATTATTAATTTCACCTGTTAACTGATAGAGGAATTATGCAATGTGAAACATGAGTTTTTGTTTTTTATTGTGTGTGTCGTAATTGTTCCTTTATTGCTGGCTTACATAGTAATGCCACGGGATACAACCAAAACAGGTTGCGGATTACGTTCTGAATTCATACAGATTTTTTGTAATAATAGTCAGATACCGTACAATCACGCTCAGCTACACCAAACATCAACTCAGGCCCATTTCATTTATATTTGCAGCACTTCTCAAACTCTAGATTCTGTATGTTTTTTAACCTTTTTCTTTTAATCAGGTCTAATCCATTAAACTAACCTCGGCTGTCTGATCGTTCAGTCAGTCGAACCGTGGCGCAGGAGCAGGGTTAACTCTGGGAATTTCTACTCACCTGTTTTGTTATTTCTGTGCCAAACGTATATTGCTTTCAATTTGTACAATATAAAACTGTGCTTGTCTTAACAGTTGTCAAAAGTATATATATTCAAGAGAGGGAAAAGATGAGAATATTTTAAATTTCTTCCGTGGAATCTTGTTTTAATACATGAATAAAAATCAGATGATATCTCCAGCTTCAAACTGCTTAGCGTTGCATTGTGTGGTACAGATTTAGCGATCAACACTTATTTTCAAAATCTAATCAATATCTGAGCAGCACTTTTCACTTTGCTCTTTTGTTCCTACAGATATATATGATACAAATAAACAGATGTATTTACATGAACTTTTGCAACATGTCTAATAAAATGTTCTCTTAGACCCTATAGTATCAGGAGTGGCTTGTCATGTTGTCAGAATTCAAAAGCATGGAAAGGTGGGTGGGATTTAACTCAATGCTTGGTTGTCAAAAGGTACATATTCTCACCTCTTATGGGGCGAGGGTCAGCTAATAAAGAGGCAAGAAATAATCATCCTAAAAAATTGTCATGCAAAGAAACCTTGCACTTGCAATGCGTATTAATAAGTTGTGAAAAAATTGACACGTGATCCGAATCATGATTCGACACAAAAGATTCATAACGCTCCGAAGCTTAATGAAGCAGTGTTTTGAAATCAGCCATCACTATATATGTCGTTATTTTGCTTTATAATATTAATATTGAATGTTTTTAGTACATTAATGGATCTTGAGAGAGGAAATGTCATTGCTGGCTATGCAGATTTCATAAAAAATATCTTAATTGGAGTTTTGAAAATGAACGAAGGTCTTACGGGTGTGGAACGACATGAGGTTGGGTAATGAATGACATTAGTCCTGTCCAAATAGCCACACTTGCGGTCTTTGCACTTGACCACTTGCCTACTTATATGACGTATTTCCTGTATTTTGCTCAAGTAGGTGTGAAGACTGCGAGTGTGTGTGTTTTGATTACCCGATGGGACACACTTACAGTCTTGCAAAAAGTGTTTACAAAGCTTCTTTTTTTATTATTATTATTATTATCTTCATTGCTTTGCATTTTAAAATACACTTCTAAATGTCTGTTCAGTGCTCACTATGTAACTGACAGAAGACACAATATTAAAATTGCCTACTCATCTTTGCATCAATAAAATGTGCAACACTATATTTTACTACCAAATTATATGTAATATATATTTAATTCAACTTACAGTTTACCTTGACATCTCGGGATTTTGGTGCATGTGAGTTACTGAACATAATGCATGATGCACTCTGAAGCGGTATTCAAGATAGAGTGGGTTTAGTGTGCGTTAAGGGCACTTGGGCATTTTTAAGACATGGGACAGTCTTGCTGTCGTCTGCATGAGCGAAAATTCAGAAATTGAAGCTGATCCGAATTTAGTTAAAATGGTCTTTTTTTAAAGGAACACTCCACTTTTTTTGAAAATAGGCTCATTTTCCAACTCCCCTAGAGTTAAACAGTTGAGTTTTATTGTTTTCTAATCCATTCAGACGATCTCCGGTTGTGGCGGTACCACTTTTAGCATAGCTTAGCATAGTTCATTGAATCTGATTAGACCGTTAGCATCGCGCTTGAAAATGACCAAAGAGTTTTGATATTTTTCCTATTTAAAACTTGACTCTTCTGTAGTTAAATCGTGTACTAAGACCGGCGGAAAATGAAAAGTTGCGATTTTCTAGGCTGATATGGCTAGGAACTATACTCTCATTCCGGTGTAATAATCCAGGAACTATGCTAAGCTATGCTAAAAGTGGTACCGCCAGAACCGGAGATCGGCTGAATGGATTCGAAAATGGTAAAACTCAACTGTTTAACTCTAGGGGAGTTGGAAAATGAGCCTATTTTCAAAAAAAAGTGGAGTGTTCCTTTAAAGATGTGTAGGTAAGAGTTAAATAATGTTTTATTTTTAATTTATTTATAATAATTATTAAACAGAAACTCAAATGTGTGATCTTCTGGGTTTACTATTATTTAATGTACCATAACATATCTGATGCTAAATTAAATCTCTCTAAACTTTCATTTTGGTTGAATTATTGGGGTAACGCATTACAAGTAACTTGTTACGTAATCAGATTACTTTTTCTTAAGTAACACATTACTTTTAAACTTACAAAATGTGTTACTATTTCTTACATGAGGACAGGAGAGCTGTCAATAAATGAGAAAACAGTAAGTTGTGTCATAAGTAAGTGCAAAACGTTGCGCAAACATGTTAATGTCATTCTAGACTAAATGTGAGCATGCATGTAACTCATCTCACTTGCACAAAACAGATTCAGCATTGCTCAAAATTAATAAAAACACTGAAATTCAAACTCAGAATATTACGCAAACCTGCAATAATTGAATGTTAAATAACACAAATATACTTAATGCATTTAATCTCACTTTATTAACCAATGTCTTTGATAAGACAAATAAGCTAAAATTACTTTAGCTAAACATCACATTTGTGTTTCATCTTTTTGTTTTTATTGCTGAACTTTATCCTATTCTTCTTCTGCGATCCAGAATGGCAGCACAGCGGAAAGGTTTGTTTGAGCGACGCCCTCTACTGTACAGGTGTGAATTTGCATTTGCTTCAGCCTGAAGTGTATTCATTTCACTTTTGGGGTTTAATATTTGCCAAAAATATCTTTTTTTGTTATTTAAAAACAAAGCAAGCCCAGCCCCGGTGAGAAAAAGTAATGCAAAAGTAACTAGTTACACAATTAGTTACTTTTTTAGGGAGTAACGCAATATTTGGTTACACTTTATTTTAAGGTGTCTGTGTTACAGTGTAATTATACATTTAAGTACAGAATAATAATAATTAAGGGTTTGGTTTAGGGTTAATTGCATGTAATTATGCATAATTTATAGTTATTACTACAGTAACCACATGTAACGTGTAACAATGACACTGTAAAATAAAGTCTTACCCAATATTTTTAAAAGTAACTTTCCCAACACTGCAATCCACAATGCATATTGTTGCATTTTTTGTATTCTGATATATGGTAGCACAATACAGTTACACATGTAGTTCTAATTCATTATTCAGAAATGTTTCATATTTAAACCTGGACGTAGTTAAAAAGATAAAAGTTGCAAGGGCAAGGCCAAAAGATGTAAATAAAAGTGCTGATAACCAACCACTGTTTTGAATTTAAACAACTTGCACACATTAAACACCATCTCCCAACAACAAACCGATCAACCAATCTGTTTTTCATTAATCATGCCCATGTTTAAAATCAATGTGGACTTTTTTTGCCATACCACATATTTGGAGGGTGTGACTAATGTGATGATGATGTAAATAAAATAACAATGTAATAAAATATATGTAATTATATATTTATATGATTTGACTTTTTTAACTTCAGTTAGTGTGTAATGTTGCTGTTTGATCATAAACAACATCTGCAAAGTTACGACGCTCAAAGTTCAATGCAAAGAGAGATATTTTCTGTTTAAGGACTACAACAAATGGCTGGTAGGAACTACAACAAGCTTCTTAAATTTACATAACCCCGCCCCCGAGAACACACAACAAAGGGGGCGGGGCCATGTTGGGCTGCTTTAGAGAGTTGTTGTAGTCGAGTGTTGTTGACATGCCGTCATTTTACGCCATATGAGGGTCAATTCAACACAAAAGATGAACATGACGGCACATGCTAGTGGATGAGTTGAATCAACTCCACAGCAACTACATCAATTTATCCACTAACCATTCAGAAACGTCTAAAAGTTGTAACTTCTTCCTGAGTCTCTCCATCAGTGTCGACTCCGGTTTGAACAATGTAAGGCTGAACACTTTCCTCATTTTGGCTGCGTGAGATTCTCCATCTTTGTTGTTGTTGAGCTGTTAAAGCTCCGCCCTCTTCTGGAAAGGGGGCGGGAGCAGCAGTTCATTTGCATTTAAAGGGACACACACAAAAACACCCAAATCTGTGGGGTATTTTGAGCTGAAACTTCAGACACATTCTGGGGACACCAGAGACTTATATTACATCTTGTAAAGGGCATTATAGATCCCCTTTAACTAGTTATTTTCTTGAGCCCCTGTTAATGAACACAAGCCCTTCCTCGTCCCCTGCTGCATTATTAACTGTCTCAAACTTACTGAGCTGCCTATCTAGACAGCATTTTCGGCCATCGTATGCACGCTCCGAGCCAGCTGCCCTAAACAATCTGCAACATCAGCAGCTCGCGAGGATTGAGTCACGGCCATTTTCTGTTTTCAGACACCTCAGAAGATCATTAAACAGTAGGCATGACTGAGGCCGATATTGCAGTGAAATTCAACCCGCCCGACTATAAGAAGCTCACGCGGCTGTACTGTATGAATGGAGGATATCACCTTCAGATCCTGGAGGACGGGACAGTGGCTGGAGCTCGAGAGGAAAACATCCACAGTGAGTTCTGCTGCTGCATGCGTGTGCCATGACTCTCACTGCGCTACTGCAGCGTTATGAAGACGTGTTTAGTTCAGTAACTGCTGTTTATGGTGCTAAACATGAGCTGCACTGATGCTATCAGATCCGAGCTAATGAAGCACAAATAATAACAACATATATTTCTAATGTAATTCATGCCTAATAAAGAATGATCAAATTGCCAATTTCATTTAAAAAGGTTATGTTCACAGACAATAAAATTATAATTTTTTTTAATATTAATGAAATGTAAAAAGAATATTTTTCCTGTTGAAAATTGCAGATCTATATCTATTTGAAAATAAAAGGAAAAAATTGTGGAAACAAAGTGATCATAATTTTTGCATAAATATTACTTATTAATATTACCTCAAAATATTAAAATAAAAAAATATTGCACTGATTTTACTGAAAAAAGTTATTACATAAATACATATACATATTTTATTTATACAGCTGTGCATAATGCACAAAGTCTAATGTTCCAGATGTATGCCACATTATTATTATTGTTTTTTTTCTTATCGCTCTAAAAAAATCTGGGTTAAAAACCCAGCGGTTGGGTTAAATTTTTGCCCAACATGCTGAGTAGTTTTATTTAACTCAACTATTGTTTATTTAAAAATTACTATATTGCTCTCTTAAAATGAATCCAAAACAGTTTGGAAATAAACATTTATTAATAAGTTTAAAAAATAATTAAATAATAAACATTTATTAAATTGCTTGTTAATAAATGTTCACCTTTTCATTATTATTGTTGCCTCTAGAAATTATGTGTGATTTTTAATTTCCAACATATTTTTTGGGTTCATTTTAAGCCAGCCATTCCACTAAAAATTAGCTGTAAAAAACAAATATACACAGTAAAATAGCGTTTTTCATTGAAACAGTAATATACCGTAAAACAATGCATTCTGGGTAATATTTGTCATTTCCGAGAGCTGCGTCCGAAATCGAATACTTCTCTACTTATAGTAGAGGGTATAAGACAGTACGGACACAGCTTAGGTTACTTTCTTGAAAATGACAAAAAATATTACCCAGAATGCATTGTTTTTACAGTATATTACTATTTCAGTGAAAAACTATATTTTACTGTATAAATTTGTTTCATTTTTTTTTTACAGCAATTTTTAGCGTATAGTATTTTTTCAGCACATTGGTCAAACATTTAACCATTTTCAACCCAATTTGGGTTGTTTTTAACCCAGGAATTTTTAGATCGTACTCTTATTTAAATGTTCTTTCTGTTCTAGTGTCATATACACAAAAAAAAAACAATTTCCAAAATGTTGAAAAAGGTTTATATATCTGGTTAACTTATAACATGAAAGTAAGGTTAATAATAACTTAGAGAACAAAATTTTCAGTTTTACTCAAATTAGGGTGATGCAAAAAAGAGTACACCCCACTGAAAGCTACATTTTAGACTACAAATGTCTAATTTAACAAGAATTCAACCACAGGTGAGTGAATTATTCATTACACAGGTGTCCAGCAGACAGTTGACTATAAAAGGGCATTAAAACCCCTTCCCATTTCATGCTGTCAGCAATGAATCTAAAATAAAAAAAATGAAGATTGCGATAAAACACTTGTTAATCATCTGACTTGAATCCTTTCATTTCATCCCTGAAAACATTTGTCCTTGGTCTTCTGTAAGCTGTTCTGGAATCTGATTATTCTGTATCATTTTCAATAATCCTCCCGTGTGTTTCTGTGTTTTAAAGGCATACTGCGCATAAAAGCAACAAGTCCAGGAGTGGTGGTCATCGAAGGAACAGAGGCAGGACTTTACCTCTCGATGAATGAAGATGGCAAGCTGTATGCGTCAGTAAGTATAAAGAAACCTTTCTGACATTCATGAGACACATCAGCATTTGTGCAAGTATTATGTGCCTTCTCTCTTTGCAGTCATTAGTAACAGATGAAAGTTATTTCTTGGAGAGGATGGAGGAGAACCACTACAACACATATCAGTCTCAGAAGTATGGTGAAAACTGGTATGTGGGAATAAAAAAGAATGGGAAAATGAAACGAGGCCCAAGGACACACATTGGACAGAAGGCTATTTTCTTTCTCCCACGACAAGTAGCCCAGGCCAAGGACTGAGGCCTGAAATCTGATCATAAATATATTTAATCACATAGAATAACCCTAATGCACTGTCATGTCACAGGCTTACTCTACTAACTACACATAAAATGCTTCTATGACAGAAAAGGTGCGTTCACGCCCTGTCGTAATTACCGTAATTATGAGATTTCAGCTTGTAAAAATTGTTCACATCGTCGTAGAGATTGTATATCGCAGCTCCACATTGCACTCACTACTGCGCAAGATGTCAGAGAGAGTGAAGATGTGTCGTCCATCTTGTTTACGGCCTATGTGTTGACAAAGAAGCGCAATAATGAACAGTCATCACATGTCGTCATCTCAAACTTACGGTAACTATGACATGGTGTGAACGCAGCATAATATATAATATATGCAGAGTTTACTAACTCTTAGATGTAAACGTCCAAAATGCACTGAGAAAAGACGACAACTACTGTAATAGTAACTTATTTTTACTTTGCACTTGTGTATTGATTCACAAATTTGCCATTTCATGTTGTTTTGTTTTTTTCTTATTCGTATTTAAGAACTTGTATCTGATTGTACTTGTTCTATTTTTCTTTTTACGAACAACACAGAAATAGCAGGATTATAGTTTGTGTCATTGAACCTTTCTGGATCATTTTAAACAATAAATCTGTGAGCTGTGCTTGTGTCGAGTCATGGAAATATATATTCATGTAGTTATTATCACTGAAAATTAATAAATGGTGAAGATAGATAAGACATCAAATGAACAGATTATTGTTGATCTTAACTAACACACATAATAGATAAAAGTCTGCAATCCATCTTCAACTGAGAATGTAAAAATGATGACACTATGGCAATAAGAGTGTTTAAACAATATGTGAGATAAAAATAAAGTTTAATTTAATACTTCTATTCAGCTAGAATGCATTAAATTGATCAAAGGGGACAGTAAAGACATTTACAAAAGATTTACATTTCAATTAACTCTCCATTCATCAAATAATCCTTAAAAATGTACCAGTTTTCACAAAAATATTAAGTGTTTTTAACATTGATAAATGTTTCAGCAAATAATAATATTAGAATGACTTGTGAAGGATCATGTGACACTGAAGACTGGAGTAATGATGCTGAAAATTCAGCTTTGATTTTAAAATATATATACAAAACTATGGAAGCTTGTTTCCACCGATCAATAATAATAAATTAAATCTGCAAGCAGCATTTACCGGGGTTCAAGCATTTAAGACCTTAAAGCACATATACATAAAAAGATATTTTAAAGTTTAAAATATATTTAAGTTTTATTTAGCAAGCATGTAACCACTTAAATCATAGAACTGGTCATTTTCAGTCAAAACAGGCAATTTACCATTGAAAATGTATGGATTTTAAAGCTTTAACAGTTATAGCGCCACCTATGGTCTGATCCCCAATAAAAATTGGCATGCTTCTTTAGAGTCATATCCTACATGTGCACACCAATTTTCGTGAAGTTCTGAGTTTTTGTTTAGGAATTATAGGCTTTTGAGTACATTTTGCCACACCCATTTTATAAATGACCGTGTTATAGCAACCATAATGGTAAAGTTCAACTTTTTTTGGATAATTATTGATCTAGAGAGTCCATAGAATTGTCCTACACTGGTTTCGTTCCAATCGGGCAAAAAACCTAGGACTAATTCGCAAAAGTTGTTCAGCATGAGGAGATCTATCAAATGATATGCATATTGTGTAGTTTTATGAAACACCACGTGATTGCCGAGGCGTAAAACTCATTAGCGCCAACTTGTGAACATGCCCATTGAGTTTTGTTCCGATCGGCCTCCGTTAACCTTGTCTAATAGGTGCTGAACATTTTTTTGAGATACGCCAATGTCCTCATAGACAATCATGCCCCCTTGGACCAAGACATTGCATGCCAAATTTCAAGTCAATCTGACCAACAGTTGCTTAGTTACAGCCGTTTTTATGATTTTTTTGTAAGTTATTGCGCCACCTAGTGTCCAATTGACATTTTTTTTATCGTGACCAAAGATTGAGCCCCTACACATGTGTACCAAGTTTGGTGCAAATATCTAATGTCGTTCTGGAGTTATAACCATTTTAGTAAAAGTGACTCCACCCTTAACGTACGTTTTGGCACCCCTTAGCGTCTGTGATTAAAAATTTCAACTTTTTTTTTTTGATAATTATTGATATTCAGACTCCTGAGAACATTTCTGCACTGGTTTGGTTCCGATCGGCGAAAAACCTAGGACTAGTTCGCAAAAGTAGGTTTTGAATTTACTTCAAAATGGCGGGAAAACCGGACCTCGTAGAGCGAATCATTATACATTATAAACCCATATTTGCAAGTTATTTTTTTTTTTTCTTCTTCTCAGAATTGAGATATAAACAAAGACTTGATATACAGAAAGACGGTGCACTCGTATTATCATGAATGGAAGAAAGTGCAACGCACAATATGGTGGAATAAGTCCCGTCCTCTAAATAAGAGCCAATCGCTGATTGGTAAAGTCACGCGTCACTGCAGCGGCCATTAGAAGCTCCGGTTCCTTTAGAAACAGTCAGACGCGCGATTCTGTGCTTAGGACTGCGCATGCGCGTTAACTTGATCCAGCCTAAAAAATGCAGTTTTTTGTCATGATTCGAGCGTTTAGAAACAAAATTTATGAGACAGTTGTTGTCAGATTTCATTGGCGATTTCAAATATGAAATTTAAAATCGAAAGCTTGGCGAACAGCTTTGGAGAATTTGATGTTTCCCCATTCAAAGAGATAGAAGCTGCACTTGAATGTCCGAGAGTGAAATGACTCACAAATGCGAGAACAAAAAGTCATAATTGTGAGATAAAAACCTTTTTTATTCTTTATTCCATGGTGTAAAAAAGCTTCCATAGAAAAGTTATTTTAAATTGTAACAATATTCCTGTATTTTGGATTAAATAAATGCAGTCTTAGTTAGCAAAAGAGACTCTCAAAAACATTCAAAAATCTAAACTAGCAATGGTGGTGTAAATAACTGACAAATACACCAAGTGATCAGTGGTTGTGTTGCCATAGATGTTACATTTATTAAAAGTTACTTGACAGGTGTAAAACATACAAATCACAAACAACATATTGTGAAGCACTATATCTCATACTGAAAGATCAATCTACTGCTACATTTGGCATCATAAAACATTCTATTCTTCACACCAGATCATTGATTGATTAAGCGCATTACATATTCAGGGTGCTTGAATGCTGAATCATTTAGCCGTTTATATTGAACTGCTAGGAATCTAGGCGTAGCTTTTATTTCATGAGTATTTTGGTCCTTTTTGTGACAATAATTTGAAACAGGCTTACATATTCTTGAATAAACTTTGCCCTAATATGCTCTTGGCTTTTTCAAGGACCTGGCAGTTGCTCTGCGTTGTTCTGGTTATATCTTAAAAGTGCATCTTTATAGCTCTTCTCGTATACGGTATATACATACTTTTTTTTTTTTTTAAGTTCATAAAAGAAAGCTCAGTTACTAGATTTATTCACAAAGTAAAATTACATCTTCCCCACAAATTAAAAGAAAGCCCACAGAAACAAACAGTCAGTGACTGGGAATTTGACAAAAACAGATTCTCTGATGGAACTTGAAATGCCAAATACATGCAAATGTAAGTAATAATAAACGCATACTGTACGTCTACACTTTAATTACGTACTGATAAACTTGCTGGAGGAACTCGGATCCTTTAGTAAAAAATGCCAATATAATTAGTTGCACTGTGCAAACGGAGAAATGCACACGTGTCTGAAGCAGATGTACTCTTCTTTGTTGCCTGAAGATTCAAAAAAAGCTCTTTGACTGCCGTTTTGTTCATTTTGCAATTATCCTGAGATTTTTAATCTATTCCCAAAATCAGAAAGGGAAGAAACTTCACCTTCATGTTAATGTCATTTCCACAATCATTTAGATCACATAAAGGTTGTCTTTTAATTCTTTCCCCCCTAATGCAATGCTCACACATAAACCCATCTAAAAGCCAGTAAATAATTTCTTGTGATTTACCTAATAGATAAAAAGAACGCGGGTTCGAGGAAGGGTGGACATGGAATGATCTGCCATGTTGCGAACTCTGGAGTAGTTAACAAATCCCCGGAAGAACAGCAGGAATCCTAGGTGTATTCAAAATAACATATTAGTTGTAAGAATGTTCAATTTTAGATCAAATGGAAACATTTATATACATTAATGTGCAAATATTCACTCACCCACAACAAGGAAAACCCACCACAGCCAGTACTGGCCGTCAAAATATCCAGGGAAGTAGGTGGAAAACTGTTTAATCACAAAGAGAAAAAGCTGAGTTACATTGCAATAAAAACAACGCAACTTTTTTAAATAAAGGTTTAGTTCCTGTCTCTATGAATCCCCTCCTTCTGAAAAGCACAATATGCTCTGATTGGTTGGCTGGACCAGTGTGTTGTGATTGGTCAAGCACTTCGAGGAATATTGTGTAAATTCCCAGAAGCGCTTTGTAACTTTGCCAAGCTTTTTCCATGCTCAAACTATTAGCAGATTACAAAAAAACTTTAATAAAAGCATAATAGGTCCTCTGTAACATTATTTATGAGTAGGCATGTGACGGTATCAAATTTTCATGCGATTAATTGCTGAAGCTTTTATCACGGTGTACGGTATTATCAAGTTGCAAAGTAAATAAGTAAATTTAAAAAGTAAATAAGTTGCAAAAAAAGTGCTGTCATACTATAACAGGTTGAAGAACTCTTTTTGTAATAACAACGAATAATAAAGAACTCTGAATGTTTAAATACAATAATACAATAAACAAAAAAATATATAAAGTAAAATTTTCAAACAGATTGAAGTGCAAAAGAATTAGGCTATAAAGAACAACAGGAAACACTTTACAATAAGGTCTCATTATTTCATGAATTAACAAAGATTGAGCAATAGCTACATTTGTTACTAAAGTATTATTTTTTGTTAATGTTAGTTAAGAAATACAACTGATCATTGCTAGTTTTATCTCAGGTCCATTAAATAAGTTCTTTTGGATTTTAGTAATGTTATTAAACAGTAACTAAGAAATTAACATTAACTAAGAATAATTAATACTTTATAAGTATTTTTCATTGTCAGTTTGTTAATAATGAATTAACATGTTAACTAGTATAGCCGTACGTCTCAAAGTTTTACTGAACAATAACAAATAATCAGAACATTTCTAATCATTAGGGCATGTTGTAGTCCAGATTAAAATATAAAATGTTTAAGTTTGAAAATAAATAGCCTATTGAGTCTTTAAGTATTAAGTATTTGGTGCTGTGATGAACAACATGGAGATTACAAAAAAAAAATGAATGGCTGTTTGAAGCATTTTGAAACAGTTGCTTTGTTTGCAGGGTTTCCGGGGTAACCGCTGCATTTCTGCTGTTCCATCAGCGCCCTCTGCTGTCAGAGCGTCTCCTTCACTCGTTCCGTCATGTGCTTCTCATGCACGCTGAGCTTGTTTACATCTGAGCGCGTGTCCCTTTTACGCAGAATACAGCGGTGTTGTGCAGTTCATACGGTTGATGGAGAACGAATTCTTAAATGCATTATAAATATTTTAATAATTGGTAATAAAGAGTTATTTATGGTATTTTGAAGTGCCCACATTAACAATATTGTGCATATTCATTATCGTAATATATCGCATTACCGAATATCGGCACATGTCTACTTATGAATATAGACATTTTTATTCAAAGGTAAATACATGGCTCGTTGTTAATTCAAGAATGAGACCTTATTGTTAAGTTTTACCATTATGATATAATGAGTATGTACGATTTGTAAGATATAATACCCTGACGATCAGGACCCATTTGACCAGGGACAGTCCAAACCCAGAGATGGCCCCATAGCGCCCAGCCGCAGACGTGGTCAGACAGAAGGACAGGAAGAAGCCAATCCAGTTAAAGAGGAATGCCACTGATGAGACAAAGAAATGAACAGCTATTAACATGTCTGCAGCACTTCTGTGTCCAAATGTTGAACCATCAATTATTCATCCATAACACACTATCAAAGTGTATCTCAGTCTTATTTCAACGATAACTGTTTCTCATGAGGATGTCTGTAAAACAAAATCAGCGAGGAGCCGTGTTGATTTAAACTGATTCTGAAGGCATTTTACTCACAGTAGAGCGAGTTCTGTGATCCTACAAACCTGGGAATGCACTGGTCAGTCACATGATTGTAAGCTATAAACCAAATATCTGTTATTGTGCAGAGAATTAATACATTCTAATTTAATTTCATACTTGGAAAATAATATAACTTGATCATTTAAATATCCTATTTAAAAATAGGACAAATGATGGGCTAAAATGGTTATCTGTCTAAATGATAAGATGATTACTTCACTTCTGAATTCAAATTTCCTGATAATTTACTCACACCCATGTCATCCAAGATGTTTTTGTCTTTCTTTCTTCAGTGGAAAAGAAATGAAGGTTTTTGAGGAAAACATTCCAGGATTTTTCTCCATATAGTGGACTTCACTGGGGTTCAACGGGTTGAAGGTCCAAATGTCAGTTTCAGTGCAGCTTCAAAGAGCTCTACATGATCCCAGACGAGGAATTTTCTAGAGAAACCATTGGCATTTTCTAAAAAAATAAAATAAAAATGATATACTTTTTAACCACAAATGCTTGTCTTGCACTGCTCTGTGATGCGCCACACATTACGTGATCATGTTGAAAGGTCATGTGTGACGTAGGTAGAAGTACCGATCCAGTGTCTACAAAACGAACATGCAAAGACTAAGTCAAATGGCCTTTACAAAAAAAAAAAAAAAAAAAGTCAAACAACATTGTCAGACAATTTGAGGAGTTTTTCGCCCTACAGCAGTACTTCCACATACTTCACGTGACCTTTCCAACATGATTACGTAATGCGTGGCACATCACAGAGCAGTGCAAGATGAGCATTTGCGCTTAAAAAGTATATAATTTTTTTTTTTTTTTAGAAAATGACTGATTGTTTCTCTAGATAAGACTCTTATTCCTCATCTGGGATCATGTCGAGCTCTTTGAAGCTGCACTGAAACTGACATTTGGACCTTCAACCCGTTGAACCCCAGTGAAGTCCACTATATGGAGAAAAATCCTAGAATATTTTCCTCAAAAATCTTTATTTCTTTTCCACTGAAGAAAGAAAGACATAAACATCTTAGATGACATGAGGGTGAGTAAATTATCAATTCTGAAGTGAACTAATCCTTTAACAGAAACAAGTTAAAGCAACTCTTTTCAACATACGGTAAACATGGGACCCAGCTACTTGTTATACTAGTAAAATGACCAGCTGTGCATGCCCTAATTTATATCAATATTTAAATGTATAGCACAGTATAACAATGGCACAGCATAATTGTTTTATTTTTCTTTTCAAAAGTGAAGTATGCCGTTTCCTAGCAGAATAATAAAAATAAAGCATATTTTCAAACAACCATGCAAAAGCCCCTTTCCCACGCCACACCTCCTTGAGAAGGCTAAACAGGTGAAAGCAGGCAACAAAAGGCCCAACATACAAGAAATACTTTTAGCTGTGTTGCTATTCATCATAAGCAAGCAATTAAGCAGACTAACACTATATCTAGAGCAAAAGCGTCTTGTTTATAATAAACCCACCTGGCCCATTTTTTTACATGACACAGCACAGCTGTTTGAGGCTTTGACATATTCATTACCTTTTTAATCTTTGAAGGTCAAACTGCAATGAATTTTGGCTTGCACACCTGTACCAGAAGCTTAATGTCTTTTTTCCATCGTGTCAGACTAAACACCCTCTGTAGCCACGCCCCTAACTCTCGCTATAGGTTGAGCAGAAAAGTGATTGATGCATCTCAATGTTTAGATGGTGAGTGGGAGGTTGTTAACACTTTTACGGGAGAAAAACCCATTAATTTAGACAGTGATTAGCCCCTGTAACTGTAAAAATGACCATATGTCCTCATGACAAACAACAACAGGGCTTGTAAACAGATGGAAACATGGACGTGTCTACAGCAGTCGTATGTGGCATCTATCTATGGTGAGTATTGTGCACTCTTACTGAAAAATGTAAGCATGAATATCCCATCATTCCCAACCCGCAGTTGATCCGTATCGTCAAAGCTGTCCCTGGCAATGAAGTCCTCATCCTGTAGTGGACATACAAATAAAGATGTGTCAAAAGAGTGTTTTATTCACTATAATTACCCCTAAAATAACCACAAACACTCACCCGGTCAGTGACTAGTGGAACAGTGGACTCTGCTTTGCTCCTCTCGGCCTCATCATATGACGGCAGCGATGTGGCAACATTGTATGAGGGGGGTTTAGGGAACACATCATCCTCTTTGTACTCAAAAAAGGCTACAAATGAATCAAACACAGAGTAGAAGGTTATGAATAATGACACATGAGTTATTTCTGGCCCGTCAGGCTGCATTTACACACTTCTGTTACCTGCGTTACTTGCTGCAATGCTGCTGTACGGTGGAGGAGCATCAGCGGCCGGTTGAAGCACCTCGCCTGACTCCTCCTCATTATTCAGCTACAGAACAAATCACAAACACAGCTGGTGATGTTTGCAAAGGATATCATATTACAACAATATTATTTTTAATATAATACGAATGTAACATTTTAATAACACACAAACAATATTAATAATGTAATCAGAAATATAGTTAGTTATGGTTAGTTCCTGTCCTTGATTCTGATTGGTCAATAGCTGTGTTTTATTCAAGATTAACTGTTTTTTCTGAATTGTTATCATTCATGTGAAAAAGATAGGACTGACCTGAAGGAAAATGCTAAATCTGAAACTCGCTCAATCTATGTTCATAATAATAAATCTGTTTAAATGTCGCTGCGATATCTTGTCCTTTCAACAGTTAAGGGGTTTTCCTGTGACTGACAGCGCTAGTCAAAGCATCCGTCAGTTGCGTCTTGTTCCCTGTTCACAACAATTCAGTTTTTTTAATATAAAAGTCTTTACTATTGACTGACACACTCATAAAGACAGTCTCTGCTGCCATCTAATGGCGTAATAATGTAACTTCCGTTTCTGTTCACAGTCAGGGACTATTTTTCCCGGCGGAAGGAAGGCTTTTAGTGAAAGTTTACTTCATGAAAGTTGCATTGATATATATTTTTGGCTTTAATATTTGTATTGTGTAGTAACCATTTTATAAAAGCAATAAATGTACTCGAGGCTAGTGCTGTATCATGAATAAGTCACGGCTTGAATAAGACGCTTCGTGTCGTGCCTAACAACGCCCTTCAGCCGCGACTTATTCACAATAGAGCACAGTCTTTCGTACCTTACTGCTTACATATATAAATATGAATGACTGAATTCAAATGAATGAATCCGCATTTTGAGTGAACCAATGATTCAATGGCCCTTTCTTAAAGAGAGCCATTTACTTCATTCCTGAATGAATCAGCTGTTTAAGCGAATCAAATGTATGAATGTCCGAAATCACGTACTGAGTAGGTACTACATTTAGATTGAAATTTACTTCACGACCATTGAATATAGTACAAATGCGTGTAGTATGAATGAAATCCGGACGTACTACATCCGCCATGTTAGTCAGCATCAGTTACATTCTTTCAACTCCATTCACAAATCCTCTCCCGTGGCTTAATGGGATAGTGAAGTGTCCATCATATGCCCACTTCAGAATCTCACCGGAAGTAGTAAGTCATCCAGGTACTTTTCGTCTACCGTTTTTCGAATATTATGAATTCGGACATACTACTTTGTTCACAGTCGAATTTGGACACAGCAATTTACGTAATTCCTGAATGAATCAGCTGTCTGAACAAATCGAATGTATGAATGACTCATTGACTTGCTCATTTAGTCATCTGCCGCCACCTACTGGCAGTTTTGGTCAAGTTGAGGTCAATAAGCACTTGCCACTTTAGCCTATAGAAGACATTTTTTTTCAGATTTTTTTTTAATACTGCATACAAATTTTCTGTATTTTGTAGTTTATTCTAATAAAGAGACTGAGAAATAAGTATAGATGATCATTATATCACTGCTAAAACAACATCTAATAGAGGCTTTGTTGTTTTCCAATACATCAGAATGGGTCCTGTTTAATTTGTATGTTTGTTTGTTGGTTTTTCTGAGCAAAACTAAAATATCATTCATTTTTACTATGATTTACAGAAGAAACCCACTTAAATGTCATTCAGTGTAACAATCTCGTCCGGGATATTTACAACAAAAAAATCTATTTATGCCATATTAAAGACTAATTACTTGTAATTTTACATTTTTAAACTTTGTCACTATCCTAGGTTTTGTCCATTTGTCAGCAAGATTTTTTTACTCATTTAAAATTTAGTATATGCTCACTTATTATTTTATATATAGTATCTTGATCCAAATTTTACATAAATGTAAGTATTACACTGAATGACAATGGAACATTATTTCACCCATTTATTTCTTCCAAAACTTATATGAAAACTTAAATGCAAGTAAATCCTACTTTTAATGTGCTTTTTATGTATATAAAAACACTTTTGTAAATTTCTATTGATGCAGACATCAAAATGTCTTTGACCCAGATGCAAAAGCCTCTAAGTGCCATCTGAAATTTTCTTCTAAAATGAGCATTTTTATCAAGCTTGTATGTTTATGTTCAGTTATTTCACTTTAATGGCAATGAAAAGGATCTCGTATACCTGTAAAATACATTATACATTTTACATATTTGCATGTGTATATTTACATTTAACTACATGGGCATTTTTCACAAACGTTATCTCTCACCATCTGTAAGTTAAACAAATATTTTCTCTAGTTTTGTATGTTTTTGTAGTCCCGGTGCTGATGAGTCTCTCATATTTCATTTGAACATTTAAGATTATACGTGATACTTTTATATCAAACGAGTCATATAAAAGAATTAGTTAAATATAATGTCACCAAATGATTTAGGTGAGGATTTACACAAATAAACAGGGTCATCACTGTCTTCCTGAAGTAAATCATGAACTTTAACACTATTGTAACATTAAATATATCTGCTCACTACAACACTTGATCAAAATGACAACCTTAGATATTGATTATTCCCGATAAAGTACAGAAAATATTGAGTTATATTCTAAAACTAATCTAAAACTCCTCGTTTTCCGGTTTGTTATTCGTGTAAATACAGGCCGCTGAAGGAGCGGCTAACCAGCTAATTAGCCTAACTAGGATTACCATCTCTGTTCGGAAAAAAATGACAATTCAGAGTGTGAGAAATTATTATCAAACCCGATTTGACTCGATATAAGTCTATTAAACCATCAACCTAAGTTACAGAAGAAAAAAATCGCTTTAAAACCAAACAAAAGATGTTTGTAATGTGTGTTACCTGCTGATATCCACTCCTCTGAGCTGACATTCTTCTGATCTCTTCACTTAATCGGTCATACAGTAGTAATGACTACTAGTTAAACCTCACTTTTACTTACTATCACAATTTTACAGCTCAATTAAAATGTGTTCGCGTGAATACTGACAGACAGCACTAAGCTAATCTATAACCCAAACAATGGCGACTGCGCATGCTCAGTCGGGTTCAGTGTCAGCGTCTCGAACCCTAGTGTGCTGCCTACCTAGACTGCATATCTGTCGTCATAGACGCACTTCGAACACACTCAGCTCAGCTTCCTATGAAGGCAGCTCACTATGTTTTCAACACAGTCCATGGGTGTAGTTATGTCAGTGCACAGATTATTGTTATGTAAGCAAATTAAAAGAGTGAAGGTACTGAAGGTTCACCTTTGAACTTTTATACTTTCACTTGTCTTTACAATGGCTAAAGGGAGACATTAACATTATTAGTAAATACAACACAGACTTATATTAGTTATTTGCACATTCTTTGATGAATTGAGCCTGTCATTGTCTTGCAATAGTACTAAATGAATAAAACATAAATAATGGTGTATACTAACTAATATTAATGAGAAAAGCATGCAACAGAATTAATTTTACAAGATGTAATATAAGACTCTGGTGTCTGTGAAGTTTCAGCTCAAAATCCCCCACAGATCATTTATTATAGCTTGTCAAATTTGCCCCTATTTGGGTGTGAGCAAAAACACGCCGTTTTTGTGTGTGTCCCTTTAAATGCAAATGAGCTGCTGCTTCCCGGCCCCCTTTCCAGAAGAGGGCGGAGCTTTAACAGCTCAACAACAACAAAGCTGGAGAATCTCACGCAGACAAAGAGCGATTTCTGTAAAATATTTCCCTTAAAATCATTTAATTTCGAGAATATAGTTGTGTTTTGAGAAAAAACATTACATTTCGAGAAAAAGTTCAAAATGTTGACAATAAACTCTTACATTTATGAGAATAAACTCATTGTGTTTCGAGAAAAAAAATATTAAATTTCGAGAAAAAAAGTTGAAATGAAATGTTGACAATAAACTAAATTTTGGACATAAAGTCAATGGGTTTTGACAAAAAAAAAATTTAAATTTCGAGAAAAGAGGTCGAAATATGTTGAGAATAAAATCATTTAATTTCGAGAATAAAGTTATGTTTCGAGAAAGAAACTCATGAAATTACAAAAGTTAAAAATAAAATGAGAATAAAATCACTAAATTTCGAGAATATAGCTGTTGTGTTTCAAGAAAAAAATAATTAAATTTCAAGAAAAAAGTTAAAAAATGTTGACAACAAAATTTTAAAATTATTATTTCAAAAATTTTATTTAATTAAATTGAGCATTAAGTCAATGGGTTTTGACAAAAAAACGTTAAATTTCAAGAAAAAAGTAAATATATGTTGAGAATAAAATCATTTAATTTTGAGCATAAAGTCGTGAAATTTAATGTTAAATGAAATTGAGTTAATGAGTTAATGAAATTTAAATATCTCCCTTTGCATTGATCTTTGAGCATCATAACTTTGCAGATGCTGTTTATGCTCAAACAGAAACATTACACACTAACTAAAGTTAAAAAAGTCAAATCATAATCAACCACTGCTTTAAAATAACTACAATATCATCAGTCTAAAGTCTGTATTTGAATGAATTCATGAATGAATGAATTCATGTTGAATTTTTATTTATTCACAAGTCTGTGTTTTATTTGTTCATATTTAAGGAATAAGGATTACCAGTCGAATATGATATAAACACATTTTAATTCAATATATCAGGTGTATGAGATGTTTCATGACAGAAAAAAAGTTACATAAAAACAACAGAAAAAGGAGCACAAATCTGTGTGTCCAATCTTCTCGTCAGTTTCAAACTACGGCTCTTCCACCATCTTGTTGTGCACATGCATAATGCCTGAAAACATTAACAAATGGATTAGGGATTTTTCTTGCATACACAATATTCATGCATTCACTGTTCCTCCCAGGAGAGAGAGAAAGAGATGTGGATTGTCTTTGCTTTGTTACCTTTGAAATACTTGACCGTTTTGACCCTGAGCTCATGTGTGGCATCTTCATCACACACAAATACAGTCTGAGGATGTTGCTGGAACGCTGACACAGTCCACATGTGATTCACTCCCTCTTCTATGGCTTTATAGAGGGCAAATGCTTTATGTGAGCCAGTGATAAGGATCATGACCTAAAAATGTCACATAATCATGTTATTGTTGTATTTGCTGTTTCAGATCAGCCCACAACTGAATTATTGACCTTGGTGATGCTGTCAAATCTGTTGCTATTTCTGGCATAAAAGCTTTTTTTTGTTTTGTTTTAGGTTTTTTTGCATATTGTTTTAATAATATTTTATTAATAATAATGCACATTTTATATGCATATCATTTCTGCAAGCTGTACACTATGGAAGAGGATTAGGGCCAAGCAATAATAAAAAAAATTAAACCATGTCGAGATTAAAGTCATTATAATGTGAGATTAACCTCGTTAAATTTCGAGAAAAAAGTCGATATGTTGAGAATAAACTCATTAAATTTTGAGAATAAAGTAAATGAGTTTTGAGAAAACAAAACGTTAAATTACGAGAAAAAAAGGTCAAAATACGTTAAATTTTCATTAAATTTTGAGAAAAAAGTCGATATATGTTGAGAATAAAATCATTTAATTTTGAGAATATAGTCATGTTTTGAAAAAATTAAATTTCAAAAAAAAAAGTTGAAATAAAATATTGACAAACTCATTACATTTATGAGAATAAAGTCATTGTGTTTCGAGAAAAAAATTATTACATTTCGAGAAAAAAGTTGAAATAAAATGTTGACAATAATATCATTACATTTTGAGAATATAGTTGTTGTGTTTCGAGAAAAAATAATTACATTGAGAAAAAATGTAAATAAAATTGACAATAAACTCATAAAATTGAGCATAAATTCAATGGGTTTTGCAAAAAAAACCCGTTAAATTTCGAGAAAAGAGGTCGAAATATGTTGAGAATAAAATCATTTAATTTCGAGAATAAAGTCGTTGCATTTCGAGAAAAAAAAAATGTTAAATTTTGAGAAAAAAAGTCTAAATAAAATGTCAAGAATAAACTCATTAAGTTTCAAGATTAAAGTTATGTTTTGAGAAAAAAATCATTAAATTACAAAAAAGTTAAAATAAAATGTTGAGAATAAAATCATTAAATTTCGAGAATATAGTCGTTGTGTTTCGAGAAAAAAATAATTACATTTCGAGAAAAAAGTTGAAATAAAATGTTGAGAACTCATTAAATTTTGAACAAAGTCAATGGGTTTTGACAAAAAAAAAACATTACATTTTGAGAAAAGAGGTCGAAATATGTTGAGAATAAAGCATAAAGTCTTGAAATTTAATGAGTTTTTTTTTCTAAACAACTTTATTCTCAAAATTTTATGAATTTATTCTCAACATTGTATTGCGACAAGTTTTTTCACCAAACACAATAACTTTATAAATAAATTTAAAACAAGTTTAATCTTGCATTATAATCATTTTAATAATTTTTATTATTGCTTGGCCCTAATCCTCTTCCGTAGTACACTGTATATGTTCAAAGCCAGGGGTGACTGACATTTATAGACACAATTAAGGTGCATTATGAAAAACCTCTGAGATATATATACCTCTCGAGCGTCCATAACTGTGCCGACGCCAACCGTGAGGGCCATGGTGGGGACTTTAGAGAGATCGCCATCAAAGAAACGTGCGTTAGCCAGAATCGTGTCCATCGCCAAGGTCTTAACACGCGTTCGGGACAGAAGACTGGAACCAGGCTCATTGAATGCGATGTGACCATCAGGTCCAATACCTGCAACATGAACACAAGGCAGCGTTGTTTAATGGTGCCATTCAGAGGTCAAAGTTCGATCTTCAGTCTTACCGCCAACAAAAAGTTCGATTCCTCCAGCAGCTTTGATTTTGGCTTCAAAGTCCTGACATTCCTTCTCTAGATTGGATGCGTTTCCGTCCAGGATGTGGGTGTTTTCTGCTCGGATGTCGATATGCTTGAAGAAGTTATTCCACATGAATGAATGGTAACTTTCAGGATGGTCTCTAGGAATTCCTGTAAAGACAATCTATAGCTCTAAAACGGAGTATATGACAGCCAGCTCAACCCTTGATCCCTGAGCATAAACGCCGCTCACATACCCACGTACTCATCCATATTAAACGTCTTCACATACTCAAACGATATTTCTCCCTTCTTGTGATACTCGATCAGTTTCTTGTAGCATCCAAGCGGAGTGCTTCCTGCAAAACACACACACACACACACACACACACACACACACACACACACACACTCAGAATAGGCTTAGATTTCAAATACACACACCTGATTTGTTTTATGACTCTACCTGTTGGAAGACCCAGAGTGAAGAATCGGTCAGGACCTGGATTAAACTTCCTTATCCTGTTCCTGATGTATTTGGCAGTCCATTCGCTGACCTGGTCATAGTCATTGAGTATGATGAGCTTCATGGCTTCATGTGTGTCTGAGAGAAACGATCAGGTAAATCAATAAGGTTCTGCCCTCAGCAGACTTTAGCCCTAGATTAGGTTGGAAGTAAACTACACCTCACTGATAGCCTGGAGAGCAATAACACAACTGCACACACACACAACCACACACACACACACACACACACACACACACACATCTGATCATTGAGGCTGTTTTGGCGTCGCTAAGGTGTATGCTACTTGCTCTCAGTGAGTTATTAAACTTGCATATAATGCTCTGAATTACAAAAATAGATAGGAACCCGTGAAATAATAATAAACATGGAAAGACATTATATATGCGTCGTATTTAGTTAGTTAAACACTTACCAGATCATGTGTTTGTAAGTTGCAGTAACTTTTCCAGCAGCGCAGAGGAACTCGATCATGTGACTGAGAGGAAATGTTGCAGAGTTTGCACATCAGTCAGGACTTGAGAATGTAAAACACAATGCGTCACAAAAACTGATTGATTTAGGAACAAAACCGGCCAATTCAGCAAGATTATACACTTGTTAATCCACTGCAACTATAAAAAACTAAATATTTTAATGTTCAACAAATCATGAAAATTTGAAGCTTGTTTCCGGCAAAGGAAATTATTTTGTTAGTATTATTTCTGTTCTTGGAAAATACATGTAATGTTACTGTCCTCAAATTCTCTAACAAAGTTTTTAAAACGTAAGAAATTCATAAATGTACATTTCAACTGAAAGGCAGAGATCTGTATTATATCAGACAATACAAAAAGTAAGTCTTGTATTTTCCATAAAAAATGCGGATCAACGTTGTATCTTCTCTTGCGTCAACTCCAGCATTGAAAAAAAAAAAAATATATATATATATATATATATATATATGTCAACTCCGTCAGTATTTGTCAGCTCCGTCAGTATTTCTCAACTCCGTCAGTATTTGTCAGCTCCGTCAGTATTTGTCAACTCCGTCAGTATTTGTCAGCTCCGTCAGTATTTCTCAACTCCGTCAGTATTTGTTAACTCCGTCAGTATGTCAGCTCCGTCAGTATTTCTCAACTCCGTCAGTATTTGTCAGCTCCGTCAGTATTTGTCAACTCCGTCAGTATTTGTCAGCTCCGTCAGTATTTCTCAACTCCGTCAGTATTTGTTAACTCCGTCAGTATGTCAGCTCCGTCAGTATTTCTCAACTCCGTCAGTATTTGTCAACTCCGTCAGTATGTCAGCTCCGTCAGTATGTCAGCTCCGTCAGTATTTCTCAACTCTGTCAGTATTTCTCAACTCCGTCAGTATTCGTCAACTCCGTCAGTATGTCAGCTCCGTCAGTATTTCTCAACTCCGTCAGTATTTCTCAACTCCGTCAGTATTTGTTAACTCCGTCAGTATGTCAGCTCCGTCAGTATTTCTCAACTCCGTCAGTATTTGTCAACTCCGTCAGTATTTGTCAACTCTGTCAGTATTTCTCAACTCTGTCAGTATTTCTCAATTCCGTCAGTATTCGTCAACTCCGTCAGTATGTCAGCTCCGTCAGTATTTGTCAACTCCGTCAGTATTTGTCAACTCCGTCAGTATTTGTCAACTCCTTCAGTATTTGTCAGCAGTCAGTATTTGTCAGCTCCGTCAGTATTTGTCAACTCCGTCAGTATTTGTCAGCTCCGTCAGTATTTGTCAGCAGTCAGTATTTGTCAGCTCCGTCAGTATTATTTCTCAACTCCGTCAGTATTTGTCAGCTCCGTCAGTATTTGTCAGCTCCGTCAGTATTTGTCAGCTCCGTCAGTATTTGTCAGCAGTCAGTATTTGTCAGCTCCGTCAGTATTATTTCTCAACTCCGTCAGTATTTGTCAGCTCCGTCAGTATTTGTCAGCTCCATCAGTATTATTTCTCAACTCCATCAGTATTTGTCAACTCCTTCAGTATTTGTCAGCAGTCAGTATTTGTCAGCTCCGTCAGTATTTGTCAACTCCGTCAGTATTTGTCAGCTCCGTCAGTATTTGTCAGCAGTCAGTATTTGTCAGCTCCGTCAGTATTATTTCTCAACTCCGTCAGAATTTGTCAGCTCTGTCAGTATTTGTCAACTCCGTCAGTATTTGTCAGCTCCGTCAGTATTTGTCAGCAGTCAGTATTTGTCAACTCCGTCAGTATTTTTCAGCAGTCAGTATTTGTCAGCTCCGTCAGTATTATTTCTCAACTCCGTCAGTGTCAGCTCCGTCAGTATTTGTCAGCTCTGTCAGTATTTGTCAACTCCGTCAGTATTTGTCAGCTCCGTCAGTATTTGTCAACTCCGTCAGTATTTGTCAACTCCGTCAGTATTTTTCAGCAGTCAGTATTTGTCAACTCCGTCAGTATTATTTCTGAACTCTGAACTCTGACTACTTGTCAGCTCCGTCAGTATTTGTCAACTCCGTCAGTATGTCAGCTCCGTCAGTATTATTTCTCCGTCAGTATTCGTCAGCAGTCAGTATTCATCAACTCCGTCAGTATTCATCAACTCCGTCAGTATTTGTCAGCTCCATCAGTATTTGTCAGCTCCGTCAGTATTATTTCTCAACTCCGTCAGAATTTGTCAGCTCTGTCAGTATTTGTCAACTCCGTCAGTATTTGTCAGCTCCGTCAGTATTTGTCAGCTCCATCAGTATTTGTCAGCAGTCAGTATTCATCAACTCCGTCAGTATTTGTCAGCTCCGTCAGTATTTGTCAGCAGTCAGTATTTGTCAGCTCTGTCAGTATTTGTCAGCTCCGTCAGTATTTGTCAGCTCCGTCAGTATTTGTCAGCTCCATCAGTATTTGTCAGCTCCGTCAGTATTTGTCAGCTCTGTCAGTATTTGTCAAGAGACAGTATTATTTGTCAGCAGTCAGTATTTGTCAACTCCTTCAGTATTTGTCAACTCCTTCAGTATTTGTCAGCACCGTCAGTATTTGTCAGCTCCGTCAGTATTTGTCAGCTCCGTCAGTATTTGTCAACTCCGTCAGTATTATTTCTCTACTCCGTCAGTATTTGTCAGCTCCGTCAGTATTTGTCAGCAGTCAGTATTTGTCAGCTCTGTCAGTATTTGTCAGCTCCGTCAGTATTTGTCAGCTCCGTCAGTATTTGTCAGCTCCATCAGTATTTGTCAAGAGACAGTATTATTTGTCAGCTCTGTCAGTATTTGTCAAGAGACAGTATTATTTGTCAGCAGTCAGTATTTGTCAACTCCTTCAGTATTTGTCAGCAGTCAGTATTTGTCAGCTCCGTCAGTATTTGTCAGCTCCGTCAGTATTTGTCAGCAGTCAGTATTTGTCAGCTCCGTCAGTATTATTTCTCTACTCCGTCAGTATTTGTCAGCTCCGTCAGTATTTGTCAGCAGTCAGTATTTGTCAGCTCCGTCAGTATTTGTCAGCTCCATCAGTATTTGTCAGCTCCGTCAGTATTTGTCAGCTCTGTCAGTATTTGTCAAGAGACAGTATTATTTGTCAGCAGTCAGTATTTGTCAACTCCTTCAGTATTTGTCAGCAGTCAGTATTTGTCAGCTCCGTCAGTATTATTTCTCAACTCCGTCAGAATTTGTCAGCTCTGTCAGTATTTGTCAACTCCGTCAGTATTTGTCAGCTCCGTCAGTATTTGTCAACTCCGTCAGTATTTTTCAGCAGTCAGTATTTGTCAGCTCCGTCAGTATTATTTCTCAACTCCGTCAGTATTTGTCAGCTCCGTCAGTATTTGTCAGCAGTCAGTATTTGTCAGCTCCGTCAGTATTATTTCTCAACTCCATCAGTATTTGTCAACTCCTTCAGTATTTGTCAGCAGTCAGTATTTGTCAGCTCCGTCAGTATTTGTCAGCTCCGTCAGTATTTGTCAGCAGTCAGTATTTGTCAGCTCCGTCAGTATTATTTCTCAACTCCGTCAGAATTTGTCAGCTCTGTCAGTATTTGTCAACTCCGTCAGTATTTGTCAGCTCCGTCAGTATTTGTCAACTCCGTCAGTATTTTTCAGCAGTCAGTATTTGTCAGCTCCGTCAGTATTATTTCTCAACTCCGTCAGTATGTCAGCTCCGTCAGTATTATTTCTCAACTCCATCAGTATTTGTCAACTCAATCAGTATTTGTCAACTCCTTCAGTATTTGTCAGCAGTCAGTATTTGTCAGCTCCGTCAGTATTTGTCAACTCCGTCAGTATTTGTCAGCTCCGTCAGTATTTGTCAGCAGTCAGTATTTGTCAGCTCCGTCAGTATTATTTCTCAACTCCGTCAGAATTTGTCAGCTCTGTCAGTATTTGTCAACTCCGTCAGTATTTTTCAGCAGTCAGTATTTGTCAACTCCGTCAGTATTTTTCAGCAGTCAGTATTTGTCAGCTCCGTCAGTATTATTTCTCAACTCCGTCAGTATTTGTCAGCTCCGTCAGTATTATTTCTCAACTCCGTCAGAATTTGTCAGCTCTGTCAGTATTTGTCAACTCCGTCAGTATTTGTCAGCTCCGTCAGTATTTGTCAACTCCGTCAGTATTTTTCAGCAGTCAGTATTTGTCAACTCCGTCAGTATTATTTCTGAACTCTGAACTCTGACTACTTGTCAGCTCCGTCAGTATTATTTCTCAACTCCATCAGTATTTGTCAACTCAATCAGTATTTGTCAACTCCTTCAGTATTCGTCAGCAGTCAGTATTCATCAACTCCGTCAGTATTCATCAACTCCGTCAGTATTTGTCAGCTCCATCAGTATTTGTCAGCTCCGTAAGTATTTGTCAGCAGTCAGTATTCATCAACTCCGTCAGTATGTCAGCTCCGTCAGTATTTGTCAACTCCGTCAGTATTTGTCAGCTCCGTCAGTATTTGTCATCTCCCTCAGTATTTGTCAGCTCTGTCAGTATTTGTCCGCTCTGTCAGTATTTGTCAGCTCCATCAGTATTTGTCAGCTCCGTCAGTATTTGTCAGCTCTGTCAGTATTTGTCAAGAGACAGTATTATTTGTCAGCAGTCAGTATTTGTCAACTCCATCAGTATTTTTCAACAGTCAGTATTTGTCAACTCCGTCAGTATTTCTCAACACAGTCAGTATTTCTCAACTCCATCAGTATTTGTCAACAGAGACAGTATTTCTCAGCTCAGTCAATATTTGTCAACGTCAGTTTTTGTCAACTCAGTCAGTATTTGTCTGCTCAGTCAGTATTTGTCAACTCCATCAGTATTTGTCAACACCGTCAGGTGAATGTTTTTGTTCATTTTGAAAGAAATGTCTTATTCTTTTTTCAATTCATTGTGTTAAAATATTATATCATGTAGTTTAGCCGATGTTTTGTCTGATTTACCTTATAACATTGGTTAAATATGTTTACAATTAACTGAATGTTATTTCAACAGATTGTTAAAATTGTCATTTTTTTGTGTGATTTTAATTTTTGCAGTCAAAAGAAGGTGAGGTGGGACAGTCCAAAATCCCCATTTGCCCACTCTAAAAACTGGATCTGTGATTTGCAAATGCAAACATAGGGTGCTTAACTTAAAATAAAGCATTTTACCAAAATCTGACTATTTTTAGAAACACTTGATTTTACATTTACCAGTTTTGGCTTATATGTTGAATTTAACAAGTAGCATTTGTAAACTTATTCATAAACCAATAGTTGAAGCAAACTGTGCTAAACAAAACAAACACACATGCTTCTGCATTATGTTAAAGTAATTCTACAATATAAACGTGCACACACTTAATGTTTCAATTCATATTTATTGAAACAACAGTTGACAGAACCAGCATATAACAGAAACTCAATCATGGGCAAACAGAATGGTTCTCAATCAGAAGTCTTACAGCATTATGATTTATGTTTTTCATAATATAAAAGGACATGCAAATGTATTGTCTCATTGCCAGAGTCATCCCGCTGCGAGGACAATGATTTAGCGTTAGCGGTCACCGGAAATATATAAGTTAACATTAACAAAAACATTATGTCACATAACATAACGTGTAATGTTAACATAACATTACACAGCGCGGTTAATCGAGGTCCATGTCAGGCTTGGCTTCTGTGGCGTCTGCACTGTCAGCAGCAGCTTTCTCTGTGCCGCTGGGCTGGGCTTCAGGGTTTTCCTGCGTATTGACTGGCCCGTTGGGTTCTGATGGGTTTTCTTCTTTTGGCAAGTCCACTTTGGGCTTGGGTTTGGTCACAATGGGATTGCAAGTGGAGAACAGCTCCTATGATAAAAGAAAAAAAAAAAAAAAGATTTAATACAAATGCATCAAAATTGTGGCAGTAACCATAGCACTTCTTAATGCACCATAGTACTGAATGATATCTGAATGCTAACATACGCATGTACTCTAGAAAGAAACGTCAATATAACTGTGACTGACCCGTGTTTTGGCCTGTATCTCTGACGTTTTCACCACAGGCTCCACAGCGAGACTCTGTTTACTCTGCTGGTTCATTTTACTGTTCATCCAGATCATGACATCGTTCACCATCCTGTCCACTTTCTGAACCTCTGCCTCATCCAGATGATCATACTGCTCTTCCTGCAATTCAAAAAGACAGGTCAAGTCCATTGTGGACTAAGCAAGTGCAAATTTGTACCTTTTTTGCGACATTTATCCAACACAACCTCACCTTGGTTTTGTAGGCCTCTACAATCTTCATGTATTGCTGCAACTGTCTGCCCAACTCTTCAAAAGCTTTGGGTCTCTCCTCAAATTCTGTGTACCTCTCTTGAATGGGTTGGCCGAGATTCTGCAAGAATGTTTTAATACATTAATAGGTTCTAAATATATAACAAGTATAATTCGCAGTATAATAAATCGAGTAGCTGCACTTTGCACTTGGGCAATACAATTTGGTGCCTGAGTGTTGTTTGTTTGTGTTGTCTATATGCATTCATACTAGGGATGCTCGTAATTAACTGGTTAACCGACAGAATTTTGATCGATTAATATCAGTTAAATGTAGAGTAGTTTTTAAAATGTTTGCTGCATGGTTAAATATGCTACACATAAAATTGCGTTTTTTTAATTACAAAATGAGGTAAAATACGGTAAATAAAGCCAAATGTTTACACATAATATAAACACAGCTATAGGCTATTTTAGTTCCCCTCACTCCAGAACAAATCCTTTAAAATTTAATGTTATTTAGAACAGAACAAGAATGAAAAAACGTCAAGCTAAAATGAATTCATTTAAAGTGAAATTGAAGCCGGTGTTGTATCTCTCTCTTTCGGCATGAAACAAAATTGTATTTGGATGCTAAACTATTATTTATTATGCAAACAAGGCTTTGCATTACAATATATACGTAAAACATCATCCTTTACATGTGCAAACATGTGCTTTGCATAACACCACAACACTGAACTCCACAGATTGTACAGCAGACCATTTAAATTGAGCTGTGTAACTTTTTGTATGTTTGCTTGACTACTTTATTTTGATTATGAACAGGCTTCAATGTCAAGTAAGCAACGCTAGAACTGATACGTTGTGTGTCTGCTCATTAGGCATCTGCACAATTACTAGAATTGTTTCCTTATGAAAGCATAAACAATTTAAAATACTCTCATTTATGGTAAAAACTTAAGAGGAAAGGCCTTTGCACACCGAGTCCAAAATATTCGCATGCATTTTTTCGTATTCGTGATCGACACTGCACAGAGTCTGATGCGTATTAATGAATCTTTTGCGAAAAATTTCACAAAACAATACAAAATGGAGTCTTGAAGCAGTGAGCATGATTTATTTGTGGAAATATTGTGTCCATCCAATCCCGAGATTGCATAGAGAGAAAGGAGAGTTCACCTCATAAAAGAGCTGTGTGATTATCCCGAGTGTTTCAAAGTTTACTTCAGGATGTTTGATGCTTTGCTACTGGCACAATCTGTCTTTATATTCTGTCTCTTTGTCATTCAGTGCTGCTGCTTTGTGCTGTAGACGACGTGGATCACCTGTCAGATGGCATTCGGGATTTTGACGTTCATGTACGGTGGCTCCGAATTGTCAAAACGTTTCTCAAAATGCATGCCACGGATGCAAACAATGCAGAAAATCAAACCTGATCCTGATATTTTTATGATGGATGAAAGTTTCGGAGGCAGTGTGCAAACGTCATTGACGTAACGTGAGGTCGAATTTATTTTTTAACATGCGAAAATTTTTTCGGACTCAGTGTGCAAAGACCTTAATGCATCATTCAAAACTGTAAAGGTCTTTATTTGTGTAATATCACAATAATAAAACAGTGATTTTGGCATGCCGCTTTCTTAGTCTTGCTTCGCATGAACTTGTTTGTGGAGCGTGTCACAAAAATGAATAAACTCAGCATATACTAACAGTCGCAGCTTTAATAGTTAATCATTTTATACAATGCACTTATTGTGTACATGCATGTACTCGTATTTTAAAACTTGCATGTAATTACAGCTATAATTTCACTGTTAACCCTTCCCTTACTTTTAATTGAATTGAAAAAAGTGTGACCTCACTGCAGGTGTGTGATGTGACGATTTGTGAATCCTCATGTTTTTTTATGCTGCTATTTGCGCATGTAAAACTAATTTTCATATTGTTAATGCATCACAGACACTTATCCATTTAATTCAATTCTAAATGAACAATCTTCTTGGTTAACAAATGTTGGTTAACCCCCCAAATGAACACCCTAATTCATAAAAACTTGCATCATAAATTAAAGACATCAAAAGACATCAACAGTACCTTCAGTTCAACAAGTTTGTCGATGTATACTTGTTTAGACTGGTCTTCCCCATCCTCATACAGCCAGACCTCAGTGTCCTCGAGTTTTAATGAGAGCGCATCTCTGTCCTGGAAGAGAAAGCATTTTTAAAACCTCCACAATCATAATAATATGAGTCTGTGATCTCAAATTTATAACAATATAAAACATCAATATAAAGGCAAAAATAACATCAGGTCATTTACAATCTTTTGTAATTACTGGACAAGGATTTCAAAATGGTTTCATGCACATATTTCACTTATTAAAGAGCACATTTTTTCAATCAGGACAATTTCCAATTCTTCCGACTATGGAATCCATGCATTTAGATTAAGTCATGTGACTGCTCTCACACTCTCATTGACGAACTTCTCGAATATCCCGTGCAGTTTGTCCCTCATCTCGTACACGTACTCCTCCACATTGTTCTTGGCGTCGTTGCGCTCCTTCTCAAGCTTGTCCTGCATGATCATCTTTCCCTGAGGAAAAGGAATTTCACAGTAGATTGAACTAAATGTTGAAAACACGAACCTTAATCCAGTTTTCAGACGTAAAGAAAGCATACCTCGCTCTCCACGAAGAGATTGAGCATGTCATTGGCTAACTGCCACTGTGGGTTGTTCTCAATGGGCAGCTCCAGGACCTTTGTTTTCACCTTGGGCTTTTTGGCTTGAGGAGGCTGATCCGATTTCTTCTCCTGTTTGCCTTCCTCTGGTGATGTCTGAACAAATCACAATTCATGGAGGAACTGTTATAAAGACCCGTTCACACCAACAACAACTATTAGTTGTAGCATCCACAGCAGCGCACTATATAGTTTATTTTAAGCGTCTGCTGCTTTAAATGCTTGAGCTCTTTAATGCAGGATGGATTCTGACTGGCTGTCAATCTTTTTATGGTTCATTAACTGGAAATCGACATTGTTTCTTATCTTTATAGTTGTGATGTGGACTCTGATATTGTTTTATATTTAGAAGGACTCTTGGAACTATATCTTTACTGTCATCATTATAGTTACCGCCTTTGTGTGAACAGGCCTTTGGTTACGCGATGGGCGTCTGAATGGGAATCAGCTTAGTTATCCACAATATATGGGCCATTTAAAGGTAGGGTAGGCAATTTCGGAGAGGTTAGCAATAGCATGTTAGCTTTGAAAGCATTAGATCCCACACTAATCCTGCCATAACATTACAATAATAATGAACGTAAACAGAGCACTCATTGTACCACCTGACTGCTGCAGATTCATTGATACATTGATAGTGTTGACATATAAGGAGGTATGGAAATGCATATGTTGACAGGCATTTTTACCAAATTCTGTTTTCTGTTTTAAATTTTCTGGATTCCATTTATTAAGATTTCATTAACTTTTAATAATGAAAAAAGCTTATCTAATTAATTTAATTAATAAACGTGACTGCAGTGGTTCAACCTTAAATGTTATGAAGAGACGAGAATAGTTTTTGTGCTCAAAAACAAAATAAAAATAACTATTCAACAATCTCTTCTCTTCCCTGAGCACAGGTGAGCACAATGAAGGCTTCGGTGTTTACGTCCAAATGCTGGCTCAGTATTGGCCAAAGCTCATCACATGATCAGCCCGACACATGCATGTGATGATGACGTAGAACCTAGAAGTGCTGGACACAGAAGAGAAGAGATTGTTGAATAAAGTTATTTTTGTTTTGTTTTTGCGCAAAAAAATTATTCTGGTCTCTTCTTAACATTAAGGTTGAACCTCTGCAGTCACATGACACATGTTTTAACAATGTCTTCAGTACCTTTCTGGACCTTGAAAGTGTTGATTATACATAGACAAGTCATAAACCTCTCAGATTTCATATCTTAATTTGTGATCTGAAGATGAATGAAGGTCTTACGGGTGTGGAATGACATGAGGGAGAGTAATTAATGACAGAATTTTCATTTTTGAGTGAACTAACCCTTTTTCTTTTTTTAAAAAACCAAATTCTGTTTTCTGTTTTAAATTTTCTGGATTCCATTTATTAATATTTAATTAACTTTTAATAATGAAAAAAAAAAAAAAAACGTATTAATTGAATTAACAAAAACAATTAAAAAAAAATCAAAATTCAATTAAATGTTTTTCTTTTTTTTCAGAAATTTTGTGTTGTGATTTTACATTTTCTGGCAATCAAAGGCATAAAATGTTAATTTAATTTATCCTTTAATCATATGACATTAAACAAACTTTTTTGTCAAAAAGTGCTGCACAACAGAGCTTTACAGTTAAATTTAAAACATGAAAAAAATATTTCTTATTGATATTGTTGTTATTAATGTTAGCATTATTATTCTATTGAGTTGTAGCTAAATTCTACTGTACAACAGTAATAATTCTGTCACAATTTCTTCTAGTTAAACCAAACTTTTATTTTGACGGGTTGCCGTGAAGACCTTTGAGTTTCTGCGTGTTTATGTTATTTTTTCTCAAATTAAATGGTAAATTGCTCATGAAGTGACTCTGGAGATGAGTTCACTGCGAGTGTCACCACGTGCTTCAGTGTGTGTGTGTGTGTGTGTGTGTGTGTGTGTGTGTGTGTGTGTGTGTGTATGTGTGGTATATGAAACCATTCATTCACACAGAAGATGCAGGATTCATATTAAAAGTCTTTTTGCCGTTTAATATTCAGACACTAGCCTATACTGACCAACTTTTTATTTATTTATCAAAAATTTGGACAAATTCCATGACATTCCGCATTATGCAGTAAATTCTGTTTTTATGACTGGATCCATGATCTCGTCCGCGTTTTCTGCATTGTGGAAAGTGTCTATAAAACAAATTGCCTACCCCACCTTTAAATGATGCTATCATCAGATCCCATTTACCTCCATTTCCTCTGTTCCAGCTTTTTTCTCTCCATCTTCCTGTTCTCCATTTCCTGGATTCTTCTGTTCTTCTTGATCAACCTGCATTTTATTCTGTGAAGGATTGAAAACACATGATGGTAACCTTACCTATGAATGCACCAACAACATGGAGTAACGGAGATGATGAGGGTGTGAAAGCAGTTGTGCGACATCCTGAAGCAATACCTCGTTTTCTTTTTCTGTGCTCTGCTCTGTGTCCATGCTCTCCTCTTCCTCCTCAGATTTCTGCACCTCCACTAGCGAGGCACTGGACACACTGAAGATGCCATGGATATTCACTCGCACCTTCACCTTAACCTTTGAACTCTCGCCTGAGGCCTGGGGAACCACCTTCTGGATAACGTACTGGCCTGCATGACAGATTTAGTGTACATATTTACTTACAGACTGCTCACATTTACAGTGCAGTCTTTCAAAACTTGCAATGGAAAGAACTGAGAAACAAATACATGCATTTAGTTTCTACAGTAACAGAATTATTTAGTTGTTTTTCTCCTGTTTACTTAATTCAGGTCATTGTGTCACTCTGTAAGACGACACAAGGGCACAAAAACTCGGCAAGTGTGCGTACCTATTGTGGGATCTGGATAAGGGAGCTCTTTAGGGGAGTTGTAATACGCTTCCAAGGAGAATGGCTCTCTCCGGTAAAATGTCAACACTTTGGAGAACGGTGCTGCATGGTTCTTTGGGAACACCTCGCAGTCGCTGAAATTAAACATTGTAAATAAAATCATGCATTAGTATCAAGTAGACCTGGACGATAAAACAGAATCGATATTTATCGACGGTATGCCGTCATTGATAACGATAGAAAAAATGTTCGATATAACTCTCGATATAGTTTCACTTAAATGCATTAAAATGTAAACAGACATGAAGTTCGGTTGCATGAACAACTCTCACGCTCGCTCTGTCCCTGGATCACAAACAGTTTATAATTCAGATATAAATAGTAATGTCTATGTTATCAATCAAAAAATAAATAAAGAAAGAAACTTGGCGCTGAAAATGATGCATTTATCGATTACATTGTTTCACCACCAGGTGGCGATAAGTGAGTGTTAAAAAATGTATTTGAATCTTCATTCAACAGATTCTTTCAAATACACTGATTCATCCAGTAACAAAACAAGAATATTTATGAGTAAGTCACTGAATCATACACAGATTTTTTTTTTTAAATAATTCATTCAAATGAATTTAAAATTTTTAAATAGACTGCAGCAATTAATATTTTGTCAGAACCTCTAGTAAATTACATGTTATTTTGTTTAGTTATCATTCAAAATCATGTTCTCAGTTTGAAACAAACAAAAAAAAGTGTTTCTCAATTTATCCAGAACTGTGCAGCTCTAAGTTTCTTTAACACTTTTTTTATTTAATCTTCATATAAAATATAAGAAAGATTTTACTTTATTTTGTTTTAAAATCGTTTGTTGTTTGCCTTAATTAAAAATGCATTGGTTAAATGCAAACTTTTTTTGTACTGGCCTTAAAATTTTCTCAATAATTATCGATACCGATCAATATGAATTGTTATATCGTGATTTTTTTTTTAGCTGTATCGCCCAGCCCTAGTATTAAGCGCAATGACTGAAATGCAAACTCAATCTCAATCTCTGAATGTCACAGCCGTTTGTACCTGACTCCATCTTCAGCAGCAGAATTCCATTTCAGAGAGATGGGAAACGGAACCACATCCGTTATGGAGATCTCACGGACTTTAAAAGCCGGGGAGAGGATAGCACACTGTGAAATCAGGAAACAGAGCCAATGAGGGACGGAAAAAACACTGAAAGGTCACAACTGGTATCAAACGCAGTCTTGTTGAACAGCTTCAAGTCAGCAGAAGAACCACAATGTGACGCATGACTGACCTGGAGGGCACATCCTCTGGCCACGGCCTCATCTGCGTTCAGCGTCGTGCTGATCTCCTTCCCGAAGAACTTGCTGATTCTTTCTTTGACGGCCGGCATTCTGGAAGCACCGCCCACTATTTCTACAGCATGGATGTCATCTTTTTTCAGATCTGCACAGAAAGAGGTGACAGACAGACATGTGAACGAATGATTTCTGTGACACGCACCGTTATCATTGAAGAACAAGGGTCGTTACTTACGAGCTTGCTCCAATAAACTGCGCAAGGGAGGTTCCACTCGGGCTAAAATATCAGCACACATCTCTTCCATCTGAGCCCTGCCACAGGAGCAAAACATTAGATGAACTCAGAATGATCTCTGATAAGGTCCTTTAATTGTGCTTGACAGGAATTAATGCATCACACAGCATGTGAATGTAAAGGAAGAGTTCATGCAAAAGCATTTTAACTGGCTCCAAACACTCAAATCTCATTTGCATGCTATTGGATTTTGACTCGAGACTAAATATGCAAATGAGATGGACAAATATCAAGGACAGTTCACACAAAAATTCTAATTCTGTCCTCATTCCAAGTCAACAAGACTTTATTCATCTTTCAAACACTAATGAAGGTATTTTATAGATACCTCAGTTCCTCCACTGAAAGTCCTTTACAACTTAAAAAACTTCATTAAAACATCCAATAAACAATCACTTTATATGATGAATAGATTTAATGTAGGCTTTTATTCACATTTAAATATCGATCAACGCAAATGTCATCAAGTGTGGTAAACTGAAGTGCAAACATACTCACTCCAAGACACAAGTATGGATTATGTTTGCAATGTCTCACAGTTTTTCAATGCAAGGGCCAGGAATATCTCATTAAAAATATCTTCATCTGTGTTTCGAGGATGAACAAAACTCTTACAGGTGTGGAACAACATGAGGGTGAGTAATTAATGACAGAATCTTAATTTTTGGGTGAATTATCCTCTCAAGACTTTTAATAAAAGGACACAAATCATGTGGGCTACTTTTAATTTTATAAACCTTCTTGTACCCCGACAGCCCAGTGATCCCTTTGACTTAAAGGGATAGTTCCCCCCCCAAAATGAAAATTATCCCATGATTTACTCACCCTCAAGCCAACCTAGGTGTATATGACTATCTTCTTTCAGTCAAACACAATCAGAGTTATATTAATAAATATCCTAAGCTTTATAAAGGGAGTAAATGGTGTCCAAAAAAGCACATCCATCCATCATAAAAGTAATCCGTTCAACTCCAGGGGGTTAATAAAGGCCTTCTGAAGTGATGTGTTTGTGTAAAAATATCCATATTTTTAACTTTATAGACTATAACATAGACTGTAAAAAAAGATGGACGACGCGACGTCGCTTCCTTCCATTGTATTGAACTGAAGCCAAAATGGGCTGATGAATGGGCGCTGACACGTTACGCAATACGTCAAAAAAAATAATAAAAATTTGGAGCATGGGCATGCGCAGAAGGAATCGTCAGTTGAGCCGGAGGCGGAGTCGCGATATCAAACTTCCGCCCAGACGACTGCGTCATCATTCATGTATTTTAAATAGACTATAAAAATTATACACAATTTAAAAGTGTACCTATAAAATAATAGGCTATTCTGTTTCTAGAGCAATAATATTTTTGAAACAGCAAATTCAGTAGGTAAAATCAATATAATATGCCACTAGAAACAACTCTAAATTGTCAGAAACGGTCCTGCCATTTTAAATCAAGTTCAACTAACATTACAGGAGATCGATTGCTGTAATTAGAGTAAGCTATCATTAGTTTTGTCCTGCTAATATTATTTTATACCCATAAAAATAATAAGTAACTGCCAGATAACGATCACCTGCTTTTTCCCGACATGGTTAACATTAGGTGTGTTATCTTAACTAATAACATTTATTAATTAGCTTATAACGCCCACATTTAATGTTACAGAAAAAGGTTCGGTGATCCGTCAGATCCTGTAGGTCGGTTAGTACAGTTTACTGCTGAACAACTCATTTTGTTGGTGTTAAATAACAAAGAAATCGAAAATTAACAGTTAGTTAATACATCGTCAATCTCCCCTCGAAGCTCCGACAGTTCTCAGAGAAGCTGTCAATCAACTTTGAATCATGACGACACGCCCCGTTTCTATAGCATCAAATTGCTAGTTAAAATCTAAATCATCACAAAAACGAACAATTGAATATATATCAGCGTGACAACAACTACCTTAAATGACCAAAACCATCTTTCAGAAAGTTTTATTTGAAGCAGAATTTATTTTTAAGTTTTCACTGAAGTCTCATTCGACTGCATTGAGAGGGCGGGGTTTATGACCTGTACTGCATCCAGCCTCCAGGGGGCGATCAAAGAGCCCGTGGCTCCACTTTTCAGAACGTATGAGACTCACCCGGACTATAATCACTAGTTTCTGGTACCATCCGTCCACGCGTTCACGAAAGAGTCGAGTTCCAGCGTATGATGGAGGATGTAGGAGTAGTGTAAGCTTAGGTGAGAGTAGACGTAAAAAAAAGTTATATTGCATAAAATTTAAAGTGCAAATTTTTTACTTTTTAAGTAAAAAAATAAGAAAATTGTGCTACCCTCAGATTAGAGGGATCTTGACCACAGGTGACCAGGAAGTTGACTATGGAAGAAGAAGTCACACAAAGTGGCTATTTGATTTTTTAAAATGGAGCCTCTAGTTTTGGAGTTATGAAGAGTGTGACAACTTACCCATGGCAAATTTTCTAGAAGAAGAAAATCTCTCAACTAATGCTGTAAACACATTTGAGTCAGTTGGTACTACTATAATAATATTGAAGGTTAAATTAACTTATTTATATACAAACACTTAAAAGGTGCTAAAGAGGATGTTTTGTTTTATAAGTTTTACCAATATTACTTGAAACTGTCTTTACTAACTGATAAAAGACTAGTTATTAGGTGCACTGAAAGGAATAATATTAATATACATCATCTGTGCACGAGGTAGGGCCTTAAAAACATCAGCCAATTTGGCCCTCTGGCTTGTCAATCACTGCCGTGACGTTCCTTGTGAGAGACGAGCGCGGCTGCGCGCTCCAGTAACTTTCCACACTCCTCAGGCGCCGCATGCCATGTTTTTGTCAGGAGACAGGAGTAACAACTGCAGATTATGAGTTACCTGCGGTGAGTCCGACATAATGAATCCACTAACACGACACAGCGAATGCCGGCGGTAAACACTCGTGTTCCAATACTCGTGCACGAGTTTTGGGAGGCGTTCCCTCGAAATGAGCTGTGAAGGAGGGGGGTTGTTCTTACGCATGCGCTCATTTCAAAAACTCAGTCTTTGGTTTCTCAGTCGACGAAAAGATCCTCTTTAGCACCTTTAAATTACACTCAATGATGTTTTTATTATAAATAAAGTTCTCTTATACAAATGCTTCACTTCAGAAGGCCTTGATTAACCCCCTGGAGCTATATGAATTATTTTTATGATGTATGGATGCACTTTTTTGGACTTCAAAAATCTTGAGCCCCATTCACTCCCATTATAAAGCTGGGAAGATCCAGACCACTATTTAATATAACGGATTGTGTTTGACTGAAAGAAGAAAGTCATATACACTTAGGATCACGATTTTTGTGTGAACTATGCCTTTAAGAAAAAGAGCAGCTTGGAAGCGAAACGAAGGTGTGTAAATGACAGGATTTTCGTGATTTTGCAAGCGCACACTTCATTAAATAACCCTGTACCTGTTGAGTTTGCTTGAGACATCAATGTCGTTCATGAAACACTCGATGTTCAGTGGCAGGTCTGAGGAGTTGGCACTCATCAGCTTCTTGAGCTTTTCACATTCCTGGTAGAGTCGCACCAGAGCTCTGGGCTTGGTCTTCACATCCAGCTTGTACTTCACTGCAAACTCCTCACAGAAATGTTTGACCAGCTTCTCATCAAAGTATTTTCCTCCCATTTCAGCGTCAAAGGCTGTAGCAAGAATCTGTACGGGCAGAAAAAAATCTGTCTATATTTCCACATCCCAGTCATGATCACATTTCAAAGGTATGAATATTGGTACGCACCTTAAGCTTGCCTTTATTAAAGGCACACACAGAGACCTGGTAGCCTGAATGGCCAATATCCACAAACACCACCGTCTTTGGCTTTTCCTCGGGAGCTGGAAGATCCTGCTTGTAGATCCCATATGCCAGAGCCACTGCGTGGAAAAACAGCAGATGTTAGAGAGGAAAACTGGTGTGAACGGTGCATTAAACGATGAACAACTCACCTGCAGTGGTTTCATTCATGAGTCTCAGACAGTTGAGTCCTGCAATCTGAGCCGCATCGATGACGGATCTCCTCTCAGCATCGGTGTAGAAGCAGGGGACCTAAAAGCAGGGATTTTAAACAGCATTCACTTAGGAAAGTGACATCAGATTATTCACAGTCTGTAAGGCCCTGTTTACACCTGGTATTAAGATGTGTTTTGGTCGATCAGATCAGTGGACGACACTAAATACAGGTGTAAAACGTTTTGACCGCTTCCAGAGGTAGTCGAATATGATTTTCTAAAAAAATAAATAAATATGTATATACTTTTTAACCACAAATGCTCGTCTTGCACTGTGATGCTCCACGCATTTTCTCCTCCAACTTCAAAATCGTCCAACATCGTTGTTTTACCTTTTATTGTAAAGGGTGTTTGACTTAGTCTTTGAACGTTCACTATAGGGCTGGGTAAAAAAAAAATAATATTGGATTTCTCGATTTTAATCATTTTTACAAACCGATATCGATTCTTAAATCCCAAGAATCGATTAGTCTAGTCTGTTTTCAGTTGATGAATGAGCAGAATATGTAGCGCCTCCCATCCAATAAATCGCAATAATCTTTGTTACTTTTGATATGAAGCAAAGTCTCAAATTATTCAATTCAAAGATTTCAAATGACGTCCATCTTATTATGAGATTCAAAAAATAAATAGCGTTTTGGCGCTGTTTAATGTGGCGTGACGGATCGCTTTAGCGCCTCGGTTAAAGAGAAGCATGTGATCATCCTCTCCTCCGCTTTAATACCAGTTACAGCGCAATAAACATGAACATCTGAAGGTATGTTAAAATATACAGTACAACTTACTGAAATCCGTATCATGTCTCGTGTAATCGCTCAATCAGTGTTTCAACCTCGGAAAGACTCAATAAAACAGCTTCAATGTCACGTGACGTCACATTTACCTCAGAAAAATATATTCAGTGACCATAAACTCCATTATATATTCATTATAATTTTTAATGTTCTTCAATATTTAATGCATGTTTGAATAAATCAGCCGCGATTTAAATGTTTATATTTCAAAAAAACGAATTGGAGTAGAAATATGATTATGTAATTCTAAACTTTATCTATAATAAAAACATCATTGAGTGTAATTTAAGTGTTTGTATATAAATAATTTAACCTTCAATATTATTATAGTAGTACCAGCTGACTCTCATGTGTAGTTTACAGCATTAGTTGAGAGGTTTTTCCTCTAGAAAATTTGCCATGTGCTGAAACTGAAATACTACATCCAAAATAATCGATATCGAATTGAATATTGAAAATTGGGTCAATACCAGCCCTAGTTCACTTTGTAAACACTGGATTGGTACTTCCGCCTACATCACGTGTGACCTTTCCAACGTGACTACATAATGCGTGACAGAGCAGTGCAAGATGAACATTTGTGGTAAAAAGTATACAATTTTTCATTTTCTTCCAGAAAACGGCCGATGGTTTCTCTAGATTAGACTCTTATTCCTGGTCTGGGATCATGTAGAGCTCTTTGAAGCTGCACTGAAACTGACATTTGGACCTTCAACCCATTGAACCCTAGTGGTTCCTCAAAAACCTTCATTTCTTTTAGACTGAAGAAAGAATGACATCTTGGATGACATGGGGGTGAGTAAATTATCAGGAAATTTGAATTCTGAAGTGAACTAATCCTTTAAACGACATATGTGATGCACACAACCACAGCACATGACCTCCTGTAACATAACGCCACATCTAGAATAAACCAACCCAAACGTTGTTAGTAAACTAGCTTTTTTAATCTTTAAACTCACAGAGATGACACAGTCTGCAACAGGTTTCTTGAGGGCACTCTCCGCAGTCTCCTTGAGTTTGGTGAGGAGCATCGCAGTGACCTGTTCAATGCTGAACACCTTCTCCTCCTCCATGTACATCACCTACAGCAACATCAGAGAACATACGACTGCTAAAGGACAGAAACGGCTCACAAACATTCACAACAGATTTACAAGGCGGCTCTGCTGCCAAAACCAGACAATGCTGGCACAGTCATCTCACATCATGCCATGGCAACTGAAATTCGGTTTGCTCGATTATGCTCTACCTTTATGCCCGTCGTGCCCGATGGCATCTGTGCCAGGTCATAAACGAGACTGGACTTCATGTTCTGGACAAATGGATCTGAGAACGCCCGACCATGGAAACGCTTGAATCCTTGGACAGTGTTTTTGCAGTTGGTGACCATCTGTGTTTCAAATGAGAAGAAATATCATGCATGATTACAAATATAAAGACTGTATGAATATATAAAATATACATAATTAAATCCTGTCTTTTAAGAATACGTCACACACCTGGCTTTTTGCTGCAGCTCCAATAGATCGATTTCGTGGTCCAAAAGACACACATGCTCTGTAAAGACAAACATTATGACAAATCAATCACTATCAGATGTGTTATTGAATGAAGTCTCTTATGCTCATCAAGCCTGCATTTATTTGATTAAAAATATATATATTGTGAAATATTATTGCAATTTAAAATAATGGTTTTCTATTTGAATCCATTTTAAAATATTATTTGTTCCTGTGATCAAAGCTGATAATTTCAGCATCATTACTCCAGTTTTCAGTGTCACATGATCCTTCAGAAATCATTCTGATATGCTGATTTATCATCAATGTTGGAAACGGTTATTTTTATAAAATGTGATCCTTTTTTTCATGATTCATTGATGAATAAAAAGTTAAAATAAACAGCATTTATTTAAAATAGAAATATTTTCTAACAATATAACTCTTTACTATGATTTTTTTTAAACAATTTAACATCCTTACTGAATAAAAGTATTAATTTCTTTCAAATTTGACCTCAAACTGTTCTTTTTTAAACTTTATATTCATAAATTAATCCTGAAAAAGTATCACAGCTTATAAAAGGTCATAAAAAATATTACGCAGCACAAAATTAATAATAAATCATCATATTAGAATGATTTCTGAAGGATCATGTGACACTGAAGACTGGAGTAATGATGCTGAAAATTCAGCTTTGATCACAGGAATAAATTATATTTGAACAAACATCCACATAGAAAAACAGTTATTTTAAATTGTAATATTATTTTATAATATTACTGTATTTTTAATCAAATAAATCCAGCCATGATGAGCAGAAGAGACTTCTTTAAAAAAAAAAACAAACATTAAAAATAGTAATGTGTCCAAATTTTTGACCGGTACTGTGTACACTACCATTCAAAAGTTTGGACACATTACAATTTTTTTTGAAAGAAGTCTCTTCTGCTCATCAAGGCTGCATTTATTTGAGCAAAAATACAGAAAAAAATGTGAAATATTATTACAATTTAAAATAATGGTTTTCTATTTTAATATACTTCAAAATATAATTTATTTAAGTGATCAAAGCTGAATTTTCAGCATCATTACTCCAGTCTTCAGTGTCACATGATCCTTCAGAAATCATTCTAATATGATGATTTATTATCAATGTTGTGCTACTTAATTTTTTTTATGACCTTTTATAAGCTGTGATACTTTTTTCAGGATTCACTGATGAATAAAAGGTTAAAAAGAACAGCATTTAATTCAAAATAGAAATATTTTCTAACAATATAAATCTTTACTATCACCTTTTATCAATTCAGCACATCCGTGCTGAATAAAAGTATTAATTTCTTCCAAAAAAAGAGAAAAAAAAAAAAAAATACTGACCCCAAACTTTTGAACAGTAGTATATTATTACAAAATATTTCATTTAAATAAATGCTTAAATAAATAAATAAATAAATTATATATATAAATATATATATATTTTTTTTTAAATCAAAAGAATCCTGAAACAAAGTATCACATTATAAAAAATATTAAGCAGCACAACATTTGTAATAAATCATCATATTATAATGATTTCTGAAGGATCATGTGACACTGAAGACTGGAGTAATGATGCTGAAAATTCAGCTTTGATCACAGAAATAAATTATATTTTAAAGTAGATTAAAAAAAAACAAAAAAAAACTTATTTTAAATTGCAATAATATTTTAGTTTTTTCTGTATTTTTAATCAAATAAATGCAGCCTTGATGAGCAGAAGAGATATCTTAAAAAAAAAACATTGAAAATAATAATGTCCAAACTTTTGACTGATTAATAATATATATATATATATATATATATATATATATATATATATATATATATATATATATATATAATGTTTACAAATAACACACTTATTTTAAACAGAAGAAATTAACGTATATTCAGATCAAAATGTTTAAGTGACGAAGATGAAAAAAAAAAAAAAAAAAATAGTTTTAGTGCTGTTCCTCAAAATCTACTCCACTAAGAAAGTACCATGGTTTAAAAACATAATAGTATGGTAATATTAATACCACAGTATTTAAATATTGCAATCACGCAGCACTGTATCATCTCCTGTCAGTCCTGTGTCCGTCACAGAGAGACAGTAACACTGTCACACCTCTGTTAAAGGCTGTCCTGCTCACTAGTGTACATAAGTGTGCTCTAGAGGAGTAAATAAAGCAGACTCACGGCGTGCATCGGTCGCTGTATTCATTGGCCACAGTCTCGATTCCTCCGGCTCGAGCTACCGCTACATAGCAGTTCAGAAAACCCACGTCAAACCCCACTACTGACATCTTCAAACAGCGGGATTACTCAAACACTATAAGCCCGGACCCAAATGTGGACTGGATGATCGATCTGTAAAATGAGAGGAGTAATTAAGACGGTTTTAATTCATTATTCTACCGTCACTTCTTGGAGGAATGAGGCTGCGGATGATAAACGCCGCTCACGAGAAGACAGGACCACTTCCGGTTCAAGGCGGAGCTAAAAGGTCCAACACAAAGGGTTTCAGATTTTTTAGTTGTAACGTTACTTCTATGTGTGTGAACTGTACATTTAGTGATTCATTGGAAATTCGTTTAAATATATATCTATATTTACATATTTAATATATAGCTCTGAACTGTACATTTATTTTTTAGAACTAAGCTTTCTTTAAGAGTTTTAATAAATTTTAAAGTCATAAGTATTACTACTTTGATCAAGTTAAACTGATTAACCCTTAAATAACTGCTAGTTAGTTAGTCATACTATTTCTTAAGACACAAACGTAAGATATTGCCTATGTTTACGCAACTGGACTGTAATCTTACACAAATCTAAAACTGATTTTTTAAAAATTATTATTATTATTTTAGCTCGACGAATTTCTCTCAAAGTAGGGAAGGTTTGTTGGACCTTTAACTAATAAATGACGGCGCTGACCCGGATGTTCTCTCACGCGCCTCACATCAGCTGTCTCGTGATGAGGTCTCCGTGCTGTATTCTCACTAGCACCAAAACATTAATCCTGAGATTATCCCGATATGCTCTCCATGGAAGGCTTCCCCGTATTGATCACTGCCAGGCTTTGCGATGCTTTTGCACAGATCATTCACAGAGCTCGAAACCATATTACATCACAACTCCCATCTTCTACGTCAATGCATCTCCTCACATTGGCCATGTGTATTCAGCTGTCACTGCTGACTGTCTGCACAGATTCAAGCTCTTACAGGGATATAACTCCAGAATTTCTACAGGTATGTTTTACACATTGAACTGCATGACTGAAAAAAGTTAAAGTGGACCTAGAATACAAGATGTAATATAAGTCTCTGGTGTCTCCAGAATGTGTCAGTGAAGTTTCAGCTCATTTATCAGATCATTTATTATAGCTTGTCAAATTTGCCCCTATTTGGGTGTGAGCAAAAACACTCCGTTTTTGTGTGTGTCCCTTTAAATGCAAATGAGCTGCTGCTCCCCGCCCCCTTTCCAGAAGAGGGCGGAGCTTTAATAGCTCAACAACAACAAAGGTGGAGAATTTCACACAGCCAAAATGAGGATTGTCAGTAACGGTGTTCAGCCTTTATCTTAGAATGATCCATTTCTATCCACATAGAACATCTTAAAGGGTTAGTTCACGCAAAAATGAAAATAATGTCATTAATTACTCACCATCATGTCGTTCCACACCCGTAAGAACTTCGGAACACAAATTAAGATATTTTTGTTGAAATCCAATGGCTATGACGCTTGACGGAGGGTGTGTCTGAAGCTTGTGTTGACGTGACCGTTATAATGATAACAGCCAATCACATTACTTTCCGGTGTTGCTCGAACGCAATTGGCTAGCGACTGCTTTAGGGTGTTTGCATAAATCGATCTAATTGGCTGACGCCTGCGTTAGCACTTGAAAAGTTGAGAAATCTTCAACTTATGTCGCTTGCAACGCGAGTGAAGCTACGAGACAGAACCCACAATTCAGTTCGGCAGCGTATGACGTCACCCATTCAAAGTAAACGAGAGCGTTAACGCCTACGCCCCGTGTTCCTGAAACACTGCTGATTCGGATCGCATGTCAAACTGCTGAAATCACGTGACTTTGGCGCTCCGAACCGCTGATTCGACACACTGATTCATTTGTGCTCCGAATCTTCCTGAAGCAGTGTTTTGAAATCGGCCATCACTATATAAGTCGTTATTTTGTTTTTTTGGCGCACCAAAAATATTCTCGACGCTTTATAATATTTAAATTGAACCACTGTACTCACATGAACTGATTTAAATATGTTTTTAGTACATTAATGGATCTTGAGAGAGGAAATGTCATTGCTGGCTATGCAGGGCCATCAGATTATCAAAAATATCTTAATTTGCGTTCTGAAGATGAACGAAGGTCTTACGGATGTGGAACGACATGAGGGTGAACTAACCTTTTCAGTCGCCATTTTGTGTCGACATGTTTCTACAGTAGCCCTAAACTGCTCTATAAGAGCGCGTTTGCTTGACTGGCTACTCTCTTTTGTCTCAGACGACGTTGGCCACCATATCTACTATATTGCAATTCCCAATCTCACCGTTAAAATTTACACACTGCACCTTTACCATAATGCTTAATGCATCTGTCTCCAGAGATCAGTATGTTGAAGTGAGGTTGTCTGTGCTCTGCAGGTACAGATGAACATGGTCTCAAAATCCAACAGGCAGCGAGCAACGCTGGTGAAGACCCTCTGAACTTCTGCACTGAGGTTTCACAGAGTTTTAAGCATGTTTTCCAAAGATGTGGTATTTTATACACCGACTACATCCGGACAACAGAAAAAAGACATCGACAGGCCGTTGAACACTTCTGGACTGTTCTCCACAGCAAAGGCTTCATCTACAAAGGCACTTATGAAGGCTGGTACTCCACTCCAGATGAAAGTTTTCTCACACCAACTCAAGTTATTGACAGAATAGACTCAGAGGGAAGACCGATAAAAGTATCCATGGAGAGCGGCCATAAGGTACCATCAATCCTGTTCTTGAGTAAAAGCCTATGCTTCTCTGTCAGTGGATTGCAACACTTTTTAATGGTTTGACTATTTGCAAAGTTGCATTTGTCAAGTTCTTTGACATTTTCACATGTAAATTTCAAATTAAATGTAGTTGCATAAGATGGAATGGAATGTTAATAATGCTTTTTAGTATTTTTTGAATCACAAAGATTTCAGATAGTTGAAAATGCATTTGAATGTGTGTGAAGTTTCAGACAATTTGCCCAAAATAATTTACCCTAATAAGACAATCAGTTATAAATGACAAAACCCTAAAAAAGTTTAAAGGTTAGATGTGGAAAACTAATTTTGGAAAATGATTTTAGCCTTAAATATGTAAAATGTAACTTTTATTTTTTTTTTAATTAGTCCAATAAAGGGTAATTAAAAATATCTTAAAATTTGATATAAATAAAAATGCATCCAACTGTACAGAAACAAATTGAGTAGAAATAAAAAGTAACACTATTTTGCAAATAATATTTTACATTGGTATAGTATATTGATTTAAAGTAGTATAAATTGGGTCTATCTTTTAGGATGGCGGCTCATCTCATGAAGATGATAATATTTGGGGGTTTGTGGCATCTAAAAGATTGAAAACTGATCTAAAATACATCCACTGGTTGCCAATGTGTAACTTTTTTGTTCAAAATTTGTATAATGAGCAAGTACATCATGAATCCATTTTCCAAATATTTAATGATTTCACTCGGCGGCCATCTTTGAAACGCCTTTCGGGCATGGTGCAGCTTCTATCTCTTTGAATGAAACAAATTCTCCAGAACTATTTGCCAAGCTTTCGATTAAATGTTTTATTTGAAATCACCAATGAAATCTGTCACATAAATTTTGTTTCTAAAAGCTCGAATCATGACTATAAACGGTATTTTCAGGCTGGATCAAGCTAATGTGCATGCACAATCTTAATTGTGTCTCATTTCGGAGGCGCGCGTCTGACTGTTTCCATAGGAACCGAAGCTTCTAAAAGGGCTGCTGCATTGACGCGATGACTTTACCAATCGGCAACTTATTCTGCCATATTGCGCGTTGCACTTTCTCCCATTCAAAAAAAAAAAAAAAGGTGCGTCCCAATTCGCGTACTTATGTACTATTCTATGACGTTTAAGTATAAATAGTGCGAGTAGTGCATTCACACTTAAAGTTCCAAAAAGAAAAAGTGCACTTTAAATACCCGGATGATGCACTAAATTAACGGAAAAAATGAAGTGTGGAATGTTGGACACTTCATGCACTCAACTGTTGCAGCTTTAATTATATAGCGGAGGGGAAGGGAGGATCGGACTCTTGTTAAATAACAAAATAACCTTATACAGCTCACGCACTACATGGATGAGTACATAGTGCATAAGGGCATAGTGCATCATTTGGGATGCAATTTTTTATATTCAGATTATTTCAGACCAGTCTGGTAGGAACAGCTGTGGAGTAGCACAGTACCTGTGTGACTCGTCATAGACATAAACAGAGATAAGTAGATCCAGCTACAATGTTCTTCTGTGCAGTTCTGTTTATCGAGAGGCAAAAGTTCCATGGTGTTGCTTTAAAAAGTATTAATTTCAATTTTTAAAATTTAAGGTAAAAATAACCGTATTTTTACGCCGAGGTCAAGTTCTTATTTTTAATCGCCGAGGTCAAGAAAAATCCAATCAAACCCCCTTTTCAAGGATACTTTAAAGAAAATGTATATATAGAAAACAATCTGTCATTCCCTCAGAATAAATGATGAGGAGTATTTTTAGGAGATCATTATGCCAGGCTGGCAAACAGTGTAACATAAAATTACCTCAGGGATCCAGCGCTAGTTTCGACAACACTGTCTTGCTCCTTTGAAGTTGCAGTGAAAGTTTATTCCACTATACTGACTTCGTCAAGACCTAACCAAACTCTTCTAAAGCTCCTCAAAGTGGCATAAGGTAATTTCTCTATCCTCTTTGACAGGTGGAGTGGATGAAGGAGGACAATTACATGTTCCGCCTATCGGATTTTCGCACCGAACTACTTAATTGGCTTCGATTAAACCCAAATATCATCCGGCCTGTGAAGTTTCATCACTTGGTTCTTCAGTGGCTGGAGGACGAGATCCCAGATCTGTCAGTCTCTCGGCAGAAGAGCCGCCTCCAGTGGGGTATTCCGGTCCCGGGAGATCCGGAACAGGTCATCTACGTGTGGTTGGACGCTCTGGTGAACTACTTAACCGTTGTTAATTACCCACAGAATCACTCCCAGTGGTGGACATCTGTGCATCATGTTGTCGGTAAGGACATTCTTAAGTTTCACGCGATATACTGGCCGGCGTTTCTCCTGGCTGCGGGATTGCCTCTTCCTCAGACGATATTCGTGCACTCTCACTGGACGGTGGAGGGAAAGAAAATGTCCAAGAGTCTTGGAAACGTGATCAACCCATTGGACGCCGTGGAGAAGTTCACTGCGGACGGCCTGCGCTACTTCCTCCTGAGACAAGGTGTTCCTGACTCGGACTGTGACTATTATGACGATAAAGTCATTAAGATGTGCAACAGCGAGTTAGCGGACGCTCTCGGCGGGCTTTTAAACCGCTGCACTGCTCCTTCACTCAACCCTACACAGATGTATCCTCACTTCTGCAACACCTGCTTCCCGAAAGAGCTCCGTGGAAAAGCCGTCTCGGAAGACTACAGAATGCTGGAGGCCGTATCTGCGCTTCCGGTCTTAGTCGAGCAGCACTTTGAGAACCTACACATATATAAAGCACTGGAGGCCGTTAGCGCATGCGTTCGCCTGACTAACGCGTTCGTCCAAAGACATGCTCCGTGGAAGCTTGATCGGAAAGATCCTGGAGATCAGCGGTGGCTTGACACCATCCTTCACGTGTCTTTAGAGTGCCTCAGGATGTATGGGATACTCCTGCAACCTGTGGTGCCAGATCTTGCAGACAAAATTTTATCTAGGTTGGGAGTCACGCCTGAGGAGAGAAATTGGGATTCTCTCAACTTCCTGATGAGGTATGAAGGGAGAGACTGTGATTTAGAAGGAAGAGCGCTGGGTCCTGACATGGGAGTGTTGTTTAATCGCCTTGAGAGGAGTCAGGTGAAAGGGAGGAAGTCAAAATCTCAATGAATGTAGTACTAAAAGATAACAGTGGTAAATAGTGTTGGGATACCAAAGATCACACTCTATAATGTTACGACAAGGGATAAAAAGTGACATGATTTTTTTTAATGAGAAATACACGAAACTGAAAAATTGTACAAATTGAAATAAAATAAAAAAAGTTGCAATATTTCTTATAATTTCCTGTACTTCTTTTTACATAAACTCTTTCATTGTTCACCTCAATGTTTCACAGAACGACGCCTCTATGACTTTTAGAAATGCATGTCTGAAAAACAATCTACTTTAGATACAGCCCTGTGGGCTTCCTTCAGGTGCAGGGGTCCTCATCGCTTGAGCGGACACAAAACTATTCTTTACCACCGCTGAAATTCATTCAGACACTCTCAGTAATATGAGTTGGTGTTCTGTCCAGGTTGAGTATCTGGAGAAAGAAAAGAAAAAAAAAAAACAACAACCTAATTTTAGTACAGAAAATGAACACATGAAGTAAATATTAATATTAGAGCTACTACAAAAGCATTTCTTAAAACCCAAAGTGTACTCCATTAGGGTATGCATACAGTTTGCCTGAATTAAATTTTGTAATCAGTGTAGTAGCTCAGCTGGCACATGCACCTTATTTTTTTTGCACTGATCAGTTGGTCCACCAGGTGGCAACACTGGCCCAGCACAATGTCTTACACTTAAAAAAACAAACAAACAAATGCAAAAGACTGAACAACAAACAACTGCGGAAGACCACAATAACACAGACGGCGTGTTGACGAGCACTCGGCCGTGGATACACGCAACTTCAGTTTAAATGAGAACAAAGACAACGGTCTCATTTACTAATGTTCATGATTCACCAATAAATGTAACTTTTTTAAATGAAAGAAAGAAAGGAACAGCTAAAACCACACATACACAAAAATCACATACTCTGGACACCTTATAGTTATTTACTTTTTACTCTTATGTACTGTGGGTGCAATATTTATTATCATAAATTCTTAAAGGAACACTCCACTTTTTTTGAAAATAGGCTCATTTTCCAACTCCCCTAGAGTTAAACAGTTGAGTTTTATTGTTTTCTAATCCATTCAGCCGATCTCCGGTTGTGGCGGTACCACTTTTAGCATAGCTTAGCATAGTTCATTGAATCTGATTAGACCGTTAGCATCTCACTTAAAAATGACCAAAGAGTTTTGATATTTTTCCTATTTAAAACTTGACTCTTCTGTAGTTAAATCGTGTACTAAGACCGACGGAAAATAAAAAGTTGCGATTTTCTAGGCTGATATGGCTAGGAACTATACTCTCATTCAGGCGTAATGATCAAGGAACTTTGCTGCCGTTCCATGGCTGCAGCAGTGCAATGATATTACGCCTGAATGAGAGTATAGTTCCTAGCCATATCAGCCTAGAAAATCACAACTTTTTATTTTCCGTCGGTCTTAGTAAAAATATCAAAACTCTTTGGTCATTTTTAAGCGCGATGCTAACGGTCTAATCAGATTCAATGAACTATGCTAAGCTATGCTAAAAGTGGTACCGCCAGAACCGGAGATCGGCTGAATGGATTAGAAAACAATAAAACTCAACTGTTTAACTCTAGGAGTTGGAAAATGAGCCTATTTTCAAAAAAAGTGGAGTGTTCCTTTAATTCCATATTTCATCTTAAATAGGGGTGTAACTATACAGTCATGTCACAATTCAATACAAATCGCAATTCTGAACTCATGATACGATACTATCGCTATATTTTAAGCACAAATAAGATTTTTTTTTAAATTATTGATAATTTTTTATTATTATCAGCAATCACAAAAATTGCATTATTGTACATTATATTCAACATTATGTATAGTAGTTTAATAGGGCTGGGTATTGACAATTTTCACGATTCGATTACTATTCACATGCTTTCGACGCGATTATTTTGGATGTAGTATTTCAGTTACAGCACATGGCAAATTTTCTAGAGGAAAAAAATCTCTCAACTAAACTACACATGAGAGTCAGCTGGTACTACTATAATAATATTGAAGATTAAATTAACTTATTTATATACAAACACTTCGTTGTTTTTGAAATATAAACATTTAAATTGCGTCTGTCATAACTGATTTATACAAACATTCATTAAATATTGAAGAATATTAATAAATATATAACGGTGCATAGCTATATTTATCAGAATGTTTCTTTCTAGAGCTGACTAATAAGTTTATGGTCACTGAATGTGTTTTTCTGAGGTAAATGTGACGTTACGTGACATTGAAGCTGTTTTATTGACGTCTTTCCGAGGTTGAAACACTGATTGAGCGATTACACGAGACATGATACGGATTTCAGTAAGTTGTACTGTATATTTTAACTTACCTTCAGATGTTCATGCATGTTTATTTCGCTGTAACTGGTATTAAAGCGGAGGAGAGGATGATCACATGCTTCTCTTTAACTGAGGCGCTAACGCGATCCGTCACGCCACATTAAACAGCGCCAAAACGGTATTTGTTTTTTGAATCTCATAATAAGATGGACGTCATTTGAAATCTGAGACTTTGCTTCATATCAAAAGTAACAAAGATTATTGTGATTTATTGGATGGGAGGCGCTACATATTCTGCTCATTCATCAACTGAAAACAGACTAGACTAATCGATTCTTGGGATTTAAGAATCGATATCAGTTCGTAAAAATGAGAATTGATTAAAATCGAGAAATCGATATTGTTTACCCAGCCCTATAGTTTAATGTACTAATGTCACTGAAACTTGTCCCTCAAACAGTACTCGCGCTTTCGATGCAGGCATTTGTTGGATTAGACAAGCCGCACACGCATAGACTCTCCCGGTGTCCCACCTCTCCCGCTATTAATGAACTACTATACCAGTGGTTTTCAACCTGTGGGCCACGAGATAACTTAAAATTCATTTAAATATTATTAATATGTTAAATGCACCACCTCTCTTCTAAGTATTCTGTGTCTGTTTCGGATCAGCCTAAGCTGTTTCTCATCACGCTGTGAAATACAGACTGAACAAGAGCAACTGCTTCATGAACACAGGATACGCAAACTACATCTCTCAGTTGGCTAAAGAAAACCAGTGATGGATGACGATTGTAATGAAGGTAAAGACAATTACAGTGACATACAGGAGTCGTACATTAGGCAACAAACAGTGTAAACTGATGAATACAGTTATTATTCTTGCATATATTATTCAATATATTCAGGTAGTTGTCAAAATTGATAAGTAATCATAAGGATTTATGTTGATATCATGAGCATTTGAACACTTTTGGTAGTATATAAACAGCAAAAATATGAACAGTGTCTCATGACCGTTTGAAACGGAGAAACATGAAGATTCAAGCATACTTGAGAGCTGCTGCTGGAGCTGTCGGACCAGTGCTGCAGTCTGCTGCTGCTGCTGGGTTTGCTGCATGCCATGACGTGGGAACTGAGGCAAAATAAAACGATATAGAATTAAATGTCTAAAAATCCACAAAAGTAAACCAATAAGCTAGAAGTGTTTTATAATGACCCCGTTATTACCATGGGCTGCTGCGGCGGCAGAGGCTGCATGCCCAGGGCCTGGGCGGGGGGCTGAGCTGCTGCCACCTGCTGTTGAACCTGCTGCTGCTGAACCTGCTGCTGCGGCACCTGCTGAGGCTGAACCTGCTGCTGCTGGACCTGCTGCTGCTGCTGCACTTGTTGTTGAACCTGCTGCTGCTGCTGCTGCTGCGAAGACAAACACAATGACATTACAGGCGAGCCAGTAAGTATGCATTACGTCTTCTCTTGTTGCACGGAATAGCCTGAAATGTGCAGAATACTCCCAAAACATGCTGTATCCCACAATGCAATGTGATAGGGATGCACCAATACCAGTATAGGTCCTGATACTGCGCTCGTGTACTCGTACTCTAACATCCGATACTCTACAGTACAGTGCTTGAGACACAAACACCAACAACAGAGCAAACGGAGAGCAGAATGGATATATCAGAGAAGGATGTCTATGAAGCAAATTAATAGAATGTTAAACTTTTAATTATTTTACATCTGATATACAGTATATAATATATAAATTAAATATTTACAGCTATATAGCTGATGTGCGCAAGCTGATAAGTGAAACGAGGAGTGCGCAGCAGCACAGATGCAAATCACTTTTTCACTGACATCGCTGGAAAGTTTGTAGTTTGGTCAGTAAACGAGTAGCATATTACTAACGTTAAATGACGGTATAGAGAAAGGGAACGCACTTCTGTTGCATGCTCTTGATTGCTGATCGTTCACTCAACACGAGTCATTCGAATTAACACTAAATCGTGTGTGCAAGTAAAAACTTGAAGTGTTACGTGATTTATGTATAACGTGTCGTTCATAATTACAGGAAGGCAGTACAGTAATCACATGTGCGCAAACATCCGAGGCACACGCCCAGAAAGCTGCCTCTCAGAATAGCCTTTTAAATTGAGTTCTCTTTCACTGCTTCTTGCGCTTGAACGGACAAATTCACAAATGCTCATATATAGGCAAGTATCCTTGTGAAATAGGGATGCTCATTTCGGTTAACTTTCTCGACCGACAACCGACGCTCGTTATCCGATTATTAACCGTTAACTGATAAGATTAAAATGTTGTATAGCGTATATGATGATAATATGACATATATATGACATTAAATAAAAAAATACAATTGACGAGTGTCTGTGTCTTCCACGGGTTTATTTTAACATGCAAACAGCAGCATAGAACAGATAAACAACAGAACCTGGATTCACATTATCAAATTCGCACCTGCATAATTTAAATAAAAAGGCATAAAATAAATAGGCCTACACTAAATATTTTTCACTTAAATGTTTAACAAATTAAGATGACAAAAAAAAAAAAAACACGGTGAATCGATTGAAGCTTTGAACAACCGGTATTTTAGACATTTTTTCCGTCAAATAAAAATAGCAGGCCTACCTCAAGGATTGTTATTTGTTATGACCACGGACGGTGTACGGTGTCCATTAACTACAAATCCTCATGAAAACTTCAGTCAAGCCAGCTCGCGCGTCAATCTGAGAGACCAGCCTCTTACCTTAAAGTGTCAAATTTCTTGGTTTCTGAATGGACGGTTTTGCTTGATTGACAAACGCTAACGTTCGGCCACGATTTATATACCATCGTCCTGTCCTAAAACATTAGCACGCTGTGATCGATTGCTTGGAGATCGCGTGTTTCTCTGTTCGAGAGCGCATTTCCTCTTCTTCACATCTGCGACAAAACAGTTGATTATTTATGAAGGAAAGCTCACAGAAACGTGAAAATTGTCTAATTTGAAAGAAAATGTCCTAAGCTAAAAGATGATATATTGTGACTGATTGAAGCAGCCCTTATCAAAAGTGTGGGGGGGTCGATTTCTGTCTTTTCAAAAGTGCGGGGTCGTCTTGACCCCCCTGTCCCCCGTGCCTATCGAAATGGTCAGTACTTCTTTTCGCTCGCTTCATTTTGCTTGTTGCTTAGCGAAATATGTCTGGCACGTGTGAAACGCCCCGTGAGTTAACAAATAAGCATATATGTAACTATATATAGCATATTTTTCTTTAACCATGCAGCAAAAAACAAACAAACAAACAAACAAAACAAAAAAAACGTTTAACTGATAGTATTAATCGGTTAAAATTATTACTTTCGGTTAACGGTTAAACGGTCAATGTGAGCATCCCTATTGTGAAACATAGTTGGTTATGTCTTAAAGGGGACCTATAATGCCCCTTTTACAATATTTAATATAAGTCTCTGGTGTCCCCAGAATGTGTCTGTGAAGTTTCAGCTCAAAATTTGCCCCTATTTGGCTGTGAGCAAAAACACGTGTTTTTGTGTGTGTTCCTTTAAATGCAAATGAGCTGCCACTTTCCAGAAGAGGGCGGAGCTTTAACAGCTCAACAACAACAAAGCTGGAGAATCTCACGCAGCCAAAATGAGGAAAGTGTTCAGCCTTACATTGATCAAACCGGAGTCGACACTGATGGAGAGACTCAGGAAGAAGTTACAACTTTTAGACGTTTCTGAATGGTTAGTGGATAAATTGATGTAGTTGCTGTGGAGTTGATTCAACTCATCCACTAGCATGTGCCGTCATGTTCATCTTTTGTGTTGAATTGACCCTCGTTTGTGAAGCAGTCCGGCGTAAAATGACGGCATGACAACAACACTCTACTACAACAACTCTTCCTCTTCTCTAAAGCAGCCCAACATGGCCCCGCCCCCTTTGTTGTGTGTTCTCGGGGGCGGGGCTTATGTAAATTTTGGGGTTTGTGATGTCAATAACTGAAGGAAATATCTATTTGCTAAGCCAGTGCATCTGATTCATATTCTTTTGCTTTCTCTGCCCAATATTTTTTTAAAAATTAAAAAGCAATGAAAATACAGGTATCAGTACTACTCGCTATCGGCAAGTACTAAAAATAAATTGGACTTGTTCTGGAAAAACTGGCATCGGTGCATCCCTACAACGTGATCGACTTTAGGTGTGTGCATGTACGCACTCTGAGAGCTGGATGCTGTCTTATCATCGGCTGTTGTTGCTGCTGCTGCTGGTCCATCATCTGATTGGGCCTCATGTTGGGGTGCATGCCCTGGGGTGCCATGTGACCTTGAGCCAGGCCGTGCATCATAGGTGCCTGCTGCATGGGCTGATGGGGGAATCTGAGACAGATGGTGAAAGATGAGCTGATTTGTTTTACACTGCTTCCAATTAGGGTTGTGTGGTAAAATGTTACTAAATAAATATGGCAGTATTGAAAGTTTGATGATTTATGTTACCATCATTAAGCAAATCTGATTATTTTATGAGGTCTGTGACTGACCTTTGAGTGTTCTGCATTGTGTGTCCATATGCTCCAGAAGCCTGCTGATGGACATAGCCGCTCGGCCTCTGCGGCATTTGCCTAAGAGAATCCACCATGCCTGGGTTTGGGCCAGGATGTCCTCCTCCGAAGCCCTGGTTACTGTACGAGGTAGAAACAATTCCAGCGGCCTGAGAGGGGTGTGGCTGAATCCCCATATGTGGACCGTAGGGTGTGTAGCCCTGGGAAATGTTCTAAAGAGAGAAACATGACGCTAATGGGTTGTTATCTCTGGGTTTCTGTGAATGCTGAACAATTAACATTGCAAATGTTCCAAGTGGTTGTAAATGCACAAGAACTTGCCTGTGTCGGCTGCATTGATGAATACTGTTGATTAGGTGCCACTGGTCTAATCTGCTGTCCCATTAAATGATTATGATTCCCCTGAAAAGACCAAACAAACAAACAAACAAACAGGCATGCCTCCCATTTCCAATTGTTCTGAATTTAACATTCACAATCACTAAAAGACAAAAAATGGATAGTGCTTGCATGTGCCACCAGGGTGTTGCTAAAGGTGTTGTGAGCAGTTGTTTTGTGTCACTAGCTGGCTGCTTATCAGCTTAAGTTGTAAATAGGTCTGCACGATTTGGGAAAAAAAAAAAAAAATTGCATTTCATTTAAACAAATGAAAAATAATTCTAGGAATTCTTTCTGGACAAGGCCATCAAGCTATCCCCAGTGTTGCCAAGTCCATGGTTCTCCCATGGAATTGGGCTACTTTAACAGTGTTGCCGCAGGTTGTTTTTCATGTATGCGGATTGAAATGACCCCAATAACATGCCATTTAGACCCTGGAATGCTAATTTTGCCAGGGGAACCCTGCCAAAAAATGCAGATATTACCCCACAAGACAAGTTTTTTTACTGAGGGACCCCCCTGAAACGCAACTGGGTTAGTTTTGAGTAGCAATTGGACAGGTTTTGTTATGAAAATCTGGCAACCCTGCTCACAGAAGTAATAACTTTTGACGTTTCAGGAAATTCAGGCCATCAAGCTATCGAAAAAGAAGATAAAAACGCTTTGATTAAGCATGAAGACAATAAACACACAAACCTTCTCGCGTATTTTCATAATAATAAAGTACATTTATAATGCAATACTAATCAACATAGTGTACTATAAAATAATATATTGTCTGCCTCATTCTACGATGAAGCACAAAAAAGCTCAAGACTGATGTTATGAAGTGAGTTTGGAGTAAAAACATGTTATTAAATGTTGTCTTTTGTTGGACAACAGGTTTATGAACGCTTCCATTACAAGTTTGTGAAGATGTTTGATGCATACTGCTTTTTCAAATGCACATTTACTACTTTAAATGTATTTACTACTGATCACAGAGCAGCTCTTCACTAACACGCAGTGCATGTTTAGTTAAAAATCGAAGCCTTTGCAAATTCATAATCGCACTATGGCAAAACGCGATTTCGGTTTAATTCTGATTCATCGTGCAGCCCTAGTTGTGACATATCTACCTTTCAATAATACTGTTTCCAGCAAGCCTCTTCTCTATCTCAATTCTCAACAGTCATTTATGAGCACTATTCATTTATAGCACACCTTCATTTAAATACTCATGGTGTATACTAGTCTCTAGGCTCACTGTGTCCCAGACACCAGTATTTTAATGATTCAGAAAAGATAAATCACTGTCTGGCCAAATGAGTTTTAGCTATGGAGATTTTTTTAGCAACGTTTGCTGCTTTTGGGACCCGGAAGAGTGGTCAAAAGAGTGCAACACCAAGTCTGTATGATATTTTGATTCCTAAATATGTGTGGGGCCTCTGCAGTGCACATTTGACAATTACAGGACACCTATTATAAAATGAAAAGTAGATAAAACAATTCAAGGAAACCGTGTGTTTTTAGTCTGGGGTCTTGATTAGTAAAACCAGACTCACCAGTCTGACCTGTAGCTGATGACGGAGAATCTGCCCCTGAGGCATGCTGGGTGGGGGTTTATAGTTCATTTGGTATGGCTTGTCCATTCCCATCATGTTGCCCATACTAGCAGCCTGGATATAATTGGGACGTGGAGGAATTTTGTTCATAGGAGTCCTGGGACGGAAAGGGGGCTCCAAACCGGGGCCTCCTTAGGGGGGAAATGTGGAAAAGAAAGCATAAACGAACCGAAACTGCTTTTTGAAGTTCACACAATTCTTTAAAATAAAAAAAGCCATGTTATGAGTTTGAGAGGTTTAGGCATGCGGAGATATGTACTGACCTGGTGGTAGAGGCTGGTTTTGGGCATATATCATTTGACGTGGGTAGGACATCTGAAAAGACATGTTCGACTGGCCCATGTTCATAAGATCAGGGGCCATGCCTTGCGGGAACTGCATGACTGCTGGGTTGTGTGGCTTATAGTCCTAGACCACAGGAACCAATCATACATCTTGATTTTCATCTCGTTTCCCATTTATAGCTTTTCAATAAACATACATGCATACATACATACATGCATATCAGGGCTCGACAACAAGCCTCCCAACAAGCCTGAGTAAATCTGTCATTCAGTTGTACGATTAAAAAAAATTGTGTTGTAAATGTAATCTATTCTGAAGCAAAATTCTCAGTGTTCTCTCAACTTTTACATATTTAAATCTGCATATTTGTGATATTTACCCTGAGGGCATTTTTTTTTCCTTTATAAATGTTTTTTTTTCCCCTTATCCGATTTAATCTATGCTTCATCTTTCATTTTAAATTCTTAAATTTGATCAATAAATCCAATTAGAATAATAAGACACTATAAGGCTGTTACCAATCAAATGAAAGAATTTACAACTGCATTAAATAACAATATGAGATTGTTTAGAGTATTTTTTGAAAATGCAAATAAGAAATGTTGGGGGAAAAATACATGAAACTAAACCACCAGCAGGTGACTGCAAGTGACAAGTGAGTCAATGAGTCATTCATTCAAATGATTCATTCAAACGGCTGAGGCAGTTGTTTATGAATGAGTCATTGAATCTTTGACTTAACCAATTTGTTCAAAAGGCTAAATCATTCAGTTGAGTGTTGCTGTGAGATGCACTATGGTTCTGCTGTGATCTTTGTTTGGAACTATTTTTGCTGCTGAAACAGAACAAAAACAGTTAATATTGCATCTAAAATGCAAGTGACTTAATTTTAACTACTTGTTTATTGAATGAAATCAGGGTCACATTTTTAATCGTGATGGTATTCGGGAAGTCGTGTGATGCTGCTTAATTGTATCATATGTTATAAATATAAAAACTCCACATTTTGGATTTTTACCGCAGTATGTTAACAGAGATTATTTGAGTACTGCGCTCATTTGATTCGATTTCTCCTCAAGATAAGTACATTATCCACTATCAATCGCCCTTTACACTAAATGTTATAAAATCAGAGTCATTCTCGTGTTTTGGTGACTCCCTAGTTATTATTTAGTTGTTATTGACATTTTCATCAGGCTACTTGTCCAGTCAGGCAAGTAAAATTCTCTTTCACTTGCCCTTTCAAAAGATCTGGACAAGCGTTAATGTCAAGCCCTGCATAAATACATAGATAAATAGACATTTTTGTACCTCTTGTTTATTTGCGGATGTCTGTTTCTTTTTCTTCTTCTTCTTACTGGGGTCATTTGAGACACTGGAGACGCTCTTCTCCGGCTTCCCTTGATCCACCTTCTTGTCTGGCTCAGGAGCAACAGGTGTAGGTGGCTCCTCCTCCTCTTGGGGCAGGTTGAGGGGCGCCAGATAGTAACTGCGTTGTTTGGGCTTTATGTGGGTGTGGTAAAGCAGGAGCCGCTGCTGCTCCTCAAACTTTGTGACTTTGCGGTCGACCCGCACGGTTCCGAACCAGCCCCAGGAGAGCGGAGCCGAGTGCTTCAGCCCCTCAAACACGTCCCATGGAGAAATCTTCTGCTTAGTCGACACCTGAAGACCCTGTGTGGGAGAAATCACAAAACAAATGCAAATGTAGGGGAATCGCCAGCAGCTGAGCAGCACTATAACACAAAAAAGCTGCAACGTACCTCTTTTTCAAATCCAGCAATTTTGTTGCCCTTTGTGTCAATGAGCGATCCCTGGGGCTCACAGGTGATGACATCACGCGTCTGCTTGGGCAGAGGCAGCAACTGCCGCACTTTCTCCAAGCTCTCGGACTGACGGTCACCGAGTTCTTTCTGCAGGACAAAACAAACTGCTGTCTTACATTTTTGGAAGAAAAAGTGAGTGGCACTTGCCCATGCAAACTTTTTAAAGGTGCCCTAGAATTAAAAATTGAATTTATCTTGGCATAGTTGAATAACAAGAGTTCAGTACATGGAAATGACATACAGTGAGTCTCAAACACCATTGCTTCCTCCTTCTTATATAAATCTCATTTGTTTAAAAGACCTCAGAAGAATAGGCAAATCTCAACATAACACAGACTGTTACGTAACAGTCGGGATCATTAATATGTACGCCCCCAATATTTGCATATGCCAGCCCATGTTCAAGGCATTAGTCTGGATCTGTGCACAGCTGAATCATCAGAATAGGTAAGCAAGCAAGAACAACAGCGAAAAATGGAAGATGGAGCGATAATAACTGACATGATCCATGATAACATGATATTTTTAGTGATATTTGTAAATTGTCTTTCTAAATGTTTTGTTAGCATGTTGCTAATGTACTGTTAAATGTGGTTAAAGTTATCATCGTTTCTTACTGTATTTACGGAGACAAGAGCCGTCGCTATTTTCATTATTAAACACTTGCAGTCTGTATAATTCATAAACACATCTTCATTCTTTATAAATCTCTCCAACAGTGTAGCATTAGCCGTTAGCCACGGAGCACAGCCTCAAATTCATTCAGAATCAAATGTAAACATCTAAATAAACACTAAATACTATACTCACATGATCCGATGCATGCATGCAGTATGCATGACGAACACTTTGTAAAGATCCATTTTGAGGGTTATATTAGCTGTGTAAACTTAGTTTATGCACTGTTTAAGGCAAGCGCAAGCTCCATGGGCGGGGAGCGTGAGCATTTAAAGGGGCCGCAGTCTGAATCGGCACATTTCTAATGATGCCCCAAAATAGGCAGTTAAAAAAAAAAAAAAAAACTATGGGGTATTTTGAGCTGAAACTTCACAGACACATTCAGGGGACACCTTAGACTTATATTACATCTTGTACAAAAACGTTTGATGGCACCTTTAAGACTTTTTCAAATGTTTTTGAAAGAGCATTCTTATATGATCAACAAGGCTGCATTTATTTGATTAAAAATATAGTAAAAACAGGCATAAGATAATCCTTTGTAACCTTATGTAATGCCTTTACTGTCACACAATCCCAACTGAGGAATAAGAGTCTTATCTAGTGAAAAGACTGGTCATTTTCTAAAAAAAAAAATAAATAAAAATTATATACTTTTTAACCACAAATGCTTGTCTTTCACTAGCTCTGGGATGAGCCATACATTACGTAATCACGTTGGAAAGGTCAAGCATGACGCGAAAAACTCATTTTCTCCTCCAATATCATTGTTTTACCTTTTTTTGTAAAGGCTGTATGACTTAAGGTGTGTTCGACATCGGCTGCGGCTGGATGTAACCGATCGGCGAGAGTAGCCGCGTGCAGGCAGGGAGGATCTGAAAACGGAGACGTGAAGTCGGACACTTTCTGCTTCTCGTAATGACGCTCACGCTGCGTTTGCATACTTTATCACAGCTGAAGTGCAATAAATGCAATATTTGACTAAAAGACAGATGTTTAGAGACATTTTCATTCAATACGTACTGCTTACAGCTTCTGTTTTTAAAAGAATAAAGTTCAACATAAGCATATATTATTTAAAAACCAATGTAGTGGGGTCTACATTTATCAGTTTTATTTGATAAACATGACACAATATAACATCGCGACTACATGAAAAGAGCTTTAACTGTTACAAAAACACAGATTTGTGAGCATTAGTGGAACTGAAGGCTTGACAAACACAAAACACACGTGATCGTTGTCATGCGGCGAATCCGGCCAATTGTGAACTAGCTGTGTTGTCATCAGCGCTCGTGCAGCGCCTCTTGAGAAACTGCGCTGGCTGACTCCAGCGGTTGATCTCGAAACGCTCTCGCGGTACTTTGATGCCACACATCACAGTCACATGCCGTTTGTGCTGTCTCAAGTCGGACAAAATTTCTTACTGGCATGCACTGCTTCAAGTCAGCCACCGATCGGTCTGTGCGGCGATGCATCAAGTCGAACAAGCCTTTAGTCTTTGTAAACACCTACTTGGTACTTTCGCCCATGTCACGTGTGACTTTTCTGTGATTACGTAATGCGTGGCGCTTCATAGAGCAGTGCAAGATGAGCATTTGTGGTTAAAAAGTATATCATTTTTTATTAGTTTAAGAAAACAACATTGTTTCACTAGATAAGAGTCTTATTCCTCGTCTGGGATCATGTAGAGCTCTTTGAAGCTGCACTGAAACTGACATTTGGACCTTCAACCCGTTGAACCCCAGTGAAGTCCACTATATGGAGAAAAATCCTGGAATATTTTCCTCACAAACCATAATTTATTTTTGACTGAAGAAAGAAAGACATGAACATCTTGGATGACATGGGGGTGAGTAAATTATCAGGAAATTTTAATTCTGAATCCTTTATAATTTCTCCATAGTGACAAAATTATTATTTTCGTGAACTGAGAAGCATTTTGTGTTAAACAAGTTGTTTTTCTTGCTTGTGCCCTAAACGAGACATTCATGTGGATTTGGATCTCGCTCGGATGCGCGCTGTCTGTGGAGGCCTGACTCAAGCCCAAAGTATCCTTTAGCCGTCCGAGTTCACGACAGTCCGTGCGACATAATGTGCATATGCAAGTGACTTAAAAAGCAAAGTCCACTAGATAGTATGCATGCGCCGAACAGTGATGGGAATAACGGCGTTATAAATAAACGGCGTTACTAACGTAATCAAACGAATTACTTTTTCTCCCGTTACAACGCAGTCACCGTTACTGACAAAAAAAATGCCGCGTTACTATAATTGAGCTCACTGAAGCGGTTTTCATCCGAGTAAGCTCTCTCAGCCATAGGACCTGCAAAGTTTTTTTCTCTGGTGTGTGCTGCGTTAAGTCATACACAAATATAATTTTAAACTGATAATAATGTACGATACGCTGTGTGTGTGTCTGTCAGAGAATGTGCGCAAAGCGCGAGCTCAAACCAGAATACCCTTTTTGATGCTTGATCGAAAATATGTGAAATGAGTTTTTTTTCCTAGTCGACTAGTAGTTGTTCATTTAAGCTATTAGTTGACTAATCACATTTATATTACTTTAATTTCTTAAATACTGGAGAGAATAAACCATAATAAGGAGCGTTTACATAATAAAGGCTATATAGCACCCTATGGCACGCATAATTGCCATAAAGAACCGGCAAAAGTAATGATTATGAGTGTGACAAAAACAGTAAGGAGACATTTTAATTGTTTATTAATAAAGTAATGTTTTCTGAATCAGTGTCGGCTGCAAAGATTTGTTGACATTGCTGATTCTCATTGCTGATCATCTGCTCATATGGACGTGCCTAGAGAGATAATGCACATTTCATTCGGATTAGGCTACATAATCATAGTAGCCTCTTTCTTTTCGTTTTTAATTACTTAATTTTCGTTAAAGTACATATATTTCAAGCATTCTATAGATATATTTCTCATGTCTGCGAGGCAAGCAGCCTCTGAGTTTCGGTTCATTTAAGACGCGCTCCAGTTCATGCGCCCGCGCCTCCATGTCATGATTTTATTGTCTGCTATATTTGCTTGTTATATATTAAATCAAAGCAATTGGTAGATGAAACATTGATTAAAATTAAGATACAATTTTCACAAAACGAAATTCACTTTAAAGTAAGGCTTTCTACAAAGCAAAACTTAATCATTTGGTCAAAATCTTATCTGACCCACTCCATGTCTCCCTATATATGTGCGCATCTTATGATGCATCTTACTCATGCTGTTCACTAACTTTTCATAATCGAATAAATGGATTTAAAACATAACATAGTACTATTTAAACATAAATATGAAACTATGTTCTCTTTAATGGCTACCAACACAGTACAGAGAAATTTCATGTCTTGAGCAAGAGCGGATCATGAGTCACGACGAGTCGCATCAAGAATAATTTATTCTTAGACTTATATGTAATATTGGGGGCATTCAAGTTATTTGGCCGATTTTTATTTTATTTTTTTAAAGTAACGCAATAGTTACTTTTCCTGGTAATTAGTTACTTTTATAATGATGTAACTCAGTTACTAACTCCGTTACTATTTGTGAGAAGTAACTAGTAACTATAACTAATTACTTTTTTTAAGCAACGTGACCAACACTGGCGCCGAATGACTCTTTCCACGCTCAAGGCCAAAAGAGTACTTTGAAAGGCTTGTGCACTCAACTGTGGAATAAAGAAAATGAAATATACACAGGCCTTAACTGTTCCAAATTGTAGCAGAGCTGACAGCTCACATCGGGAAACTCCACGGCTACAATAAACATGGCCCCCCATGATAACAGCGATGCTTATGAAACACTTTGACTATACCTCTCAATGTAAGGCCGTAGCTTTCTCCAAACAGTATCAGACTCACCCTGAGCTTCTTGACCAGGTTCATGTAGGCCCTCTTATTCTCCTCCATGCTGCCCTGAGAGATGCTGGACATGTCAGCTGCCAGAGTGCCGTTAATCAACACGCTCAGCATGTCTAACACTGTAGTGAAGAGCTCACTAATGGAAAAGAACACACATCATTCAAATCAGATGGTCTAGCAAAGATGACTACAGGCGGTGAATCAGATCTCACTTGTTTGACTGCATGTCCACTGTGCCACTGCTGATGATGTCCAGCAAAAGCACCGCCCACTCTGTCGTCTGCTGCGTGCTACGCTGTACCGTATCAAACATCCCGCCCACCTAGACCATGTGACAAGAAATAAAAAAAATGAGTTAATTCTTAGTGACATTCATTTGTCTCTTAACCTCAGGCACACAAGGAAATGAAACTGATAAGAGGCGGATCAACACAGAGATTGCGATTGTTTTGTCAGCCTTAAAGGCGGATGATATGAGAGAAAGATAACGGTTGCACACCAGATTGAGCCGCAGCTTCAAGGCCTCGTGCATCATCTGCTTGGCTTTGCAGTCATCCTGGTACTGGTCCTCACGCCAGTTAGTCACAATCTGATGGAGGAATACATTGTATCAGTCCAACGAGATGTGGAGAATTCACTAACAATGACACACAGAGTGTTTTCGAGGGGTGGAGTTGATTAGGTACCTGCTGGACTTGGCTGTATAGGGAAGTCAGGAGACCCTCCCTCTGCTCATCTTGTCCTTTGAGGCACGTCAGCACCAGAGACAGGAAGGGCTGCTGGCTCAAGAGAGACATACTGAAAGAGAAAAGAAAACATTAACAAAACAGTGATCCTCTAACATAATCGTACATGTTCATTATCATGATTAACAATATTATACTATTAAAATGATTGTGCCAGAAGAAAAGCATGAGAACTTTATTATATCTGCTCTCTCTGCATCATCTCCTGAGCTTTTAGTATGTTTTGTAAGCATTTTCAGATGTTTAAGTGTGGATGAGCAACTTTTGGAAAACACTGGTGTGGATGAATGAGCGTTTTCAAATGTCTCTGGATTAATGTAGATGTAGCCTTAGCAAAATGTGTATTTTGGTCAATTATTGCACACCGTCTGTTTGACGTGCATACATTCACTGAAGTCTGTAAGTTTAACAAGACTTGCTTGTTGTCAGAATATGCAAAATGGAAATACTCATATAAAATATTCAAGGATATAACAGAGCAACAGGGCAAGACACCGTAAACGCTTCTTTAGTTTGAAGCGCTTAGAAATATGAAGCATTCTCATGTTCGGACAACTTGGATCATGCATCTTTCCCAAAGCAGCTCACTCTGTGTCCTCTGCTGTTTTTCATATGCGTTTTGTCCAATAAAATAGGTTATTCACTACTGTAAAGTGGTGTGACTGGTTGATGTTTTCCCGGGCTCAATGTGCAGACGTGACTAAACACTCAAAATCATTGTCGATTATTTTCAATATTGATTTTATCAATTAGTTGTTGCAGCCCTAGAAAATATTTTAAAATACAGTACAGTCCAAAAGTTTGGAACCACTAAGATTTTTAATGTTTTTAAAAGAAGTTTCGTCTGCTCACCAAGGCAACATTTATTTAATTAAAAATACAGTAAAAAACAGTAATATTGTGAAATATTATTACAATTTAAAATAACTGTTTTCTATTTAAATATATTTGACAAAGTAACTCCAGTCTTCAGTCACATGATCCTTCAGAAATCATTCTAATATGATGATCTGCTGCTCAATAAACATTTATGATTATTTTCAATGTTGAAAACAGTTGTGTACTTTTTTTTTTCAGGATTCCTTGATGAATAGAAAGTTCAAAAGAACAGCATTTATCTGAAATACAAAGCTTCTGTAGCATTATACACTACCGTTCAAAAGTTTGGGGTCAGTAAGAATTTTTATTTTTAATTTTTTGAAAAGAAAAGAAATGAATACTTTTATTCAGCAAGGATGCATTAAATCAATCAAAAGTGGCAGTAAAGACATTTATAATGTTACAAAAGATTAGATTTCAGATAAACACTGTTATTTTGAACTTTCTATTCATCAAAGAATCCCGAAAAAAATATTGTACACAAATATTTTGAACAATTGTACACATTAAATGTTTCTTGAGCAGCAGATCATCATATTAGAATGATTTCTGAAGGATCATGTGACAAGACTGGAGTAATGATGCTGAAAAGTCAGCTTTGCATCACAGGAATAAATTACTTTGTGAAATATATTCAAATAGAAAACAGTTATTTTAAATTGTAAAAATATTTCACAATATTACTGTTTTTACTGTATTTTTAATTAAATAAATGTAGCCTTGGTGAGCAGACGAAACTTCTTTTAAAAACATCTTAAAAAAAAATCTTAGTGGTTCCAAACTTTTGGACTGTACTGCATATTCAATTAGAAAAGCCATTTTAAATTTTAAGAAACTCCTAAAAACAAAAACATATATTATCAACCAACTTTTGAACAGTAGTAGTGTATATTAAAAAAAAATCATAGGACAGAATCTCAGAAGGCAGCATAAATATGTTGCTTACAGACTTCTCAAACCCTAGTGAGCAACACACTTAGGCATGACTGGCACACTTAAGATATTAAAGGGTTAGTTCACCCAAAAATTCTTTCTGAGATTTTGTTGAATAAAGTCATTATTCTTGTTTTGTTTTGTGCACAAACGTATTCTTGTCACTTCATAACATTAAGGTTGAACCACTGCAGTCACGCTGACCTTTTTAACAATGTTTTTACTACTTTTCAGAACCTTGAATGTGGTAAATTCGCTTTCAATAGAGGATAAAAAACCTCTCAGATTTCATCAAAAATGTCTTCATTTGTGTTCTTGTGGTCTTATGGGTGTGGAATGACATGAGGGTGAGTAATTAAAGATTTCATTTCATTTTGGGTGAACTAACCCTTTAAACATCAGCTTATCACAGTAAAAAGCAACAGTGGTAGGGCCCTATAAAATCCGTTTTATTTTTTCCCATTTAATTTTTCTGGATTCCGTTTTTTTCCGTTTTATTAATTTTTTTGACTCCATTAGATAGTTAAATTAAATTTTACTAAATCAAAAAGCATGTCTAATTAATTGAAATAATGAATCTTGTCCAATTTACCAACAATTTAATAAAAGTTTAACAAAAAAAAAATTAAAATGTTTTAGGGCCCTATGATAAACGTTTTATTCTTTCCCCTCAACTCTTATTTTTTTACCAAATTCTATTTTAATGGTTTAATTCCATTTTAATAATCAAAAAGCATGTCTAATTAATTGAATTCTTAAAAACAACAATATTTATTAATTAAAAAATATATTTTTATGATTTTTTTTTCTTCAGAAGTTCTGTTGTGTATTTACATTTTTCTGGCAATCAAATGAACGCATACCATTTAATGTATCTTTTAATCATGAAATTAAACTTTTTTGTCAAACAATGTGCTGTACAACAGAGCTTTGTTGTTAAAATAAAAAAACATGGAAGAAACACTAAGATTATTGTTTAAAATAAATTATTAAAATATATCTAAATTCTACTGTACAACAGTAATATGTTTCTGTCAAGTTAAATCGAACTTTTATTTTGACGGTTTGCCTAGAGCTTTGAGTTTCTCTGTGTTTATGATGGTAGTTTTCTCAAACGAAGCGGTTAAATGCTGATGAAGTGACTTTCAGAGCAGCTCTGGAGATGAATTTGTGCGTTCATATAGTGAGGCGACAGAGGACGAAAACACCACGAGTGTCGCATGTGCTTTAGCGTGCGTGCGCCTGTGAGGCGGTGTGAGGTAAATGAAACAGCGCTTCCACATTAGTACCTTTTTTGTTTCTGCCGATCTCTTTCTTTTCGTGAGGAGGGTCCCAGGTGCTGTCCCTTCTCCAGCTCTTCACCCGCAGCCTTCAGCACGTGACCCTGCACCGAGGTGTGCAGCTTACCAATCAGAGGGGCCACTAACCAGACACCTGAACGCTCAGAGGAACTGAACAAAACACAAACAATAACAAGTGTTTGAAAAACACTCAGGTCATGTGCTACACAAACGTCAGGTCTCTACTTAAGGATATGACTTTGATTTGTGTTGTTTGAAAGCATGCAAGAAGCACAGTCCACCAACACCATTAAACTGAAAGTAATTTAATTGATGGCGTCACCCACCTGAGCACAGGTTTCAGTTTGCTGGCGCTGTTGCTATTGGAGACGGAGCTGCCAGAGACAGCGGAGCCATTCCAGGTGGGGTTACTAGAGTTCATCTCAGCAGACTTCTGGAAAACTTCAATGGTGGCCTTGGCTATGTTTTCCTGAAGAGCATACAGCTCCTGTAAAGAATACAGATTAACCAGGAAATTATGAAGGTTAGAGAAAGCTGGAGAAATCATCAAGCAGAGTTGAACTCAGCAAGCACTTACATTAGTTGAGCTTACATTAGTTGAGTTTGAATTAGGTGAGCACTGCTTGATCATGAGCTGCAGCTCGAGAGAGGACTGTCTCATGGTCCACTGGTCCATGTTCTGTAGGCAGAAAAACAGACGGAATATGGAAAGAATGTTTTTAAAGGAATCAAAGCAGAGCTTCAGCTGGATATTAATTGCGACGGGCCCTTGTCTTCACAGTCTATGAAGATGAAAACCGATCCAGAATAATGAGCTGCTGTGAGACCCACACAAATCATTAATGGCTTAAAGGCTAAAGGGTGTGAAATGAATAATTAAGCCTAGGGAAATGACTGTCTGTTCATTCTCTGCTGCTCTTCCATTGCTGACAGCCAGAACAGAGCTGCCTGATGTCTAAAACAGGAAATCATGTGTTTGTCTTTATGTATGCAGACCTTGTCTGCTGGGTTTTAAAGCTGATGGTATTTTTTGCATCTACAGCATCACCACATGGAATTGCAAAAATAACTAGTTTTCAGTAGAGATGTTCCGATACCCCTTTTCCATTCCCGATACCGATTCCGATACCTGAGCTCAGGCCCAGGGTATTGGCCGATACAGAGTACTGATCCGATACCTGGGTGCAGGGCTCTGAACCGGTTCAAGGAACAAAAACGAAAACCGGAAACGAACGAGATTTTGACCGGAACGCAACCAGAAACTGAATCAGATTTAATCGTTTTGAACAGAAACGCTCATTTGAAATGGCCATTAACCGGTTAATAAAATTATTTTTTCGTTCTATTTAAAATTTAGATTTGGCAGTCAACCAATCATGAATTCAAATAGTACAACCTATGCAAATGTAACGCTGACGCATCCAAAATGAGTGAAATGCCCGCGCTCACGCTCTAAAGTGAGATATGCCCGAGCTGACGCGCTCAGGCTCAGCTGTCAAGTCATCATAGGTTAGGTAAGTTACAATGGCAATGCCCTGGCATTAGTTTTTCCGATGATACGTGTCACCATTAAGGCCTACATTTAAGTGAAAATGAATGTCAAGTAGGCTTGTTGTACATTTTGAAACCAGTGAAAATTACAGGATATGTAGAACATGACTTCACACAAGGCCACATCTAGCACATGCAGCAGTTCGGTGAACGGAGAAAACAGAATAAAACTATAGGCTTACATATCACATATATAGTAAAAGGGAATATTTAGGCCTATAGGCTACGTGAAATATTTCACCATATAATTAGGTCTACATATTAACAAATCGAAAGTGGTTCATTGTGGTGCACTCCAACGATCTAGGAAAGGAAACAAGACATTCTGCTTGTTTTCGTTATTTAAATGTCTTTTGTAAATATATGAATTATGTCTGGATTTTAAATTACGACCATAAACCATAAATTACGGAGTACAGTTTAGGAAAAAAACGTTCCAGTGGTCGCGCCAGCGCCTCATGCGTACATATGCGTATTTATATGCGAACATATAAAACTTTACATTGCTCAATTCAATTCTGTAATACAATTTGCCGTCCCGTGACCACCGCCTGACTGTGCTGTTATGTAAAGAAGGATGTCGAAAATGCGAGTGAAGTACAAAGTTTACATAATAAATAGCCTAATAGTTTAGCATTCGTCTCGAAAATGGAAACATTGCCGAATGAGAAAGGTAGGCTTCATGTTCACTTTAAATTAATTCCTTTAGCATCTTATTTAGTTTTATTTCTAATAAATACCCTGTTTTTCACTTCTTTGCTACTCTAAACAGTGGTTGCTTATGGCAACACAGCACAACTTCCTGTGTTTGCATTCTGAGCCGTGAAAAATAATTGATTTCCGATTTGCTGCGTTAAGCAAAGATAGCGGGCACAACTAGATGTTGTTTAATAAAATGGTATCGGATCGGTACATGAGTTTAATTACTGGCCGATACCGATGCTAGAATTTTTTCTGGTATCGGTGGTATTTCCGATACTAGTATTGGAATCGGAACAACCCTAGTTTTCAGACAGGTTTTCCTCCTTAAAAAATAAACTCTTGAGCTTTTATTTTGGCAGAAATCTGCAGGGAGACCTTTAAAGGGGTCCTTGTTTATGATTTTACTTTTTTAACTTTAGTTAGTGCTGCTGTTTGAGCATAAGCAACATCTGCAAAGTTACAACGCTCAAAGTTCAATGCAAAGAGAAATATTTTCTCTAAGGACCACAACAAACAGCTGGTAGGGACTACAATGAGCTTCTTCCTGGGTTAGTGACATCACTAACCTTAAAATGTACATAAACCCCGCCCCCGAGAACATGCAACAAAGGGGGCGGAGCCATGTTGGTCTGCTTTAGAGAAGAGGAAGAGTTGTTGTAGTCGAGTGTTGTTGTCATGCCGTCATATTACACCGGACTGCTTCACAAACGAGGGTCAATTCAATATAAAAGATGAACATGACGGCACATGCTAGTGGATGAGTTGAATCAACTCCACAGCAACTACATCAATTTATCCACTAACCATTCAGAAACGTCCAGTTTCATTCTAAAAGTTGTAACTTCTTCCTGAGTCTGAATTCACTCTATACTACTACAAATGCTACTATGGAGCAGATGTTCTCATCGGGTCATGTGAGAGTGTGTGACCTGCAGGATGCGTTTGATGCGCTGTCTCTGAGGATTCTCGCCCTCCTCGCTGTCCAGCTGCCTGTGTGGGTAACAGATGAGCTGCAGTAACCGCTGAGCCTGGATGTTCCCCAGCACTGGATCCTGCAGTGCACTGCTGTCCTCCGACAGAGACTTCAGACAACGCTCGCCGACCCACTCCTGAAACAGAGAGAAATGAGATGCAATCTTTTTAAATGATCTTGATCACTTTTGGAGTCTTAGGCCCTGTTTCCACCTGGTATTAAGATGCGTTTTGGTCGACTGGATAACAAGTAGACGATGCTAAATACAGGTGTAAACAGGGTGTAAAACGTTTTGATCTTGTGCACTTTCAACCACTTCCAGAGGTAGTCGAAAACACATTGTTGAATTGCAGTCGAACCATAGACTGTAAAAAAAGATGGACGATGCGATATTATATGCCACTAAACAACTCTAAAATGTCAGAAACGGTCCTGCCATTTTGAATCAAGTTCAACTAACGTTACAGGAGATCGATTGCTGTAATTAGAGTAAGCTATCATTAGTTTTGTCCTGCTAATTATTATTTTATACCCATAAAAATAATAACTGCCAGATAACGATCACCTGCTTTTTCCCGACATGGTTAACATTAGGTGTGTTATCTTAACTAATAACATTTATTAATTGGCTTATGAAGCCCACATTTAATGTTACAGAAAAAGGTTCAGTGATCCGTCAGATCCTGTAGGTCGGTTAGTACAGTTTACTGCTGAACAACTCAGTTTGTTGGTGTTAAATAACAAACAGCTAAAATCTAAATTATCACAAAAACGAACAATTGAATATATATCAGCGTGATAACTACCTTAAATGACCACTGTAGATCTGTTTCCACTAAAAATAGTCAATAAACTTCCTAAAAGATATGTTCACCTTATCAGCAAAACTGCATAAATTTTATTTGAATTGTTTAAAACAATTAAAATACAATTTGGCCAGTGGAAATGAATGAATCAACTCTATTCTAAAACCTTTATCTTAAGTATTTAATGCAATTTTGTTTTTATGCATATTTTGATACATTTAATCTAACACATAAGAATATTGGATGATTTTTAGCAATGCAAAGTGTATGGCACAAATGTTAACTATGGTGTCACGTGGATGGGAATATGTATGGAAATGATATGCAGATGAGGTTATGCTCGGCGTCATAAGCTCCATATATGGTGATTTTGGGGAGGAGACAGGGTGGAGATGCACGTACGCACAATCTTCCGCTGACTGGGATTTATAAAGGGATTTGTGCACAGGTTATAGTGTACGCATGGTTTTATAAATCAGTTTTTTTTTTGTGTACGCACACTTTTAGGATGAAATCTACGCAAAGTTTTATAAATGAGGCCCCAGGTGTAAACGGGAATGTGTCCAATTGACCAAAACTAATTTTAATACCATGTGGAAACCGGGCCTCAGTTCATTACAGTGATGGAAACACAATTTGGGGTAATACTGAGGGCACAGCCAGGTGACGCATTTCCACAAGGTCCTTGTTTTCAAGCTAGCGGTGAGTACATCACTCAGAAATGTGTTTCCTTGCCAAGGACATTATTTTCACAACTTCAGTCTATTAATATTATGATATAACTTATAATAGCTAAAGTCTTTCCAAAGATGAGATCCTCATATTCATCACCTGCTGGCAGATGCTCTTCAGCACATACTTGGCGTAAACCACCAGACTGGCCGTTTCAATAGAGACGTTACGTCCTCCGGATTTTTTGGAGCCCATGTCATCCTCTCCTATGTCATCCAATCCAGCGGGATGAGAGAAGCCTGAACCCTTCAGCTCGGCATCTCCTGGAAAAACAAACAAAAAGTCTCACTTTTTTTTTTTTTCACCCACTGCCAGCTGAGTCCCATTTGCTCCATCTCCCTCCCATTCCTGTGGCTTTCTTCTCCGTCATTTACCAAAAGCCTTTAACACAAGCATTTCCTGGTTTTCTCGTTTTGCTCTCTGATCACTGGATACAATAAAAGCTTTTGTATGTTCACCAAGACATGAATGCACAACAAAAAGTTACCCAAAATCTCACCCAGCATGAAAACAGCCTTCAACACGGCAAACACGGCTCCCACCACAATGCTGTTCTGAGACGCAGCCAGCAAGTGTCGGTCACAAGATGATCTGATGCCCACTGTGGATTTGTCTGTGGACAGAAACATTATTCACAGTTTTGTGGATATATATTGCGATATGATCTAGAGTTCAGATGGGATGTGTGAGGTCTAAATTACCCGATTTGGTGCCGTCTTGTGGACAGGGGTTACGCTGTGGGGTTCTGAACAGATGAAGCAGGATCCTGCAGGTCAGTCTGGCTCCAGGTTCAGAATCCTGCTCACTACAGGCTGCACACACACACACACACACAAACATGTCACAACCAGAGTCTTCCATAAAAAGGCACTAGCTTCAGAACATGACCCCATCATTTCTGGCTCACAGCTGCATGAAGGCAGAACAGAATGTCTTCTTCCTGAGTCTCTCCATCAGTGTCGACTCCGCTTTGAACAATGTAAGGCTGAACACTTTCCTCATTTTGGCTGCGTGAGATTCTCCCACTTTGTTGTTGTTGAGCTGTTAAAGCTCCGCCCTCTTCTGGAAAGGGGGCGGGGAGCAGCAGCTCCTTTGCATTTAAAGTGACACACAAAAACGGTGTGTTTTTGCTCACACCCAAATAGGGGCAAATTCGACAAGCTATAATAAATGATCTGTGGGGGATTTTGAGCTGAAACTTCACAGACACATTCTGGGATCACCAGAGACTAGTGAAATGGGGCATAATAGACCCCCTTTAAGTTCCTAGAAGGGACTTGATTCAACCAAAAACAAAAATGTTGTCATGAATTGCTCAACCTCATGTTGTTCCAAACTGAATGACACCAATGTTGAACTCAAAAGCAGGTAGAGATACATAGAGCACATCAAATACAGTAAATGAAAGCTCAAACGCACTTGCTTGACATGCGGGAACAAACCTCTGTTTCTCACGCATCAAGCAAGCACATTTAAGCTACCGTTTACCATATTTGACGAGTCTATGTATGCGTGATGATCATTGTGTATATGTGAATAAAAGCCGTGATTAAATCTGCTCATCATATAGAGTGATCAGAAGGGATTACACCGCTTGATTCATATGGATTTTTTGAAGAGTCAAAGTTTTAGTAGACTTTCAGCAGATGAACAATAATGATGAAAGTTAAAATTAAAAATACTTTAATTGGTGACTCAAAGATGAATGAAAGTCTTCTGGGTTTGGACATTTTACGAAATTTATCAATTTTGGGTTAACTATTCCTTTTAATTCTCACACAACGTTATCATATGGCTTATGAAGACTTGAAACGTGGTGCGCAAATTATATGGAATGTGTTCATGAATTGTCCATTTTGGAGTTTCAGGGTACCATTATGCAAAACATCATGGAATTCGTCAAACAGGTTAATGATATTAGGGTGAGAAATCAACAACAGAATTAATTTTGTGAAAATTACCCCTCTAAATTAACCCTGAAACAATGACAAAGTATGTGTTTTTCCCACATTATGTTATGCTCTTTCTCTAAAAACATACTCCACTTTTCAACAGCATCATTCGGTCTTTCACTGCCACCCTGAATAGCTCCTTATGCAGTGAACCAATCAGAGACAGAGAGTGAGAGACTGTGGGCAGCAGAAGGAGCTCTATGGCTCCAGGACACACATCAGTGCGTCTAAAGATAGACATTCCCAGAGACATCAAACAGAAAGAAGGTTAGTACTGACGTCTCTTATGGAACTGTGAAAAACGAAACGCCTGCACTTCCAAGACTGAGGTAAGCAGTGACTGAGCGTCTGTATGGCAGGTGGATGTGGAATACTAGGAGCCTGTGGGGATCCGTACCTGCGTTCAGGAGGGAGGGGATGGCCACACAGCGCACCAGATCCTCCAGCAACAAACACTGCCGAGCTATCAGGATAGCAACGAATGTCGCCAGCGAGTCATGGAAAGAAAGATCACTCACCTGCCAAAGAGAAAACACACGCAATTATCACCAAGAACATCTAGTAGTCGTTCTAGTCAACTCAGTGCTTCCCACACATGGATTTTACTTGGGCGGGCCGCCCAGGTATATTTGGAGACACATTTATGCTTTTATTAGTTTTATCTTCTTATATATATATATATATATATATATATATATTTGTATCTGCCCAAGATAATGAAATCATCAGCGATTGATTAACTAGTGGAGAATCGCCCTCGCCCTACGCGTTTCGTACCTGCTCGTTATGTGTGCGTCAGAACTATTTACTCCCGCTGACATTCCCACGTCACGTCAAGTCACCTTTATTTATATAGTGCTTTATAAAATGCAGATTGTGTCAAAGCAGCTTTACAGTGATAATAACTGTGAACTGTGATAATGACGTGAACTGCAGAGATGCGGTAGATATTTCACAAAGATCGCAGCATGTTGCAAAGTCACAAGGGGGCGCTGTTGCGCGCTCTACAGTGTCGCACAACTGCGCTTCAGACTGCTTCAAAGTGATTCTCAATCAATGAAAAGCGCAGAATCTGATGGATCAGCCAGCAATTGTGTCGACATTTCAAAATAAAAGTCCTGGTGTATTTTGGGCTTGTTTATAATTAAAAGTCCAAAGTTCTCTCTTCTGGGCATTATTGGTATTTTGGTTACACAATAAATTGTATTTAATTTGATTTCCATTTAATTCATAGTAAATTATTGTAGTCTCCCCCACAGGAAGAAAAGACTAAGAACATTATTCAACATATATTATTCATTATATAAATTTTACTAGTAAAATCTGTGTCACATAAAGAGACACTATATGACAGCAAGGAGAACATAGGATAAGGAGAACCATTTAAATGCTTTAATTTTGCATAATTTACAATGCATAATAATGCATAATATTAGTATGTAATTAAATGTAATAGCAATTAAAATTAATTTCGATAAATAAAAATATGGTTAAAGATCACATTATTTGTTGTTTGTCACATGGACTAGACATTTTTGTGCTGTGGGTAATAGGAGGATTTTTCACCCGGCTACCACTGCAAGTTATTTCAAACCTGTGGGAAGCACTGCAACTTGACATTTCACTACTCATCCTGAGCAAAAGAGAGAGATCTAAGTGACTAAAGTAAGTCTACCAGAGAATCTTCATCAGACATGCCACAAAAAACACACTTTAGTCATGGTTCAAATATGCACAAACAGCAGACATCATACTAAGGTGCAGTGACATTTACTGTTGTTTCATGGGTTTTCATAGGCAAAATCCATTCATTTCAATAGAAAAAAATATTTCCCCACACAGAATTTACAACAAGTTCAAACTGATTGAGTGAATTTGCCACACTGACAAACAGAAAGCTGCATAAAATGGGATTCATACATCGCTCCTTTCACTGCGACTGCACCTTTAGGGTTTTACTCAATAGATATTGCGACTCACGTCAACGTTGCAGAGTAGATCGTTAAAACCGCAGTTGCCGTTGTTGGAAGAGCAGCAGAGAGCCTTAAGCACTCCCAACCACTCAGCGCTGAGAGAGCGACAGTACGCCGTCAGCTCCGCACACAGGATACCGATATCATTCACCCTGAAACAAACCACACAACAACATTTGTACACCATAGTAGAGATGCCATGCAGGCGTTATGCTATTACTGAAGTCTTAGTTAGGGCTGCTCGATTATGGCAAAAATCATACCTCTCAGGATCACGGTGGTCCACGCACACGTCCATGAGCACGTTACACACGAAGCTGTAGCGGTTAGCTGGGCTGTCGTTGAGGATCTTTCCCACCATGGAGTGGTTGAGATTGTGTGCGGTAGGATTAGCGATGGCATCGATCATGAACATCTGATCCCACAGCATGTTGGAGTCTGAAGGGTCGATGTTATAGTAGATGGAGTTCTTTACCTTTGAGCAGAACTCACTGTGGGAATTCACACAAAACCAGCAACCATTAGAGACCAGGAATATGGAAATACATTTGAAAAGTACTCAGTTCGTTGCTCTCACCTGAAAATCTCCCCAAACTTGCTCTTTAGGTGACTGCAGGAGGTATAGAGGTCATAGAGATAGGCCAGGATACAGCGTTCAGCTGAGGAACAGTCTGCAGGGTTCACGCCAGACTTGACTACAATTCGCAGCCTGTTGAGCACAATATGAGACATTCATCACTGTCCAAATAGCTTAACGTCATCCCGAAAGATGTCATATTGAGCAGTAGACATGACGTACCCATCAAAGACCTGTGCGGTCTGGTCAGGGTTGAGGATGAGGCAGGAATGGTATCTCCGCAGCACGGCCACGATGCACAGACAGAGACCTGTAGTGTAACTGCCAGCCAGGTTGGAGGATTTCAGCAGGAGTTCTGCTTCCACCAGACTCAACTCATTCAGCAGCTACATGACCAACATACTGAGGTTATCACCAATATACAAAGTAATAATGCTTTTCTACACATGCACCACTAAATATAATGTAGATTTTGTGTACTGTATTATGTAAAGGGTTAGTTCACCCAAAAATGAAATTTCTGTCATTAATTACTTGTGTCGTTCCACATCCGTAAGACTATCGTTCATCTTCAGAACACAAATTAAGGTATTTTTGATTAAATCTGAGAGGTTTCTGTCCCTCCATAGAGATTCAATACAACTACCACTTTCAAGGTCCAGAAAGGCAGTAAAGACATTATTAAAGTAGGGCCCTATGAAATCCTGTTTATTTTTTCCCAAACTCCGTTTTAATTTTTCTGGATTCGGTTTTATTTATTTTTTGACTCCATTTTAATGGTTAAATTAAATTTTAATAATCAAAAAGCATGTCTAATCAATTGAAATAATGAATCTTGTCCAATTTACCAACAATTTAAAAGTTTAAAAAAAAAAAAAAATTATGGCCATATGATAAACGTTTTATTCTTTCCCCTCAAATTTTATTTTTACCAAATTCTGTTTTCTGGATTCCATTTTAATGGTTTAATTCCATTTTAATAATCAAAAAGCATTTCTAATTAATTGAATTCTTAAAAACAACAATATTTATTAATAAAAAAAAGATATTTTTATGATTTTATTTTTTTCAGAAGTTCTGTTTATTTAAATGTTTCTGGCAATCAAATGAACGCATGCTATTTAATTGATCTTTTAATCATGAAATTAAACGTTTTTGTCAAACTGTGCGGCACAACAGAGCTTTACTGTTAAAATTAAAACATGGAAAAAACACTGAGATTGTTTAAAAATGTATTAATAATTTATTGTGAAATTAATTTATTTGGATTTTTTTATAGCTGCCCTTTTAATACAATACATTTTTTTTGACAGGAACTTTCATTAATAAGCCTTTATCTGACCGAGTTCTGCTGTGCTCTAAATCACTCACAAATCTTATGATAATTCGATAATCTCCATTCAGTTTCACACAATATTAGTTGTTTTCATGTCTTTTGCACAACATTGCACCATTTCATGCTTTTCATCTTCAGAAAGATCTTTCTTCCTCCCCATATTGCATGAGAACTGTGACTTGCTTAATAATGTGGAACAACCTCTAAGTAAGGTTTCCATAAATCTGGCAAATTATTTTGTCTGAGGTTGATACCAGTTATCTAAAAAGACATGGATAAATAAACAAACAAACATTTTCTTAGAAAAACTAAAATCTGAATGTTCATCGTACAGAAATCTTACTGATTTGTCTCTTGCATAATAATTTGGAACGCAGTGTATATCACGATTTAATTTAAGTGTACTGACCTGCTTTTAATTCATTCATCAAAAATTTTACAAATTCTGTGACATTCCGCGTTATATAGTAAATTCTGTTTTTATGAATGGATTCCACGATTCCGTCCGTGATCGCGGAAATTATAAGGCCCTATTAAAGTAACCCATATGATTCCAGTGGTTCAACCTCAATTTTATGAATCAACGCGAGTGCTTTCTTTGTGCACAAAAAAAAAAAAAAATTACCACTTCATTTACAAAATTATATTATTGACGCAACAATGTCAGCTCTCGCATGAACAAAATGCCAAGAAGCTCTTGTGAATGTGCACTGCAGATCAATATTTTTGTGAGTAAAGTGGTAAATTATGTTTTTTTTGCACAAACAAAGCACTCGCATCTCTTCATAAAATTGAGGTTAAACCACACTTACCACCTTTCTGGACCTTGAAAGTGGTAGTTGCATTGGATCTCTATGGAGGGACAGAGAGCTCTCAGACTTCATTAAAAAGAACTTAATTTGTGCTCCGAAGATGAACGAAGGTCTTACAGATGTGGAACGACACGAGGGAGAGTAATAAATGACAGAATTTTCATTTTTGGGTGAACTAACCCTTTGAAAATCAAACAAGGGTGAAAACTGAAGGCCCCGACATACTTCAAGCAAAATTGAAGAAAGAACTGGAGTGATGTAATTTTAAACAGCTTGCCAAAGAGAACTTTTCGGAAAAGTTCACTCTGGCTGGTAAGCACCTTTGAACTACCATTGGTCCGTGGTGATTATGTAATAGGTAGATGTGGCTCTGAGGCGTGGACATTTTCTCTGGTTAATTTCTTCTGTTCAGTCCATTGAGGTCAGACGTAAATAAAAACATGAAATAGACACTGACACTGTTCTTTCCATGTTTAATACTATAATTCTGTTTGCATTAAAGGAAGTTGTTATATAAAGTGCCATATGAATAAACATTACATGATATGACTGGTGTGCTGAATTGCAGCAATTTGATCGCTATTGATTAGATGCTATTTCACCATTTTTGTTGTGTAATAATTTTTCATTATTGAGGGCACAGAGCGCAGCACATATTTAAATATTCATCTAAACGTCGATCCAAACTATTCGCTGACAGTATACCACTGCTCAGGTATTTCAAACTTTTTACCCCTATGAGAAGAGTATCACAGTGAGTGTTTCAAGGCCTTCAGAATGCCCATCAGACAGCAGCCAAGGATGATCCATATTACACATTATCAGCTCTCATACCTGTATAGCAAAGTCAATGAGGCCACTTATATTGAGCGAGTACTCCATGAGGTCAAAGATGAACTGGATGTGCTGGACCAGTGGGAGGTGATAGGACATCCCTAAGGCAAAGCTGGTGATCTGCTCCAGAACATTCCTGGACACCTGTGAGGATCCAAACACACCCATTTTAAAGCTGCTTGATTATAATAATAGTCACAATTATTTTGGTCAATATTGTAATCATTATTATTTAACGCAATGCTTTAACAACTTTAATTAGTAAACAAGTTTTTCAAGTGAAAAATTCCATTAATCAGACATCCCTAGCATATTTGAACATCTGAATGTACATAAAAGCAAATGAGATTTTGTGAAAGACATGATTTACGGGGAATGATGATGATTTTAAATCAGTAAAGGCTGGAAAACACCACACAAGTTTTACCCAGATTTATTTGCTTGGCGAAATTTCATGGGCAAAATCCAGGAATCCATGAGATTGGGAATTTTTGAGTGAAGGCAGATTTTAATCTTGTTCAAGTTAGTCACACAACTTCACCACATCAACCAAAAGAAAGCTGCTTGGTTTGAAAGAGACTTCTGTTTGAGTGTTGCTTCATGCATTGCTACGCTACTGACAATAAACCTATTTTGTCCGTGAAATGGACAAAATCACAAATTTAGCAGTGTTTCCCACAGGATTTTGTTACATTGTGGTGGGTGGACTTTGGTCCCTCTATGGGGGTCCAGGGGTATGGCCCCTCCAGAAGAAAATTTTGTACATTTAAAAAGTTAAATTCAATAAAATCTGGTGCATTTTGAGAGTTCAAAATTTAGAGCTCCAAACCATATTCAGTGTGCAAATAAAAAAAAAAATTGTCTGTGCATTGACTTGTACCTGAACTTTAAAGGGGACTCAACCCTCTTTTACCTTGTGATATAGTTCCTCATTCTACATTACACTACATCATAATAATAATTATAATATTATTCCTTTGGCAGTAATAGCCATATATTGAAAAAAATCCACTGTAAATAATTGAAACTTTCATAATTAGTTTTGTCCTAATTTCTAAACTTATGAGATAAATACGTGAGTTTTTAATTTAGCGGAAACTGCAGCCGAGCTTTTATTTTGGTGGAAACTGCAGTGCAGCTTTTATTTTGGCGAAAACTGCAGCCGAGCTTTTATTTTGCTGGAAACTGCAGTGCAGCTTTTATTTTGGTGGACACTGCAGGTAAGCTCTTATTTTGGCAGAAACTGCAGCCGAGCTTTTATTTTGCCGGAAACTACAGTCGAGCTTTTATTTTGCTGGAAACTACAGTCAAGCTTTTATTTTGCCGGAAACTTCAGTCGTGCTTTTATTTTGGCAGAAACTTCAGTCGATCTTTTATTTTGCCGGAAACTACAGTTGAGCTTTTATTTTGGGAGAAACTGCAGCTGAGCTTTTATTTTGGCGGAAACTTCACTCAAGCTTTTATTGTGGCGGCCACTGCAGTTAAGTTCTTATTTCGGCAGAAAACAAGTTTACGAACGCGTCTATTACATTTTTTTTATTTTGCTGGAAACTGCAGTGCAGCTTTTATTTTGGTGGACACTGCAGCCAAGCTTTTATTTTGGCAGAAACTTCAGTCATGCTTTTATTTTGCTGGAAACTACAGTTGAGCTTTTATTTTGGCAGAAACTGCAGCCGAGCTTTTATTTTGGTGGAAACTACAGTCGTGCTTTTATTTTGGCGGCCACTGCAGTCGAGCTTTTATTTTGCCGGAAACTACAGTTGACCTTTTATTTTGGCGGCCACTGCAGTCGAGCTTTTATTTTGCCGGAAACTACAGTTGAGCTTTTATTTTGACGGCCACTGCTTTCGATATTTTATTTTGCCGGAAACTTCAGTTGAGCTTTTATTTTGGCAGAAACTTCAGTCGATCTTTTATTTTGCCGGAAACTACGGTTGAGCTGTAATTTTGGCAGAAACTGCAGCCGAGCTTTTATTTTGGCGCACACTGCAGTCAAGCTTTTATTTTGCCGGAAACTACAGTCAAGCTTTTATTTTTCTGGAAACTACAGTCAAGCTTTTATTTTGCCGGAAACTACAGTCAAGCTTTTATTTTTCTGGAAACTACAGTCAAGCTTTTATTTTGCCGGAAACTTCAGTCGTGCTTTTATTTTGGCAGAAACTTCAGTCGATCTTTTATTTTGCCGGAAACTACAGTTGAGCTTTTATTTTGGGAGAAACTGCAGGTGAGCTTTTATTTTGGCGGAAACTTCACTCAAGCTTTTATTGTGGCGGCCACTGCAGTTAAGTTCTTATTTCGGCAGAAAACAAGTTTACGAACGCGTCTCATTACAAGTCAAATGAAATGCTGTAATTCTCAACTATGCAAATGTGAAAATAATGCATAATCAGTGCCTGCTACGTTCATAAATGCAGTCTTTGACTGTTCATTCACTGTGAACCGAGACAGAGCTGATCACATGATGATCGCGTGAGGGAAGTGTGCCAGCGCAAACAGACAGTCTTCTGCGATTTGATAAGGACACAAAGCATTGTAGAGCTTTCGATATTAGTTATGACAGCAATGGCACAAAACACAACGTTAAAGACCTTTTGTTATTGTGAAAAGTTTAAATATATTTTCGGGCCGCTAGTCTTGTTATATTCATCTATTTGTGGCGGTCAGTGTTGATATTGTGATGGCTCGCCACAAATAAATAAATGTATGGGAAACACTGTTTAGCGTAAGAGCAGGGGTGGAAAATGAAACTTCTTTTGAATAAACATTATTAGTGCAACAAAAGTGTAGAATAGGGTGGAATTACGCCTCTAAAGCTCTAAGCATACTTTGTTTTCCACATTCCAAAGCATATTTTGGGCTTAAGACACAAACCTGTGGGAAAAACAAACAGGCCACAGTAGTTCATTCATTCAATTTGGGCTGACCTGAGAGGTGACCTGGTGCTGGTCAAAGTGTGAGAGGTGCTGGAATTTAGAGAAAATGTCTTCAGCAGTGGGGAAGGCCTCAGGTTTACTCCTCTTCCTCTTCTGGCTCTCCTCACCTCCTGAGGAAAGACAAAAATCTATGAATACACAGCACATATGAGAGAGACCATGTGCCATCAATGTTCTGTGAGCCTTAACAGATGAAATGCAGAGACTGTGCCCTCATCCAGCATCATCAGTCAACCACAGAGGTCACCGTCAAACGGTTTTTCAAATGAAAAGCGGCTGGATGGGTGACTTATTCACGACGGGTCAGTGTTCTGTGCCGTGCTTGAAATAGTAATAGCTGAGGGTTGAGCCGTTTAATGTCAGGACCAAGGCAACACTTAGTCTGCTGCGAGGGAAATAATGGGATGTTAAATTACACCTCTATTAAAAAGCAAAAGCAAAAGCAGGGCTGCTCTTTCTGACCAAGTCGGCAGCTAAGCTTGAATATAATAAGTAAATGATTGCTATTAGCATTGAAATGGGGCTACAGCTATGAATATTCAATGACAGCAACAGAGGTTCACTGCCATGAAAGCCTGTTAATAACAGGAGAATGGAAAAGAGGGGGGAACAAAAGACTAATGAAACTGAGCATAAATGACGAACGGTCTCTATGAGGGGACGGACATTCAAATGTGTCCTTCTAGAGCCGAAAGGTGAAGCTAAAGTAGTTAATCACAGTCAAGACTGATAGGGAAGCACAAATCATTTGTGCTAAATACCACGACAATGGAGAAAACAGAGATTCTAATAGATTCTTCAAAAAATGTCGACTTGTGTGTGAACTGGTACACCGTTCTCGCTTGCGAAAACAAAATGACGGCACTGTGAGTGGAAACGTGCAGATTAAGGGGTGGTAATATTATAATAAGATCCCCTTCCTACATCACAAGGGAAGTGAAATCTGAACAGCTCATTTTTTTCACATGCTTGCAGAGAAAGGCTTGCCAAAACAAAGTTACTGGATTGTCCTTTTTCATGTTTTCTGGGTTGCTAGTTGCACCGGGGACCCGATTATAGCACTTAAACATGGAAAAAGTCACATTTTCACTTTGCATTTACATTTTCAGAAGAATTACTGATGCAGTTAGTCATCAAAATGTCTTAATGACTGAACGGTTGGTTTGAGTTGTGTTAATTGCCGCACCTGTCTCTGCTGTGCTCTTGCGGTTGAGAACCTTCAGGATGTCTTTGGTGATCTTCTTGATGGTGTGGCGAGCTTCATCTCGCTGCTTGCCTACTCCATAGAGAACCACCAGACGCTGGTTACACTCATGACTCGCGCTCTCCTCCTGAAAAACAATCAGTTAGAATATTAGTCATGTACATTACCAGGGTTTATGCAGGTTTCAGTAAGTCAAATTTAAGACCTTTTTAAGACATTTTAAGACCATAAAGACTGAAATTTAAGACCTACACGACGCATTACCAAAAAATATTAAAATCAAAGAAATTCTGAAAAAATCAGTTTATTTCAATGAATTCAGTCATTGAAAAAGCATTTATTTAATTTACAGATAAAGCAATCACATTAGTAACCTTCCACACACATCAATGTGCCAAATGCCTTAAAAACCTTAGGCCCAAAATGAAAATAGGCTAAAACAAACTTGCCCTCAAATAGAATAGATTTCATCTCATTATTTATTTACATTACAAAACAGCATATTAATAGCCTAATAAAGATTGAACAGGCTACTCCAACCCATGTAACAACCAATGTAGCGCGCACACACACACACACACACACACACACACACACACACACACACACACACACACACACACACACACACACACACACACACACACACACACACACACACACACACACACACACACACACACACACACACACACACACACACACACCAGATAATCCATTTTAGATAGATAGATACTTACCTCGGGATAATTAGAGTATCTATCTAACATGGATTATCTGATATATGTATGTATGTGTATGTGTATGTGTGTGTGTGTGTGTGTGTGTGTGTCCCGCACTGTCCCGTGAACTGTGAGCCCAGGTACATCGACTAAACTATTTCATTGTTCCAGAACAATGGTCCTGTTGGTCTGATTTTGGCTTTCACTGAACGTTACGACATACGGCCCGGTAAGAGTACGAATCAATTCCCTCTTTATAAACTCCCCCAATCCAAATCTCGCCGTAAGCGATCTTGTTGGGCCCGCAAGAGAACGACTTCGCGATTACTGAATCAGGGAACATCACTTGGAAGAGATCGCTAATCTCACTGTTGCTATTAAATGAGTGGTGTTTGTTTAGTCACCGTGTGCAGTATACAAATCACCTCGGCTTTCGATGTGTCAGTCGCTCAAAAAGTACCCCAAAGGTTGTTCGACGGAGCTGTGATGCTATTGCGCTGGAGACCGGAGGGGCCAGGCATTGAGGAGGACGACGGCAGTGGTGAGGCTAATTGGCCGAGTCCGCTGAAGGGATTTTGCGGCTAGCTTGTGTTTCTCCGCTCTGTCGTGTGACTCCAGCGCCTTTACACCGCTTCACACCCAGACTCTCTAGCTGATTTTTTTTTTTTTTTTTTTGCAAAGTTTGCAGTGAGCCTCGTACCTGGAGCTGGGTACCGCTTGTAACCAACAGCAGAAATCGCTGTGATCTAGCCATGTCTCGTTGAAAGTACACTTTCCCATTTCACCATCCACATGTAGCCGAACTTTAACAAACTCTGAGTAGACGCAGACGTATTTCGCGGGCAGGTATTGCATTTATCACGGGATTTGTAGTTTTATCACCGCGTATACCAACACCAATATACCCCAGAAAGAACTACGACTCGCTACTTTTTTGCTACTTTGTAATAACTTTCAGCAGGTAGCGTTTCTGGAAATGGGTAAAAAAATTTAAAACGTGACTAAATGAAATTTAAGACCTCTGATGAAAATCTGGCCGTTTTTAAGACTTTTTAAGGCCTTAAATTTAAAGTTCAGAATTTTAGACTTTTTAAGACTTTTTAAGACCCCGCGGAAACCCTGATTACTGATCGAATGTTTGGGGTCGGTAAGATTTTTTTATGTTTTTGAATGAAGTCTCTTATACCCTCCAAGGCGTTTATTTGATCAAACATACAAAACAGTAATATTGTGAAATATTATTACAATTTAAAATAACCGTTTACTATTTTTATTTAATAAGTCATTTATTCCTGTGATGGCAAAAACTGAATTTTCAACATCATTACTCCAGTCTTCAGTGTCACATGATCCTTCAGAAATCATTCTAATATGATGATTTGATGCTCAAGAAACATTTCTGATTATCATCAATGTTGATGTGTTGATGCTTCTCATTTTTGTGGAAACCAAGATATTTTTCAGGATTCTTTGATGAATAAATTTTCAAAAGAACATTGCTAATTTGAAATATAAATCTTTTGTAACATTTTGTGTCTTTTCAGGGCTTGACATGAACTTTTTTGCTCTCCAGCCACTTTGGCTAGTGGTTTTCCAAAGTTACTAGACACTCAGCATTTTCAATGGTCACAATTTTTACATAAACACCATGGGGAAAACCTGCCATATAGATATTTTTAATATTATCTCATAATTTGGCAGCAGGTTTATTAGGCTGCTGTCACTTTAAGACCTGACGCACGGATCCATTATACTATTACACATGTGCTTTCTTTCTCAACTGTTTACGTTCACTTAAACAGCATTGACATTAGTTTGTGTGTATTTGACTGTTTTAGCACAATAAGCAGTGAAAAAGAACTCGATTTAGTACTGAGAGGTGGCTTTATGTGTGCGCACTTTGGGTGCAAGAATAAAATCTGCAGGAATAACTAAAAAATTACTATTTCATTGTTGTTTTAGCAATTCTTTCACATATGTGCATGCTCACCTGAGGAATGGGGAAGTGGGTGGCGTACTGTATGTGGCGAGGCTGCTCGTAAACCAGAGGGAAGGCCGGGTCCATGCCCTTATCCTTGGCAGTGTTTTTGCTCTCCTGCTCTGATGCAGGTTTCTCCGGGGAAGGGCTTCCCTTTGACTCGCAGTGCATTGGAGGAGAGAACATCTGCTGAAGGGTCAGACAATGATGCATTTAATAATTGACCTTGGTTAGCAAACATCAGGTACCATCACTATTACAAAACAGACATGTGTAGAGAAACACTCTACAACCTCGTCAAAGTTAGCGCTCGAGTTGTGATCCATCTCCATTGACTCCGACATACCAGTATCCTAAAATTAAAAAAAGTATTGAAGTAAGATTAAATGCAACCAATTCTATTACACTATGACTGAAAAACAAATAAGCCACTTGCCTCGATTTTAACACTGCTTCCCGCATCCTGGTCTTTGCGCTCTGATTCGTCAGAGGGCTCGTCGCTGGGGGAACGTGGGCGGGGCAGATGGGAATCAGAGGCCAGGTCACCCCGGGAGATGAGGGTGCACATGTAGATGTTGTGTGAGAAGACATCATGACGGATGAGCTCACAGAAGAGTAGCACGAGATTAGAGAACTCCACTCGCTCGCTCTCGTTCCCGGGCTCAGCTTCACAGACACACAGAGACAAGGTTCAGTTCATTTATACTTCATTTAAAAGTATAATTAATTCCTAAAGCAGTTAAAAAACAACCCTATGGACGCTGATATATTGACTCACTAAGCACAGGGGCCTGAGTGTCCAGGAACTGCAGTAGGACGTCCTGGAAGACAGGCAGTGTGGCAGTAGACAGAGACCCTGATGACACAGAGCCTTTCTCATCTACGACCTCTGACTCTCCACACCTCTGAAAACACATACAGAAACTGTCAGAACTATGCAGTTGGACATTACGAAACTATTTATAGAATTTAAAATAATATTTGGTTCCCAGCAGCACCTCTGCCTCAATCTCCGTCTGTCTCTTCTCCAGGAGTTTGGCCACCACCATGGCTCTGTGCGGCCCTGATCTTTTACAGGAAACAGCCCACTCACACAGCAGGGTCACCACTGCATCGTCGTCTGGACTCATCTATAGTTACCAGCACATTACACAATGTTAAACATCAAACTGAGCTATTTAATTAGTATTACATTGTTATTACACATTAATACCATGATTATTACAATAAATATAGTGAAATATCTAAAGACAGCCACACATTACAAGATAATTTGGCATTTGCACTGCAGGTCTTGATGGCCTATTTTTTGACTAACTCCTTTTTTTTTGACGACCCACCTAGATCTTTTAAAATTGACCCGTATCCAATATCTGCATTTCACTACACTTGGTGAAACGAACATAAAATAGCATTATGATATCCTGAAATCAATTTCAATAGTACATTCATAGAAACATATTTAATGCAACAGTTTTATCCTTACATCAAAATAATTATATCATACAAATTCCTCATGATAGTGATTATGTACACAGATCCGCTGGATGCATGCGAGAGAAATAATGGTCAGGCGGTAGAACGTTTGTTATGCATGTAAGAGGTCCTTGTATAGTTTTTTTTACTCAAAACCAAATGCGTTCATCAGTGAAGGTATATCAAGGGCAGGGACGTGTTTGTGTGCATTTTATTTTGTGGATTCACTGGAACGAATAGGCAGTCTCCACAGCGGGTCTGTGCACGAGTCGCCGTCACTGAAAACATGCAGCAACGAGCACTCGGCATGATTTCACAAGCAACACGTTTCCATGCCAGATTGCATTTTATTTAACACAAATGAACAAAATGAATACTCTGCTAGTCAACTAGAGAGGTTTCATTTGTTATAGATACATCTGTACAGCGAAATGTTTAAAAAAAAGTCACTTTTTCAATGACATACAACCCGCATTGATGTGAATATCCGATCTGTCTGCTTACACGGCAGACGCAGATGCATGTATCCCGACATGCGCTCATTAAGGCTACATTTATTTGATCAAAAAACTTAAATATTATTACAACTTAAAACAACTGTTTTATTTTTTAAAAATATTTTAAAATGTAATTTATTTCAGTGATCAAAGCTGAATTTTCACCATCATTTCAGTGTCACATGATCCTTCAGAAATCATTCTAATATGCTGAATTGCTGCTCAAGAAACATTTCTGACTATTATCAATATTTTTAGTGGAAGACATTCTTACTGACCCCAATTTTTGATCTGTAGTGAAGGTTGTTCAGTGGAACCACATAAAAACAAATCAAAACACAGTTGTCTTTACCTCGTGTCCATCTTTGCTCTGACCCGAGCCAAAGATCCGGTTATACAGCGAATCCAGGGAATTGCTAAAGTCAGACTTCTCAAAGCTGTGGTTATCCAAAACCTCCAATGTATGCAGAACCCGGCTAATGGTGAAACCTATAGGACATATATATATATATATATATATATACATACATTTTACAGGCTGTACCAAAACGAAATAAGTCCTGTCCATACGGAGATGTCGAAGACCTCATTCACGCCCACCTGCTGTGGTTTCCTGACACTTGTCGAAAGACCAGCGGAACTCCACAGCCTGTCCTCTCTCTTTGATCTGCTCTTCAATCTCCCTCACCTTGGCCCGAACCTGAGAAACATCACATTCCTTTTGACAAACACACTTGATGAAGTGCCAGAGGATCAGATCATGTACTGAAATCATACCTGCTGGTTAAAGGTGCTGGTGCCCCCCGGCATGGGCAGGTTAGAGGGGGCGATTGGCAAGAGGTCTAACGGGGAGCCCGTCTTATTACGGCTATCTGTCAGAGAGTAGTGCCAGACCAGAGCGCTGGGGCAACACAACACGATACTCTACAGAGGGACAAACAGTGACGTCAAAAAAACTGAAAGACAGGAATCAAGAGAAATGCAGCTGAGACGTATATGACAGTACCTGCAACATGCAGCTGAGTCCAAACACCACAGGCCTGTGCTGGGTGCAGATGTAGAAGTCTGTGAAGGGGGTCTGGGGCTGGTTGCCCCCTGCAGGCTGGGAGGTGGGGGTGGGGGGTAGTGCGTTTCCTTGCTGTGCTGAAATGCCGTGGGCCGGGTGCCCGCCTGGGCCCGGACCGAGACTGCCATCGCTCAGCAGCAAATTGAGCCGGCGTGTGCAGAAATACGCCAGTCGTCTAGATAAATAGGCTGACTGCACAAACTCTCCCGAGTACTGAATGAATTAATGACAAGAGGTCAAAATAATCACACTCCATTCAGAAAAATTACCATGTCAAGAATCTTTTATGGGTTTTTTGCATTGATTTTAAGAGAAAAAAATCTGCAGAGTACTGTGAAATGAATTGAAATATGGTAAATTGCATTAAACTGAGCTGAAAGTACTACACTTTTATTAAAATGGGTTCAAATTAGGTTAAAATGCAATGAAATTAAAACCCTAAGAAATCTGTCTTTGATATAAACTCAAACTTAATTTGGAATGACTATTTTTATAGATTTTATAGGAAATTTCCTCAAGGAATTACAACCACTGCAGTCAAATCAGGGTTATTATCGATAACTAAAACAACAACAACAACAAAAAAACACAAATTAAAAACACATTAACTGAAAATAAAATATAAAAATACAAAACTTATTTTATTTTAGCAGGTTGCCAGGGCAATCTCTTTAATTTTTTTGTTGTAGTTTAAGTGGAAGTACTAAAATAAACTAAAACCAAAATTTAAAAACTATATAGACATTTTTATAAATAAAAGTAAAAAAAGTTAAACATTTATAAAAATATAACATTTGAAACAACAAACAAAATCTATAATATTACATCAATGTACAACAACAAATAGGGCTGAACGATTAATCGGTAATCGAAAAAAGTAATCGAAACTGAAATTCAGAAACTCTAACCGACGCAATTTTCCATGTCGGTTATTTATTTATTTTTTTTATTCTTTTAAAATTTTCCCCTTAATAACATACTAGCACGTGTGTAATCACTAGGGCTGCACAATAAAATCTGTGTTTACGTAATATGTGTGTGTGTTCGGTGTATAATAATTATGTATATATATATATATATATATATAAATACATGCACATACATGTATATATTTAAGAAAAAAATTATATTTATATATAAAATATTTATCTTTATATGCAATATAAAATATATATAAATATGTATATTTATACATGTATATATTTTTAAATTTACATAATTATTATACACAGAACACACACATATATTACGTAAACACAGACTTTTATTTTGCAAGCGATTAATTGTTGTGCAGCCCTAGTAGTCACATAACTCCACCCCATCCAGTCAGCGGCATGGAAGCAACACGGAGGCGAATTCAAACGTAGAGTCAAAACAGCGTGCAAACCCCGAAGCGAGATCACTTTCACTTGCATGTTTGAAAGCTTGCATGTTTGAACATTCAAGTAATTTTTCACCATTCAAGAACATCACGTGAAGATCGCGCGCACAAAGAGGAGCGCAGAAATTCATTGTCAATGCTGTCCTGTGATTTATAACTAAAGTAGCTTAGAAGTTATTTTTCTTCTTTTGAAGTAACTACTTACAACCCACAGCTTCACAATTAATAGACGGTATGACTAATTCACACACGCAATCGCTCTCTCATTAATGCATTCAAATGTACTGATACTGTGCAGAAACGAGCAGAAATCTGTAGGAAATGTTACGAACCATAGATAATATAACTGCTGAAAGTGAGCTGTTATGTCAGAGCACTCTTTCATTAGGAAAAAATACCCCACCTTTAATAGTCAAGTCAGTGAACAAAAAACAAACAAACAAAATAATCTCATCGATTACATATATCGTCCAGCCCTAATAACAAACATACCAAAATATACCAATAAACTTCTTATTGGTAGCTGAAAGGATAATCAAATTAGTCAAAATGTGAAATCAATTCAAATGCATAGGGACAGGGAATGTGTAGAACTTAAGATGGCTGTTCCACAGCTTCTATGCAGGCCTGGATATGAGCAGTGAGAGCACTGTGTGTCAGAAGTCACGACTCGTCACGCTGCATTAACTGACCTGTAACAGGAGCGGCAGCAGCAGTCGCAGGAGCTCGTCCTCTCCAGGTCTGATCTTCTCGAAACACTCCAGCACCCAGGTGAGAAACTCATGTCTGTCCAACATGCCATCCTATCACACATGTACACAATAAACAATCCCATCCACAAAAAAAAAAAAAAAAAATTGCATCACATATTTTTTGCTCTATTCAACAACAATCGGCACATATCATCTGGCTATCATATATGCACTATCATTCATTAGTTATTTTTAGTAACTAATATTAAAAGGGTTAGTTCACCCAAAAATGAAAATTCTGTCATTAATTAAAAACCCTCATGTCATTGCGCACCCGTCTGTTTATCTTCAGAGCACAGATTAAGATATTTTTGATGAAATCCGATGGCTCAGTTAGGCCTGCATTGACATCAAACTGTATCAAACTGCCAAAGTCACATGGTTTCAGTAAACAAGGCTTCGTTACGTCATAAGTGTTTTGAAACTTCAATAGTTCATGTGACTTTGGCAGTTTGATGCATGCTCTGAACCACTGATTCGAAACAAAAGATTCGTAAAGCTTAATGAATCAGTGTTTTGAAATCGTCCAACACTAGATATTGTTGAATAAAGTCGTTATTTTGTTTTTTTCTCGTCGCTTCATAACATTAATGTTGAACCACTGTAGTCACATGAACTTTGACATTTCAAAGTGTTATTATCTTGCTGTCAATGCAGGCCTCACTGAGCCATCAGATTAAACTGGTATTAAAGCAGAGGAGAGGACGATCACATGCTTCTCTTCAACTGAGTCGCTAAAGCGATCTGTCACGCCACATTAAACAGTATTTATTTTTTGAATCTCATAATAAGATGGACGTCATTTGAAATCTGAGACTTTGCTTCATATCAAAAGTAACAAAGCACAAAGATTATTGCGATTTATTGGATGGGAGGCGCTACATATTCTGCTCATTCATCAACTGAAAACAGACTAGACTAATCGATTCTTGGGATTTAAGAATCGATAATGGTTCGTAAAAATGAGAATAGATTAAAATCAAGAAATCGATATTTTCAGCCCTATTTTTGATGAAATCCGAAAGGTTATCGGATAAAAAAAGTCCATGTGACTACATAAAACAAAAACAACAACTTTATTCAATATTTTGAGCACAAAATGTATTCTCGTCGCTTCATAACATTAAGGTTGGAGTCACATGGACTATTTCAACGATGCCTTTACTACCTTTATGGGCCTTGAAAGTGCTAATAAAGCTCATGGATTTCCTCAAAAATATCTTAATTTGTGTTCTGAAGGTCTTACGGGTGTGGAATGACTGTCATTAATGACAGAATTTTCATTTTTGAGTGAACTAACCCTTTAATAAACACGGCCCACCTACCTGAAACATGAACATGGCCAGTTTCTCGTTGTACTCCCACTGTTTCATCGCAGTTTCCACCTCGGCAGGAGGAGCGGGCAGAGGAGACCCGCAGCCCTGGCTGGGAGACTGTCTGTAAAACTCTGCCACCTTCTGCAGCTGCTCCCACAGGTATTTAGTAATTATCTGAGTCCATTCTACAAAGCCAGACAAAACCAGTGAGGCACTGCAGAACAACGCCCAATTACACATCACAACAAGAGGACATTTTATCTCCTTACGAGAATTGAACGAGGACAGCGCTGCATGTTTGACAGAGTCAAATTACTATGTGATGATGCACTAACCTATGCAGGGGTCAATGACGTGCCTCTTCTTCACCTTGGTTTCAGTTATGGCAGCGTGATACGCACACGTCATTTTAATCATCCAAGCAGATCGCATCACCGGCACAGAGTACTTGGCAAGGTAGCCAAACACTTCCTCTTTCTTGCTGAAGATAGGAACCTAGTGCGCACACACAGCAATTACACTAATGCAAAACTCAAGATAAAAGAGCGTTTGACCTCCTCCTGTGAGGTTTGTGTGCCGTTTACAACATGTTAGTTATCTAGAAGAAGGAACATGGCAAAAGCGAACCTTTTTAGCAAGCTGAGTAAGGGGTTTGGTCCCGGCCAAGTCTGTGAACCAATTATTAATGGAGCTCTGTGACCTCGCTGTGACGAGCCAGAAATTATCCTTCTGGTTAACCTGCGGCTTCCTCTTCCCAGTGTCTGGAAATGTGTTGCAGCGTAACTTCTCTGCAATGATGCTGCTGAAGTTTGAGCTGATCTGAGAAGCAGAAGGAAACAGGAATCACCAGTTTAAACGAATGAGGATTTGACTAATAAAATGCATGCATGCAAATTGATAATCTTACCTTTGAAGGGTTGAAATTGACATTTTTAGCGCTGCCATGTTCATCGCCTGAAACGGCTGGCTGGTTGTTAAATCCTTGTTTGACGTTCAATGCTGTTAACTCATCCTAAACAACGAGAGAGTGATGTTTCGGTTTTTACATGCATATTTCATTCTCATTACAGTGTGCAGGAGAGTTAATCAAGCGCCAGTTAATCTGTCCTCCATCTTAATGAGTGATCAAAATTCATCAAGACCACAAACTGAATTCAGACTGAAAACTCTGCAGGCACAAGCATAAGAGATCACATGCAAAGACTTATGATGCACACCATATAATGTGATTATATATATATATATATATATATATATATATATATATATATATATATAATATATATATATATAAAAAATAGAAAATATATATATATTTTTATTTTGTATTTTTTTTTTCTCCTCACTACCAGTCAAAAGTTTGGAAACATTGCCATTTTTAATGTTTTTGAACGAAGTCTCTTATGCTCATTAAGGCAGCATTTATTTAATAATAAATACAGTAAAAATTACTACAATTTAAAATTATGGTTTTCTATTTTAATATACTTTAAAATATCATTTATTTCTGTGATCAAAGCTGAATTTTCAGCATCATTACTCCAGTCTTCAGTGTCAAATGATCCTTCAGAAATCATTTTAATATGCTGATTTATTATTAATGTTGGAAACAGTTACTATTATTTTATAACCTGTGATACTTTTTCAGGATTCATTGATGAATAAAAAGTTTAAAAATATCAGCATTTATTTAAAATAGAAATCTTTTGTAAAAATATACACTACCATTCAGAAGTTTGGGGTCAGTAATCTTTTTTTTCTTTTTTGAAAGAAATTAATACTTTTATTCAGCACGGATGTGTTAAATTGATAAAAAAGTGATAGTAAAGATTTATATTGTTAGAAAAGATTTATATTTTGAATAAATGCTGTTCTTTTTAACCTTTTATTCATCAATGAATCCTGAAAAAAGTATCACAGGTTGCAAAAAATATTAAGCAGCACAACTGTTTTCAACATTGATAATAAGCATATTAGAATGATTTCTGAAGGATCATGTGACACTGAAGACTGGAGTAATGATGCAGAAAATTCAGCTTTGCATCACAGAAATAAATTATATTTTAAAGTATATTACATACATATACCATAATTTTAAATTGTAATAATATTTCACAATATTATTGTTTTTTTTTCTGTATTTATTATGAAATAAATGCAGCCTTAATGAGCATAAGAGACTTTGTTCAAAAATATTAAAAACAGTAATGTTTCCAAACTTTTGACTTGTAGTGTATAATATATATATATATATATATATATATATATATATATATATATATATATATATATATATATGAAATATTTTCCTTCCCATTTTGCTTCTGTCTTCTACATAGTCTTAATGCGTTTGTGATACATGGACAGCATTTTAGGCACCACAAGCACGTACATCAGTTTTTATACATAGATCATTAATATACAAAATGCTTAATTAACCAGTGATACCTCTCGCTATGTTTTATAACGCATCCATAAACACTTCAATCAACGAGCAGTTGTCAACAAACAAGCTATTGGGATTGTTTACATCCTAAATAAAGGTTTATCGATCGCAAATCCTTATCAAATTATTATAAAAACACAAGATGATGCTTAATAACAGTCATATATTTCATATGACGCGCTTTTTAAAAGGCACCGCGACGATGAAAGTGGCTTAAAATAAGAAGCTCGATAAATATAGATCCTCACGTCATTTTTAAAGCTAAGTTTCACCGATAAAATGGTTATTTTGTCTCTTTAATCATCTGCAACAATAACCAAAGAATCATTTGAGGCAATAAATTATGTTTTTTTCTGTTTAGCTAGTCGAGCCGTTGGGTTCATTGTTATTGGCCGTTTGCTGACGGCAGGGCCTCGTCTGAAAAGCACTCTTTAATTCACCGTTTAAACGCTAAATTTGGCTACTGAGGAAGAGGGAAAGTCGCCTAACCTCCTTTTGCTTCGGGTCCTGTGGATAGACGTCTGGAGGACCGAGTCTGGGCCGTTTGAGAGGCCTGTGTTCGTAGCTTAAAATGCCGAAGGCAGCCATCATCCCCGCGGCATGTCAGCCCGGTGTGTGGCCGATCCTGAGCGCTGCTGTTGCGGCTAGAGCTCCGCAGCTTCACCGATGCTTCCGCTCCGGCGAGAGTGATGGGAAAACACAAGACAACATAAAAGTCCCTCCAGAACAAAATAAGATTCGATTAAAAGGACTTCATTTGTTCTGTCAAGAGCTTCTGCAGCGTCGTTGTGATTATTTTGTCCCGTGTTTTGTTTGTGATGAGTGACTATAACAGGCAAATGAAAATGTATTGTTTAGGATGATAAAAGTCCTAAGTGAGAATCATAAAATCATTAATATACAATGTTTATATGAGTCATTACACGAGTCCCTCTGGGACACCAAAATATATATTTTTTAATTATATATTGTATTAATTGAAATGTCTGCTTTAATGATGTTTAAAAACATTTGATCTTCATATTAGAAATCATTGTTTTTTTCAGTTGACACCACCTATTTTGTAACGTTCCTCAAGGCCTTCTATGAAATGAGAAAAAAGTGTTCATTTTGGCATTCCCATAAAAATCCATCTGCTTTTTTAATGTTTTTTCATGATTATTCATTAAAATCACATTATTTAGCTCTGTACCTCAGTAACCCCGTCACACAAACCATACACCCCCTATAAAAATACTTATGTGACAACATTAATAGGACGTGACATCATAGAAGACTTCTGAACAACACTGTGAGCAAGTTAGCACCTTCTTTAATAATTATAACTAAATTATGTTGTGAAATTGTGTTTGTTGAGCTTAACAACTCAACCCCGTTACATCAATTAAAGACTTGTGAAAATGATCTTTGTTATTTCAGCATTATTCATTATTTCTTAATATCATGCATGGCATGCGCTCTCCATTTATTCACTAGATTTAGAGCAGTGGCCAAAAATCTCAACCCCGTCACACCTACATTTTTATTTTATTTTCTTTTTTGTTAAGTTTATGAAAAAGTAATTTAAAGTTAGTTGAATTCTGTCTGAAATGTTCAGAGCAATTATAAGAATACTGATTTTTGTTTTTTTTAGATTCTGAAGTTAAGCCTTTGATCACAAATGATGAGGTTTCTGTCACAGAAAGTGTCCATTTCAGGCTTTAGTAGCAAAAGTGTGAGATTTTATGCAACTTTTATATTTGCAATTACTGAATTATAATCTGATTAATAGGAAAATGTTGATTTGATCACAAATGCATTTTATAATAATATTCCGAGAACTCCTGTAGTGTCCATAACTTAAAATAATGACCAATAATAACAGGGATTTGATGCCTGAGATGGGAAAATATGTTTTTCTGGAAGTTAAATATGTCATTAATGTTGTTGGTGTTCAGAAAAGTAATACATTTTGGTAAAAAATAAATCTAAAAATGTGTAAATCCAAATCATACCGGTTTCATGGAATGACTTATGTAACGTTTGTCTTTATAGAGTATCATATTTTAAGAAAAAGTCTTTAAAATTAAATAAAAAATTACATGGAATTTAAAAAATAATCTTTATCCTTCAACTCTGGCAAAGGTTACACACACACAAAGCAGTATAAATATACTTTTATTCAATAAAATATTTTTATAACAACCACAAAACTATAATCTCTGGATCTTAAAGAACAAGGCAACTCGTCTTAATGATAAACATATCTAAGCTTGTGAACTGATTTCTCTTATCTTGATATTTCCAAGAGGAATATCTAAACAGATACTGCACGGTGTGGCATAAAAGTACAAAAAAATACACTCAAAGGCCTATAGACTCAAATTCCTGCATAATTCAGGTATCTAAATGTGCAATTTTCAGCTTGGAAAATACAGTCATTCATTCCTGAAGAGATGGTGTAATGAAATCTTGATATGAAGATGTACAGGCACTCCTCAAGAATATAAGAGATATTTGGGGGGTTTTCTTTGATGACCGATCAGACAGAAATATGCACTTAGAATACAAATTATGAGTTCACATTGCACATTTTCTTCTCTAAAAGACTAATTGCACAATGCTTTTGACAGATATCTGCCAAATATATAACAGCAGAGGCACATAACTTACACAGTGTGAGTAACGACAACAGCAAAAGCAAATAATAATAATAAAAAAATAAAGAAAATAAAACACGTTTCTCTTTTTTTGTGCTGATTTCTGGAATGATTGATTGATATGTGACTGATCTGAACGTCATCTTTGGTTGGATTCATATGCATGAAAACATCAGATGAATAGGTTACCTTATGTTCAGTACATACTGTATCTTGCATACTTATAGAGCCCAACAAGAATTACAGCAAATAGATGAAAAAGAAAGATGAATAAATGACATTCATCAGTGTGCAAAATGTACTTCTACCAAACACAGGCAGAAGAACGTCCAGTATGAGAAAAGCACTCAATCAACACTAGTTCGGACTGACCGCAGGAGTCAGGATTATTCAGACATGAACACAAATAAAGTGCCATCAGCATGAATGTTTCCATTGGAAAGCTCTCCTTCATGACATCATATAGTGTACGAACTCAAAATCTCTCAGTGTGCGACAACATTGTTGTCATTATCTTATTAAAGTATAAAGAACAAACAGAAAATCTCAGTTTCAGCAGCTTCAAGGGTTTTTAATCTGCATCTGGTATAAATCTTCTCAGCAGGTTGGAGGGTCAGTCGTCCCTCTGAAGGTGCGTCCGCCGTCTGTTCGGCGCCCGCTTAGTTCTTACGGGTGAGAGTTTCTTCTGCTGCCTCCATCATGGCGTGAAAACATGAGTTTTCATTGGCCAGCAAGTTTGAAGGGGTGTCGAACTCCAAAATCTATTTCAAAGATGAAAAGATGAACATAACTTAATGTAGCCTATATATCTAGGCAAAATATCAAACTAAGTGCAATCTCTAAACAAATGACAGCTTTTCTACAAGTAAAGAGAATCCATCAGATTAACACTTTCAAAACATGACACTGTTAAACATTTAATTGCATATGTTAATGTTTTTGACGACTTTCCATCTCTCTGTATACTGAAAGTTTAACACTATTATGAGTTAAGACATTTATCTAATTTGAGACTGAAGACTGAACCTTTGGAGTTGATTATCATATTAAAGGATTAGTTCACTTCAGAATTCAAATTTCTCATCTAAGATGTTCAAGTCTTTCTTTCTTCAGTCGAAAAGGAATGAAGGTTTTTGAGGAAAACATTCCAGGATTTTCTCCATATAGTGGACTTCACTGGGGTTCAAAGGGTTGAAGGTCCAAATGTCAGTTTCAGTGCAGCTTCAAAGAGCTCTACATGATCCCAGACGAGGAATAAGAGTCTTATCTAAAGAAACCATTGGTCATTTTCTAAAAAAAAAATGCAAAAATATACTTTTTAACCACAAATGCACATCTTGCACTGCTCTGTACGTAATCACGTTGGAAAGGACATGGGAGTGAGTAAATTATCAGGAAATTTGAATTCTCAAGTGAACTAATCCTTTAACTATGAACACATTCACTTACACTAGACAATTAAAACCCTCCAGATACCATTAGATCATCACTGTATCATTAAAGCAACAGCAGGTGAAAGTGGAGACCCACCTGCCCCTGGTCCAGGACCATGATCCTGTCACAGTTCAGCACAGTGTTGAGACGATGGGCAATCACGAGAGTGGTGCAGCCGCTGAAAGATTGGCGAATCGTGTCCTGTATGAGGCGGTCTGTCTCTGTGTCAATAGCAGCTGTTGCCTCATCTAAGAGTAGGATCTGAAACACACATCACAAGATCACATACAAGTTCTGTGTATAATCAAAATATTTTTAATGGACAATTGTTTCTCTTTTCTTTTTCATTTCAACACCATGAAATGGTTAGATAAACACATACTGTACAGTTTTCTTTCCGTATGTCTGATTAAATCAGAAAGTTTGGGCAGGACATACAGTATAGACCATATAATGTCACTTGCAGCTGCGTGCATAGTGCTGGCAGAAAAACAGTGGTAACAAGTAGAGCAAAGTGGGCAAAATCCACAGAAAAGAGATTTGTGGGGCTTTTGGATGTCAGAAACGGAATGCAAACAATATAGTCTTAATTTTTATAGAATAGTGTCGCATTTGAAGCTAAATGCAAAAGTTTATGTTGGACTGGACTGATGAAACATGCAATCTACTATTAAAGCATGAATTTGATGTAAACAGTAAGTCTACATAATATTCACATATGCAGTTCATAGGGGACATGCATACATAACAGTTACAGCATGAAATAATATTTAAACCTATTACATTTTTGCATAGATAACTTTTAAGCACAGCTTATATAACATTTTTATCTCACAATTCTGACTTTTTTTCCTTGCATTTGAATGTTTATATCTCACAGTTTGGGCATTTAAAGGTGCCCTAGAATTACAAATTGAATTTACCTTGGCATAGTTGAATAACAAGAGTTCAGTACATGGAAATGACATACAGTGAGTCTCAAACTCCATTGTTTCCTCCTTCTTATATAAATCTCATTTGTTTAAAAGACCTCCGAAGAACAGGCGAATCTCAACATAACACTGACTGTTACGTAACAGTCCGGATCATTAATATGTACTACCCCAATATTTGCATATGCCAGCTCATGTTCAAGGCATTACACAAGGGCAGCCAGTATTAACGTCTGGATCTGTGCACAGCTGAATCATCAGACTAGGTAAGCAAGCAAGAACAATAGTGAAAAATGGCAGATGGAGCAATAATAACTGACATGATCCATGATAACATGAATTTTTTTGTGATATTTGTAAATTGTCTTTCTAAATGTTTCGTTAGCATGTTGCTAATGTACTGTTAAATGTGGTTAAAGTTACCATCGGTTAATACTGTATTCACAGAGACAAGAGCCGTCGCTATTTTCATTTTTAAACGTGCAGTCTGTATAATGCATAAACACAACTTCATTCTTTATAAATCTCTCCAACAGTGTAGCATTAGCCGTTAGCCACGGAGCACAGCCTCAAATTCATTCAGAATCAAATGTAAACAATATAACAGTATACAATACTCACATAATCCAACGCATGCATGCAGTATGCATGACAAACACTTTGTAAAGATCCATTTTGAGGGTTATATTAGCTGTGTGAACTTTGTTTATGCACTTTTCAAGGCAAGCGCGAGCTCCGGGGGCGGAGAGTATGAGCAATTAAAGGGCCAGCAGCCCTGAATCAGCGCATTTCTAATTATGCTCCAAAATAGGCAGTTAAAAAAATTCATTAAAAAAAATCTATGGGGTATTTTGAGCACAGACACGTTCAGGGGACACTTTAGACTTATATTACATCTTGTAAAAAAAAAAACATTCGATGGCACCTTTAAATCAATACTGCGGGAAAAAAAAGTCAGAGTTGCGGGATATAAACTCGCAATTCTGAGGAAAAAAGACTATGAAAATAACGAGTATGTCTCACAATTCTGAAAACGAGGTGTGTTCAGGTGCATTGTTGGCGTGTTGCTATTTTGAGGCAACTGAAAACGAATGCGGCATTGACCAACAAAAACCTGCTCTAAAGTCAAATAATTGTTATTTAAACGGTGTGTTAGTAATATGCGCCTATAGGCAGGTGCACAACATGCTTGTTACACACACAGGGACAGCAGCACACAAACATGCCAAATATTAAAATTATAAGGATTACAATGTAAAGAATTATTATTGTCTACATCTACATGTCATAATGGACAGTCATTGCATGTATCAGAATGACCTATTTGCAGTAATGACGAATGAAATTGACTAATTATTTGATCAATCTTGGCAATACACACGTGACTTGTCAGGTTGAGGGTGTCTATATTCTGCCATGTAAATAGCGAATCCACCATGATGCAAGCGCAGCTGTCTTTTAAAGGGAATGGGAGATAACACTCTGATTGGTTTATTGCACGTTACGCCCCAAAACACACCCATGACTCATTAAGACACGCCCTAAGTGTACCTGCGGCATGCACTTAGATTGTTAAAATGGGCCCTGCTACTGCAGAACTGTCATTTTCTGCCTCCAGTCAGGCTTTGTTCACAAAAACACCATCGCTGTTTGCAAAGAAGAAATTTTGAGTGAAAATATTAAGACTAATCCTCATCCAGTAAATCACGAACGACTGTAAGAGTCACGTAATTATTTTAGTGACTTAGTAAAACAAGGAGAACTCATAGATTAAAATAAGTTCTTCTAATAATGTTGTGGCCTTGGACTCAAAAAGGTTGGTATAAATTGTCCCTGAAGAGCATTATTTATCTAAGTGAACAAACTGCTTGTATGTCCTGTGGGGACGTTTGCTTCATGTGAACTGTTCTCTAGTTACATCATGTCCCATTCTGCTATCTCTGCACATCTTATCAGCCAGTTTAAAAACAAAAAGAAAAGATTGGATATGATTTTACACTTGCAATAGTCATTTACGGTCTGCCATGTGGTGGCAATGTTTAGCCATTATTTTTCAACAGCTGGGGATTCACCAGAATTTTAGATCAGTGCTTCTCAACAGCAGAAGAAAAACAATGATGCAAATAATATACAGCTTACCATATAATCAAATAGAGTTAGGGATTAACAATTTTAAAGGGGGATAAAATTGTAACTATGGTCATCCATGATAACAAAACTACATTAAAAGTGTAGATGGTTTTGTGCAATTAAATGAACACAGGCAGCATAACATAACTGGATGATAAACTGTGAACCGACTGAACAACTTTAATTCAGGAAAAGCATCAACCCTTTTAAAGGAGAAAAGCAGTTCTTTAACATCTTCAGTCATCATTTACTCACCCTCAGGTCGTATGTATGACTTGTATGACTCATATTTTGAAGAATGTTGTCAACAGTTTTGGTTCCCACTGACTTCCATTACAGGTACGAAAAATACAATGGAAATCATTGGGAACCAAAACTGTTTGGTTGACAACATTCTGTCAAAACTTGAGGGTGAGTAAATGATGACATTTTTGGGTGCATGTGTGCCACCACACAATAAAATATTGGTTCATTTGATATTGGTTCAAATGTTTGAGCCGACCACAATATGTTTTGTAACAAAATGGTGGTTATAAGAACATATCACCACAGATTATCACAATATAGTTCTTGGTAATCTTAAAGTCCTCATGAAATCAAAAATGAAGTTTTAGTATGAATATGTGAGTCTTACTGTTATCTATAAGCTAGTGTGCTCCAAAACAATGACAAAATTCACATTTATCAATCAAACTTTCAAAAAATCAATCAAAGATTCAGACAGTGTAAATATGCCTTCCATTGGGGCGAATCTGGTTTCACGTTAGTGTCACGCGAACCGCCGCAGCGCACACACAGTCTGCTCCAGTCCAGAGACACAAGAGCACAGAGCGGATCATATCCGCGAGTCGCCACAGACCACAAAACATATCGGACATATCTGAATTCTGCACAGAATGATATAATTTAAAGCGATATGGAGGAGAAACGGTTCGAGATGAGGAGGAAACTGAGGCTTTAACAACCTCAACAGCTCTGGCCGAGCTGTGATATAAGCGAAACGCTATTATAAAAAGGTGGAGAAGCTGTTCGACATGTCCTGCCCTGTCTTCCTGTTTCAGTAGAAATTACATCAACGCATTGAATAATGCTGAAGGCATTAATACATTTCAAGTTTAAACTAAGCATGTTTGTTTGCTTAATTTCCAATGGGTTGTTAAAGAGCAGAGCTGAGAAGCAGCATTCGAGAGTGTTTCTGATCTTAACAGTTACCTTGCTGTGTCTCAGAAGAGCTCTGGCCACACATAGTAGTTGTCTCTCTCCCACTGAGAAGTTCTCTCCATTATCCATCACCTCTGAATGCAGTGAATTAGTCAACCTGCTAACCTGAAACCAAATCAACACATGACAGCCTTTAAAGCACAGCTACTCAAAGTCATTTGCCTTTGGAAAATCATTCCTTACTCACCATGTCCTTAATGTGCGTTTTCTCCAGTGCGTCCCAGATCTGTGCATCTGTATATTGATCCCAAGGATCCAGATTTGATCTGTTGTTGAGATTTAGTCAACTTAGTCTACACGGTCAACATAAACTGACTGCACGCGATTCTTTAAGTGCATGCTATTCCAAAATACACAAAATCAAAATTTGTGACCCGTGCTGGCAAAATGAGTCACAATGAGCAAATTTTCCAAAATGAGTTATTGTTATTCCATCAATAAAACCTTCAAAATGATTTGTTGGGATTGGACAAAAAAGGACTGAGCTACAGAAAAATCAAGTTTTCTGAAGGTTTCAAAACAGATTACCAAAATCCTTAAAATCACATTATCACCTTAAAATCCCTGGTAATTCCACAAAAATTGGTATAAACTAAGTCAAAACCCATATCTATATAATATATATATATATATATATATATATATATATATATATATATATATATATATATATATATATATATATATATATATATATTTCACAATTGTTTGATTAAAAATAATGAAACAGGCAGTCTATATATTAAGACCTACTGTATCACACGGATCTAATTTAATGTTACACATCAGATGTTTTTCTCCAACAATTAACCAAATGTTCATTTAAGACATAACAGATAATGTTTGTGTAAATACTCGCCAAGAAATACTGTAATTCTGTGTATAAGTGTTTATCGGGATCATGTGCTGTCTGAGGCGCGCACTTCAGATCTGTCAGTCAGTGCAAGTAAGTTCATTTTGTTTACATCAGCATGAGTTTGAAAATCACATTTCATTTCTTTCAGACTCATGCCATTGAGAATCCACAATGAATATTCACAAAGTTGGAACGCTGTGCTTTAAAACGATACTAAACTTGTGCTGAGAGGAACACCAGTTGTTGAGAAGCAAGCAGAGAAAAACTGCATTTTTCATAGTCGAAGAAAAGGTACTCCTCTCAGAAAACATACAAACAAAGATACTTTTAGATGTTTAATTGGTATTTGGAGCATTGAGATCGCTAGACGAAAGCTTAATGAACTAATTTTTGTGAAAACCTCAATTTTGACCAAAATTTACATGATTTTTCACTTGTTTTGCCTGTAGCTCGAAATTAACCCATGCGCATTCCAACAATTTTTTTCAGCACGGGTCACATTTACGGGTCACTTTGTTTTGGGTCACTCCATTCTGGTATGCAACACCCACTTTTTTCACAATCTGATCAATTCCAGATGGATAAACTTTCACAATGAAGTTCTATACATCACATTACAGAAGTGAACTGCATCATTTTGACCTCAGGAGCTGATAGCACATGGCTAGTCTTGGTAAAGTGATGTGGACCGTACCTGACAGTACCAATGAAAAGAACCGGCTCTTGGGGGATGACTGACAGCTTGCTCCTCAAGTCCTCCAGACCAATGTGAGCGATGTTGACATCATCAATGATGATTGATCCACAGCTGAGCTCCGCTAGTCTGAAGAGTGCGACGCCCAGTGAAGATTTCCCTGAAGAAACAACCAACCTGTGTCACAATCTATTTCCTCCACCATTAATATGACCCGCAGTACAGATAGGATAAAAAAAGTGAGTACCTGAGCCCGTTCTGCCAACTATCCCTATGGTCTCCTCTGGAAGAACGCTAAAGGAGATATTCTTCAGAACCAGAGGAAGATCATCCCGATATCGCATTTGTACATTCTGGAAGGTGATTCGTCCGTTCGCCGGCCAGCTGGAAGCAGAAGCGGAGGATCCGGTGATCTGTCGAGGACCTTCGCTTTCCAGGTTCTGAGTAAATAAATGACATAGTGATCATACTTTGTGCTTCAGAACTCAGTTATTGGCTTCATTAATCACTGTAAAATGCTCTCCGCCACTTGGGCGGCAGCTAAGACAGCTGTACTGTTCTGCTTTGATAAGAGCTTCCTGAAACAAGCTGTGTCATATGCTATGATGTTCTGGCTGGCAATTAACGCATCCCATGAAGCCCGCTGAGCGGGATATAGCAGGCTTACTATGCAGCGCACTGACCGCTGAGAGCTGTTGTCTTGGGTGCGCTGTCAATTGAATAACAAACGGTCTGTCCCTTTCTATTTGCCATTGACACAACCAGCATGCATGTGTCACAGATGCTTCTACCTTTATGTAATGATTGATCCGCTCCACTGATGTAAATCGGGCTTCGGTTTCAGAAAGGAGCCTCACGGTGAACTGAAACAGGCCAGTCAGCTGAATATGGGAAGGAAAGAAAATGGACAATGAATAACAATTAGGAGCAATAGCAAGCAATGTTAAGTAACGGTCCTGCCCTACAAGCTTCCCGTGCAACTCATTCCCCACTCGGATGTGAGAGCAGCGCACCTGTACGGCGTAGGAGATGGCCAGGCCCGCGTAGGCAGGGGGAATGTGGCCGTGCATGAAGACGATGAGGAGGGCTATAGTGGTGATGAGAGAAATACTGATAAGATCCAGACGCACAGCCAGCCATCGCATTGCACAGCTGAACAGATAGTAACACGCTTGGTTTGTGTCAAGCAGGGCTTGATTCCTGGTGGAACAGAACAGATATTCAGCCAAAAACCTCATTTATTCAAACATACATTGGATCTTATAAATACACATACAAAGTCTGTGGTCAGATTTTAATGTTTTTGAAAGAAGTTGCCCTTTTCACAAGATGCAATATAAGTCTCTGGTGTCTCCAGAATGTGTCTGTGAAGTTTCAGCTCAAAATACCCCACAGATCATTTATCAAATTTGATCATTTCTTTCAAAATTTTTTTGTGTGTCCCTTTAAATGCAAATGAGCTGCTGCTCCCGCCCCCTTTTCAGAAGAGGGCGGAGCTTTAACAGCTCAACAACAACAAAGCTGGAGAATCTCACGCAGACAAAATGAGGAAAGTGTTCAGCCTTACATTGTTCAAACCGGAGTCGACACTGATGGAGAGACTCAGGAAGAAGTTACAACTTTTAGACGTTTCTGAATGGTTAGTGGATAAATTGATGTAGTTGATTCAACTCATCGTCTAGCATGTGCCGTCATGTTAATCTTTTGTGCAAATCCAGCGTTGAATTGACAACAACAACAACTCTTCCTCTTCTCTAAAGCAGCCCAACGTGGCCCCGCCCCCTTTTTTGCACGTTCTCTGGGGCGGGGTTTAAGCAAATTTTAGGGTTAGTGATGTCACTAATCCAGGAAGAAGCTTGTTGTAGTCCCTACCAGCTGTTTGTTGTAGATACAAAATAGTTATTACATTCCTCAAATTTGAGTGGTCTTGGTCGAGCAAGCATAATATTATGGTTACAATTATTTGTACTGAAAACATATTGATGGTATAAGGCAAGATTACTTTAATTATGCATTATATAGTATAATAAATGTAAGAATATAATGCATTATGAAGGTAATTTCCTTAAACAGCAAATTCTAAAAAAGAAAATATCTCCTTTGCATTGAACTTTGAGTGTCGTAACTTTGCAGATGTTATTTATGTTCATACAGCAACATTACACACTAACTAAAGTTAAAAAAGTGAAATCATAATCAACCACCCCTTTATGTCAAATCAAAGACTAGAATAACACAAGACGTGTCACTCGTATTGTTTTGAATGGGAGAAAGTGTAACGCGCTATATGGCGGAATAAGTCCCGCCTTCTAAAGCCAAGAGCCAATCGCGACTGGTAAAGTCATCGTGTCACTTCAGCGGCCGTTAGAATTACCGGTTTCTATAGAAACAGTCAGACTCCGAAGAGACGCGCATTTAGGTCTGCGCATGCGCATTAGCTTGATCCAGCCTGAAAAAAATACAGTTTTTTGTCATGATTCGAACGTTTAGAAACTAAATTTATGAGTCGGTTGTAGTTAGATTTCATTGGTGATTTCAAATATGAAATTTAATCGTAAGGTTGACGAACAGTTTTGGAGAATCTGATGTTTCCCCATTCAAAGAGATAGGAGCTGCATGATGCCCGAGAGGCGTTTCAAAGATGGCCGCCGAGTGAAATGACTTGTCTTAAAGGGACTTTGGTCAAATTCAGGCGGAAATCCAAAATATAGTGGAAGCGGTTAATGAATAGAAAGTTCAAAAGCATTTATTTGAAATAAAAATGTTTTGTAACATTATAATAATCTTTACTGTCACTTTTGATTGATTTAATGCATCCTTGCTGAAAAGTATTAATTTCTTAAATAATAATAATTACAAAATCTTCAAACATTTGAAAGATGGTGTATATATGCATTCATTAAATACATTCTTTCATAATTTTAACCTTAGTTACAATACAAAATAGTTAGTTACATTCCTCAAATTTGAGTGGTCTTGGTCGAGCAAGCATAATATTATGGTTACAATTATTTGTACTGAAAAAATATTGATGGTCAAAGGCAAGATTACTTTAATTATGCATTACATCGTATAATAAATGTAAACATATAATGCATTATGAAGGTAATTCTTGATTAATTATATTTTATTTGATAAAGCTTAAAAAATATATATATATTTTTCTTGAAAAGTGTACATGTGCCATCTTTCTTTAAAATAAATGGCACTAGGTTTGGTATTGTTCATTATTATCTAATGCAATGACATTTGAGAGCAGTATTAAATCTACTTTTTGAACTTTGAGAATACTTTCTGGGTTCACGGTGCATGCAGACCTCAAATAAAGTTTCCCCAGCGTAACTTCAGCGCTTCAGTGAAAAGTTCTGCAAAGTCATGCAGGGCATTTTGTTGTTCTGAATATTACCTGTGTATGAAGTCAGCACCCCTGCCGTAAGCATAGATAGTGGACAGTCCTTGTAGACTGCTGGTGATATGAGAGGTGAAAGGGGATTGGCTGATATTTTCCAGGCGCTTCAGCTCACGAATGAGAACCCTTTGGGTAAAAAGGACAATTGGAAAAGTACATTTATATATATATATATTTTTCAGTCCCTGACAAAAAGTCACCCAGAATATGAGCAGCGATATACGGCTGAGTTTTGATCAAAGCTCTGGCTCATCTCATCTGCTTATCTGTGTGGCTCACAGAGCTGCCTGTGATGTGACAGGTTAGTGGCTTATGAGATGGAGGCCCACAGGGGACAATAACGGTGAGACTGAGGGGATCTTCCTGGCTGAGCTGCAGTCATTTCTGGCTTCTGAACTGATTTATACGGGGCTTTATGAGGCCTGTCACACGTCAGCGCTAACACGGGCAGGACAGCAGAGTCTATCTGCAGTGTGAGGCCATTACTGATGAAAAGCCAGCTTGTAAGTGCATAAATATAAAAAGGCATAGCTTGTGAATAATGTTAGTAATGAATCATACTTTTCTTAAAAAGAGGCCAAGCGAAGGAGGACAAACCTGTCCTTGATATGGTTCTCTGTGAGACAGATTCTTTGGTTCTGTTGTCTTTTTAGAGCAAAAGCTGCCAATATGACTGTTTGAACACATTTCACTTCAAAGAGAGAAACACATTTTGTATCACATAATGTACACTGGCAAATTAGAGGTACATAAAATTGCTGACATATTAAAACAACATAAAAAAATACACTACCGGTCAAACGTTTGTTTTTTTTTTTTTTGTCTCTTCTGCTCACCAAGGCTTCATTTATTTGATCCAAAATACAGCAAAAATATTGTGAAATATTTTTACAATTTAAAATAACTGTAAATGTATTTTAAGATGCAATTTATTCCTGTGATCAAAGCTGACATTACTCCAGTCTTCAGTGTCACATGATCCTTCAGAAATCATTCTAATATGATGATTTGCTGCTCAAGAAACATTTATTATTAATATCAATGTTGAAAACAGTTGTGTACAATTTTCATTTCAGAATTATTTGATTAAAAGAACAGCATTTATCTGAAATAGAAAGCTTTTGTAACATTATCACTACCATTCAAAAGCTTGGAGTCAGTAAGAATTTCTTTCTTCGGAAAGAAATGAAAGAAATTAATTCTTTTATTCAGCAAGGATGCATTAAATTGATTAAATGTGACAGTAAAGACTTTTATAATGTTGCAAAAGCTTTTTATTTCAGATAAATGCTGAACTTTCTATTCATCAAATTATCCTGAAAAAAAATTTACACAACTGTTTTCAACACTGATAATAATAATAATAATAATAATAATAATAATAATAAATGTTTCTTGATCAAATCAGCATATTAGAATGATTTCTGAAGGATCATGTGACACTGAAGACTGGAGTAATGATGCTGAAAATTCAGCTTTGATCACAGGAATAAAATGCATTTTAAAATATATTTAAATAGAAAGCAGTTATTTTAAATTGTAAAAATATTTCACAATATTACTGTTTTTGCTGTATTTTGGATCAAATAAATGAAGCCTTGGCGAGCAGAAGAGACTTCTTTTAAAAACATTAAAAAATCTTTGACCAATGCAATTTTATGTACCTCTCAAAAATATTCATATATAAAAATATTTTATTTCTTTACATAAAAATAATTTAATTTTTATTTTCTTAATACATATGAATACATTTATGTTTTTTTAATTAAATAATTATAATATAAATAATGAAATTAATATATATATATATATATAAAATATTTATTTTCTTTAGTATCTTACTATCTACAACACATATTCATCAATAAATCAGCCTGACATAAAGTACTGTGCAAAAGTCTTAGGCCACCATTCGATGTTGTTTTAGCAATGATCATATATAATTATTTCTCAGTCTATTTATTAGAATATAACCAAAAAGACCAGGAAATTACACTTGAGAAATAACAGGAAACGGCTCTCTTAAACCTAAATGTAATGAAAAAGGACTGAAAGGCCAAGGAAACTTGAAAATATGATGAGAAGTTTCTCAGAATTTCTTCTTTGAGAAAATGAAAGAAGTCCAGAAGGTCACACTTAATACATTTTGTGTACATATTTCCTGTATTTTCTGTTTGTATTGTAATAAAAACCAAAAAATATATATGAGCGGTCATTAAAACATTGCTAAAACAACAAAGCTGTTGGTAGCCTAAGACTTGTGCACAGTACTGTATGTTCTACATTGACCTAACCCAACTATCTGTTTCTTTCAAAAAAAAATCTGATAGACCAAACCTGGAGATTCGGTTGACAATGAAGAGGAACACCCCTAAAGGAATGATGGAGAACAGGAACCACGGAAACACAGCGCCAACCACTCCCAGACAGAACAGCACTAATGTCACATTCTGGAGCAGCATTTCGGCTTGCATAGCCAGACGCACATCAACTATGCAAAGAGAAGAATAGAGAGCCAATGTGTGAGAGAGCGAGACATCAAAACGCTTTGAGACGCCCCCCGTCATCCCGCATTTGAAAGGATTTGTGAGCTGAGAAAGAGAGGTTCCTCACCCTCATCCATGTCCCTGGAGAATCGGTTGAGAATGCGTCCCAGGGGTGTTGTGTCGAAAAAGCGCATGGGGCTCAGAAGTAGAGTCTTAAATAGTTTATCATGCAGAACCGAGGCTGCCCGCACAGTGCACTGCAACAACAACAACACACACAACAGTGTTAATAATGCATGCCCACAGACACAACGCAAAATGCAAATAAATGGGCTGGTGATTTAAAAACCTATAAAATGCTTTAGTCAGGGTTCACATTGAAATTAACAGGTCAGGGATGTAAGCAAACATTTAAACAGGCATAATAGCTAGAATATTTAAAGGGAAAACTTGGCAATTATACAGGAATGGTTTTGCCTGAAATCCACACTGGAAGCGACCAATGCAAGTGAGTCTGACGTCAAAGTAGATCGATCAGCTTGCCTCAACCTCAGCCACTTTGTTAACAGATATACAGTATGCTGGTATAAAAAAAATGACTTTGTAGACCAGCAAAATAGCTTAAACAAAGCTAAAATTCACTTGCGGAAGCTTGATATTTTTTTTTATAACTTGTTAAATATGGATATTTTACACAAACACATTGTATCTTATGTTTTGCTTCGGATGGATGCACTTTCTTGAGCTTCATACTCGTTGTTTCCCGTTCACTGCCATTATAAAGCTCAGGATATTTATTAAAGGTGCCCTAGAACCAGTTTTCAAAAGATGTAATATAAAGTATCTCCTGAATGTGTCTGTGAAGTTTCAGCTCAAAATACCCCATAGATTTTTTTTAATGAATTTTTTTAACTGCCTATTTTGGGGCATCATTAAATATGCACCGATTCAGGCTGCGGCCCCTTTAAATCGCGTGCTCCCCATCCCCGAGCTCTCGACTATAATACAGTGTATTTACAAAGTTCACACAGCTAATATAACCCTCAAATGGATCTTTACAAGATGTTCGTCATGCATACTGCATGTATGCTTTGGATCATGTGAGTATAGTATTTATTTGGATGTTTACATTTGATTTTGAATGAGTTTGAGGCTATGCTCCGTGGCGAAAGCTAACATTACAAACTGTTGGAGAGATTTATAAAGAATGAAGTTGTGTTTATGAATTATACAGACTGCAAGTGTTTAAAAATGAAAATAGCGACGGCTCTTGTCTCCATGAATACAGTTAGAAACGATGATAACTTTAACCACATTTAACAGTACATTAGCAACATGCTAACGAAACATTTAGAAAGACAATTCACAAATATCACTAAAAATATCATGATATCATGAATCATGTCAGTTATTATTGCTCCATCTGCCATTTTTCACTATTGTTCTTGCTTGCTTACCTAGTCTGATGATTCAGCTGTGCACAGATCCAGACGTTAATACTGGCTGCCCTTGTGTAATGCTTGAACATGAGCTGGCATATGCAAATATTGGGGGCGAACATATTAATGACGTAACAGTCTGTGTTATGTTGAGATTCGCCTGTTTTTCAGAGGTCTTTTAAACAAATGAGATTTACACAAGAAGGAGGAAGCAATGGTGTTTGAGACTCAGTGTATGTCATTTCCATGTACTGAACTCTTGTTATTCAACTATGCCAAGATAAATTCAATTTTTGATTCTAGGGCACCTTTAATATAACTCTGATTGTGTGCATTAGAAAGAAGAAAGTCATATACACCTAGGATGGCTTGAGGGTGAGTAAAGCTTGGGGTAATTTTCAGTTTAAAATAACTTGTTACTCGACACCCTTGCTTCATTTAGTATATGTAGAGCCATGAATATGCTAATTAGCCCCGCCTCAACTCACTCGCATGAGCTCAAAGATCTACTTGGCCAACTTTTCTGTAGTAAACACTGAACAATGGCAAGTGAAAATTCAGCCATAATGTTTGATGCAGAAACTGTATATTGTGTATATAACTGTATAGAAAGTGTGTTAAATATATTTATAACAAAAAAACAATCTATAAATAAAATCATTTTGTCATTTTAAGTGGTTGGGATGCAAAGCATCAGAAATAGAAAGTGGGCATCATCAGCTGAAGACAGCTTTGTTAATTATAATGAAAGTGATCTAATTTTGGCACAATGCACATGATGCACTTTACACGATCTAACTCGCATATAGACGTGCCGATATTCGGTAATACGATATATCACGATAATGAATATGATGTAACAGCAGAAGTGCAGCGGTTACCCCGGAAACTCCGTAAACAAAGCAGCTGCAGTACTACAGTATTTAAAATGCTTCAAACAGCCATTCATTTTTTTTTTGTATTCACAATGTTGTTCATCACAGCACAAAATATTTAACACTTAAAAACTTATTTTCAAACTTAAACATTTTTATATTTTAATCTGGACTACAAATGTTCTGATTATTGTTCAATAACACTTGATGACCTAACTAAGGCTCCATTACTTAACATGTTAATTCACTATTACCAAACTGACAATGAAAAATACTTTTATTATAGCATTTAAAACAACATTTATTAATCTTAGTTAATGTTAATTTCTAGTTAATGTTTATTAACATTACTAAAATCAAAAGTTGGACCAACAACTAACAACCCATTTTTAACAACTGTATTTTTATCTAATATTAAAGGGGTACTTCACCCCTGGAAAGATGAATGTGTATTTAAAATTGGTCATTTATGTAGTAGAAATGTGAAATTATTTTTGAATTTGGAGCTTTCTAGACTGAGAAAAGGCAGAAAATGTATTTTTGACTCACAGGTAAGACTTGCTGATACTAGACTGATAACACAGTAGCCTATATGTAGTGTTGTAGGTAGCAGTAAAACTGCAAACTTAGCAAAGTAACGTTAGATAGACAATTACATATAAGTTGCATATAAGTTGACTGTTATCAAAGTAAAGCCACTGTTCTGTAAAACTGAGTTAGTTTATTTATCTATTTATGCTAACGTTACCACAAAAGCCTGTTGCTGTATTGGTTGAGATGACTGCAGAGACCGATACATTTGCGAGATGAACCACTGATGTAGTGCAGACTATAACAAAATATGTTAAGCTTAAAAATATAATTGACACCCCCTTTTGATAAAATCTTTGATCTATGTCCGCGAGTAACATCAAACGCGCATATGTATGGACGTGGTGAAAAAATGCGGAACAACCTGTTATTACTGGCTGTAGTTTTAAGCCTCTGGCCAAAAAAGCCTCCGATGACGCAAAATGACGATTTTTGCGTCATCGGAGGCTTTTCTACAGAATAAAAAAGCATAAATCTCTCATCTCGGGCTGATATGAATGGGGAAAGCACGCTAATTCGAAAATACTAGTGGTATTCTACTAATACAAAGCTTAATGCTAAATCCTGAAGTAACCCTTTAACAAAAAAAAAATAAAAAAATGAAATAAACTTCTGTTACAAATGCAGCTATTGCTCATTCTTAATATTAGTTAATGCATTGAGTAATGTTAAATAATGAGACCTTATCCAGTGTTACCTGTTGTTCTTTATCATTCTTTTACACTTTAATCTGTTTGAAACATTTTACTTTATTTTTTGTGTGTACTGCTTTATTGTATTTAAATGTTCAGTTCTTTTTGTTCTAAGAAAAATAATTCTTAAACCTGTTATAGTATGACAACACTTTTTTTGCAACTTATTTCAATATTGTGATAATAACGTATACCGTTATAAAAGCTTAAGCAATTATCGCAACATAAAAATTTGATTCTCGCATATGAGGAACAGTAAATGCATGAACGTCGTCACTGCACAGAAGTTCAACTGCAGCACAAATAAACAGATGGTTGCATAAGGACAGATATTCTCACATACATGTCAGGAGAATATTGAGAATGTGCCAGACATGCCTTCATAACAAAATTCCTCATGCTGTGCTTATGGGAGAACATTTGGATTTGATGGTTTCTGGCACAAGGGGGCAAATTCATTCCATTAATAGAATATGTAAAGTTCCCAAATTTGCTATCTTACCTTTGGGTAAAAAGAGATTAGCCATCATCGAGGAATTAGTGAATACAAGTGGCACACAATTACACAGACACATAACCACTCTAATGTGCTGTCGGGGCTGCTTAATGGAGAAGAGGGCACAGGGTCCTGAGGGGACACGCATACACAACCCCTCCAGCTCAAAGTCAAGACACAGGACAGATAAATGGATTTAGCCTGCAGGCAATTTCAATTAAAGAGCAGAAAAAAATGTAGAGACAGGAAGGATGAGAAAAAAGAGGACACTTGGCAATGTCATGGATTGCAGAGGAAGGATTTAGTGTAGAAATGAAACAAACTATGGAAAGCACATGTTCTGTCAATAACATAGTGGAAAAAAGGCATTAATTGCGATGCCCCCGTGACAGATTAACCTGCTACTCTCAGGTAGATTTAGGCAGTGATGAATAGTACATGAGCAAAGAGGAAATGCATCTGCCTAATGACCCAAGTGTTTGATGAAAAATTCAGCAGGAAGCCTGAACAGAGGAATCTCTCTGACAATAAACTCCAGATTACCTTGACGAACACCAGCCCTCGCACGGTCTTCAGGAAGAGCGCCGCCCCCATGGATAAGACGTACACCCTGGAGTAGTACTGTACGTGCGGATTCAGTCGCATGCTGTCGCTCTCGGCGGTCTCGTTCCCCTGCAGCAGCGAGGAATTCTGCAGGGACAAAGGAACATCACCTTGGAAACGTGATCCTTCCCTAGAGATTCCCAACATACCAGCTGAACTGCGTGCACGAGTCCCAGTCTCAATTATTTTACAGAATGCGAGTTAACTGCAACATCTGTTGCCGTGATTGTCCCTCTGAGTAAATCGTGTGGAGTCTGGCACTTCTAATTAGTTTCGGGATTGATGTTCATTTCAGCTAAGCATCAAAAGTCGGCGATTCAAGCTGGCTTGCTTTAAAGGAATAATTCACCCAAAAATGAAAATTGTCATCATTGTTTCGCCATCATGTCGTTTTCAAACCTGTGAAGACTTGTTTTCTTCCATGAAAGTCAAAATGAGAAATTCAGAAGAATGTGAGCTAGTATGAGGACATTATTCTTTTGAAGCAGTGAATTGGTTGGTTGATAATTCATTCACACTGAGCAGAATTTCTCCTGTTGTTTTCCACAGACGAAACAAGGCCAGAATCAGATTTACCTCATATTGTAACATAGGTAAAAGTAATTTTTTCAATTAATAACTGTACCAAAACTGCTACTTTTCAGGAAATAATGATGTAAAAAAAACATTTTTTACATAGTTTTCAAAGTTGTATAATGTACAATGCATGTGGCATTATATTATCATTTTACAGAAATCGGGCTCAAATAAAGTTTTTGACCAGCGAATTTCCATCATTAGCATAGAATACCTATGCATAAATCCAGCCCTGCATATAAGTGAGTAAATGATGACAGATTGTTATTGTTGGCTAAAATATCCTTTTTTAAATGGCAGAAATTCAAAGCAGTGAGACTGGTTTACCCCGCTGCCCTGCCTGATCCAGTGACTCAGCCACCAGTTGCTGAAGGCGATACTGCCTGTGGTGAAGAGGAAGAGGAGGATGTTTACAATGAAGGCCAGAGGCCCTCCGGCAGCCTTGATGTAAGCAGCATACACGGGCCAGGCCACGGCCCCGGTCCCCTTTTCCTCCGCCTGCATGAGCTGTTCTGAGAGGTGCACATCAAACAACAGAAAGAGAGAGAAGAACAACAAAGAAGTGTGAATCACCCACGGATGTTAGCTCAACTAAGCACACACTGTTATTCTCAGATTAAACAGTGCTTCTCGACTGACAGGCCATGATCCCAAGATAGGTCACATGTTGGCTAGCCCAACATCTGAACAAACTACAAAAGATCAATTTATTTGCTGGATGCTTATATATTTAGTATAACAGTCATGGAATGTTTGTATCACTAAGCTTATGCTTGCATAATTTCAGATCAGTGTATGTGAGCGAGCTTTTGTATAGCGTGAACTTTTTTGGTAATGGATTAATGGAGTCGCCACTTTTTTGGTAATCGGTCGCCATTTTTTGGTAATGGGTTAATGGAGTCGCCATTTTTTTGGTAATGGTTTAATGGAGTCGCCATTTTTTTGGTAATGGGTTAATGGAGTCGCCACTCTTTTGGTAATGGGTTAATGGAGTCGCCACTTTTTTGGTAATGGGTTAATGGAGTCGCCACTTTTTTGGTAATGGGTTAATGGAGTCGCCACTTTTTTGGTAATGGGTTAATGGAGTCGCCACTCTTTTGGTAATGGGTTAATGGAGTCGACATTTTTTTGGTAATGGGTTAATGGAGTCGACACTTTTTTGGTAATGGGTTAATGGAGTCGACACTTTTTTGGTAATGGGTTAATGGAGTCGCCATTTTTTTGGTAATGGGTTAATGGAGTCGCCACTTTTTTGGTAATGGGTTAATGGAGTCGCCACTTTTTTGGTAATGGGTTAATGGAGTCGCCACTCTTTTGGTAATGGGTTAATGGAGTCGCCACTTTTGGTAATGGGTTAATGGAGTCGCCACTTTTTTGGTAATGGGTTAATGGAGTCGACACTTTTTTGGTAATGGGTTAATGGAGTCGACACTTTTTTGGTAATGGGTTAATGGAGTCGCCATTTTTTTGGTAATGGGTTAATGGAGTCGACACTTTTTTGGTAATGGGTTAATGGAGTCGACACTTTTTTGGTAATGGGTTAATGGAGTCGACACTTTTTTGGTAATGGGTTAATGGAGTCGCCATTTTTTTGGTAATGGGTTAATGGAGTCGCCACTTTTTTGGTAATGGGTTAATGGAGTCGCCACTTTTTTGGTAATGAGTTAATGGAGTCGCCACTTTTTTGGTAATGGGTTAATGGAGTCGCCATTTTTTTGGTAATGGGTTAATGGAGTCGCCATTTTTTTGGTAATGGGTTAATGGAGTCGCCATTTTTTTGGTAATGGGTTAATGGAGTCGCCACTCTTTTGGTAATGGGTTAATGGAGTCGCCACTTTTTTGGTAATGGGTTAATGGAGTCGCCACTTTTTTGGTAATGGGTTAATGGAGTCGCCACTTTTTTGGTAATGGGTTAATGGAGTCGCCACTCTTTTGGTAATGGGTTAATGGAGTCGCCATTTTTTTGGTAATGGGTTAGTGGAGTCGACACTTTTTTGGTAATGGGTTAATGGAGTCGACACTTTTTTGGTAATGGGTTAATGGAGTCGCCATTTTTTTGGTAATGGGTTAATGGAGTCGCCATTTTTTTGGTAATGGGTTAATGGAGTCGCCACTCTTTTGGTAATGGGTTAATGGAGTCGCCACTTTTTTGGTAATGGGTTAATGGAGTCACCATTTTTTTGGTAATGGGTTAGTGGAGTCACCATTTTTTTGGTAATGGGTTAGTGGAGTCACCATTTTTTTGGCAATGGGTTAATGGAGTCGCCATTTTTTGGGTAATGGGTTAATGGAGTCGCCACTTTTTTGGTAATGGGTTAATGGAGTCGCCACTTTTTTGGTAATGGGTTAGTGGAGTCGCCATTTTTTCGGTAATGGGTTAGTGGAGTCACCATTTTTTGGTAATGGGTTAGTGGAGTCACCATTTTTTTGGTAATGGGTTAATGGAGTCGCCATTTTTTTGGTAATGGGTTAGTGGAGTCACCATTTTTTTGGTAATGGGTTAGTGGAGTCACCATTTTTTTGGTAATGGGTTAGTGGAGTCACCATTTTTTTGGTAATGGGTTAATGGAGTCACCATTTTTTTGGTAATGGGTTAGTGGAGTCACCATTTTTTTGGTAATGGGTTAATGGAGTCGCCATTTTTTTGGTAATGGGTTAGTGGAGTCACCATTTTTTTGGTAATGGGTTAGTGGAGTCACCATTTTTTTGGCAATGGGTTAATGGAGTCGCCATTTTTTTGGTAATGGGTTAATGGAGTCGCCACTTTTTTGGTAATGGGTTAATGGAGTCGCCATTTTTTTGGTAATGGGTTAGTGGAGTCACCATTTTTTTGGTAATGGGTTAGTGGAGTCACCATTTTTTGGCAATGGGTTAATGGAGTCGCCACTTTTTTGGTAATGGGTTAATGGAATCACCACTTGAAATGCAATGAAGATGCAAAAGTTACATTCCTTGTTTTTGTTTTTTTGGTAATGGGTTAATGGAGTCGCCACTTTTTTGGTAATGGGTTAATGGAGTCGACACTTTTTTGGTAATGGGTTAATGGAGTCGACACTTTTTTGGTAATGGGTTAATGGAGTCGACACTTTTTTGGTAATGGGTTAATGGAGTCGCCATTTTTTTGGTAATGGGTTAATGGAGTCGCCACTTTTTTGGTAATGGGTTAATGGAGTCGACACTTTTTTGGTAATGGGTTAATGGAGTCGCCACTTTTTTGGTAATGGGTTAATGGAGTCGACACTTTTTTGGTAATGGGTTAATGGAGTCGACACTTTTTTGGTAATGGGTTAATGGAGTCGCCATTTTTTTGGTAATGTGTTAGTGGAGTCACCATTTTTTTGGTAATGGGTTAGTGGAGTCACCATTTTTTTGGCAATGGGTTAATGGAGTCGCCATTTTTTTGGTAATGGGTTAATGGAGTCGCCACTTTTTTGGTAATGGGTTAATGGAGTCGCCATTTTTTTGGTAATGGGTTAGTGGAGTCACCATTTTTTTGGTAATGGGTTAATGGAGTCGCCATTTTTTTGGTAATGGGTTAGTGGAGTCACCATTTTTTTTGGTAATGGGTTAGTGGAGTCACCATTTTTTTGGTAATGGGTTAATGGAGTCACCATTTTTTTGGTAATGGGTTAGTGGAGTCACCATTTTTTTGGTAATGGGTTAATGGAGTCGCCATTTTTTTGGTAATGGGTTAGTGGAGTCACCATTTTTTTGGTAATGGGTTAGTGGAGTCACCATTTTTTTGGCAATGGGTTAATGGAGTCGCCATTTTTTTGGTAATGGGTTAATGGAGTCGCCACTTTTTTGGTAATGGGTTAATGGAGTCGCCATTTTTTTGGTAATGGGTTAGTGGAGTCACCATTTTTTTGGTAATGGGTTAGTGGAGTCACCATTTTTTTGGCAATGGGTTAATGGAGTCGCCACTTTTTTGGTAATGGGTTAATGGAATCACCACTTGAAATGCAATGAAGATGCAAAAGTTACATTCCTTGTTTTTGTTTTTTTGGTAATGGGTTAATGGAGTCACCTCTCAAAATGCAATGAAGGTGCAATGCAAAACCAACTGAGAAGTGCTGGATTAAACAACCCTCACCTCCTTTATTGCTCTCAGCATGCGGCTTGGCTGCATCATTGACATGAAGGGGCCGCGGGCTGCTCTCCTCCTCTGCCCTCTGCTTGTTTTTCAGGTTATTCCTCACCAGGTTCTGGATGAAAGATGAACAGAAAAAAAGAGAAAGAGCGAGACCTGGTAAAGAGCAACCCACAACTGATTACCGGGACGCATGAGTCAGAACAACGGCTGCTGGGTCATTAATACAGAGATCAGTGACAATGTCCCTCGGCTGTTACTCTCACAGATCAATTCACTTATAAATTACAAAAGCACAGCGTGAATTTACATTTCAAACCCAGTGGCTCTGCAGCCCATGGTTCATGAATTTTGCAGTGGGTGATGTAAGATGTTTTGTGAGTGTGTGACCCTGGTGTTTTCCCATAGGGCACAGCTGCTGCGGGCGGCATATCGCACCTCTTGCTGCACGCTGTTGAAAAGGGCAGCGTAGTTTCGGCCTTTCTCCATCAGCTGGACGTGTGTGCCGTGCTCTGCTATCTGGCCGTCCTTCATTAACACCACCTCATCACACTCTGGCAAGTACTGTAGAATAAACACACCCAGGGGAAAGGACATATAGCGTTAGGAGACCTTATGATACATTAACCTAACCATAAGCATAATAATATCATAGAGCAGAAGTCATTTGCTTGATAAAATAATGTTTTGAGAGAAATTTTTATGTCTTTAAGATTTTAATAGGGATGACATATCGTTATCAGCTAATATTTACATAATATTTAAATTTTTTTATGTATAAGTAACAGTCAATAAGGGATATATATATATATATATATATATATATATATATATATATATATATATATATATATATATATATATATATATATATAAATTAAGTACTAAAATGATTAAAACTAAAACTGAAATAAAAATAAATCTAAATATGATTAAAAAAAACTTTAAGTAAACTTACTAAAACTAACATTTTGTTAAACTAAAATGAAAACTGAAAATCTAAAAATAAAAGCTAATTCAAAATATTAATGAATACTTTAATCATATATAAATAATACTAAAATAACTGCTATTATATGAAATAAACAGGCTTATTGGTATTGGCCTAAATAATATATATATATATATTAGTGCTGGGCAACGATTAAATATTTTAATCGCGATTAATCGCATGATTTTTCTGATTAATCGCGATTAATCGCAGAATGCGCAAAATTCAATAATGAAATCAAAAGTAGTGTATTGCGTAATTTTATTCGTTCAAAGTACTGCTGTATGAACAAAAGTGCAATAGAGAATACGAACCGACGTCACACCTCGTTGCATGCCGGGGCGGCGCCGTCATTTTGACAGGATCGCCCTCTATTACTCGTACTGAAATTAATACGGATTCTTGCTTACCTTTTGTTTTTTTTCTGCCATTAAGTGGAACGTTAACATTTTTAATGGTATCGTTTGCAGGGAATAGAAGCTATTTTATCGCATCGCATGATCTTTTTATTTATTTTTTAATTTTTTTCACTGAAGTTTTGTAGAATTTCGTTTACAGTGTTGATCTGTTTACCGTGTCGCACGCTGGACGCTCACTGCTGCTTCAGCCATCGTATGAATATCATCGTATGAATATCCAAATAAATCTATGTAATTAACACACTGAGAAAAGTCGATTCATTTATTTGTTGGAAACGTTTAAATGATGCTTAAACGAGCATATTGAGTAGGCCTACTTGTCATTGTAATTCCCCTTTTCCATGATCACAGATGAGGAGAATCAGAGATTATGGGTCAAATTCAGCGGACAGACGGACACGAACACACTGTATTTTTTATATTTATTTTAACAAATGACAACCACACTAAGCATTTCCCTACCTTTATAAAACCGTTATGAAGAAAATTTATGAAATGCTTACATTTTAAGTGATACTGAAAGTTTATATTTTGGTGTCATCCGTTTTTCTGCATGTGCTTTATTTGTAAAGAGAATTTGGTCTCTTTAATATCAGTCTAAGTGCATTAAGCGTTTTCTTGAGATGACATGAGAGGAAACCGTTTAAGATATAAACGTGTTGCATTCATATTTTGGGCTCATTTGCGTATCTCCACACAGTATGCTTTAATAAACATGTACAGAATTGTTGGTCACATGAAGCGTTTGTTAAGCATTTGAATGTCCCCGTCAAGTTCTGCTAATTCACGACTGCAGTGAGAGTCAGACTCGCAAAGGTAATGTTAATTATTAAACCAAACTAAATCAAAACGTTCAAAAACACTTAGCAATGTGATTCTTTTATTGAGTGATAAGCAGTGGGTACCTTTTTCCATTTTTCTGTCCGCACCAGATATTTTCTTTTTTGCGCTGTAGCTCTCTTAGGCACACAACAAATGCTTTCATTGGTTGAGACGCGTGATGGCGCTCATCCCAAGCAGCCAGTAGCCTACTGATAAACATCCCACCCCTCCTGTGACCCATGGTTTGTGTTGTATTCGGTTGTAGTCTATCTATGTGTATTCAAATGCAGTGAGCAAAGGACTTTCAAAATAAAAAGTACGTTAACGCGCGATAAACTAATTGTCGGCGTTAATTAATTAATGCGTTAACGCGATAAAAACACGTTAACTTGCCCAGCCCTAATATATATATATATATATATATATATAATAAATAACTAAATAAATATTTTATTAGAGCAAAAAGGATTTAAAGCCATGCTGTATTATACAGTATGTGGGTCATTGATGAATAAGGTTTTTAAAAGTGTAAAAACAAAACAAAATGGAGATATAATTGATTTTTAAGTTTTATTAAGTGTTAACAATGAGATTATGTGGTTTTTATAATCAATTAAATCTGCTTTTGTCATTTTTTACAAGATGGACAAAATTTTTCACCAAAAAAGTCATTTGGTTTAACCAAAATTTCAGTTTTACCGAATGACTTTTGGTTTTACCGAATGACGATATTTTCAAACAATGCTAACAGGCTGATATCTAGCAAAAGGACAATCAAACATTTTATATTTAGTAAAGTTTTTAAAATATTACAACATTTTCCATGTTTTATAGCGGTTGCACCGAATGACCTGATGTTTCGGGACATGCATATGATCAAGTGAAAACATGAATTTATCAAATAGTTAAGAGAGAGTTAATTACTTTGCTTCACAACCGTGGTCCTTTGTAGGTGTCTGAATGATGTCACATGATATTGATCACATGACTTGATCAAAAATGGTCCCTTTATATCGGTTACTCCGAATGACATCAATGAAATTCATTTTTCCGGACATTATTTCTCATAACAAAGCAACGACTTCTACACATAATTTTAATACCATTATGGTATTAAAATTATGTTATAAAATCATGCTAGAATAAAAAAATATGTACATTTATTACATTTTAAGATATTTTAATCACAAATTAAATGGCCGTATTGGACGGTTAAACCGAATTACACTTTTGACACTTCAGAATGTCTTTATATGTAGGAAAATATGATTAAAACCTTTTGGATTCAATAAAAGAGATCTAGTTGTACTACCTTACATACTTTGGATGTCATATCTTTGTTTTTTATTATTATTAAGGACTTTGGACAAAAAAATGACTCGTCACGTCATTGACCCAAGTATAGTAATATCTGAAAGGATTGCCTTCATAATACAGCACTGCCTCTCACATGAACCATATTCATATATTCTCAGTGGAACTTGTTGGACGAGTACAATGTCACCTGTCCCAGTATGTGATTTGTTCTTTTGCTGTACATCATGTGCATTCATAAGCCTCTTGCCTGCAGTTGGTGCGTGACAAAGATGACAGTCCTGCCCTTGGCAGCGGGGCGGATGGCGCTGTAGAATAGGTGGGAGCCCACACGAGTGTCGACGGCGCTGAGGGGGTCATCGAGCAGAAGGATGGGTCTCTCGCTGTACAGCGCACGTGCCAGACTCACTCTCTGCCGCTGGCCGCCGCTCAGGTTGGCCCCTCGCTCTCCTATCTGCAGCAGACAATTCAATTCCAGCCACAGTAATGATTACTTTTTCAAGGCCATTTACAATTGAAAAAGTAATATCATACAAGTGATTTGTGCGACCTTGATTGTATTTGTCGAGGTCAGAGATTATAATAATGTAGATACCTCAGTCATGTCGCCATATGGTAGCTCAATAATATCAGGGAATAAACAGCATGCCTCCAGAACAGCATTGTACCTGGTGAGAGATGCTTGCTTAATTTTAGAAGAAAGGCCCGAGTTATTTTTATATGCATGAATACAGCTCCTTACTTTTCCTCAATGTACTGTTTTCCAAACAGGATGTTCTCCCTGAGGGAGTCGTGGAGGATCCAAGCCTGTTGAGCAACATATGCGAATTCTCCATTTACAGCTACGGAGCCGTCGAGAAGGGTCATCTAGACAGAAGGCGAAGAATAAAACCTATACATCTGCTTTCACCCTGCTGAGAAGACCAGCTGGTTTATGTCCAGGCTAGTTTATGATGGTTAAAGGGGTGGTAATAAAATAAATGCTTTTCATTATTTACTCTAATTTCGTGCCAAACCCATATGCTGTTATTTTCTCAGAGGAGTGCTCCTCTTTTCTGTAAAACAACAGCTGTCAAGAACTCCAACGTTATACCATAAAAATGTAATATACGATTTGTGTGCTGGTCATATTATAAATTTGTGTGAAAGTTCACTGATAATCTTCGCTAAATCTCATTCGTCTTCAGATATGTAGCATGTAAATGAATGTAAATGAGATTCGAGCTGCAGTAGAAGGAAAGATTATCAGTGAATAATGACCGACGAAAAGATATTATTTGTAACTAAAGTCCACTGAAGGCGATTCATCAGAACCCAAGTGCAGTTTAACCATGGTGACAACATGAACAGAATAAAATGATGACTTGACATGACTATGAACATAAACATAAACCACAACCACTAAACTCGGCTCAGACCTTCAGACTGTCTGACTCGGTGTGTTGTATCTTTTCATACTGATCTAACTTTTTAATTAAATGGATGATCAAAACTACAAAAAGTCCCATAGACTTTCATTGAGGGGGTCAAAACCTTTGTACAATAAGACTTATAGAGTATTTAAGCTATCATTAGCAAAGCTTAACGACTATCCTAGAACAACATGCTAAAACATGCTAGAAACGTGCTAATTCATGCTATTAATGTGCTAAAACATGCTGGCAACAGGTTAATGCATGCTAGCAATCTGCTAAAACATGTTAACAACATGTTAATTCATGTTATCAGAATGCTAAAACATGATACCAACATTATAAAAATGATAACATGTTAGATCATGCCAGCAACATGTTAATTCATACTAGCAAAATGCTAAACATGCTAGCAACATAATTAATGTTAGCATGTTAAAACAATTTAGCTACATGCTAATTCATGCTAGGACATGCTATCAATGTGTGCAAACATACTAACAACATGATACTTAATGTTAGCATGTTAAAACAAGTTAACTACATGCTAATTCATGCTAGCAATGTGTGAAAACATACTAGCAACATGATAATTAATGTTAGCAACATGTCAAAACATGCTAGCAAAATGCTAATTTGTGCTATCAACAAGCTAAACAGGCTAACAACATGTTAATTCATGTTATCAGCATGCTAAAACATGATAGCAACATTATAAAAATGATAACATGTTAGATCATTAAATCATACTTGCAAAATGCTAAACATGCAAGCAACATCCTAAAAATTCTAGCGACATGTTAATCCATGCTAGAAACATGCTAATTCATGCTAGCAAAATGCTAATTCATGCTATCGACATGTTAATAAATGCTTGGAAAATGTTAATTCATGTTATCAGAATGTTAAAAAATGCTAGCAACATCCTAAAAATGCTAGCAACATATTAATTCATGCTATCAACATGCTAGCAGCATATTAATGCTGCTAAGACATGCTAGCAATGTGTGAAAACATGCTAACTACATGATAATTAATGTTAGCAACATGTTAAAACATGCTAGCCACATGCTAATTCCTGCTAGCAACGCGCTAAAACGTTCAAACAATATGCTAATTCGTGTTAGCAACATGTTAAAACATGATAATTAATGCTATCAATGTGCTAAAACTTGTTAATTCATGCTAGCTATGGTTGTCTGTCTTTCTTTTTTTCCCACATCATTAAATTTAAAGCTTATAAAACTTTCAAACATTCATACGGCTTTGTCAAGCCAACATCAAAGTTTGTCTACAAACTTTTCAATGTAGTTTATTTTAAAATATAATTTATTTCTGTGATGAAAGCTGAATTTTCAGCATCATTACTCCAGTGTTCAGTGTCACATGATCCTTCAGAAATCATTCTGATATGATGATTTCTTATTGTCAATGCTGAAAACAGTTGTGCAAAGTTCAAAAGTACAGCATTTATTTGAACCTTGTAACATCCTAAATATCATTACTGACAATTCTAATGCCTCTTTGCTGAATAAAATTATTAATTTCTAAAAAAAAAACCAAAAAAAAAAACAATCTGACCCCAAACCATTGAATGGTAGTGCATGTAATGTCTCACCTGTCCCAGGAGAGCAGATAACAGTGAGCTCTTTCCACTGCCAACTCCACCACAAACCCCCACCAGTGAGCCCTGGACGCACAGCGCAGAAAGCAGGCCGTCAGAATACATCACAGATAGTTTATGAAAATAGAGTGAGTTTTGTTATGAAAAAACTACACAAACCCTCTCTTTATGAACGGTTTTCCTGCAAGCAAGGGTTAAGTCGCCTACGAAAACCTTGTTTTCAAAACACATCTGACCTTTGACACTGAACTATGTAGTGAACGTGATACCTCACATGGAATGGTAAAAATATGCTGACAGTACCTTCCGGATGCTCAGCTCCATGCGGTGCAGGGTTTTGTGCATTGGCGGGCGGATGCTCTGGGTTGAGGAGATGGTGCTCTGCGGGCTCTCCTGCTCCATGTGTGTGAGAAGGTGCTCTGCGTTGGGTTCCTCGCTCTTTCCTTTGCTCTCCTCTGTGACTATGTACAATCTCAGTTTCTCCCTCCTCAAAACTCTCCTCATGCCTCCTCTTTTCTGCTGAACATGGCTCTTTTTTTTCTTCTTCTCCCAGACCAGCGTAGCATCTTTAAACTCCACTGCATTACAGGGATCTTCTGTTTTGATCGAGATCTGCTGCCTATCCTCCATCATGAAGAGCTTCTGTGGGTATAAGTGGAGGCATTAACACCGGGAACAACAAACCTGTTTGAAGGAATAGTTCTCATATAATAAAAATTTTGAGTCACACTTTACACTGTGTTTCAAATTATTATGCAAGTGACATATCTGTAGGATTTCAGTACAATAAACATTCAGATTTTACTTTTTCAAAGAAAGTGTTTGTTTTATTTTCCATATCTTTTTAGATAACTGGTATCAATCTCAGACAGGTTTGTTGAGTAGTTTGCCAGGTCTACTTAGGTAAATGGAAAGCCTACTTAAAGAGGCTGTTCCACATTATTAAAGGGATAGTTCACCCAAAAATGAAAATGTGATGTTTATCTGCTTACCCTCAGCGCAGCCAAGATGTAGGTGACTTTGTTTCTTCAGTAGAACACAAATGATGATTTTTAACTCCAACCGTTGCCGTCTGTCAGTCACATAATGCGTGTCAATGGGAACACAATCTATAAGAGTCAAAAAAACATGCACAGACAAATCCAAATAAAACCCTTCGGCTCGTGACGACACATTGATGTCCTAAGACACGAAACGATCGGTTTGTGCGAGAAACCGAACAGTATTTATATACTTTTTTACCTCTAAAACACAACTATGTCCAACTGCCCTGCACATCCTGTTAGTGAGGTCAAGAAACACGTTCTGATGACGGAAGTGATGTCTCACGCTTTGCTTCAATGAGTGCTAGACATCACTTCCATTGTCAGAGCGCGATCAGACCTCACTAACCGAATGCTGAACGCAGTTGGACATAGTGGTGTTTTAGAGGTAAAAAATTATATAAATACTGTTCGGTTTCTTACACAAACAGATCGTTTCGTGTCTTAGAACATCAATGTGTCGTCACGAGCCGCAGGGTTTAATTTGAGTTTGTCTGTGCATGTTTTTTTTACTCTTATAGACAAAGTTCCCATTGACACGCATTATACAACTGACAGACCGCAACGGTTGGAGTTAAAAATCATCATTTGTGTTCTACTGAAGAAACAAAGTAATCTACATCTTGAGACTGTCCTCCAAAAAAAACGACCCTATAGGTCATTTTTCAAGCACCTTATTATGACCTATATTTACGTTTTGAAGTCATGCGCCCTCTAGCGGGCATAAAAATAATGACAGTATCGTGTTACGTCTGTCGTCATGAAATGACGTATGACTGTCATTACCAATCAAAATGCGTGTTCATTTAAATGTAATATGTGGACATTTTACACCATTTCTCCTATTTACATTTAGCTATTTAACTATTAACAACTACACTCACCCCACCCCTAAACCTAACCTTAGTGATTTATAGTGCATAGACACTTTATGAGCACATGCATTCCCTGGGATCGAACCCATGATCGCATGATCACATGATCACATGATTGCATATTGTTATTGCAATGCTCTACCAAATGAGCTACGCGAAACCCGAAACATGACACAGCTAAAAGGGAACAATGCATTAAAATGAAAGTGTCCTGTTGTCGAAAGGGCTGCAATTTTAGCAAATGCTCCTATGGGTCGTATTTCATGCATTACAATGAAAGTGTCCTGCTGTCGATAGGGGCGCCACTTTAGTAAACGCTCCTATGGGTCTTCTCTTATGGGAAGTGACAAATGACCTATATGGTCATATTGGTTGGAGAACATGTTGTACATCTTGGATGCCCTGGGGGTAAGCAGATAAACATCAAATTTTCATTTTTGGGTGAACTAACCCTTTAAGCAAGTCACATTTCTCATGCAATATGGTGAGGAAGACAGATCTTACTGAAGATGAAAAGCATGAAATGGTGCAAAAGGCATGAAAACAACTAATATTGTGTGAAAACTGAATGGAGATTATCGAACTATCATAAGATTTGTGAGTAATTTACAGCACAAGAGAACTCGGTGGAAAGAACCTCTTTAAGTAGGGTTTCCATTTACCTAAGTAGACGTGGCAAACTACTCAACGAACCTGTCTGAGATTGATACCAGTTATTTAAAAAGATATGGAAAATAAAACAAACAAACACTTTCTTTGAAAAAGTAAAATCTGAACTGAAATCCTACTGATATGTAACTTGCATAATAATTTGGAACACAGTGTAGTTTAGGGTCCAATTCGCACTTTTAACTATGACTCTGCTGCTTAATAGTAAGTAAGGTAGTTGTTAAGTTTAGGTATTGTTCCACTGAAAGCAATTAATGTTTTGAAAAACATGAGGGTGAGAAAATAACAGCAGATCAGCCGTTTCTGTTTCTTTTGTGTGTGTGGATGTGCTTTTGACCTGAAATCGTTTCACTGCCACAGAGCCCTCGGATAAAGCACGCACTGCTAAGGGCGTGACCTTTAGAGCAAAGGTCATGGAGTTGAAAACAGCAACAACAGTGAAGGCCTGTGTGTTGTGACAGAAATGAAAACAGGTCTCTGTGAGTTCAAGTTCGCTGTTGTTTATGAGCCTTGGCTAGAAAGCGAAAAGCAGAAATATGGCTTAACCTGTGCTGCCGTGAGATCATAACCCAGAGACATGTGAAGAGTGAACGTGCACACGCTGGCTATCACCACCACGACTGGAGCCACGCCCACCGTCAGGCTCTGAACACAGCCGGCCCACTCCAGTATCCTCCTCTCTTCTGATCGAACCTCTGGAGACACAAACAGAGGAGTCGTCAAATAAGCAAGAGAACCATTTTCTGTCAGTGTTTGAGCTTGACAACTGTACTGCTAACAGGGGAGACTCTCAAATTGTCCTGGGCTCAGTTGAATAAACTGCTAGTCATTTAATATTTGCATTAAGACTGATTACAACATTGCGCAACAGGAAAATGTATAATAATAATAATAATAATAATAAATAAATAAATTAAGAACTGTACACAATTAACACAAATAACTTGACTTAAGCTAAAAAAAAAAAAAAAAATTCTAATTAATTTTTTATCATTAAAATAATGTAAGTGAAAAATATTTTGGACTGAGCATTACAACAAACTTGTAGCAAATCAGCAGTAGGGGGTGTGTCCACTCATGATGGGGGAGGAGAGAGTTAGTCAATCAGCAGTAGGGGGAAGTATACACTCAAGATGAAGGAGGAGAGAAAGTGAGCCAATCAGCAGTAGGGGGCATGTCCACTTATGATGATGGAGAGAGAGGGCGTGTCCACTCATGATGGGGGAGGAGAGAGTTAGTCAATCAGCAGTAGGGGGTGTGTCCACTCATGGTGGAGGAGGAGAGAGAGTGAGCCAATCAGCAGCAGGGGGCATGTCCACTTATGATGATGGAGAGAGAGGGCGTGTCCACTCATGATGGGGGAGGAGAGAGTTAGTCAATCAGCAGTAGGGGGTGTGTCCACTCATGGTGGAGGAGGAGAGAGAGTGAGCCAATCAGCAGCAGGGGGAAGTATACACTCAAGATGAAGGAGGAGAGAAAGTGAGCCAATCAGCAGTAGGGGGCATGTCCACTTATGATGATGGAGAGAGAGGGCGTGTCCACTCATGATGGGGGAGGAGAGAGTTAGTCAATCAGCAGTAGAGGGTGTGTCCACTCATGGTGGAGGAGGAGAGAGAGTGAGCCAATCAGCAGTAGGGGGCATGTCCACTTATGATAATGGAGAGAGAGTGAGCCAATCAGCAGTAGGGGGCATGTCCACTTATGATGATGGAGAGAGAGGGCATGTCCACTCATGATGGGGGAGGAGAGAGTTAGTCAATCAGCAGTAGGGGGTGTGTCCACTTATGATGATGGAGAGAGAGGGCGTGTCCACTCATGATGGGGGAGGAGAGAGTTAGTCAATCAGCAGTAGAGGGTGTGTCCACTCATGGTGGAGGAGGAGAGAGAGTGAGCCAATCAGCAGTAGGGGGCATGTCCACTTATGATAATGGAGAGAGAGTGAGCCAATCAGCAGTAGGGGGCATGTCCACTTATGATGATGGAGAGAGAGGGCATGTCCACTCATGATGGGGGAGGAGAGAGTTAGTCAATCAGCAGTAGGGGGTGTGTCCACTCATGGTGGAGGAGGAGAGAGAGTGAGCCAATCAGCAGCAGGGGGAAGTATACACTCAAGATGAAGGAGGAGAGAAAGTGAGCCAATCAGCAGTAGGGGGTGTGTCCACTCATGATGGGGGAGGAGAGAGAGTGAGCCAATCAGCAGTAGGGGGCGTGTCCACTTATGATGGGGAGGAGAACGAGTGAGCCAATCAGCAGGAGGGGGTGTGTCTACTCATGATGGGGGAGGAGAGAGCCAATCAGCAGTAGGGGGCATGTCCACTTATGATGGGGAGGAGAAAGAGAGAGCCAATCAGTAGGAGGGGTGTGTCCACTCATGACGAGGGAGGAGAGAAAGTGAGCCAATCAGCAGTAGGGGGCGTGTCCACTCATGACGAGGAAGGAGAGTGAGCCAATCAGCAGGAGGGGGCGTGTCCACTCATGACGAGGGAGGAGAGTGAGCCAATCAGCAGGAGGGGGTGTGTCCACATGATGAGGCAGGAGAAGGAGTCAGTCAATCAGCAGTAGGGGGCGTCTTGCGCATGACATGGTATTCAAGTTAAAAAAAAAGTTCAACTTTTAAAAAGCGCATCTCTAGACCTACATTTTGCATTTTTAACAGCAAAAACGTATTCTGTGTGAACCAGCCTTAAGGGAGTCAGTTCGGTTATATAATGCATTAGTTATTCTCTCTTGAAACTGGACTGTGTATGAACAGAACCATATTTAGTGCTCCAAACAAGACTGGAAAACTGTGTGAATGTAGCCGTATTGTGTTTCCGTCCTACAATGTACTTTCTAATTTACAGGAGCCAAACTATGTCCAATCCGGCGGTAACACTGAGAAGTGCGACTGTAACGGAAGACAGATTGTAATCATAAATGGGATGTTGCAGTAGATGGGAATGTTGAGGCACTGGATGGTGTCCAAGTGCCCCATTTCACCCTCCTTCTGCTGCATTAATATTTGTCTTCCGACTGCCCACAAGCTGGCACATTCATTCAGTGCCGCTCTCTGGCTCATGGCCAAAATGTTTTGCTGCTGGTCTAAACAACCAGAAGCACTGGACGTAATCTCTGAAAACATTGCTGGATCTCCATATTTCAGATATAGAAGATGTTAATCTATGCAGGTTGTGATATTTTATTCATAAATGCATGCAAAAAAAAAAAGAAAGTGTAAATAGAAGACAGAAGGTCATGCATCCTTCATTTCTGCTCAGCTACATAACAGGCAATATTTGATGTGAAAATGGATTATTAAAGCAGTATATCCTATTTAAAGTTTTAAATCAATCCTTGCCTACATATACAGTGAATTTTTGAACAAACAAGTACCATTTGTTATAAAGAAAGGATAGTACAAGCAAACTTTAAAGAAAACATTTTACTGAAAGAGGTTATAAATAATACATTTATGACTAAATATACCATTCAAAGTCATATTTGGTTTATGTCATGTACTGCACCTGCAATTACTAGATTTGATATTTCGTTTTCTATGCAATGATTCAATAGTTCATATATTTTTAAAAGGGTGACTTAAGTGTTTTTGAAAAAAGTCTCTTCTGCTCACAAAAAATACAGTTAAAAACAGTAATATTGTGAAATATTATTACAATTTTTACAATATATTATTCTAATATATGATGAATTGGTGCTAAAGAAACTTATTGAAAACAGTTTCTTAACTGCTTAATATTTTATTCAGGATTCTTTGATTAATAAAAAAGTAAAAAAAAAAAAAACAAAAAAAAAAAAAAAGCATTTATTTGAAATAGAAATCTTTTGCAACTTTATAAATGTCTTTACTGTCACTTTTGATCAATTTAATGCTCAATGCTCAATCAATCGCTGAATAAAAGTGTTCATTTCTTTCAAAATGAAAAAGAAAAAAACGTACTGACCCCAAACCTTTGAATGGTATTGTATATGCACGTCACCCATATTATTATCTAACATTCAACAGTCAAACCGCTCCAAAGGCATCATGGAATAAAGAGCGCTAAATGCTTTGCAAATGAATCTTGAAGCTCAGGGACTGTCAGGACATTTCAGTGACTGAGGAATGAGGAAGGACAGAGCCAAGACAGTGGATTAGGAAACTTGAGATTGTTCCTTTGAATGCAGTGTAAAGCCACAGAGATGATCCTTTGATTTCCATGGAGACTATGACATCTCAGCGCTCAGACAAACAGGAAGTGAGCATATAATGATGGTGACTGAGTCAGTCCAACTGTGTGAGTGGGTGTAGTTGAGCGCTGTCTTACTTTGGATGTTTTGGGCGAACACCATCTCCCAGCAGTACATCTTAATGAACTTAATACAGCCCAGGATCTCATTCATGAGTCGGACGCGCCGGTCCGTAACCACCACACACTTCTTGCGGAAATACGCTGTCATGCGGGAGGCCAGCATCTGTGGGAAATAATTATTATGTGAAGAACAACCTGTACAGTCAGTCACAAGGCTACAGTGTGTCCTGACACAAAGGGAAATCCCCCGGGTAAAACTATTAATGTACGGCACAAAAATTACAGAATGTTCAGATTTTCTGCTTAAGTACATTTTTGTGACCTTTTAATGCAGCCCAAATGACATCTAAACTACTGCCGCATGCATGAAACCCTCTTCCCTGGCATGCCCATCATAACATTACCATATTTTAAAATATAATTGAATCTGGCTTCTTCATATTTTGTTATTAAATGAGTTTAGAAGACCTTTTGACTTCCAGTCTTAAAGCTTCAGGCAATTTTTAGCTAGTCTGGATGGTTATATTTTAAATGTCTCTACATATAAGAGGATCCTGAATTCAATTCTGAACTATATGTGATTTCTCATTTTAGAGCTGCATTCTGAACTCTTTGTAAGCTCCCAGCAAGACGCTATTGGAGTAGTCAAATCTAGATGTTACAAATGCATTAAAAAGTTTCTCATCGTCAGAAGGACAGAGAATATCACACACTCACATGGTTCTGAGGATAAGATGCTGTTTCAGTAACAATGCTAATGTGTTTTTTAAAACTGAGGTCACTGCTGTCAAACATGATTCCTAAGTTCTTGACCTGATTACTGGATTTTAGATATGGAGCAATAGATGTTCTCCGTGCGTCATTACAGATAACAAGTACATCTGTCTTATCTTTGTTTAGCTGTAGAATGTTTTGTGACATCCACAGTTTTATGCTTTCTATGCAGTTCAGCAGGGTGGAAAATGAAAACCTGGTGCAAGAGTTGCATGTCATATGCATACTGGTGAAAGGAAATATTGTACTGATTAAATACACCAGCTAAAAGAAGCATGTATAGGTTAAACTTTAGAGGACCCAAAATTGAGCCTTGAGGAACACCATATAACGTAACATCAGGGGGTGTAGGTATCCAGTGCAATATAGCTGCTTAAGTAGGATCTGAAGTAGTCTAAGACAGGACCTGACAGACCCAACCCAGTTCTGAAGTCGGTCGGGTAGAATCTCATGATCAACGATGTCAAAAGCAGCACTCGGATCTAAACGGGAATGCCAAATAAACCAAACAGTCCCATCATTTAAAATCTTAATCAAAGCTGTTTCTGTGCTGTGGTTTGCACATTTGAGCTGTATGGATGGACATTATTTTTCAATAATTTAACCAATAAATGGAAGATTACAGATTTGTCTGTTGTTACTGAGGACAGTAACTGGGTCAATGTAACGTGACGGGTCATTTTTTTTGTCTAAGGGCCTTAATAATATTAAAACACCAAGATATGACATCCAAAGTATGTAAGGTAGTACATAGATCTCTTTTATTGAATCCAAAAGGTTTTAATTATATTTTGCTACATATAAAGGTATTTTAAAGATTTTGAAGTGTCAAAAGGTCATTCGGTTTAACCGTCCAATACAGCCATTTTATTTGTGATTAAAATATCTTAAAATGTAATAAATGTATATATTTTTTATTCTGGCATGATTTTATAACATCATATATCAACATAGTGCAAAATGGTATTAAAATTATGTGTAGAAGTCGTTGATTTGTTATGAGAAATAATGTCGGGAACAATTCATGTCATTTTGAGTAACCGATATAAAGGGACCATTTTGCATTAAATCATGTGGTCAATATCATGTGACAGGATGTGACATCATTCAGACACCTGCAAAGGACCACATGCTCATGAAGCAAAGTAACTAACTCTCTCTTAACTATTTGATAAATTCATGTTTTCTCTTGATCATACGCATGTCCCGAAACATCAGGTCATTTGGTGCAACCGCTATAAAACATGGAAAATGTTGTGATATTTTAAAAACTTGTACTAAATATTAAATGTTTGATTGTCATTTTGTTAGATATCAGCCTGTTAAAATTGTTTTAAAATATCGTCATTCGGTAAAACCAAAAGTGTATAACGGTAAAAGTGAAATTTTGGTTAAACCCAGATTTTTTGTGACAAATTTGTAAAAAAAAAATGACAAAATCAGTGTTAATTGATCATAAAAACCACATAATCTCATTGTTAACACTTTATAAAACTTCAAAATTAATTAAATCTCCATTTTGTTTTTTTTACACTTTTGTTCGTCAATGACCCAACTACAGTAGGTGCCTAACAATTACAGTTTTCTCTATGAATCTTGCTTCAATATGTCTGGTAATAAGCAGTTTATAACTGTTTTGAGAAATTTAGTGGGTAACGGGTCGAGAAAGCAGCTAGAGGAATTCATGCGTGATTTGATGTGTTTAAGTATATTGAGGCTGACAGCTTAATTTTTTGATCAGATTGATTGAGGTGTTTACATAAAGTCTTTTCAGTCCAATTAGGCCATCAATCCAATTACAATAATTTTTGCTATCAAACTGTCCTCTAAGGAAATCTATGTCACATGTGAGGAAAAGGAAAAAAAAGTGATCTGAGCCACATTCAGATTCGTTAACATATCCTGTAAATGCATTCAATTCATTACCAAAAGCATTAGATATGCTTATCTTACCATGGTGGGATAGAAGATGATAAAAATGGCTGATCCCACAAGTGCAGTTGGTCCTAAGAAATAGGTGGTGTATGACAGACCCAGAATTCCAACAAGAGGCCCTCCGGCCAGCAGACAGCCCACTGAGACCGCCTCATACAGACGCTGTCCATCACTGGAGCAAATGTTTACCAGCTGAAAGAGTAAACAGTATGAGTCACTCAAAACTAAAACATGCCATGCACCACCATGCATTATAGCACTCAGACCTCACAAACACACACCCATTGCGGTTTTAAAGGGCTAAAAGCACACGTGACGAGCCATGAAAAGAGGGCTAAAACTACATAGAGGACCTGAACCCTCTCAGATGTTATTTTTCCTCTACATTCGAGCAAACAAGGCATGTCCTGAGAAGCTGTTCTCTCAATATTGAAATTCTTAGTGGAGAAACTTGCTTATAAGAGTGCTGTTCCTAATGATAGTTTACTATTTATTATGGGAGTATTAACACACAGCTCACCTCTCCTGTGCTGACGTCTTTAGTGCTGCGTAGTCGGAGGATCTTCTGGAAGGCAAAAGTGAGCGCGGCTCCCCTGAGGCGTGCGGCCGTGCGGTAGTTGACAGCCCACATGAAAGCCAGAGACCAGGAGCGTGTCAGTTCCATGAGGAAAATCCCCCCGACCAAAGCCAGGCCGTACGGCAGCTTCACCTCTGAGCATTGAGAATACTCGAGCAGGGCTCGGATCAGCAGAGCCTGAGAATAACATGGCACAACAAGGATGCTGAGGGAGGAGACAGGTGTACAAAGACTTTTCAGAGCATTTTTTTATTTGAACAGAATCAAAATTACATGAGAATGGTTTCAGAGGTGAGCTTTGAGGTTTTAAATGGTATCAGAACATCCTCTGACTTCTGCTGGGGTCATGAATCAAACACTGCTCATAGGAAAACACCTTTTCTTTAACTCTGTCTCAAAATATTATATACAGGTTAATGACGTGACACGTCTTTTTTTGTCCAAAGGCCTTAATAATAATAAAAAGCAAAGATATGACATCCAAAGTATGTGAGGTAGTACAATTAGATCTCTTTTATTGAATTCAAAAGGTTTTAATTATATTTTGCTACATATAAAGGTATTTTAAAGATTTGTCAAAAGGTCATTCGGTTTAACCGTCCAAAGGCCAATACGGTCATTTCATTTGTATTTTAAATATCTTAAAATGTAATACATTTATATATTTTTTATTCTGGCATGATTTTATAACATCATATATCAACATTGTGCAAAATTGTATTAAAATTATGTGTAGAAGTCGTTGCTTTGTTATGAGAAAGAATGTCCGGAAAAATGAATTTCATTGATGTCATTTGGATTAACCGATATAAAGGGACCATTTTGGATCAAGTCATGTGATCAATATCATGTGACAGGATGTGACATCATTCAGACACCTGCAAAGGACCACATGTTCATGAAGTAAAGTAACTAACTCTCTCTTAACTATTTGAAAAATTCATGTTTTCACTTGTTCATACGCATGTCCTGAAACATCAGGTCATTCGGTACAACTGCTTTAAAACATGGAAAATGTTGTAATATTTTAAAAACTTGTACTAAATATAAAATGTTTTGCTAGATATCAGCCTGTTAGCATTTTTTGAAAATATCGTCATTCGGTGTAACCAAAAGAGTCATTCGGTAAAAACGAAATTTTGGTTAAACCGAATAAATATTTGCTGTCAAATTTTGTCCATCTTGTAAAAAATGACAAAATCAGTGTTAATTGATTATAAAAACCACATAATCTCATTGTTCACACTTAATAAAACTTCAAAATTAATTATGTCTCCATTATGTTTATGTATTATTCGTCAATGACCTATATATACATGTAAATAATATTCAGTAAGGACCCATTACATTCATCAGAAGAGACAGCAAAAGGTATTATCTTTTGTACTTTCTATTGATTAAAGTATCTTAAAAAAAATTAATCACACTTTCCACAAAAATATGAAGCAGCACAACTGTTTTCAACATTGATAATAATCAGAAATGTTTCTTGAGCATCAAATCATCATATTAGAATGATTTCTGACACTGAAGACTGGAGTAATGTCAGCTTTTATCACAGGAATAAATTACAGTTTACAATATATTACAATAGAAAGCAGTTGTTTAAAGCTGTGGGAAAGAGTGGTGAGGGAATATTCAATTTCTGACAAGAAAAGAGCATTCAAATTGACTGCAAATAAATGAGCGTGCTGCAGAGACAATGACTGACCCGTGCAACGCTAAACAAAACAACGCAAGGAAATAAGTGTGCTATTTTGTAACATGTAATCCCTGATAATGCTATTAAGCGAATGCTGTCAGGGGCATGTGCAGCCTTGTGTGGAGAAATAAAATTAACAGCTGCGCTCCCAACAGCGACGCAGTAAGAAACTCCCAGCTACACCAAAATAAATCCCCTCATAGTGAAACTAATAAGATCAAAAATGTGTTTTTTTTGGGGAGAATTTTCTAATCCTAACTCTAAATCACTCTTTGTTGAATAAAAATCTAAGCTCATTTGGCAACAAAATATAAAGCAGCAGGCAATAACTTGAATAATATGAATAACACGCCCCCTGGACCATGGAATATCCAGCCACACGTCACAATCCTGTGGATTAAGTAAGAGAAAGTATGAAAAAACCTTTGCTTTCCATTATAAATTTAATTTTGAATCAGCATGAGCTGCAAATATAATCTCTCAAATTTATCCGTTGAATACGAAACTGTTCATAATTGTGTGCAGGTATGTTTTCTGTGTGTCCTGAACCATCAAAGTTCATGGGCGCGCTTCCATTACACTACATTCATTATTATGCACATTTAAAGGCACAATTCATCCATAAAACAAACTTCCCATCATTATTTTCTCACCCTCACGTCATTGCATTTCTTCCAAGGAACACACACACACACACACACAAATCTTTTTTTTTTCATCCAACAAGAATTCATGATGATCACTGACTGTCAAGATCCAAATAGGAAGTGAGTCACACAAAGATATTACAACATAATGATTACATACAGTATATAACGTTTTCTGTCCTTTTGGATCTTGGAAGCCTGTGATCACTATGAATATGTTATAGAAAAAGTCTGTCAGGATTCTTAAACATTGTCCATTTGTTTATTATTTATGGGTAAACTATCCCTGTAAGTTAGGGTCTGGATAGAGGAACAGGTCAAAGGTCAGCATGCAAGTAAACCCAAACCCTGGGGCTGGTTGCATAAACTGTTAAGACTTCAGTCATTTTTTATTTCTTTAAGACTGTTCATATCTTTTTTAACTCTGTTACATAAAAACGTAGATTGGTCACATTAGATGGGCCATTGACGAGTAAGGTTTTTAAAAGTGTTTAATTAATTTTGAAGCTTTATTATGTGTTAACAATGAGATTATGTGGTAATTATAGTCTTTTGTCATTTTTTACAAGATGGATCACCAAAAAAGTCATTCGGTTTAACCAAAATTCGACATAGCCTAATTAATTTTGAAGTTTTATTAAGTGTTAACAATGACATAATGTGTTTTTTATCATCAATTAACACTGATTTTGTCATTTTTTACAAGATGGACAAAATTTGTCACCAAAAAGTCATTCATTTTAACCAAAATTTCGGTTGTACCGAATGACTATATTTTCAAACAATGCTAACAGGCTGATATCTAGCAAAAGGACAATCAAACATTTAATATTTAGTACAAATTTTTATAATATTACAACATTTTCCATGTTTTATAGTGGTTGTACCGAATGACCTGATGTTTCGGGACATGCGTATGATCAAGTGAAAACATGAATTTTTGAAATAGTTAGTTACTGTACTTCATGAGCATGTGGTCCTTTGCAGGTGTCTGAATGATGTCACATCCTGTCACATGATATTGATCACATGACTTGATCAAAAATGGTCTCTTTATATTGGTTACTCCGAATGACATCAATGAAATTAATTTTTCCCAACATTATTTCTCATTCTCAACAAATCAACGACTTCTACACATAATTTTAACACCATTTTGCACTATGTTGATATATGATGTTATAAAATCATGCCAGAATAAAAAATATATACATTTATTACATTTTAAGATATTTTAATCAGAAATGAAATGGCTGTATTTGGATGGTTAAACCGAATGACCTTTTGACACTTCAAAATCTTTAAAATACCTTTATATGTTGCAAAATATAATTAAAACCTTTTGGATTCAATAAAAGAGATCTAGTTGTACTACCTTACATACTTTGGATGTCATATCTTGGTGTTTTAATATTATTAAGGCCCTTAGACAAAAAAAATGACCCGTCACGTTACATTGACCCAGTTACTGTCCTCAGTAACAACAGACAAATCTGTAATCTTCCATTTATTGGTTAAATTATTGAAAAATAATGTCCATCCATACAGCTCAAATGTGCAAACCACAGCACAGAAACAGCTTTGATTAAGATTTTAAATGATGGGACTGTTTGGGTTATTTGGCATTCTTGTTTAGATCCGAGTGCTGCTTTTGACATCGTTAATCATGAGATTCTACCCGACCGACTTCAGAACTGGGTTGGGTCTGTCAGGTCCTGTCTTAGACTACTTCAGATCCTACTTAAGCAGCTATATTGCACTGTATACCTACACCCCCTGATGTTACGTCATATGGTGTTCCTCAAGGCTCAATTTTGGGTCCTCTAAAGTTTAACCTATGCATGCTTCTTTTAGCTGGTGTTTTTTATTATTATTAAGGCCTTTGGACAAAAATAATACCTGTCATTTACTTGACCCAGATACATAAAAGTAAGACTGGTTGTCTCTTGGTTAATACTGGTTATAAAAGTTCTTGAGACACACATTGCATCCGAAACCGAATACTTCCATACTATTTAGTATGCAAAAAACAGTACACCAAAAGAGTAGTATGTCCAAATACATAGTATTCAAAAAACAGTAGGTGAAAAGACTCTGGATGACCTACTACTTCCGGCGAGATTCTGAAGTGCGCATTCGATGACACTTTACTATCCCATGAGGCCACGGGAGAGGATTTATTAATGGAAGCGAAGCAACATGGTACAACATGGTGGATGTAGTATGTTCGAATTTCATTCATACTACACACATTCATACCATATAGAGCATACTTTTTAACAGTCGCAAAGTAAATTCAGACTCAAATGTAATACTTACTCAGACAGTATTTGATTTCAGATGCAGCATTTGTGCGTTTATGCAACTGGCCCCAGCAGGTCAGATTTGTCAGAAGGAAAATGAGGAAAAATAGAACTCACAGGTCCAACAAATCCAGCCACCATGGCAATGAGCAGGGAGAAGATGGCCACCAGCATACGGGTCTGACAGAACCTCCATAACACCCGGGACAGAGACGCATCCTTCCCCCGCCGCTTGAGCTCCTCGTGCCAAAGCCACTCCAGTCTGAATGATGCATTAAAACACATGCATTTTAAACTACATGGCAAGTAAGTAGACTGTTTATTAAAACCTCTAAATGCATGTTATTAATGAATGTGATATTATTGTGTACAATTCATCCATGCATATGTTTTTATAATATTTATTTATTGCCAGGTTTCAGAGACAAAGCTTAAGCCTAGAGCTGTTTCAACAGATGCACACCAGTGATGTTTTTTCTAAGGCACGCTTATAAAAGCTACTTAAATGTCCTAATTGAACTAAGGCTTAATCCTGGCTAAATCTGAGAAACTGGGCTTTAATGTCTTGACTTAATCAGAATGTGATAACTGGATGTTCCCTTGAAAGCGACAGACTTCTCTCTGGCGACATATGCATTTTAGTCGCTTAACACCCCAATCAAAATCCAATACACTGGTTACATTTTCTGATAATCCATTACACAATTCACATTATAAAACGGTTAGTTCCTGTTCTTGATTCTGATTGGTCAATAGCTGTTTCACGATAAAACACGGCTATGACTGCTTCACCCAACGGTTCTGTGTATCACTACACAACACCCTTAGCAACCACTCTTAGCAATGTGTGAGAAAGCGATCGAGAGAGCGAGATTATTACCTGCATTCAGATTTAGCATTTTCCTTCAGGGCAGTCCTATGTTCGTAGTAAAAAATCAGTTTAAATGTCCGCTGCAATATCTTGTCCTTTTAACAGTTAAGGGGTTTTCCCGTGACTGACAGCACTAGTCAAAGCATTTGTCAGGTGCGTCTTTTTCCCTGTTCACAACAATTCAGTCTTTTCAATATAAAAGTCTTCACTACTGACTGACACACTCATAAAGACAACCTTTGCTGCCATCTAATGGCGTAATAATGTAACTTCTGTTGCTGTTCACAGTCAGGGACTATTTTTTTCCAGCGGAAGGAAGGCTTTTAGTGAAAGTTTACTTTATGAAAGTTGCATTGATATATATTTCTGGCTTTAATATTTGTACTGTGTGGTAACTGTTTTATAAAAGCAATAAGTTAAGACCTTACTGCTTACATACAGAAAGAAAAAACGGTTGCTACTTCCGTTTTCTCGCAACTTTAGGAAATTAAACTGTCTAAATTGTTAGATGAAATCAATAACAAAGTTACATCTGTCACTAATACAATTCCAAAATCCCTCGATTCTAATTGGTCAACAGCAGCATTCTGACGTCAAATATTTATGGATAATGATGCTGAACTGTATAATTGATTTCTATCCCTGGCAACCAGTTTCATACATAGCTGCTGTACTACTAATATGTCTCTTGTATCCCTTACTTCACATAATAAAATATATTTCACCTCATATTTCATGTTGTTTATACAGAATGATCCAAGATCCCAGAGGGATCATTGTTGGGTCCTGATAACCCTGTTCCTTGGGGATATTGAAAGGTTGACTGGATATATCCCTTATTTCATATCTAAATTAATAAATGTGCAGTATTTAAATGTTAAACACTTTCTGTATTTTTAGCTCAAGGGTTTAACAACACATCAAATATTTCTGGTCTTCAGGTAAATTGAGCCAATTTTGGGTGCACATTTAGAAGCTAAAAGATCCACACAATCATACTGTGGCTAGTGGTTTTCCAAAGTCACTATCCACTCAGCATTTTCACTGGCTTCAATTTTGACATCGATACCATGGGAGAAGAACTGCGATAAAGATATTTTTAATATTATCTCATAATTTGGCAGCAGGAATATTAGGCTGCTGTCACTTTAAGACCTGACGCACAGATCTGTTACACATGCGTTTTCTTTCTCAACTGTTCACATTCACTTAAACAACTGACTGTGTTTATGTGAATACTCACCAAGACAATATTATTTTGTATATATTTGACTGCAATAAGCAGCGAAAAAAGATCTCAATTTAGTACTGAGAGACGGTTTATGTGCACAAATGCAAAATCTGCAAGAATGAGTAAAATTATGCGCAATCCCACACAAAAATTCAAGGCCTGTAACACCAACAATATTCATCCGGAGCAAATGAAACGAGTCAGTGAAGGAAGGTAGGCATGTTTGTGTGTCGACTCGCTGTCAGAAAGATGAGAGAGAGAGAGCAGCTGGTATTGCATATTTATAATATAAGTATTTGGAGGTGTTTCAGATATTTCAGTATTGATATGTATCGAAAAATCTATATTTTTGACAACACTAGTTTATTTCAGATGCCTTTTTAAAAGACTGCAATTGAAAAATGTATATATTGTATATAAAATTCAGTAGGAGTGACTGCGTTACACACAACTGCTGAAATACACCCGCAATTGGCGTCTTGGCGGATGTCAAACCCTACACTCTCATTATAAATCATAAATGATGTTGTAAATATTGTAATGTTGATATATTGAAACATTCTTTAAAAACATTGAAATTTCCCCTCAGAATGAACAATCAAAGCTTCGAGCTTTCAGTTCCCATGCCACAGACTTACAGCTGCCTTTCAAGGACTGATATAAAAATTCCACTCACAACTTTAATCTCTCACAACAAGGTAAAAACACTTGGTGAACTGTATCTTCTTCTTTTTTTAATTTTCAACAGCCTTGCAAGTCCCGACCCGCTCTGTTTTGAATATAACACTTTATGTAAGTGTTCCAGACCGCAGAAAAATACCCACTCCTCACACATGTTCACATGCCATAAACACGTCCCAGCTATCTCTGACATGAATCCAGTAACAGGAGAAACAACCCCTGGTCAAACACTGAAAACTGACACCGCTTGTTACAGGGTCTACAGCTGTCAAGCCATTTAGATGGCCTGTATTTAACATACGATCACTGATCGCAACAAAAGAATGTGGGTTAATCTCAGATCTGTGAAGCGAAAGGGCAATTACAGATTATAGGTGCTTTTCCATGTTCCCATGTCCTCGAGAAACCTTCTCAGCCCGTCTGACTCTCGCCAATGAGCCAGCTTAGTCGAAAGGGACACGGAGCACCGATCTCACATGTTAATGACATAACCGTTCTTCAGGAAAGGTGCAGACTAACTCTCTCTCTCTGATGTCTAATCCTTACTAAGAATAACACCCTCCTGCCATAACTCTCTAGGCTGTGTGAGCGAGGGAGGTGAGCATCCATCACTCCCCTCGGTGACTCGAGGGAATTCCCACACCCAACCTCTTATCACGCCGTCAACTGTGTGAGACCTTGGCACAGGAGCTGTTTTCTAATAGTTTTGTTTGTTCACGTTTGAGCGTTGGGAATCAAGCACGAGAGATGCCTAACTTGGCTCCAGGGTACTTGCATTCTTACAAACTCAAGCTGACGGTAAATAAACCTTGACAACGGATCAGACACTTTCCACCAGCGGCTCACCTTTGGCAGTTTGTTTCCGAGGCCTCGTTGCAAGACAGACCCCACACGTCTTCGATTTTGAGACAGGACGCTTTGTGGGCCCTCCAGGCCAGAGGGGACAGCCACTGCAGGGTCATGAAGGAGAAAAACCCCGCATTGTCCACAGGGTGCTGATGTCTGGGGGTGAAAAAGGAACAGTTTGGCTCGTATCAGTCATCTAAGCGCTATGTGCTATGTCTGAGAGTGGCGCAACCTTGAAAATCTTCACTCGCCGTGGCCAAATAGAAGATGAATCACACGCTTGTGTTTGAACGGCAGTTTGCACGTCCCTCTCAGAACTCTTACGGAGCAGCGAAAAAGTTCAGTGGCACTTTATCAGTCAGTGTGTAAAAAAATTGAGCCGTCTGTGAGAAAAGGATAAGAGCGTTCTTATCAAGACCTCATTGATTGTCGCTCGAGTTCAAATGGCAACATAGCAAATATATCCAGAAGCCTGTTTCACAACTCACACAAAAACTTATTTGAGTGTGTATATTTATTTTGGTTACATATTAACAGGTTACAGTTTTCACAGAAGTATGTCAGGCTGAACTCATACACAATAAACCTGTTTGGTTCCACTTTATGTTATGTTTCTATGCACTTGCATAGAAAAAAAAATAAAAATTTTATGTACAGCAAAAAATGCAGGGTTAAAAACAACCCAAGTTGGGTTGAAAATGGACAAACCCAGCGATTGGGTTGTTTTAACCAACCTGCTGGGTAGTTTTTATTTATCTATGGTTTAAAAATGACTGTATTGCATTCTTAAAATGAACCTAAAATATGTTGGAAATTAAGATGTTTAATGAATAATAATTAAAAAATAAACAGTTTTTAAATTGCTTATTAATAAATGTTCACCTTTTGAATTTTTTATTATTGTTGCCTCTAGTAATTATGTGTCTGATTTTTAATTTCCAACTTATTTTGGGTTCATTTTAAGCCAGCCATATAATAATTTTTAAACAATAGTTGGGTTAAATAAAACTGTCCAGCAGGTTTGGGAAACATTTAACCCAACCGCTGGGTTAAAACAACCCAATCATTGGGTTTGTCCATTTGCAGCCCACATGGGTTGTTTTTAACCAGCATTTTTAGAGTGTACAATGTACAAAAACACTTTTGCTGCTTTTGAGGTGGATACGGGTAAGGTTAGGCTGTAATTATAAATGTAACTTCAGAAATTAAGTACATATGTAATTACATGCATGTTTTTTTAAAACAAGTAGAGTGTATAAACATGCATGTACACAATAAGTGCATTGTATCAAATGATTCATTAAATGTTAGTGCATAGTAGTTACATTACATGACATGCCTATTTTAACAACACAAGTTTTTATGAAGCAACGTGAAATACTGGAGTGAACTACTCACCCATTATTAAAGATTAGTTGACTTTAAAATTAAATTTACACCAAGATTTACTCAGCCTCAAGCCATCCTAGGTGTGTATGACTTTCTTCTTTCTGATAAACACTATCAGAGATATATTAATAAATATCCTGATGCATCTGAGCTTTATAACGGCAGTGAATAAGACCAACGAGTATGAACTGAAGAAAGTGCATCCATCCATCATAAATGTACTCCACACGGCTCCGGTTGGTTAATAAAGGCCTTCTGAAGTGAAGTGATGCAAAAGAAAAATATCCATATTTAACAAGTTATGAAGTAAAATATCTAGCTTCCGCCAGACCACCTTCTGTATTCAACTTGGGAAGAAAGTGTAACGCCTCTCGCAGTTCAAACGCTTACGCTACGTCCTACGCCTTCCCTATTCAACTTACGAAATTCAACTTTCGTCTGGTGGAAGCTTGATATTTTACTTCATAACTTGTTAAATATGGATATTTTTCTTACACAAATGCATTGCTTCACTTCAGAAGGCCTTTATTAACCCCCCGGAGCCGTGTGGAGTACGTTTATGATGGATACACTTTCTTCAGCTTCATACTTATTGATCCCGTTCACTGCCATTATAAAGCTCAGATGCATCAGGATATTTATTAATATATCTCCGATTGTGTTCATCAGGAAGAAGAAAGTCATACACACCTAGGATGGCTTGATGTTGAGCAAATTTTGGGGTAATTTTCATTTTAAAGTGAGTTAATCCTTTAAATAATGTGGAATGACTCCCCAGAAACCATGCTTGTATAGTCACTTGTCACATAAAGGTGCAAGCCCTTCCATGTTCATTTATCCATCACATCACATTAATAATCACACAAAATAAGTTTTACGTCCATGTGAGGATGCAGCATATGAGAGTCGGAAAGAGTAAATGAAAACCTCGCCCTGCAGTGTGGCATGCTGCACTCCAGCAAGAATTATTATAAACAGCATTCAATAATTATTTTATAATTATTATACATGCAGTGTTTATGAGCGCAACTTAATTGAGGGACTGCATGGAATATTTAGACTTGAAAAAAATATTAATTTCTCACACCGCAGGGCCATTTAAACGAAGAAGTGAAGGGGAAAACTAAAATTAAAATGATGAGCAGTACACACACACACAAAAAAAGATTTTTTAAATTTAATTTTAATGTAACTACCCACATATTTATTTTATACGGTTCATAAGGAGAACTTACTTGTGTGTGATCCGGAAGGGCTTCAGTATCTGTAAGCTATGACGATATCTGCCTCGTCTTTTTGCTTCATTTCCCAATTCCACATCATCATCAGGGTCTGGAAGAGTCTGGGAAGAGGACAGGGTCAAACCCTCCACCTGTCCTGCGGCCTCCAAGGCATCTGTGAACATACCTACACTCTAGAAAACACAAACAGAAAATACTTTCAGACTCTTTTGGGACCCATCACTCCCAAAAGAGGGAATATCTGAATCTGCTGACTAACTTCAGTGACACGCACATCTAACGTTATGGCCTTGGCTGCAAATTTAAACTGCTTATCTATTTAAAGACGCCGGCTGGAGGCCTCGTGTACACTGAGACGCAGGACATTCGAGCTCGTGGTGTGTGTGCTGACCCTGTCACTGATCCATCAGTGGCACAAGACACGATAAGGTAAATCCAGCCACACCGTGACTCTCTGTATGTGCTCGGTGTACGTCACCAGTGGCTGACAGATAGTGAAAGATAAGCACAGTTCCATTATTTACACTACAATACAAGAAAGAGTCTGTGATAGATGAAAATCACTAATGCCATAGCAGACTATGAATGTAAACAACGATAATAGGGACATTTTTGAAATTTTAAAGGGACAGAAACAAGCAACCAAACCTGTGTGGATTTATATCAGAATTTTATGCATTTATAATTTATGCATTTAATGCATGCATAAATTTATGAATATAATGCATATGTGACCCTGGACCACAAAACCAGTCATAAGTCGCACGGGTATATTTAACAATACATTATATGGGTCAAAATTATTTCTTTTATGCCAAAAATCATTAGGATATTAAGTAAAGATCATGTTCCATGAAGATATTTTGTACATTTACAACCATAAATATTTCAAAAATATATTTTTGAGTGGATATGCATTGCTAAGGACTTCATTTGGACAACTTTAAAGGCATTTTTCTCAATATTTAGATTTTTTTGCAAGCTCAGATTCCAGATTTTCAAATAGTTGTATTTCAGCCAAATATTGTCCTATCCTAACAAACCTTATATCAATGGAAACTCAGCTTTCAGACGATTTATAAATCTGAATTTAAAAAAAAAATCACCCTTCTGACTGGTTTTGTGGTCCATGGTCACACACACACACACACACACATACAGTATATATATATATATATATATATATATATAGTTGTGAGGAATTGAAAATCCACTCTAGTTCTCGCTTTATGAGAGCATTTATGGGAGTACATGAGAGAACAAGCATTCTTTCAAGAATAAATCAATAAATCGGTTTATCCAGTTTATCTATCATGTCTTTTGCCCTATTAAAAAAATCTGTGCCACACTTTTCAAATAAACGCTATTTATAGTGGCTTTGTATTTATGTCGTAATAACTACACTCTAAAAATAACTAAAAAAACAAAACAAATTTACACAGTAAAATACCGTCTTCCATTGAAACAGAAATATACTGTAATGTACAGTAATATACTGTAAAAACAATGCATTCTGGGTACTATTATTTGTCGTTTTGAAGAAAGTAACCTCGAAAATGACAAATATTACCCAGAATTAATTGTTCTTCTGTATATTGCAATGCATTCTGGGTTAAACTATTAGTCGTTTTCGAGAAAGTAGCCTATAGGCCTCTTTTCTTAAAATGAATAATATAAAAGAATGAATAATGAAAAGTATAAAAGAATATAATCATAAATATAAAAAATAGACCTACATGTTTTTATTTCTGCATAACTTTACTGAAAAATTAGGTTAATGTTTTGTTATGAAAAAAAAAAAAAGGGTTAGTTCACCCAGAAATGAAAATTCTGTCATTAATTACTCACCCTCATGTGGTTCCACACCCGACTTGTCATTTTCAAGAAAGTAACCTCGAAAATGACAAATATTACCCAGAATGCATTGTTTTTATAGTATATTACTTCTGTATATTACAATGCATTCTGGGTAATATTATTAGTCATTTTCGAGAAAGTAGCCTATAGGCCTCTTTTCTTAAAATGACAAATATTACCCAGAATGCATTGTTCTTATGGTACATTAATGTTTCGATGGAAACGGTATTTTACTGTGTAATGTTTAGAGTTATTTTTAGAGTGTAGCTATAACAAACACACAATTGATGAGATTTTAAGAGAGTTGACACCTGTGTAACACAAAAATGACTTTTTTTGGTTAAAAATATCTTGCGTTCCACACATGATTTCAACAGGCACTCAAACAATCAGCTAGGACAAAAACATGCAAACTATTTTGGGGTCTATATAAGGTATGTTGTTTATGTTTGTAGCTTCAGTTTCAGCCTATTACAAGAGTCATTCCACGAAACCGGCATGATTTGGACGAATTTTTAGATTTTTTATCAAAATGTATTACTTTTCTGAACACCAACAACATTAATGACTAATTTAACTTCCAGAAAAACATATTTTCCCATCTCAGGCATCAAATCCCTGTTATTATTGGTCATTATTTTAAGTTATGGACATTATGGGAGCTCTCTGAATATTATTATAAAATGTATTTGTGATCAGATCAGCATTTTTCTATTAATCAGATGTCCCTCACACTAATTCAGTAATTGCAAATATAAAAGTTGCATAAAATCTCACACTTTTGCTACTAAAGCCTGAAATGGACACTTTCTGTGACAGAAACCTCATCATTTTTGAGGCTTAACTTCAGAATTGAACTAAAATCAGTATTTGCTCTGAACATTTCTGACAGAATTCAACTATCTTTAAATTAGTTTTTCATAAACTTAACAAAATAATAATAATAAAAATGTAGGTGTGACGGGGTTGAGATTTTTTTGGATAAACGGAGAGCACATGGCATGCATGATATTAAGAAATCATGAATAATGTTGAAATAACAAAGACAATTTTCACAAGTAATAGTTTTCTATCTTTAATTGATGTAACGGGGTTGAGTCGTTAAGCTCGACAAACACAATTTCACAACATAATTTAGTTATAATTATTAAAGAAGGTGCTAACATGCCTGTGTCAGAAGACTTCTATGATGTCACTTCCTATTAATGGTGTCACATAAGTATTTTTATTGGGGGTGAATGGTTTGTGTGACGGGGTTACTGAGGTACGGAGCTAAATAATGTGATTTTAATGAATAATCATGAAAAAACATTAAAAAAGCACAGATGGATATTTATGGGAATGCCAAAATGAATGACTTTTTTTCTCATTTTATTATTCATATCCCAAGAACACTTTCATAGAAGGCCTCGAGGGACGTGACAAAATAGGTGGTGTCATCTGAAAAAAACAAAATGATTTCTAATATGAAGATAAAATGTTTTTAAACATATTTAAAGGAGACATTTCAATTAGCATTTAAAAATATATTTTAGCAACCCAATAGATTAAATACACTGAAAAAGTGCTCAAATTGTACCGGTTTCCTGGAATGATTCATAAATATTTATCCATATGCACATGATTTGAGCAGAAAACAGATTTGAAATCCTCCTCTAAGCACCACTGTGTCCATGTTGATCCACCTATAAGAACTTTACATAAGTGTCTACTAAATGACCTTTAGTTTAATACTAAAAAATCAGTTTATGATCATCATTTCAATCCATGTGTTCTCTGCCATCACTTTATGTATCTCTAATAAGCATTGCATGTCATTAAATGATGAACAGGAACATGGCTGTCCTCCAGTTAAAGTGCTTTAGAGCAGAATCAACACAAAACTGTCTCTGAGAGTTTATAAAAACTTCTGGAGTGTGGAAAAAGGTCACTTACATCTCCAACAGAAAACTCTCTTTCCTTTCAGCTTCAGGATGTTCCCACAGGTTCTGAATGATTTATTTAGAAAGTCAGCGCTCTCTGGGTCTCCTGCTGCACATGACACATCTTCTGCTCCTGAAGTCAGTTGCACAGCAAGATCCGGTGCGAAAGTTTCAGCGCGTTATTAAAAGAGGTGGAGCGAGAGAGAGAGAGAGAGAGAGAGAGAGAGAGAGAGAGAGAGAGAGAGAGAGAGCGTTTTGAAACATGCCACTTGCTACAGCTGACGGAATTCCCTAAATGCATCCTACGTCACACCTGAGCAGCCAATCGGGGATTTGCTTGGTCGTCGCTACGGTAACCGGACACTAAAGAGAAGGACAGGGCACGTGGTGATCTTCACAACCACAGTCAGATTACAGACTATTTATGGCCCGTCCGGTCACTTGAAGAGCATTGCTGCATATGGATCAAGAGCAGAGGTCAGAGAATAAACACTTTTAATGGTTTTTTATTGACATGTAAAAGCAAATGTTACAGCTCAAAGAATTTAACAGCAATTATAAACAAAAACAAATAATAATTAATAACTAAACAACGGAAAGGGGGAAAAAAACAAAACAACAACAACAACAACAACAACAAAACTAAGAGCCAGTGGTAATATAACTTAAAGGATTAGTTCACTTTCAAATTTAAATTTCCTGATAATTTACTCCCCCCCCCCCCCCCCCATGTCATGATCCAAGATGTTCATGACTTTCTTTCTTCAGTCGAAAATAAACGAAGGTTTTTGATGAAAACATTCCAGGATTATTCTCCTTATAACGATTGAAGGTCAAAATTACAGTTTCTGTGCAGCTTCAAAGAGCTTTAAATGATACCAGACGAGGAATATGAGTCTGATCTAGAGAAACCAATCACATTTTCTTAAAAATAAATTAATAATATAAGTTTTAACCATAAATGCTCATCTTGAACTAGCTCTCTTCTTCTTCTCTATTTGAGTAAGTGTATTACTGCCCTCCACAGGTCAAAGTTTGAACTTATTGTTATATACTTGCACTAGCATATTGTATATGACAATTTAGTTCAAACTTTGACCTGTGGAGGGCAGTAATAGACTCAGCAGTGTCTACACTGCTGGAATTCTATCAGAGAAGAAGAAGAAGAGAGCTAGTTCAAGATGAGCAATGGTTTCTCTAGATAAGACTCTTATTTCTCGTCTTGGATCGCTGTAAACTGTAATTTTGACCTTCAACCGTTTGAAGTCCACTATAAGGAGAATAATCCTGGAATGTTTTCATCAAAAACCTTCATTTCTTTTTGACTGAAGAAAGAAAGACATGAACACCTTGGATGACATGGGGGTGAGTAAATTATCGGGAAAATTTTATTTGAAAGTGAACTAATCCTTAAAATAATCCAAATTATACATCCTTAAATACCAAAGAAAAATGTTCAAATAAAGAAGCACGTACAAATAAACAAATTTCTTCCCAAAAATAGCATCGTTTCTGTCCAGGTGTTGTTTTCACTAATGCAGAGGTCATGACCTCGTGCTCATGTTGATTTTTATGTAACAGTTCGATACTGAAATAGACAATAAACACACTGGAGATGATGAAAAATAAACATTAACTTTTATTACAACATCAAGATTTTAATCTAGGAGTCATTCCACGAGTCCCTCTTTCAGTGTATTTAATCTATTGGGTCACTAAAATATATTTTTAAAAGCTAATTGAAATGTCTCCTTTAATAATGTTTAAAAACATTTTATCTTCATATTAGAAATCATTTTGTTTTTTTCAGATGACACCACCTATTTTGTCACGTCCCTCGAGGCCTTTTATGAAAGTGTTCTTGGGATATGAATAATAAAATGAGAAAAAAAGTAATTCATTTTGGCATTCCCATAAATATCCATCTGTGCTTTTTTAATGTTTTTTCATGATTATTCATTATAATCACATTATTTAGCTCTACTTAGCTATCATGCATGCCATGCGCTCTCCATTTATTCACTAGATTTAGAGCAGTGGCCAAAAATCTCAACCCTGTCACACCTACATTTTTATTTTATTTATTTATTTTTGTTAAGTTTATGAAAAACTAATTTAAAGATAGTTGAATTCTGTCAGAAATGTTCAGAGCAAATACTGATTTTAGTTCAATTCTGAAGTTAAGCCTTTGATCAGAAATGATGAGGTTTCTGTCACAGAAAGTGTCCATTTCAGGCTTTAGTAACAAAAGTGTGAGATTTTATGTAACTTTTATATTTGCAATTACTGAATTAGTGTGAGGGACATCTGATTAATAGAAAAATGCTGATCTGATCACAAATACATTTTATAATAATATTCAGAGAGCTCCCATAATGTCCATAACTTAAAATAATGACCAATAATAACAGGGATTTGATGCCTGAGATGGGAAAATATGTTTTTCTGGAAGTTAAATAAGTCATTAATGTTGTTGGTGTTCAGAAAAGTAATACATTTTGATAAAAAATCTAAAAATGTGTAAAATATATATATATATATATTATAAGTCTATTTTTAAGTCTAATTTTAGGTGCAGTTTCAATCACATTTTAGCAGTTTAGTTTAAAAAGTAAAAACATTCCTTGTTCTTTCAATTAATATTTGAGGCACTATAAGACAATTATAAAAGAATTTGAAAACAAGAAAAGTTGAGTTGAAGCATGTAAAACTGCTGTGTGTTAAATTAATCTCAGGTACATATGAAGTCATCATATCCATTCTACATTCAGGGAATCATACATGCTGTGCTGTAGTGACCTCTGTTGGCATTTAACACACCATTTACATTAGAATTGCCTAAAGCAGTGCACTTCTCACACTGCACATACTGTATTTCTCTCTTATTTAACACGTTTAACTCGTTAGCAGAGAGAGCTTCATCCTCTCAACTGGATGCATGTGCTGAAAAAGTCCTTTGCATGTTTGGAATTTATTTTTTCCCAGGATAGATGATGATTCGGGACAGTACCTGAAAATCCTGGATGGACAGCAAGTAAAACTAGAATAAAAAGTTTGAAGACAAACTTTAATTTGGCTTGAAAAAGCCTAGCTAGAAAGTTTGAAGTAGTTTTAAAAGTTTTCAGTTTGAAAGTTTTCAGTTTGAAAGTTTTAGTTTAGTAGTTTTGATAGAGTCTCAAGGCTAGGGTACTCAAGGTGGTTGCTAGGGTGTTGCTATACGGTTGCTAGGGTACACAGGGTTGTTGCTAGGGTGTTGCTATATGGTTGCTAGGGTACACAGGGTTGTTGCTAGGGTGTTGCTATGCGGTTGCTAGGGAACTTGTGGTGGTTGCTAAGGTGTTGCTATGCGGTTGCTAGGGTACTCTGGGTGGTTGCTAAGGTGTTGCTATGCAGTTGCTAGGGTACTCAGGGTGGTTTCTAGGGTGTTGCTATGTGGTTGCTAGGGTATTCTGAGTGGTTGCTAAGGTGTTGCTATGCAGTTGCTAAGTTGTTTTGGGTGGTTGCTATGAGATAGATCATATTAGATATTGATAGATAGACAGACAGATAGACAGATAGATAGATAGATAGATAGATAGATAGATAGATAGATAGATAGATAGATAGATAGATAGATAGATAGATAGATAGATAGATAGATAGATTTATGAGTTTCAATGGATTAGAAATAGTACATAGAATGGCACTTGAGTCTAATTGAGTTTGAGTCTAATGGGCTTCCGTAGTTTAAATTTGAATTTTGACAGTTGGAATTTGAAAGTCTTGGCTCATTTGAACATTCCGTCAATGAAAGTCAATGGGATTTTTCCGAGATTTAATAGTCATTTTTAGAAAACCATAGGATCAGTTAGAAAAGATATAGCACACTAAGTCAGAATAGTCTGAAGGTCTGACCCGAGTTTGGAGTTTGTAGAGTTAAAGCTCTAGGAGGAGTTAGAGTTGGAAATTTAAGTCTCACAAGAAAATAGCATAACAGTAAGTTGGCTTTTTCAAGCCAACTTAATAAGAGACAATAAACACTACAAAAAAAAAAAAGAAAAAAAAAAAGGTGTACATCAAGGACAATAATTATAAAGATAACATTAAAGAAATAGTTCTAAAAATCTTTTTAAATATAAAAAATATAATCATAAGAATAATCTACAGAAGAGGATTAGGGCCAAGCAATAATAAAAAAATCAAACCATCTCGAGATTAAAGTTGTTAAATTTCGAGAAAAAAGTGGAAATAAAATTGAGAATAAATTCGTAATTTAACAACTTTTTTATCTCGACTTTTTTCTCGAAATTTAACGACTTTTTTCTCGTAATTTAACGACTTTATTCTCAACATTTTATTTAGAATTTTTTCTCGAAATTTAACAAGTTTTTTCTCGTAATTCAATTAGTTTATTCTCGAAATTTAACAACTTTAATCTCGAGATGGTTTTATTTTTTTATTATTGCTTGGCCCTAATCCTCTTCCGTAATAATCATAATATAAACAATAGGCCGACATTTTTTCCCTGCATAACAGTACTGAAAAATTCAGTTTATGTTTTGTTATGAAAAAAAAAAGTCTTGATTAAAGGGCTAGTTCACCCAAAAATTAAAATTGTCACCCTCATGTCGTTCCACACCCGTGAGACCTTCATTCATCTTCAGAACACAAATTAAGATATTTTTGATGAAATCCGATGGCTCAGTGAGGCCTGCATTGATAATTAACACTTTCAATGCCCAGAAAGCAACTAAAAACATATTTAAAACTGGTCATGTGACTACAGTGGTTCAACATTAATGTCATGAAGCGACGAGAATACTTTTTGTGCGCCAAAAAAACAAAATAGCGACTTTATTCAACAATATCTAGTGATGAGTGATTTCAAAACACTGCTTCATGAATCTTTTGTTTCGAATCAGTGATTCAGAGCATGTATCAATTAGCCAAAGTCATGTGATTTCATTAAACAAGGCCTCGTTACGTCATAAGTGTTTCGAAATTTCAATGGTTCTCCACTGGGGGGCGTGACTTTAGAAGTTTAATACACGCTCTGAATGACTGATTTGAAACAAAAGATTCGTAAAGCTTCATGAATCAGTGTTTTGAAATCGCTTATCACTAGATATTGTTGCACAAAAAATATTCTCATTGCTTCATAACATTAATGTTGAACCACTGTAGTCACATGACCTGCTTTAAACACGTCTTTAGTTGCTTTCTGGGCACTGAAAGTGTTAATTATCAATGCAGGCCTCACTGAGCCATCGGATTTCATCAAAAATATCTTAATTTGTGTTCTGAAGATGAACAAAGGTCTTACATGATACCCTCAGAATTTTCATTTTTGTGTGAACTATGCCTTTAAGTCATAAAAGGCTTCACGTATACATATATATATATATGTATGTATATATATATTTCCTTTTGATTTTGGTGTGAAATATGATGTGTTTGTGACCCTCATACTGCACTGTCTTCATCACATACGGAGAGGTTTGAGCTTCTAAAATAAGTCATGTATTTATAAGATCACTCTCTCACTTTAATGTAGTTATGAAGCTTGTCCACTGCGGTCTGTTAGCCTGCTGAGAGTCATACATTAACAGTCCAGATATCACTTTCCTGCTCTGGGAAATCTGCTGAACGCCGGCAATCAATGAAGTGGATCTAAAGCCCTATCAATTTCCACGAGGCTTCATGATGCATGGATAGAGACATGGATGGATGAATACATAGACAAATAACCCTAACGATGCTGATAAAATGTATTAAAACCGTATAATGCAAGAACAGGCCAATGCAAAACTGCCTTTGTAGAATGTATCGGGTTCTCCAGCAAGTGTAAACAGCACATATTTAGTTTAGTAATTGTTCATCTTTTCGATTTCCGCAGTGAGAGCCAGCAACAGAGAGATGAGTATGAATCGTCCTGTCTGACCTCTGGTCCATCCCATCGCCCTGCAGTGTGAGGTCTGTGAGAATAGAGGTCCAGCGCTATCCCACACTCCATAAGGTAGACTAAACCCTTTATCTGTCTATTCCCAGCACAGGCTGCCCGGCCACAGCCGCTATCAACAGAGAGCCTGAAATATGCCTCACAGAAACCAAATCCAGCCTCAGCTCGGTCTCAAAATAGATTTCTCTTTCTTGTCTTTCACCTCTTGTTGTACACGGCACTGAAAAAGATTGTCTGGAAAACAACACCAGGGCCGGACAGATTCAACCTCGGGTTTCCTTTCAGCAGCATGTTCAGAGGAGATAACAACAAAGATTTATATTTCTATAGGAAGTATTTTCTGTGTGAAGGCCAATCAGCTTACAAAGGAAAGTTCTGGTTCAATATAACTTGAGCTTTATGCACAATCTGTTGCCGCTGAAAATCATTTAGACTTGTCCCTCAGTTTGTAAAAATAAGCAAAAAGAGTTATTTTTTAGTAATGCACTTTTACTATAGCCACAAAACTTTAACATCATACTAGCCACACACGAGGCGAGTGCGATACATAAATGTCAAGCGACATAAACTGTTTGTTCTCAGCTGATATTGTTCATTGAAGCTCACTGTATTATGTTGTGAGAAAGTTTATTACCTGCATTCAGATTTAGCATTTTCCTTCAGGTCAGTCCTGTGTTCAGAATAAAAAATCTGTTTAAATGTCTGATTTATTATCTTGTCTTTTTAGTTCACCCAAAAAATGAAAACAATGTCATTAATGACTCACCCTCATGTCGTTCCACACCTGTAAGACCTTCATTCATCTTCAGAACACAAGATATTTTTGATGAAATCTGCATATCCAGCAATGACATTTCCTCTCTCAAGATCCATTAGTGTACTAAAAACATATTTAAATCAGTTCTTGTGAGTTCAATATTAATATTATAAAGCCATGAGAATATTTTTGGCGCACCAAAAAAACTAAATAACGACTTATATAGTGATGGCCGATTTCAAAACACTGCTTCAGAGCGTTATGAATCGGCGTGTCAAATTTATTACAATTTTATCAAATTTATCAGCTGAATTTATTCAAATAACCCCATTCATAAGTATGTGAAGCATTGATTCTCAATACTGTGTGTGGTCACCTGATGATCCACGACTGTTTTTGTGTTTTGTGATGGTTGTTCATGAGTCTCTTGTTTGTTCTGAGCAGTTAAACTGAGCTCTGTTCTTCAGAAAAATCCTCCAGCTCCTGCAGATTCTTCAGTTTTCAAGCATTTTTGCATATTTGAAAACGTTTGAATTCAAATATCAAGGTAAATTGTACTTAATTTGTCTTTTGGGAAACATGCAAGTATCTTCTGTTGGTTCCGGAGGGCAGTACTAAATGAAAAACAACGATATTTAAACAAAATAAGATCTTCATCCTGTTCAAAAGTTTTAAAATGCATCGTGTTTCCTTCTGGAGCATCAGTGAATGTTTGAACCTTTTTTAATAGTTGTGTTTGAGTCAGTTGTCCTCAGTGTGAAAACACAGATCTCAAAATCACACAGTCACTGCTGGAAAGGGTTCAAATATGCAAAAATGCTTAAACTGAAGAGTCTTGTGAACTAAATGCAAACGTCTTTTATGTAAAATATCTTACTCAGGACAGTACTAAACAAAAAATAACATGCATTTTGTATGATCTCTCTTATTTTATTAAAATAATTCTCATTTTCACAGATTCTGCAAGTGGTTCACATACTTTTTCATGCCTCTCTCTCTCTCTCTCTCTCTCTCTCTATATAGGCTCTATATAGATATATGTGTGTGTACTGTATATATAAGTATATATGTCTATGTATGTACATGTATGCATATATATATATATCCCTCTACAGCACAGCGTTGCCCTCAGGCAATGGAAAGTTCTCTTAAGCCCTATGATAACAACCAATTAGAAAGGTTGAGAAAGTACCTAAGAACAGTTCAGTAAGGTGTTGGAGTCAATATCAAGCACCATTAAGAGGTGGGACGTCCTGTTCTGACACATGTGTGAGAAGAAGGCAATATTATTTGCTTTAGTAATCTTATTTAAAACGACATGAACTGTACATAAAAAACATATGTGTGTGTGTGTTTGAAGGTGTAGAGAAGCCTTTTGTCAGGTTTTCTGAAGTTTTTTTTTATTTTGCATGTTCAGAAGTTTCCTCAGGGCAACTTTGTGCGATAAGAGGTTTTGGATAATACCTCACATTGGCAACAATGTATTATAAGAAGGGAAGATGCAAGGTTCCTGGGTGTGCAGGAACACCCAAAGTGATGTGCAAAAATTGTAACGTACACCACTGTTTCACAGCAGAGAAGAACTGCTTTTTGAAGTTTCATACGCAGTGAAATCTTATTACATGAAGGACATTATATTGCATAGCACACTACATGATACAGACATATACATGTATCAAATTCAATATATCAATGTCTTTCAAGTGTTTTTCCCTTTTTACTTAATGATTTCTTGAATTTAAAAAAAAAAATAAAAAATTGATTTTGATGATAATTTTCTCTATGACTGTGGAAACAATAAAATGTTCCCAAATTAACTAAAAAATGATGTGGAATATATATTTTTTTCATGTGCCATCAACATGTGTGCAGTAGAGGGATAAATACAGTACAGTCCAAAAGTTTGGAACCACTAAGATTTTTAATGTTTTTAAAAGAAGTTTCATCTGCTCACCAAGGCTACATTTATTTAATTAAAAATACAGTAAAAAACAGTAATATTGTGAAATATTATTACAATTTAAAATAACTGTTTTCTATTTAAATATATTTGACAAAGTAATTTATTCCTGTGATCAAAGCTGAATTTTCAGCATCATTACTCCAGTCTTCAGAGTCACATGATCCTTCAGAAATCTTTCTAATATGCTGATCTGCTGCTCAAGAAACATTTAATGTGTACAATTGTACAAAATATGTGTGTACAATATTTTTTTGGGGATTCTTTGATGAATAGAAAGTTCAAAAGAACAGCATTTATCTGAAATACAAAGCTTCTGTAGCATTATACACTACTGTTCAAAAGTTTGGGGTCAGTAAGAATTTTTATTTTTATTTTTTTGAAAAGAAATTAAAGAAATGAATACTTTTATTCAGCAAGGATGCATTAAATCAATCAAAAGTGACAGTAAAGACATTTATAATGTTACAAAAGATTAGATTTCAGATAAACACTGTTATTTTGAACTTTCTATTCATCAAAGAATCCCCAAAAAAAATATTGTACACACATATTTTGTACAATTGTACACATTAAATGTTTCTTGAGCAGCAGATCAGCATATTAGAATGATTTCTGAAGGATCATGTGACTCTGAAGACTGGAGTAATGATGCTGAAAATTCAGCTTTGATCACAGGAATAAATTACTTTGTCAAATATATTCAAATAGAAAACAGTTATTTTAAATTGTAATAATATTTCACAATATTACTGTTTTTACTGTATTTTTAATTAAATAAATGTAGCCTTGGTGAGCAGACGAAACTTCTTTTAAAAACATTAAAAATCTTAGTGGTTCCAAACTTTTGGACTGTACTGTAGATACATACATACGTACATGTGTATATATTATGGGTGTCTATATTTACATGTGGGCGTTCATTTTTCAAGATTTTTTTGTAATTTATTAATTATTAATCATAAATGTCATTAAATATTTAGGAGTTGCATCACATGAACTATGAACATCTTTAACTTACATCATAAAATCTCAAATTATTTGATGTTTTAGTAAGACTGACTGATCACATGACTTTCATTTGAAAAGTTTTTAAAACATCAACATGCAGTTTTTTATTGAATTTTTTGAAAATAATACTAAAAGGTTATTTAAAAATGAAGCTTTTCTTTTATTCTTTTAATGAGATCAGGACAGTTGTATCACGCTGACATTGACTTTATATGTGTAAGTCATTGCACAAGTGAGCTTCACGTTGCTGTTTTAAACTCTCCAGAACGCCCAAAAATTTTCCACAGTAAGTGAGTTACAGCAAACACAATTTTCATTTGACAAGCTCGGCTATTTAACTGAGGAAGGAGCCGACATTAGTGTCACTGTCGATAGAGCTTAACTTGTTTTGAAGCCAAAAGACTCCTTTAAAGATTCAGACAGCGAGTATCTGCAAACAGTTTGAGAAGCACAACGATTGACTGGAGCTGAACTTTATGGGCCGAGGCGAGTAACCGGCCCTTCAAATCAGCACTAATAACCAATCGCTCAAGCGTAAAGTGAGCCGTCACAGAACATTTCGTCTTCGCATATTCTTAAAATCTTTATTGGGCAGTGCAGCCACATATCAAAACTCATTAGGGAAAGGCCTTGCTAATTTAGATTTAATAAAAGTGACGTACTGTTGCACAAAGTCACCATGACTTCCCTCATTAAGACGTTAAGACACAACTAAGTTTGAATAGTTTCAGGATTTCTGTCAAAGTGACAGTGGGAATCTTGCTCTACGTGTCGCAGGTTTCGTGGCTGGAAGAACAAACAAGACTGAACTTTTGTTCGCTCATAAATATGCAGCGCTACTTTTTAACCCTTGTGCGGTCTTTGGGGTCTTTTTGACCCGCAAATGATGTTTGCTCAGATAAAAAAAAAATGTTCTCTTTGTCCAAATGGTATGAGACTTTGTACGGTGGTTAACACTTTTAAGATCTACAAATAAAAAAATAAATAAAATAAAATAAATTGGAGTGATATCTTGTTTTTATGTTAGTGTAAAAAGAAAAAGTTACGTTCGTGGTCTTTGGGGTCTCTGGGAAACAAAATGTAATTTTGTAACAATATAATATATTTTTTTAAAAACCAATATAATTTTATTCTGTTTATTAATGTTTTTTCTCAACATTTGTGCAGTTTTTGGAGGATTCTTGATATCTTTTAAATTTATATAAATCAATTAAAAAATATTTTTTTGAAATATTTTTGCATGAACAGCTTTTTATGTAAAATTCACTTTATAAAAGTCCCAGATTTCTAACTTTTGTTCATGTGGATAACATAAATTTGACATGGTTTAGTGTAAGATTTTTGCCCATCTTTTGAAAAATGCAGTTTTAAAAGTAAAAAAAAATATCACTTTTACCAGTAGATGGCTCCAGAGCTCCACTATTTGCTATTTGAATGACTGAAAGACATCTTTTCACAAGTTTTTTTTTTTTTTTTCCAGTTGGATTCATATCTAAATGTTATTAAATCACACTTATAACAATAAAAAATACTTTGTCAAAGTTTAGCATTTTTTGTGCAGGGCAAAATCAGTTTTTCAATAATAATAATTTATAATAAAATAATAAAATAAATAGTTTTTATTTTTGTGTGCGCGCGCGCGTGTGTGAGCATGTCCATTTTGTATTGGGGATGTTTTTGCATTTTTGGAATTGTGCCACTTCATTTCTGTCTATGTGTGTTGTGCGTTGTTTCTGATTTTGAGAATGGATTTCAATTTCTAAAAGTGGGTTACATTATTGATGATATTATTGAAAAACTGATTTTTTTTTCAGTACAAAAAATGATAAACTTTGACAAAAAGTAATTTTTATTGTTATAATTGTGATTTCATAATATTTAGATATGAATCCAACTGAAAAAAAAAAAAAAAACTTGTGAAAAGATAGTCAAGAAAGTCAAATAGCAAATAGTGGAGCTCTGCAGCATCTACAGGTAAAAATGTTAGTTTTCTTACTTTTATAACTGCATTTTCCAAAAGATGGACAAAAACCATGTCAAATTATCCATGTTATCCACATGAATGAAAGTTAGAAATCTGGGCATTTTATAAAGTGAATTTTACATAAAAAGCTGCTTTTGCATAAAAACCTATTCAAAAAAAATATTTTTTAATTTATTTATATAAATTTAAAATATATCACAAATCCTCCAAAAAACTGCACAAATGTTAAGTAAAAATATTAATAAACAGAATAAAATTACATTGATTTTTAAAAAATATATAATATTTTTACAAAATTGCATTTTGTTGCCGGGGTCTCCAGAGACCCCGAAGTCCACGAGTGCAGTCCTTTAAACGAAGACCGCACAAGGGTTAAGACCTGCTGTTGAACCCTTTAGAATACTATTTATGCAAGTGCTTTTTTGACTGAGGAAACATGAGCGATGCTAACTAATTAATAGAGTTTCTACTGGAATATAGTCTACATTTCTACATGCTGTTTGCATGAGATGGCAGGCTTTTCATAAAACCCTTGTAGATTTGAGGAAAAGTTGAGTTCATTATTTTTTGGGATAGAGTTCTGACATCCTGCTTTGTTCAAAGACTTCATGAAACAGCAGATGACGAGTAAGATCTATTTAGAGGCGCACAGCTTGCTTTTCCCAGTAAATGCAAGGAAATAAATCTTTAGAACATGATATTTAGACGAAGCTGATGTTAAGTCTGAGCATCGGATTGAAAATGAAAACAAAGCGGCACTTTGTTGAAAACGAAGTGATTTTTATGCTTAAAAACAGAGTTCTGAATGCTCTCGATAATCTCTTGAGCTGAGGTGATTTATTTCTTCATTTGTGTTTGAAAGGTCGGAGGCGTAATGAAGATGAGTGTGACTGAAGTTCATTAATCAGACAGTGCGTCTCAGCGCTGTCAGGACCACTGGCATTTCAAATCAAACACATCAGGACCTCAAATCAAATTATGTAAAAGGCCAAGAGGCAATGACATTATTGCAAACATTTGATTTTTAATTCCAAGACAAACAATGTGTATTGTGAAGAAATAAGTGAACTATTGAGTGTGATGTTACACCTGAACATTAGCCATCATTTTATATGAAACTCCTTTTTGTATGTCATAGTGTTTATTATTTATGACAAAATACAGTCGGCATGACTGATGAAAGTGGGGAAGTAATTATTTACAGTCACAAACAGATATGTAACACTCTCAAGAACATCATTTAGATTTTAAAGGATTAGTTCACTTCTGAATTAAAATTTCCTGATAATTTACTCACCCCCACGTCATCCAAGATGTTTTTGTCTTTCTTTCTTCAGTGGAAAAGAAATGAAGGTTTTTGAGGAAAACATTCCAGGATTTTTCTCCATATAGTGGACTTCACTGGGGTTCAACGGGTTGAAGGTCCAAATGTCAGTTTCAGTGCAGCTTCAAAGAGCTCGACATGATCCCAGACGAGGAATAAGAGTCTCATCTAGAGAAACCAATCACCATTTTCTAAAAAAATTAAAATGATATACTTTTTAACCACAAATGCTTGTCTTGCACTGCTCTGTGATGAGCCATGCATTACGTAATCACGTTGGAAAGGTCACATGTGACGTAGAAGAACCGAGCAAGTGTTTACAAAGTGAACATACAAAGATTAAGTCAAACGCTCCTTTACAAAAAAAAAAAAAAAAAAAAGTAAACAATGAAGTTAGAGGAGAAAATGAGATGGAGTTTTTCGGCCTACGTCGGCGTGACCTTTCCAACATGATTACGTCATGTGTGGCACATCACAGAGCAGTGCAAGATGAAGATTTGTGGTTACAAATTTTTTTTTTTTTTTTTTTAGGAAACAACTGATGGTTTCTCTAGATCAGACTCTTATTCCTCGTCTGGGATCATGTAGAGCTCTTTGAAGCTGCACTGAAACTGACATTTGGACCTTCAACCCGTTGAACCCCAGTGAAGTCCAATATATGGAGAAAAATCCTGGAATGTTTTCCTCAAAAACCTTAAAGGGTTAGTTCACCCAAAAATGAAAATTGTGTCATTAATTACTCACCCTCATGTCATTCCACACCCATTCGTTCATCTTCAGAACACAAATGAAGATATTTTTGATGAAATCCGATGGTTCAGTGAAGCCTGCATTGACAGCAAGATAATCAACACTTTCAGTGTCCAGAAAGCAGTTAAAGACATGTTTAAAACAGGTCATATGACTGCAGTGGTTCAACCTTAAAGGTGCTAAAGAGGATGTTTTGTTTTATAAGTTTTACCAATATTACTTGAAACTGTCTTTACTAACTGATAAAAGACTATTTATTAGGTACACTGAAAGGAATAATATTAATATACATCATCTGTGCACGAGGTAGGGCCTTAAAAACATCAGCCAATCGTTTACGCGATCATCGTGTAAACGATTGGCCCTCTGGCTTGTCAATCACTGCCGTGACGTTCCTTGTGCGAGACGAGCGCGGCTGCGCGCTCCAGTAACTTTCCACACTCCTCAGGCGCCGCATGCCATGTTTTTGTCAGGAGACAGGAGTAACAACTGCAGATTATGAGTTACCTGCGGTGAGTCCGACATAATGAATCCACGAACACGACACAGCGAATGCCGGCGGTAAACACTCGTGTTCCGGTACTCGTGCACGAGTTTTGGGAGGCGTTCCCTTGAAATGAGCTGTGAAGGAGGGGGGTTGTTCTTACGCATGCGCTCATTTCAAAAACTCAGTCTTTGGTTTCTCAGTCGACGAAAAGATCCTCTTTAGCACCTTTAATGTCATGGAGCGACGAAAATAATTTTTGTGCACCAAAAAACAAAATAACGACTTTATTCAACAATATCTAGTGATGGACGATTTCAAAACACTGATTCATGAAGCTTTACGAACCTTTTGTTTCGAATCAGTGATTAAGAGCGTGTATCAAACTGACAAAGTCACGCCCCCCAGTGGAGAACCATTGAAATTTCAAAACACTCATGATGTGACGAAGCCTCATTTCCTGAAATCATGTGACTTTGGCAGTTTGATACAAACTCTGAACAACTGATTCAAAACAAAAGATTCATGAAGCAGTGTTTTGAAATCACCCATCACTAGATATTGTTGAATAAAGTCGTTATTTTGTTTTTTTGGTGCACAAAAAGTATTCTCGTCACTTCATAACATTAAGGTTGAACCACTGTAGTCACATGACCTGTTTTAAATATGTCTTTAGTAGCTTTCTGGACACTGAAAGTGTTAATTATCTTACTGTCAATGGAGGCCTCACCGAGCCATCGGATTTTATCAAAAATATCTTAATTTGTGTTCTGAAGATGAACAAAGGTCTTACGGGTGTGAAATGACATGAGGGTGAGTCATTAATGACAGAATTTCATTTTTGGGTGAACTAACCCTTTAATTTCTTTTTGACTGAAGAAAGAAAGACATGAACATCTTGGATGGCATGATGGTGAGTAAATTATCAGGAAATTTTAATTCAGAAGTGAACTAATCCTTTAAAGATGATTATATTCTTGTTTTAAAGTATCTCCCCATATTGATTTATACTCTATAAAGTTATCACAAAAATCTGAATCAGCACAACTGTTTTCAACACTGATGATAATCATAAATGTTTCTTGAGCAGCAGATCATCATATTATAATGATTTCTGAAGGATCATGTGACACTGAAGACTGGAGTAATGATGCTGAAAATTCAGCTTTGATCACAGGAATAAATTACATTTTAAAGTATATTAAAATAGAAAACCATTATTTTAAATTGTAATAATATTTCATATTATTACAGTGTTTTCTTGATCAAATAAATGCAGACTTGGTGCACATAAGACACTTCATTCATAAACATGAAATAAATTGAAACTGTAGTATAGATATATTACCACAAGACAATGTTAAACATTTAAAATAACTACCTCATTTTATTTGCCTAGCTATATAACATCGTTCAAACGAATCAGTGGTTCTTTACTGAGAGGTTGGCGATGCTTGATCTCTTCACATGACTGTAATCTGCTCTCCTAAAGCCATTTCACTGCTTTCTGTCCAGAAGGGGGCGCTCATGAACCGCTGTACTCTGTGTATCGGCTCTGATTTTTGATCCATAAGCATTATTATGGACGTGGTGACCCTCTGTAACCTCCACGGGTTCCTCCTTAAACAGATGGACGCTTTCTGTCATAGGCTCTGACTGCTGAGGAGTAAATGAGGACCTTTCACTTGTGAGGGACGACGGGAACATCGGCTCTCCTCACGAGCCAATCACCTCCCTCTCATCTGATCGCTCAAGGGAGTCACTCCTTGTAATTGCCTGGATTCACTTTGACTGGAGGAAGTCAGGTAAGAGTGAGCTAATTAGCTAAAGCATCAAGATCCGGCCCCCTATAAAGAGATCCACGGAAGCTGGAACACTCCATATCCAATTACTTCCAAGGATGTAAGGAGCGCGGCATTCAGGGGATTATGGGTTATGAGCCAGACTCTTGGGTGTGTGCAGTTTGACATCACTGCCCTTTGGATTCGGAGCTGCTCCGCTCTTTAGGAGAGCTCAAAAACAAGGCCAGGTGCTGAAGGACACTCCAGCTTCCATAGGAAGAATATAATCGAGGATTCGCCTCAATCCATGCACAGCTGAACTCTCGGTGGTGCTGCGTGAAGAAGACAGCAGGATGAAAAACATCTCCAGGGCACCACAGAGAGATCTAATTAATCTGTTTAGGGCTTTGTGTGATGTTTAGAAAATCTCAGAACATCCGAAAAATGGAGGAGTAAATAAAGTCTACTGGGAAACAAAAGTACATAAAAACGACAACAGCACAAAATAATGGTATTCCAGAGAATATCTGTGTTTGTCGATGTGAAAACCACAGCCATTTGTCAAATGTAGGCTGAATGACAGTGATGGCGTCTGCATAAAGCTGGAGAATTGATGCCGGCCACACACGGCTCTCCGGATAAGTGCTCTGATGGAACGGTTGGGGCTTCCCAAAAATAGAGGAACGAGGGAGGAAAACAGGACACGTACGCTCGTGCCGCGACCTTTCCGTGCTCCTGCATCTGTGCATGTGTTGTTTGTCTCATCCAAGTTCAAAAACATCTAAATCAGTAAAAGCTGCATGAGAGGGACTCGAGCTTCGCTTTTAATGGAGCTGATGAGTGCATTTAAAGAGATGTTCTGAGCTGAGCTCAACTGTGGCATGATTATTGCCATAAATAAATAAATACCCAAATATTGTATGGTTTATCCCATATATAAATATTTATATAGATAGATAGATTATTCAGACACTATATATATATATATATATATATTTTTTTTTTACTAGTGGGTTCAGGACACTATAGTTCATTTATGTAAGTGTTGATAGCAAAATAAAGTAAACTCTGACATATTATACCCAAAAATTCTTCATACAGTGGACTACCAGTAATTTTAATGTTTATGAAATAAGTTTCTTCTGCTCATCAAGGCTGCATTTGATTAAATTTTATTGAAAATACAGAAAACAAAAACAGTAATATTTGTGAAATATTATTACAATTTAAAATAATTGTTCTCTATTTTAATATACTTAAAAATAGAATTTTTTTTTGAAACCTGTGATACTTTTTAAAGGATTCATTGATGAATAAAAGGTTAAAAAGAACACGGTTATTCAAAATAGAAATCTTTTCTAACAATATGTTTTTACTATCACTTTTTATCAATTTAACACATCCTTGCTGAATAAAAGTATTAATTTTTTTTTCAAAAAAAAAAAAAAAATAAAACTGACCCTAAACTTTTGAACAATACAAAAGATTTCTGTTTTAAATAAATGCTCTTTTTTTTTTTTTACTTTTTTAAAACTTTTTTTTTCACCAAAGAATCATGAAAAAAGCATTGCATGTTATTAAATAAAGCTAAACAATATAAATAAAGCTAACAATATGTTTTTACTCTCACTTTTTATCAATTTAACACACCCTTGCTGAGTAAAAGTATTAATTAAAAAAAAGAAAGAAAACTGACCCTAAACTTTTGAATGATACAAAAGATTTCTATTTTAAATAAATGCTTTTTTAAACTTTTTTTTTCACCAAAGAATCATAAAAAAGCATTGCATGTTATTAAATAAAGCTAAATTTATAATAAATAATCATATTAACTTTTTAAAACTTTTTTTCACCAAAGAATCATGAAAAAACATTGCATGTTATTAAATAAATAAATAAATAAATAAACAATATAAATAAAGCTAACAATATATGTTTTTACTATCACTTTTTATCAATTTAACACACCCTTGCTGAATAAAAGTATTATTTTTTTTTCAAAAAAAAAGAAAGAAAACTGACCCTAAACTTTTGAACGATACAAAAGATTTCTATTTTAAATAAATGCTGCTCTTTTTTTTTTTTTTTTACTTTTTACTCACCAAAGAATCATGAAAAAATTGCATGTTATTAAATAAAGCTAAATTGATAATAAATGATCATATTAGAATGATTTCTGAAGGATCATGTGACACTTAAGACTGGAGTAATGATGCTGAAAATTCAGCTTTGATCACAGAAAAAAATTATATTTTAAAGTATATTAAAAAATTAAAACCATTATTTTAAATTGTAATAATATTTCACAATTTTATTGTTATTTCTGTATTTTTGATCAAACAAATGCAGCCTTGTTGAGCAGAAGAGACTTCTTTCAAAAACATTAAAAATAGTAATGTTTGCAAACTTTTGACCGGCACTTGGGATATTCAGAAACGCAGCAACATAGTACGCAAAAAAAAACACAATGTTGAAATTCACATTTAAGTGACAGAAGCCTCTTTGTAAAAACGCTTTACATGTTCATGTTCAGTTCACTTAGATTTCAGTCCATCTTAAGTGTCTATATTAAAAATTCATAATGAATCGAGGGCTGTTCGACGACAAGGGGAAACACAATCATTAGCTATTATTAATTCATGTTCGAGAGACCAAATGTCTGACAAGCATTTGAAAATAATTTTTCATACTTATAGCTCAAGGAAATAGAAAAAGTGCAGTGGGAACCGATCATGTGTAATAAAGCTTTAGTTTCCCTCAGCAATAAGCGGGAAAAAAAGAAAAAAATCACCTTACAAATTGCACAACAGAAAAGCATTAGCGACGCTTGACTGTGCCGCCAGAAGAGCGTTTTCTCCTCTTCAGTCGTGAGATGCAAACTCACACATCTGCACACGAAACACATACATGCAGCGCTGTGATGGTTAATTAGAGTTCACAAGCTCTGTGCAAAAACAGCAACACGGCTCGACACGTTCACAGCTGCTCAGTCTGGTTACCAGTCAACTCAAAGCGATTACAAAAAACCCCATGCATTAGAATAATATGAACCATTAGAGATGGGAAAACACCGCAGACTGACTCAGACCGCCAGGGGACACAGATCTACTGCGGTCTCCAGCTTAAGCAGGAAAAGCCCGAAGGTTTGAAAGGACGTGTGTGGCATAAATGAGAGGAAACGTCTAACAAAGGCGTTTATTTCTCCCACGATTCCTCTCTTAATTAGCAGACGTGCTGAAAGTTGAAGATTTTGGAAGCACTGGCCTAAATTGTTGAACTAATAAATTAGTCTGGTTGCATTTTTTGTTGTCGTTTTTTTATTTAAAAATAGCAAGTTATTCAAACATTTACAGGATATGTGAACAAAAGATTCTATGCAACCGTTTCTGCAGCCTATACAGAAGAGAAAAGAAATATATTCATGTTATTTATAAGGTTTTTCTTTTTTACAAATTAGAGGTGAAACGAGAAAAAGAAAATGTATGTTGACAGTTCAAGTCCTCGGTTCAGCAGACCCTGATTTTTACCCGATGCAGCAGCTCAGAGTCACGTTGTGTGGTTCGTACACACACTCCGACATGTGCTCGTGTGTACACATACTAAAACATACTACACACACACCAAAGTCTTGAGGTTCTCCAGGTCTCCAAGTGTTTTCTGAGATTTAAATCCCATGGGGCTGGATGGATGGACACGGAGAGCTGGCAGGTGATTGGTTGTGACCCCTCGGGTCCATCGGTCGTGTTGTTTCTAGCGAGAAGCCCAACCCGTGTCTCTACGCTGTCTTAATGCCCTCAAACCCGCAGAACTTCCAGCGTTTCTCCAAACTAGCCCCGACACCCGTCAACTCCTGCTTGAAGGTGCAGGGCAGCCGACCCAAAAGAGTCTCCACTTCTGTGGTACTGATCTGAAACAACAAGAACATCAATGTTTAGACTGATCCAAACTCTGAGACTACCAGTGGAGATGCTTCCATTTTTAACTTTTTTTTAACCATTAAATGCATACCTCGGGTCTTTAGTGAACCGGGGCATCATTCACTACCCTCCTCCTTGTTCATTTTTTAAAGTTAGACATCAACCTTCTTGGTATTCCTCAATCAATTCATTATAAAGAATATAAAAATTAAAAAAATAAAATCATAAAATTATAAAAGAATGCCTATTTTTGTATTCATTTTTTGTAAAAATTGTATAGGGTCGCTAACGACCCGAGGTGTGAATGAATGTACGTATTTTTTCGCAATCAAAACCTGTTACTGGATTGATCTGGTGAAGCTGTTAGCGATTTTGAAGATGTTGAAAATTATATAGTTTTGAGAATACGTTTGAGATCGCGAATGGGCTCATACATAAAATTATTTGCCATTATTTGCTGAATTTACTGGGAAATGAGGAAACATCTGCTCAAACTGAGCCCTTTCGAGCTCCAAAAGGTAACCAAATATGCTTTATTTTATTCTTCTATAATTGTTACTCTAATATCAGAGGAGTTTTATAATATCACGTAGAGATCCCTCCGTGTTAGATATATATCCGGGTCGATAAAGACCCGAATATGTAAGAACGATTGGCGAAAAAGTCATGCATTTAAGGGCTAAAAGGAATATTTAATTCATGTTAATTTAGCACTTTTCACAATACAGATCCAAAGCATAATGACTCTGAGCTCCAGTGAGTACACTGTAAAAAAGAATTGTTGGTTCAACTTAAAAAGTAAGTTACCTGGTTGCCTTAATTTTGAGTTCATTGAAATTAAAATATAAAAAGTTAATACAATGAAGGCGATTGGTTTAATCTGCAGAAACTCAAAATATTATGCTATCTGGACCACATTAATTATCCAAGTTGATTTGAAAAAAGACAAAGGTTTGTGATAACAAATCATGAAAATAATTTTTTACAGTGCAGACCCAGACTCTGTATGAAGGGAAAATGTGAGATGTTTGGAGAAAAAACTTGTAGGGAACCAGACTCATCTTCCTCTAGCAGCAAAAATAATGTCATATGATAATCATATACAGCTCTATGATAGTTGAAATGATGCTATCTTTCAACGCATTAAGAGGCCGTTCACACAGAACACGTTTTTCCATTCCACTGCGGTACATTACCATTGTTTTTCCATGTAAACGTGGTAGACAGATGTGTTTGACCATTGCGCTTATGTCTTTTGCAGCGTCTCCCACGTGACATGGCATTTAAAAAAAGTGGCGCTCAAGTTAAAAGAAGGAAAAAACCGCATCTCTAGACCAATGATACCAAGTCCGCTGTTTTAACACTGTTGCCGTAAAAAAGAGTTGCAGACAACACAACGGCTTTCTGGCTTTTACTGTCACAAAACATTCACACATCAGCACCAAAACACCAGTAAATTCTGTGATGTCAGTCATTGGAAATGATCGTTAAACGCTGTGCTGTTGTCTTCATTTGCCCGCATGAGGAGTAGCTCTTTAGTTTTACTTTCTGTTCAGTTTGACAAAATTTTTTTGAGTGACAGGCATAATGGATGATCAAACAGAATATGTTTTTGCTCTTAAAAACATGAGATGCACATAATGGCATCCAACTGCAAAGCCGCAGTGCTGACGAATGGAAAAGAAAGTTGAGCGCGACACGCTGAAAAAGCATGGCGCAATGGTCAAAGAAGTCCATCTTGCGCATATTTACACAGAAAAACTATTAAAAAGCAACAGAGCTTACAGCGCGCAGTTATCTCATAATGTCCTTATAAAGTTTATGATTGGCCTTCTTACATCAGTGCATTCTGACTTCATACATGCTCACCGGTAGATTACACCGCTATTCTTCATTACTGCTAATGATACAAGGCACTCCAGCAATTTTCTGGGATCAACGGTGTGGGTAAGATGATCTCTTACCCATAATTTACCAGTAAAGACTTAATGTTTGAAAGGGGCTATACACGGCCATCCTGCAATATGGCCTTGATGTGTTTTCCTACATGGTTGTATAAGAAATGAAAACTGTTCCCAAACATAAAACATGCTAAAAACATAATAATCACAGCAATTATGATCCAATCATAGCCTCTTAAGCATTTGCCTATTAAAATCCAAACAATTACTTTTTTTATTAGTGTATATTAGCAGCCTTGTCATGTCAAGTTCTGGGTAAAATACAAGCTGAGCTCAATCAACAGCTTTTGTGGCATAATGTTGATTACTTTATTGACTTTATTCAAAGAAAAATCTGGGTCAGAGTGACTTACAATGGAAGCGAATGAGGCCAATCTGTAAACATTTCAATAGTTTATAAACAAGACTTTGGAAAACAACTTAAAAAAAAAATGCAAATTATTGCCTAAAACCCTAAAATGACTATAAAAATGACTAGAACATTTTTAAATAATACAATATACAATGTTTTATTAATTAATTGTATGAATTTATAAAATAAGTTTCACGTCTGCTTTTAAATCCTTCAAAAATTGGCCACATTTTTTTATTACTATTATTTATTTTTTAAAGAAAATGAGGGATGATTAGAAATGAGTTTTGTGGCAACACCATAAATGCTGTTGACTGAGCTTAATCTGATGGTCTGGACACTATCGCAGCTTTCATTGGCCAAGGACCGCCCAATCACGGTTCATTTTGTTTCACGTCATGTTTAGGGGCGTGAAAATGTAAAGTCGATGCCTCTACGATAACAGACCGGCGTGCATCTAATAAAATATTCAGTAAGAACATTTGGCCATCTGTACAAAGAGCCAAATGATTAATGTCACAGATGTTCTCGTTTGATCACTGACCCTGAAATAGTGCAGAATCTTAAATATTTCATGCAGTTTTCTAAAACTTCCAAGGTTTAAATCCAATTTTGATGTGGACCCCACTGTGTACCATGAATCTCAGAACTCATGCGAGGTGAATTGTGTTCTTCACAGGATCGTGAAACCCACTTGCACCAGCTTATCGAGTGCCAGGCAGGGTGACGTGAATGGCGGTTTATCAATTAAAGCCTCCCACTGGAGTGTATTGTTTTTAGTGAAAACAAGCGGGAGTGTTGATGAAGATATGAAGGCATGTGTGCGCTGCGGAGAGGGAGAGCGTGGGCACTGACAGCCGGAGGGCTTCAACTCAAAACTGAAAAGATATAGAGCCTCATTTTCACCCTCCATCTGTAAGTGTAAATTAGTCACTGTGTGACAGCAAATGGAGAGCGAGAGAGAGATAAAGCTGGAGAGATGAAGGAAAATAAAGGGTAATCAACACTGTGCTATAGGAAGATGAGCGGTTTATTTCAGCATTAAACATTTTGGCAAGAAAAGCTTGAGGACCGTGTTTGAGAACCGGAAGATGAAAACACACACATGAAATAGGTTTGTGTGTGTGTGTGAGCTGTGCTTACACCATGAGCACTTTCTGTCTGCTCAAGGGCTGTTTACTCAGCAGAACATTAGAATGGTAAGCAGAGCGCCATACATGCTTTCAGCGTGTGTGTGTGTGTGTGTGTGTGCAGGTGCTGTGAACAGCAGTAAATACATTCAGTCCTGTCCGTGTGTGTGCGTTTGTCAAGGTTATAGTCATCAGTTAAAGCTTTCATGAAGACTGAAACGGATAAAATCAAATAATAATGGTGCTTGCAAAAAACTAAAAAATCAACTGAAATTATAAATGAGCACTAGAATACAAACTAAAACCCAATTACAGAGGGCACACATTTTTAATTAATGCTGGATGGTGTGATTTAGTAATTATAAAGTGCAACATGTAAAAAACTTTTGTCAAATTAGAAAATTGCAACAATTAACCATTCAGCAGATGATGCCAGCAAATAATGACTGTGAAATGTTGCAGAAACCCCCAAAATAAATTAGAGCCTACTTTAGTTGATCCAAACTGCCTAAGAAGAAACACTTGAATATATTTCAGTTGTCTGTATCATGAACTGCACAAACTTTGCGACAAGTTTAATTCTCCTGTGTGGGCTATTTGACTTCAAAATCCCCGGAGAAGCCACAGTTTACTGCTAAACATGACACATTCAACTGCAGCTGTATTCTTATGAATGTCACAAATAAAACTTAAACTTAAAGTGCTCCTATTATCCTTTTTTTGGTGCATGTGCATGATAAATAAAGTTATTGTCTTCTAAAAAAACGTCCTGTTACACACTTATGCAACAATGTAACAAATTTGCATAATAGCAGCCTATGGTCTTCATTGGCTGTCTGTGAACAGTGTCTGTTTTGAGCCTCAAACACTGTAGTTGTAGCTGAGACTGGAAGAGCTTGGTTCGTATTATTGACGCTGTTAATGTGCTTCAAAAGGATGAGGAATTGATTTTAAAAAAACAGCATCACAGTTATCGTTCGTATCACTGCTTATCAAGTGCTGAGGAAGATCTGGAGCTGAAATTCAGATATGGCAATGGGCATTTGGTTTGCAACACGTGCTGTAAGCAGTAGACCAATCACAACAGACTGGGCCATCTGACCAATCAGAGTAGAGTAGACTCTCTGAAAGGAGGGCTTAGAGAGACCAAATCTTTGAAGAACTGTTTTCAGATTGTATATTATCAGAAAATTAAAGTGTTTTTTGACCTTGTGTAAACCTGTTATAGAAGACCTCCAGAACAAAACGAATAACCTTTAAAATAGCATAATTGGGGCACTATATACTCTGATGGTATCATTTTATGGCGCAGTTTCTGCTGAAGTTTATCATAGTAAGATGGAGTGGCTAATGATCAGTGTTGGGCAGTAACGTGTTACTAGTTACTTTTGACAGTAACTAATACTGTAATGCATTACTTTTTAAATAAATTAACTCCGTTACCATATGGTGGGTTGTACGTTACTTTTTTAAATGAATTAATTTTGGCTGAAGTGCAGCCTACAGCCTAACCTGTTTACAACAGCGATGCATTGTAGGATTGGTGGATGCCAACCACTTTAAACTCGAAGACGCACTGTGGACGTGTTCCCGTTTATTCAAGTATTTTTCGGCAGTCATGGCGAGTCAAGACGAATTTCTCAAAGTGGAAATATGCTCATTATTTCACTTTAGTTGAGCATAAAGACAAAAACCTTTTAGTCAAATGTAAGCTGTGTCTTTCTGGTTCGAAGGTCCTATCTACTGCGATAAACATGTGACATGCTGGATCGAAAATATGTGAAATAAGTTTTTCTAGTCGACTAGTTGTTCATTTAAGCCATTAGTTGACTAATCACATTTATATTAATTTAATTTCTTAAATACTGGAGAGAATAAACTAATAATGAGCGTTTATGTAAAATAGGCTATGCACTCAAGTGCACGCATAACGCTTGCCATAAAGAACCGGCAAAAGTCATGATTATGATTATGACAAAAAACAGCAAGGAGACATTTTAATCATTTATTAATAAAGTAATGTTTTCTGAATCAGTGTCGGCTGCAAAGATGAAGTTGACATTACTGACTCTCATCATCTCCGCATATACTGGAAGGCTAGAGAGAAAATGCACATTTCATTCGGATTACATAATCAGAGTGGACTCATTTAGTTTTTAATTATTTAGTAGATATTTCAAGCTTTCTATATATATTTTTTCATGCCTGCAAGGCAAGCAGTCTATAGGCTGAGTTTCGGTTAATTTAGCCTATAAGTCGTGCTCCAGTTCGCGCGCAAGTGATCGCGCCGGCGCATCCATGATTATATTGTCTGCTATATTTGCTTCTTATTTATTAAATCCAGGCAATTGGTTGATGAAACATTGATTAAAATTAAGATACAATTTTTTACAAAACGAAATTCACTTTAAAGAGAGGCTTTCTATAAAACAAAACTTAATGAAGTGGTCAAAATCATGTCTGACCCACTCTATGACTCCCGATATATTGCGCATTTTATGATGCATCTTACTCATGCTCTTCACTTTTCATAATCAAGTAAATGAATTTAAAACATAACATAGGATATACTATTTAAACATATATATGAAACTACATTTTCTTTAATGACAGTACAGAGAAATTTCATAAGCAAGAGCGAATCATGAGTCACGAGTCGGATCAAGAATGATTTATTCTTAGACATATTTAATAATGGTGCATTCAAGTTATTTGACATATTTACTTTTTTTAAAAGTAATGCAATAGTTACTTTCCCTATTAAATAGTTACTTTTATAATGATGTAACTCAGTTACGTATTTGTGAGAAGTAACTAGTAACTAATTACTTTTTAAAGTAACATGCCCAATAACTACTGCTAATGATGCATCTGGAATAAAACATCTGAAGATAAATAAAACTAAATAATAATGAACTAAACTGAAAATAAATAATGATATTCTCTGAACTGTAAATCCTAGTGTGTGTGTGTGTTTCATACCTTAGTGTCCAGCCGCTGTAAATAGGAACATATATATTCAATACTGGCTCCAAAAGGATGGACGTGAAGAAACGTTGAGATGATTCCTGTGGAAGCAAAGCCAAAGATAAAATAACTCATCAATATAATATAAACCTAATATCTGTTCCAAAACCTTTGATGTCTCTATTAAATTGATTTTTTTCTCAATTTCTGGGAATGAAATGAGTAATTCCAGCCATTCAGCATTACAGTATAATTGAAAGTCACCATTTTTAACATTTAATAGGCTTAAAAATATAAATATTTTTTTGATAAATATACATAAATTGAGTGTACTTACGTTAATATATTTATATAAATATTCTTTGAAGAACATTTTGGCATTTCTTGCCCCACATAGGATACAATGCTGCCTCAGATCCTGGCCCAAATGAGGTATCTTAGAAGACCGAATAATTATTAAAATGAGAGTGTGCCTACGAGGCCTTAAAAAGCCGTCTAAGTAGGCAGCTCACTTGGTTTTGGAACAGAGCACTACTGCATCAGCGCTGATTTGCAAATGATTCCAAGTACTTGAGGTGTTTTCCCTGAAGTGGATGTCCTCATCGGCTAACTCTGCCTCTTGAACTTTCCACATGATAAGTGTTTAATTGCAGTTTTGATGCTGTTTGGCGTAATCAAGGTTGTTCTTCGGCCTGCCGAGTGCTTCATTCACACACTCAAACATATGGAATAACAATAACAGCTGCTATTAGCACTTCTGGCTCGAATGTGATTGAGAATAACTCAATTATTCTGAATGCATTACGGTATGATCAGGGAAGCAAAGCAGCTCTCCAGAGAGAAGCGCACAGGTGCCGCAAAGTCAATATTCCATTAGTCTTGATGGACTGTAGACAAAGATTATATATTATACATGGTTTCATTGCAGTGTGTTTGGATACCTTTCCATTTACACACATTGATCTAAAGCCAAACACTGTAAGGTGAAAGAAAATGGACCTTTCATAATAATGTAATGTTTCACTAATTAATGCATAATGCATATCTGCTAGAAGATATAATGCTGTATGTGCTTAAATAATCTCCCCGAGCTGGCAGCTGTGCTGGGTACTTCATCCAAAAATGAAAATTCTGCCATTTTTTCTACTCAACCTCATGTCAGTCCAAACCCATGTGAAACGAGAAGAGATTAGCAATGACAAAATGAGAAAATCAGCAGTGAACCGAAGCTTTAAACCTCAAAAAACTGACAAAAATCATCATACAACTTATGCAGCAGAAATTGGTTGCAGTGTAGCTACAGTGAAGAGGAAGACAAAACATTTACATGACTTGAGAATAAGGGCAAAATGGTGCCGCACACAACATGTGGATCTTGTGGTCACAAATAAAGAATTCCTAATTTTGTTTTAATTAATTCATTTCCTTGTTTAACTAAAAGAAAGTAAAACGGGCTTGGAACAGTAGTAATTGCTTCGATTTACAGTGTTTTATCAGTGGGGAGAGCAGACTGATGTTGCCAATTAAATGGGGATTATTAGGAGGCCATAATGGATAGAGATCAATAGGAGAAAACTGACCTGAACCACTCTTACCCAGTAAATACCTGGGATTTTTAACCATGTAAAGCCTGACATATAAAATTATACTCAGAAAAATCTAAGTTAAAAAAAGTTGAGTATCATATTTGATACATTATGGCACATATAATATAAGAGAATATTATTCAGAGCCCAGACTGAGCAATAACAATATTGATATGGCCAAAAGATGAAGCTTTTAATGAAACTAAATGAGACTACCTGCAAAATGCATATAAATATCAGTCATCACTCTATATTTTCCAATAATATGTCTTATTAAGATGATTTTTAATGCTTAGTTTTATGATCAAAGCCCTGTAGTTTTTATTAATAATATAATGCAATGCATTTAAATGCAAATAAACATTGCTCAAAATTCTAATGTATCAAGTTGATGCATTTTAACAGGATTTTTCTGAAAATGATCAGGTACATCTAAGCTGCTTCAGTGAAGTGAGTGTTCATCTTGAAATATTACTAGCAATATATTAATTTACTGCTTATTAATAGTTATTAAGGTAGGTATTGGGTAGGATTAAGGGATGTAGAATATGATCATCAAGAATAAGGTATTAATATGTGCTTTATAAGTACTAATAAACAGCATATATGCAAGATAATAAGCAACTAGTTAAAAGTGAGAATTGTTCCCCATAGGGATGCATGATATATCGGCCACCATATCGGTATCGGCAGATATATGTTCATTTGTAATGTTATCATTATCTGCCCAATAAAAAAATTTGGCTGATATATTAAAGCCGATGAATAATGGATTATTTCCTTCAGCTGAGACACTTCAGATGTGCGCTGTTCACCATCATGATTTTGAATTGCTTGAAATATGATTGAAATCACTTCAAAATGGAAAATACAGTTAAGTGCATCATGTGCAAGTCTGTCATATAAGCTACATAATATTATAATGAGAACATTATAATTGTGTGTTTGGGACATGGATTTAAATGGTGAGACTTTTGTCTTTATAATAAAGTGCTCAAAAATTATATAAACATTTGGATTTAGATTTATCGGCCAATATATCGGTTATCGCCTTTCAAATATAAAAAATTATCGGTTATCGGTATCACCCAAAATGTTCATATCAGTGCATCCCTAGTTGGTTATTTAAACGTTAACATGACGGTGAAGACGGAAGCATGGAATAAAGCCGTGCATACCAGACTGCTCCCAAAGTCCCTTTAACACAAGTCATTTCACTCGGCGGCTCCTATCTCTTTGAATGGGGGAACATCAAATTCTCCAAAGCTGTTCACCAAGCTTTTGATTAAATTTCATATTTGAAATCACCAATGAAATCTGACAACAACTGTCTCAGAAATTGTGTTTCCAAATGCTTGAATCATGACAAAAAAAAGAAAAAAAGTATTTTTCAGGCTGGATCAAGCTAATGCGCATGCGCAGTCCTAAGTGCACATCTCTATAGGAATCGCACGTCTGACTGTTTCTACAGGAACCGGAGCTTCTAACGGCCGCTGCAGTGACACGTGACTTTACCAATCTGCGATTGGCTCTTATTTAGAAGGCGGGACTTATTCCGCCATATTGCACGTTCTCCCATTCAAAACAATACGAGTGATGCATCTTGTGTTATTCTATAGTCTTTGCTCCTCCTCAGTAATTCAGATCAGATTTCAATCAGATTTGGACTGACAGTGTGAACACAGCCACAGACTGCACAGGACTGCAGTGAGTAAACATGACAGCTTTATACAGCCGCTGTATGAACAGGTCATATAGTGATGTGGCTCCTCTCTGCTTTCCACAATGCACATTTCATTACGTCTGATCTATTCTCCTTTAGTCCTCCTCAAACACTAGAGCTAAAGCAGATCTGATGGACTGAAAGAGCTCATGGAAATCTAACCAGCAGATACTCCACTAGGGGTTACTGAAGCTGGATCAGCAGGATCAGCACTCTTTCCGGTCACTGAACTGGCAAATAAGCCAAATAAAATACAAATAAAAACAGCTGTGCTAAACGTGCGGAGAATTCACGTCTGGATTATATCACTTCCTCTCATGCCACGGCAATCAACTTCTCATTCTGAACGTATGAAAAATGTTTTGGCATAAACGAATGTACATGTAACAAGTGGAGTAAATGACTCTGGATTATTGAATTATTAAAAATCAGAGGTGTAACCACCCCTTCACTTTGAGGCCACATTACCACCTCAGGGTGTGCATTCATTTTTAATAATTCAACAGCACAGAGTCAATTATTTCTTCCTTTCTGGCTGTTTCTCAAAATATAGCGAGCTGTCTACCTAGACAGAGTTTTTGGCCATCAATTTTGGCACATTTCACAGCCTCTCTCTCTCACACACACATTTCCGGCTGTGCTGTGGATGACATGTTAAAGTTCCTCATTAAAAAGCATCCGAGGTGACTCATTTGAGGCTCATTTGGTCAGGCAATTAACACCTGCACCCTAGCAGAGATAGCTGTGGATGATGGAAATAATGAGAAGAGGTTTTTTTTTCCACACAGGTCTTATATCTGATTAGATAAAGTGTGAAAAAGAGCTTCCCGTCGGTTGTTGAAACTCACCCACGAGCAGAGCCTCTCTCTCGGACTTCACTGGGCTGGGAGGACCCTTCTCCGGCAGGCTCTCCTTCTCCTGGCTGCAGGACACCACGGCCGATGCCGCCGCCTCCTATGGCAGGAAATAACAACAAAAAAGAAAGTTGTTTTCTTCTCACAGGCCCTCTGCCCCTCCCCTCATTACCCCGGCCGTCTGACGGTGCGGCAATCTCTTCGCCCAGTTGTGTCAGAGTGATTTATCCTGCGACAAATAAAGTTCTCCTGCGCTCGATTGGCCTGTAATGATCTGTCATGTTCTGCGAGAGGATGGAGGAGGGGAAATGGGACAGCAGGAGAGGGTGTTGGGTGCTGCACAGAAAGGAAAATGTAGAGAGAAAGAACAGAGTGCAAGGAACAAAAAGCTACAGAGAGCAGAATAATAGACACTTTACACAAATAGGGCCTGCAACTTTTTTCCCCCCCTCATTAAGTTAGGGTTAAATAAAAAATATCCATATTTATAACTTTATGAACCAGAATTCAGGCTTCTGTGCATGACTGTAGTTCTGGCGGAAGAGTGAACTTTGACTTTAACGCATGACGTATTGAACACGGAAGCACAGAGGATAACACCGGTCACAAATTGGAATTCTAAAACAAGAATTTTTAAAGAGAAATGTGGGAGGAGCTTGAGTTTGTTTGTTTGAACTGCGAGAGCGTCACCTAAGCTTACGCCACTCTTACATCGTACGCCGGATCTTGACTATCTTCTGAATGCGTGGACGGATGTTACCGGAAGCTGGTGATTATAGCCTATAAAGTTATAAATATGGATATTTTCTTTCAAAAACCCATCACTTCACTTCAGAAGGCCTTTATTATCCTCCTGGAGCTGTATGGATTATTTTTTATGATGGATGGATGTGCTTTTTTGGGCTTCGAAATCTAAGGTACCATTCACCCCCATTATAAAGCTTGGAAGAGCCAGAATATATTTAATATAACTCTGTGTTTGACTGAAAGAAGAAAGTAAATTATAATATAATTTTATAATTAATTTTTGGGTGAACTATCCATTTAAGTAAAATGAGCTTAACCTTCTGTCATCACCATAAACAGGTCAAACTAAACATTACAAGAGCCTTTTTTTATTTTCTATTTATTTCCTAATGGGTTTTTGCAACCCTGTCAGCAGCATTTAGGACGTCTAATCACAAGTTTAAATCTCATTTTTGTAATTCTGGGAACATTAAACATTAAATAAGCACAAAAAACATTAAATACAAAAATGTATAATATAAATACAATTTAAAAGTACATAGACAAGATAAAATGTTGAGAATAAACTTGTTAAATTACGAGAAAAATCGTTAAATTTCGAGAAAAAAGTCAAGATAAACTGTTGAGAATAAACTCGTCAAATTATGAGAAAAAAGTCGAGATAAAATGTTGAGAATAAAGTCATTAAATTACGAGAACAATTTGTTAAATTATGAGAAAAATTTTAAATTTCGAGAAAAAAGTCAAGATAAAATGTTGAGAATAAAGTCATTAAATTATGAGAAAAAAAGTCGTTAAACTACGAGAACAAATTCATTAAATTACGAATTTGTTTTCATAATTTAACAACTTTTTTCTCGTAATTTAATGACTTTATTCTCAACATTTTATCTTGACTTTTTTCTCGAAATTTAATTTTTTTTTCTCGAAATGTAACAACTTTTATCATGAGATGGTTTTATTATTTTTTATTATTGCTTGGCCCTAATCCTCTTGTGTAGAAAACAGTTCTTTTAAATTGCAATAATATACTGATTTTACTGTATTTTTGGATCAAATAAATGCATCCTTTTTTGTAAAAAAATATATTGGCATTGTATATAATACTGAGAAGTTGAAAAGACTAGGACATTTTAATCTTTCACAGAATAATTTTTTTCTATCAAATAATCCATGTCTCACTACATAAAACTTTTAATTTTTTATTTGTGCTTCAAATTCTTTTTTTTTTTTTCTAAAAGTCATGGCACAGGCAGATCAAAGTGTACTGTACCGGTGTGATGTGGAACAGTGACAAGTGTCAGAGATGGAGAACAGCGTCTCCCACTTACGCTGGCGTGATTTGCACTTTCATCGCTTCCTCTGTCCTCCTGCTTGGCCGTCTCCAGCTAGTCAATTAAAAGAATGAGAGAGCTGTCAACAAGCAATATGTCACAGGCTCGCACTCACACTCACACGATTCACACGGGGACACTAAAGGACGCGGGACAGACCGCAGGGCAGGAAGTGGAATCACAGGACTGACACGGGGAGAGTTGAAGGTCAGGTTTGCAAATGGATTTTTCTAAATGCCAAATAAGCAGCAAAGCTCCACAGCATTAGTCCTGCTCAATGAAAGTCTAATGAAGCACATCTTAATCGCAGCCATTTCAAGCCGCTGAGATTAGTAATGCTTACAGAATATTTACAGTCACTATTGTTATTGCTCATGCTTACGGTTAGGGATTTGAACAAACCCCAAATCCATATATCAAACTTTGGATTAGCACCATCTGGGCTACATACACGAAAGATATCTCGAATCACGCGTCCTGTCGAGCAGAGGCGTGTTATTACTTTTCTAAGTGATCTGATTTTCGTCTAGCTACTGTATGATAAAAAAGGTGAACAAATCCCATGAAAGGCCTAAGCCGTATCTAGATAGCAGAATATTATAAACTCAGTTCATTTTTTTTTTCTTCTTGTGGCAGCACACAGAGGGCCCTGGGGGCAGCTGAATATAATAAAAAATCATGAAAATATTGGCTGGCCAACGGCAAGCTTTAGAGGGGCAAGAACCGATTACATTTCCTTCATAAAATGTAAATTGTTCGTATTATAAAGCGGATAGTTTCAGCTCTAAAATCGGATTAGATGAAGCACATTCAAAGCTGTTTTGAAACAGACAATATAGACTATACTCTAAAAAATGCTGGGTTAAAAACAACCCAAGTTGGGTTGAAAGTGAACAAACCCAGCGATTGGGTTAAATGATGCCAGTTTTATTTAACTCAACTATTGTTTCAAAATGACTCAAAATAGTTTGGAAATTAAAAATCAGACACATAATTACTAGAGGCAACAATAATAATGTTTATCATTTCATTATTATTTAATGAACTTTCTAATAAATGTTCATTTATTAAACATATTAATAAATGTCAATTTTCCAACATATTCTGGGTTCATTTTCAGCAAGCAATACAGTAATTTTTAAACAATAGTTGGGTTAAGTAAAATTACCCAGCAGGTTGGGCAAACATTTAACCCAACCACTGGATTAAAACAACCCAATCGCTGCACTTTAAAAAAATTCTGGGTTAAAAACAATCAAAGTTGGGTTAAAAATGACCAGACTCAGCAGTTGGGTTAAATGTTTGCCTGCTGGGCAGTTTTATTTAACCCAAATATTGTTTAAAAATAACCATAAAATTAAAATTAAAATTGGCTTAAAATGAGCCCAAAATATGTTGGAAATTAAAAATCAGACACATAATTACTAGATGCAACAACAATAATAATCAAAAGGTGAACATTTATTAATAAGCAATTTAATAAATGTTTTTTGTTTCATTATTATTCATTAAACATATTAATAAATGTTAATTTCCAACCTATTTTGGGTTCATTTTAAGCAACAATACAGTCATTTTTAAACAACCTATTATTTAAATAAAACAACCCAGCACGTTGGGAAAACATTTAACCCAATCGCTGGGTTTGTCCATTTTCAACCCAACTTGGGTTGTTTTTAAACCCAGCATTTTTTTGTGATGTACTCCTGTGACTGCACATCAGTTGAAATCTATATTCATATAATTCTATATTAAAATAAAAAAGATAGGATAAGGATCTACAGCAGTGGCCAAAAGTGATATTTGTTTTTAATGAACCTAAAAGAAAACCATCAAATTACAAGGAAAAATAAAAAAATAAATAAATATATAAAATAAATATTTGGGAAAAACACAACACTAAACTTAGTTAAGCTAAGATATTTATCTGATAAAATTATTTTGCAAAAAAACAAACAAACAAACTACAGATTTTATTTTACTGTGCAAAAAAATGCATAGATACAGGAAAAAGCTTTCATTGACCACAACAACATAATGAGTTATTAATATTTTATTGTTTTTGCATGTGGTCATAATTTCTTTTGATGACAGCCTGGCCAAAAAAAAGATGTCTGCACAATTTGGCGTGTTTTATTGCATTATTATCACAAATAAAACAATCAACTTCAAACTCAACTACACTTACAAAACCTTAAATACTATTTGAATTAAGGGTAAAGATGTAATTTTTCCCTTTAGCCACTGCTTTTTCATTACTTTGTTAAAAGAATCATTGCATGTGATTCTTGTAATCAATAAAATATTTATTAATTACGCAAATTTAAATAAATAAATCATTTAACAATTAATAATTGATTATTATTTACTGAACATTTGTGTCTTTTATCACACTACTGTGAAGTTAAAGGCCTGCTTTTAAATGCAGCGAGCTGATTTGGGACGCTGCATGAAACTCCAGGAAAAAATATTAATGAAGTTTATCACAGCAAGAGACGGAAGAGCAAACACTGAGTCACACACGTACAGGCTGATGTATGACATACGCAACACATTCATCTAGCAGAAAACAATAAACTGCTCTCACAACCGATGGGCACAGATCTATAGGAGGAATGGCTGCGTTAAAATTGATTTTCATTTCTTCCATTAATGAGTCTGTCTCAGGTGATTCATCAATGCACATGCTGATGCCTTGAACTCTCCTTCAGCATGGATCAGTGGTGCCGAGATAAATTCCACTGCAGAGTGCCAATCAACCCAGACTCACGGCTGTACCACATGCAGACATTTCTCCTTCTCTTCCTGCTTTGAATTACGAGTAGCCGACCAACCATTTCCAAAATGATTAGTCTTGGAGGTGATAAAACCCAAACTTAACCTAAAACGATCCGCTCCACGCTACCAGATAAGGAAAACTGAGATAACAACATCTGTCTGTACAAGATAACAAGCTATCAAATTTTGGGGCGTGCGTCGTTTAGCCTTGTCAAACTGCCATTACCTTTTGGAAGTTAAATTTGAAACTCGATCTGATTTAAAATGTCACTTTTCCTAAGTTTCATACATGAATACTTTTTAAAACATTTGTTGGGATTGGTTCCCTTAAGCAACACAGTCATCAGGTTTCCCTGAATAAGAGCTGTGTTGAAGACAGCGGCGGTCACACGCGGTTAATTGAAAGCGGCTCGTTGTAGCCGCTGGTGTGGCGTGTCGGCCGGCGCTGCAGAGGTGCCATTAGTTTTCATTAGCGTCTGCTGCTGTGCGCTGATCACACTGTAGCCTTTAAGAGGACCAAATGGAAGATGCATTTTCTGACAAGTTTTTTGTGGGCCTGCTCATCAACACGAGCGCTATATGTGAACAGTGAGAGTGATTTTGCCAGGAGAGTTCCCTCACTTCAAGATTGTGTGATAACAAGCACAATCACAAGTATAACACGTCAACGTGACACGCAACTGCATGTCAGCGCAAATTCATCAAGAATTACACACAGTGTTAAAGGGCTGGTTGATTATGATTTCACTTTTTTAACTTTAGTTAGTGTGTAATGTTGCTGTTTGATCATAAACAACATCTGCAAAGTTACGACACTCAAAGTTCAATGCAAAGGAGATATTTTCTGTTTAAGGACTACAACAAGCTTCTTAAATTTACATAAGCCCCGCCCCCAAGAACACACAACAAAGGGGGCGGGGCCATGTTGGGCTGCTTTAGAGAAGAGGAAGAGTTGTTGTAGTAGAGTGTTGTTGACATGCCGTCATTTTACGCCAAACGAGGGTCAATTCAACACAAAAGATGAACATGACGGCACATGCTAGTGGATGAGTTGAATCAACTCCACAGCAACTACATCAATTTATCCACTAACCATTCAGAAACGTCTAAAAGTTGTAACTTCTTCCTGAGTCTCTCCATCAGTGTCGACTCCGGTTTGAACAATGTAAGGCTGAACACTTTCCTCATTTTGGCTGCGTGAGATTCTCCAGCTTTGTTGTTGTTGAGCTGTTAAAGCTCCGCCCTCTTCTGGAAAGGGGGCGGGAGCTGCAGCTCATTTGCATTTAAAGGGACACACACAAAAACAGGGTGTTTTTGCTCACACCCAAATAGGGGCAAATTGAAAAACATTCACTGAAAAATCCATTGAAGAGTATCTATTATTTTTTTTTACATTTTCATCTTTCTTTAGTGTGTAATGTTGCTGTTTGAGCATGAAAAGGGTCTAAAAAGTTCAAAAGTCCCTCCAAAGGGAGTTTTTTTATTTTATTTTATTTAACCTTTATTTAACCAGGAGAGTCCTATATTGAGATTAAAAACCTCTTTTTCAAGGGAGTCCTGGCCAAGAGGCTACAGCATTTACACAATTATAAACATACAAAGAAACATTAAAATAACACAAGTTATGAAAAACAATTGCACCTGACAGTTATTCTCTATATCAGTGTCAATGTTTCTGAACTCCCTGAAACGCCTCCATTGTAGTCTTGAGGAACAAACACCTCACAATATTCCTCATTTATATAATTCTCAAGCCATTCACAAAATAAAAGGGCGGAGCCTGGTTGAGTCGCATTAGTGTTTTGAAACTTGCAGTAATGTTAAAGGGAAACGTGCTCAAAACTGTTGACCAATCACAACAACACACTAGTCGACAGAGCCGACAAATCAGAGCACATTCGGCCTGTCAAATTAAAATTTGAATTTCAAATATTCATCAAATTTAAAATAAAACACAGAGTGCATTTTCCGTGCTGCTTTTCCATTGTTTTCTATGTAAACATATGCGAGACAGACATATTTGACAGTTGCTCTCACATCGCGCACAAGAGAGCCGCATGTTCAGAAAGCCATGCAAAGTTATGCTGTTATGTTCATAATGTTTATGCAATTTACCAAATTTACGAAAGTCATGTTATTTCTTTGCTTTGAATAAACAATTTAATGCGATGCATTAATGTTTCTCTCAGTGCGCCCTCTTGTGGCATTTAAATAATTTAATTTAAGTTATATTAACATAATTTCAATTAAAATGCTAAAACATATAAATACAGATGTACAATAAACTGACATTATTTATTTCTGTTACAGCAGAAGAACCACAGGTAGATGGGAGGGCCTTTGAATATTGTTTTGGATATGGAGTTGGCCTCGGAGTCAAAAAGGTTGAGAACCACTGTTATTTTTGAGACATCACAACTGGATCATTGCCATCAAATCTTTAAAATAATGCCTGTCATGTTTATGCGTTAACATGAAGGTATTCAAATGTCTGTTTCCTTGTAAACAACGGAGTCTAATGCAAGACTTCAACACTGTTTTTCTTTGTTTCAAGCACCGAGACTCATCCTGAGCTCATGTTATTTTAATTAGAGCGCAGGGAATCAGATATTCCCGTTCTGATCTGATTCCCTGGAGAGCGTTCAGCAGGACAGACTCATTAATACACGCTGTCCTCAAACTGACAGCCATCTCATCTCCTCTCGCCCTCGTCCTCTTCCTCCTCATCAGACAGAACACACAGAATCCAGACAGAGATAAAAGAACAAAGACGCAACACAAGCACAGACAGGAGCCCCAGACAGAGAGAGACATCTGTTACTCACGGGCAGAGCGTGTGATGTGGGGAAGGCTTGAATCCGATCTTTCAGACTCTGGATCTGGCTTTCGAGCTGTTGTTTTTCCTCTGAGTTCTTCTCCAGCTCCATCTCTCTCTGTTTCAGATCCTCACGAAGCTTGAGCAGTTGCTAGAGAAACGACACAAAGGAAATCGACGGCATTAAAAACACATAACGAGAGACAAGCTTTATAAGAAGCTCAAAAGGCCTGACACAGCATGCGGATAAGATCATCAGTATTTAAAGAGAACACACGCTGTGCACAATCGCTTTGATGGCAGTTTGGGCTGCTTCATTAAACTTAAGGTTAGCATGTGCGAATATCTATGGCTCCTGTCAAAATCTAGTGACACCACCTACCTATTCAAATAGGTCACGATTCGGCTGGTTAGCACGGACCGGTTAGTTCCTGCTGGTTGATGTAGTAACAGGACCCAAAAAAAGCATCGACTGTCAAATTGCAGCCGTGTATTCAGATTTTGTTTTTTGGAAGCAACATATGTAAGCAGTGCCCTTTTTTGCAGCGCTCTTAATAGTGTGAAATGTATTTTCAAGGTCTGCTGCCTTCGACATCACAGCTCAGGATACTGTAGGATCCAAAATGAACACTCAATAATAAGTGCCACATGAGATTTAACATTGGCTTTGGCCTAGAGAGCCACACATGACATGCGGACAAAATAAAAATGAAAAATTTGTTCCTACAAATTAAGAATTTGTTCTCTTGTTTTAGTTTAATTGTTGCCATAAATTAAGAATTTGTTCCCATGAATTATTAATTTGTTTGCTCGTTTTTTTTTTTTTTTTATATATTAGTTATATATTTTTTATATTTTATATTTTTTATATTAGTTTTGATTTTACTAAAATAAGGGAACAAATCAAGGGCTAAAACTAACTTTTTGCCACACCTGCCAATGGCCGGTGACTTAAGAAAATCTTTTTAACATATTACTAGAATATTGGCTATTTATTAATACATATTAAGCACATATTAATGCCTTATTCTGCATTCTTAATCCTACCCGCTACCTAAACTTAACAACCAGGGCCGTTTCTAGACTTTTTGGCACCCTAGGCAAGATTCCTATTAAGATCCCCCCCCCCCCCCCCACCCCATTTTTGTGAGTCAATTCTACTAGCTCTCTGCATGTTATATATTTACAAAAATATTTATAAGAACCCATGCATGAAAAAAAGATGATGAAAAAAAAATTTTAAACATATATTTCAGAGCAAACTGAAACTCTTAAGCTAGTTAAAATTGTATTCTACTCACAAAAATGATAGTTAATAAAATAAACTACATGAAACTGTTATTAGTTTTACTCTAAATACAATCTAATGAAGATGGTATTTTGGTGTTCATGTAGCCTACAGAAATAAAATATTTTTAAGAATGTTTTTTTTTCTCCAAAGTTAAAAAATGTGTTGAATAACAATACACCACTCATTTATGTTCTATAATTGTTTTAGCTTCTCTTTCTACAGTAGCATCTGCCTTGTGTTTCTCCAAAAATGTGTTGAGTGCACCTTATGATTGTTTGTAGAATTAATATAAAACTCTCCAGCAGAAACAGATTCTCGTGATCTACACACCCAAATCACAATGCCTGTCTGTCTGTGACTTCAACTGCACTATTACAGCATGAAGAAATGTATATATTTGATGTTTTTAAGTTATTTCTTGATATGCACTGAATTCATGTAAACTAATTTTTATTTATTTATTTTTTGTTTGTTTTTCTGTTGAAGCTATGTTCGTTTGGCAGGTCCACGCTGGTTGTCAAACTTGTCATAGTTATGGTACTATCACTTGGTCAATTTACACTAAACAGCCATCTCTGATAATGATTTTTTTATTCAACTTTATTATGCTATAAATTAATATTCCGTTGCTGAAATGAGCATGACGTGGTAAACCTGTCCTGTGTTAATATGCAGTGTCATGTTTTGCTCGTGATGATGGAGCAACTTGTATAGAACAGAACAATTAATCAATTAGTAACATACCTGCATATTTCGCTTTCTTTTTCTCATCCTCTTTCTGAAACTAAAACACTTAATCCAGTAAGCATGGATAATGACGTTCCCTGCCGCCTTCTACGTCTCATTTCTCTATTCTCTTATTAACAGCAGCGGTTGAATCTGAGAGCTCACTTAACATCCCGATGCGATCCACTAGCCTATCACCAGGAGACTTGTCACTCAGATAATCGCAAGTAACGTTAGCCTAATCATAATGCCTCAAAATAGCAAAAGTACGAAATAATAATATTAGTAATAATAATAATAATAATAATACAATAAATAAATAAAAAATCTTGGAGGGGCGGGGGCTCTCACTGGCGCCCCCCAGCTGTTTGCGCCCTAGGCGACCGCCTTGCTTGCCTATGCCTAGAAACGGCACTGTTAACAACTACCTTACTAACTATTAATAAGCAGTAAATTAGGAGTTTATTGAGGGAAAAGTCGTAGTTAATGGTTTATATGTGTTCCCTATACTAAAGTGTTGCCAAAACTATTTTTTAACATCCCTTGAAACAAAATTAGACAGTTATGACACCAATATTTTAGATACTAGTGAAAGTTCATAATCCTCTATTCCACTTACGATACCACAACTAAAACTACTAGCTTAATTCATATAATTTTAATAGCCTACATTTTTAAACAGTCGGTAATAAAATAGGAACAAATAATGAAATTACGAGCAATAACACAAATAAATACAATGCAAGTTATGCAACCAAGATACAAGGTCTAACAGTAGTTTTCAGGTACAGAAATGTAAATAAAAAATGTAATAAAGTAGGCTAATCAAATAAATAACACTGAATAGACTTTATATCCTTTTTAAAGTTCAAGAACAGAACGTGTTTTTTTTTTTCTTTTTCTTTGTTGTTTGGTTAACATTAAAAACACAAATAGCAGCAGCAGGATTATTAGGATGCTGTCACTTTAAGAGCGAATGCATGCACGGATCATGCATTTTCATTCTCAACTGAAGAAATAACCGACAATGTTTACTAGGATACTAGTTCTAATAACACTGCATTGTTAGTATTCATAAAAATTTTACTGGTGACAGATTTTCACTCACATTTGGTGTTTGGCGGGTGTTAATTTTAGGCTCTGGAACAAACTATTACAATGTGGCCATGATTTAGTAAAGTGAACAAATTATTATATCACGTGCATGATATACGTAAAAAATGCTGACGTATTAGTAAGTCGTGGGAACAAATTCTTAATTTGTGGTCATGATATACATATTTTTCCCACATGTCATGTGCGGAGCTCCGTATTGGTGAGTAAATAAAGTAACTTCATGTAGAACTGCAATATTATATGATTTTAATTAAAGGCTGATTACAATTGAAGGCTGATTACTGTTGATGTAAGTGATGTGGGTGACTGAAATACCAAAAAAAAAGTAGAAAAGAAAAGAAAAAGAAAAAAGTTAGAAGAGGTAAAGAAGAGGATTAAGGCTAAGCAATAAAAAAAAATAAAAAAATAAATAAAACCATTTCGAGATTCAAGTCATTATAATGTGTGATTAAACTCATTACATTTCTAGAAGAAAAAAGTCAAAATACAATGTTGAGAAAATTAAATTTCAAGAATAAAGTCGTTGTGTTTTGAGAAAAAAACTTCAAATAAAATTATGAGAAATAACAAATAAAACCATTGCATTTCGAAAAAAACTCATTGAATTTCTAGAAAAAAAGTCGAAATACAACGTTGAAAGTAAAATAATTAAATTTCAAGAATAAAGTCATTGTGTTTTGAGAAAAAACAAGTTAAATTTCGAGATAAAAGTTTAAATAAAATGATGAGAAACATATTTTGAGAATAAAGTCATTGCATTTTGAAAAAAAAAAAAACAAACAAATAAAATGAAAGAAGAAAAAAGATTAAATAAAATGTCGAGAATAAACACGCATTTGATCAGTGTCATGTTCATTGCATACTGATAGAGGACATGACACAGTTAGATCACATAGTCAAGCCATATATTAGGCTTTCTTTCAAAAACAAAGTTTTGTATATAACGCATATGAGATCATAAGCACTTATAGGAGATTATGTGCCAACAGAAGAACTGCTATTAAGAAGAATGGGAACGTTAATGGATAGATAGCGCCAGGTATCACGTATACGTCCTTGACCTACACAGCATACGATGCCCAAATATGCTGTGCTAAGAATGCTTCTAGGCTTTGAGACTTCTTGCTATCAAATAATTCAATCTCAGATGTTATGACTGTGTTGAATATGGCTTTATTTGATTACCTCCAGCTCATAAAGACATTTCAACAGTATGCACCTGATATGACAGCTGTTCCCCGACCTCCAGAGGTGCCGTGCCAGTGACATTCAGAAATGAGAGGGAAAATATTTGGACGGTGTGCATTTCAGCCAGAGACGAGTAAATAGATTTTGTGCCTTGAGGATGTTTGTATGTCTGTCGCGGCTCAGGTGAGGGACTGATTAAATCCAAAGCTGGATACACACACAGGCTCTGTGCTGCCAGAGGCCAATCTCAGCGGAGAAGCGTGTGTGTGTGTGAAACTATATAAATTAAAATGTACAGTGGGGGAAATAAGTATTCAACACATCAAGACTTTTTTATTTTTTATTAAACAGTTCCAATGCAGCAATTCACATGAAACTTTGACCAGACATTGGTATTAACTCAAGAAATCCATACAGATAAAGAAATCATAATGTTAGATTCCATAAAGCAGGTTATATTTAATAAAGTAGAATGACACAGGGAAAAAGTATTGAACACACTAAGAAAAAGCAGTGTACCAAGGTAAGGCAGTAAAAATTAGAATCAGTTGGTTAGTGCATGATTATAGGTTAGAAAAGCCTCTGAATGCAAATATACAAACATCTCATGATGGGCTGAGGCAAAGAACTCTCCCAAGACCTTCACAACAAGATTGTTGGGCTACATAACAACGGCACTGGTTACAGACGGATTTCACAACTCCTAAATGTTCCTGTAAGCACCATTGGAGCAATTATCTGCAAGTAACATCACTCCACCATCATCCAGATCCTCACAAAATTTCTGATCAGGCAGTCAGAAGGTTAGTCAGAAGACTAGCCCAAGAGCCAATAACCACTCGGAAAGAGCTCCAGAAAGACTTGGAGGCAGCAGGTACAGCTGTCAATCCACTCCACCGCCACGATCCACGCACGCTCACCCCGGAAGACTCCATTATTGAAGAAAAGGCATGCTGAAGCTCGTTTGAAGTGTGCTATACAACATTTGGAAGAGCTGGGAGAATATAGTCTGGTCAGATGCGTCAAAAATCAAACTTTTTGGTGATAATACCAAACGCCATGTTTGGAGAAGAAATGGCTCTGCAGATGACCCCAAAACTACGAGTCTGTATCACAAACGAGACACACAAAAATGTTGTTCGTTGTGTTGTTTACTGTAACGCTTGTCTATATACAGGTTTTATTACTGCCGGCACTCACCGGAAGACTACATTTTCCAGCATTGCTTGAGATCTACTGCAAACAACGGCAACTGCTTTTGCTCAAAATACACAGCACTTTTTTCCTTGCAGTGTTTCTAAATGGTATAATTTTGTATAAAGTTAGAAAGTAATACAAATAATTTAAGTAGTATTTTGTGTGCTTTATTAGACAATTTTAAAGTAAAAGTAATCTGTTTTGATATTTAAATACATTGTTAATTACAATAACAACTAGCTGAGAAAAATAAAATAGAACAAAGACTTGACTTGAGACTTGGATCCCTAACAACTTGAGACTTGACTTGGACTTGGTCCTCAAAGACGCGAGACTTAACTTGGACTTGGTCCTCAAAGACTTGAGACTTGACTCGGACCTCAAAGACATGAGACTAGACTTGGTCCTCAAATACTTGAGACTTGACTTGGACTTGGTCCTCAAAGACTTGAGACTTGACTTGGACTTGGTCCTCAAAGACTTGAGACTTGACTTAGACTTGGTCCTCAAAGACTTGAGACTTGACATGGACTTGGTCCTCAAAGACGTGAGACTTGACTTGGACTTGGTCCTCAAAGACATGAGACTTGACTTGGACCTGGTCCTCAAAGACGTGAGACTTGACTTGGACTTGGTCCTCAAAGACGTGAGACTTGACTTGGACTTGGTCCTCAAAGACTTGAGACTTGACTTGGACCCCTAACAACTTGAGACTTGACTTGGTCCTCAAAGACGTGAGACTTAACTTGGACTTGGTCCTCAAAGACTTGAGACTTGACTCGGACCTCAAAGACATGAGACTTGACTTGGACTTGGTCCTCAAAGACTTGAGACTTGACTTGGACTTGGTCCTCAAAGACTTGAGACTTGACTTAGAGTTGGTCCTCAAAGACTTGAGAATTGACTTGGACTTGGTCCTCAAAGACGTGAGACTTGACTTGGACTTGGTCCTCAAAGACTTGAGACTTGACTTGGACCCCTAACAACTTGAGACTTGACTTGGACTTGGTCCTCAAAGACGTGAGACTTGACTTGGACTTGATCCTCAAAGACTTGAGACTTGACTTGGACCTCAAAGACATGAGACTTGACTTGGACCCCTAACAACTTGAGACTTGACTTGGTCCTCAAAGACGTGAGACTTAACTTGGACTTGGTCCTCAAAGACTTGAGACTTGACTTGGACCTCAAAGACATGAGACTTGACTTGGACTTGGTCCTCAAAGACTTGAAACTTGACTTGGACTTGGTCCTCAAAGACTTTAGACTTGACTTGGACTTGGTCCTCAAAGACATGAGACTTGACTTGGACTTGGTCCTCAAAGACGTGAGACTTGACTTGGACTTGGTCCTCAAAGACTTGAGACTTGACTTGGACTTGGTCCTCAAAGACATGAGACTTGACTTGGACTTGGTCCTCAAAGACGTGAGACTTGACTTGGACTTGGTCCTCAAAGACTTGAGACTTGACTTGGACCCCTAACAACTTGAGACTTGACTTGGACTTGGTCCTCAAAGACGTGAGACTTGACTTGGACCTCAAAGACATGAGACTTGACTTGGACCCCTAACAACTTGAGACTTGACTTGGTCCTCAAAGACGTGAGACTTGACTTGGACCCCTAACAACTTGAGACTTGACTTGGTCCTCAAAGACGTAAGACTTGACTTGGTCCTCAAAGACTTGAGACTTGACTTGGACCCCTAACAACTTGAGACTTGACTTGGACTTGGTCCTCAAAGACTTGAGACTTGACTTGGACTTGGTCCTCAAAGACTTGAGACTTGACTTGGACCTCAAAGACATGAGACTTGACTTGGACCCCTAACAACTTGAGACTTGACTTGGTCCTCAAAGACGTGAGACTTGACTTGGACCCCTAACAACTTGAGACTTGACTTGGACCTCAAATGCATGAGACTTGACTTGGACCCCTAACAACTTGAGACTTGACTTGGTCCTCAAAGACGTGAGACTTGACTTGGACTTGGGCCTCAAAGATGTGAGACTTGACTTTGACTTGGTCCTCAAAGACTTGAGACTTGACTTGGACTTGGTCCTCAAAGACGTGAGACTTGACTTGGACTTGGTCCTCAAAGACTTGAGACTTGACTTGGACCCCTAACAACTTGAGACTTGACTTGGACTTGGTCCTCAAAGACTTGAGACTTGACTTGGTCCTCAAAGACTTGAGACTTGACTTGGACCTCAAAGACATGAGACTTGACTTGGACCCCTAACAACTTGAGACTTGACTTGGTCCTCAAAGACGTGAGACTTGACTTGGACCCCTAACAACTTGAGACTTGACTTGGACCTCAAAGACATGAGACTTGACTTGGACCCCTAACAACTTGAGACTTGACTTGGTCCTCAAAGACTTGAGACTTGACTTGGACTTGGTCCTCAAAGACTTGAGACTTGACTTGGACTTGGTCCTCAAAGACGTGAGACTTGACTTGGACTTGGTCCTCAAAGACGTGAGACTTGACTTGGACTTGGTCCTCAAAGACTTGAGACTTGACTTGGACTTGGTCCTCAAAGACTTGAGACTTGACTTGGACCCCTAACAACTTGAGACTTGACTTGGACTTGGTCCTCAAAGACTTGAGACTTGACTTGGTCCTCAAAGACTTGAGACTTGACTTGGACTTGACCACAGGGACTTGTGAATATCTCTGAAAACTACCACACCAACAGTGAAGTTTGGAGGTGAAAGCATCATAGTATTCTCTTCTCACGGTACTGGCAGAATCCATATTATTGAAGGGAAGATGAATGGAGCCATGTAGATGAATCTGTTGCCATCCAGCAGGATGATGAGGGTGGACCTTCCAGCAGGACAAAGATCCAAAACATACTGCAAAAGAGACTTTGAACCGGTTCCAGAGGAAGAAACTAAAGTTGTTGGAATGGCCAAGTCAATCACCAGTCTTAAACCCGATAGAGCATTTGTGGAAGAAACTGAAGATTAAGATTCACAAAAATGAATGTTCATGATTTAAAGATGACAAATGGACCAATTTGATTTGAATTGAGCGACTGATTTGTTCATGACACTTGACTTGGACTTGGTCCTCAAAGACTTGAGACTTGACTTAGACTTGGTCCTCAAAGACTTGAGACTTGACTTGGACTTGGTCCTCAAAGACGTGAGACTTGACTTGGACTTGGTCCTCAAAGACGTGAGACTTGACTTGGACTTGGTCCTCAAAGACGTGAGACTTGACTTGGACTTGGTCCTCAAAGACTTGAGACTTGACTTGGACCCCTAACAACTTGAGACTTAACTTGGACTTGGTCCTCAAAGACTTGAGACTTGACTTGGACTTGGTCCTCAAAGACTTGAGACTTGACTTGGACCCCTAACAACTTGAGACTTGACTTGGACTTGGTCCTCAAAGACGTGAGACTTGACTTGGACTTGGTCCTCAAAGACTTGAGACTTGACTTGGACTTGGTCCTCAAAGACTTGAGACTTGACTTGGACTTGGTCCTCAAAGACTTGAGACTTGACTTGGACTTGGTCCTCAAAGACTTGAGACTTGACTTGGACTTGGTCCTCAAAGACTTGAGACTTGACTTGGACTTGGTCCTCAAAGACGTGAGACTTGACTTGGACTTGGTCCTCAAAGACTTGAGACTTGACTTGGACCCCTAACAACTTGAGACTTAACTTGGACTTGGTCCTCAAAGACTTGAGACTTGACTTGGACTTGGTCCTCAAAGACTTGAGACTTGACTTGGACCCCTAACAACTTGAGACTTGACTTGGACTTGGTCCTCAAAGACGTGAGACTTGACTTGGACTTGGTCCTCAAAGACTTGAGACTTGACTTGGACTTGGTCCTCAAAGACTTGAGACTTGACTTGGACTTGGTCCTCAAAGACTTGAGACTTGACTTGGACTTGGTCCTCAAAGACTTGAGACTTGACTTGGACTTGGTCCTCAAAGACTTGAGACTTGACTTGGACTTGGTCCTCAAAGACTTGAGACTTGACTTAGACTTGGTCCTCAAAGACTTGAGAATTGACTTGGACTTGGTCCTCAAAGACGTGAATGTTCATGATTTAAAGATGACAAATGGACCAATTTGATTTGAATTGAGCGACTGATTTGTTCATACACGACGTGACTTGAAGCTGTCATTGCAAACAAAGGCTTTTCCAACAAGTATTAGACAATTTCTGTTAGTGTGTTCAGTATCTTTTTCCTGTGTCATTTTACTTTATTACACAAAACGGGATTATAATATTATGATTTCGGTAACACTTCAGTATGGGGAACAATTCTCACTTTTAACTAGTTGCTTATTACTTTGCATATTGTCTGTTTATTAGTATTTATAAAGCACATATTAATGGCTTATTCTGCATGACCATATTCTACATCCCCTACCCAATACCTAAACGTAAACGCTACAACAACTACCTTACTAATTATTAATAAGCAATTAGGAGTTCATTGAAGCAAAATTCATGGTTAATAATTAATATCTGTTACCATGATTTCTTTATCTGTGTAGATTTGTTGAGTTAATACCAATGTCTGGTCAAAAAATGTATGTGAATTGCTGCATTTGAACTGAATTGGAACTACCTGTGCATTAAATGGTGTTTTTGCACATCTTCCAGTCAATCAGAATCGATCATTCAGAAAGACCATGGCATAATTCACAATATTACTGTTTGTTTTTAACTGTATTTATGATCAAATAAATGCTGCTTTGGTTAAAGGGATAGTTCACCCAAAAATGAAAATTCTGTCATCATTTACTCCCTATAAAGTTGTTCTGCTTGGTTACAAACATTCTTCTAAATATCTTTGATCAAAGAAATTTATACAGGTTTGGACCAACTTGAAGGGGAGTAAATTAGAAGTGAACTATACCTTTAACATAAGGGATTTCTTTTTAAAACTCCTATGTATGTTGTATGTAACCTAATGTAATGTAATTGAGTGTATTTTTTTAAAGAGGGAAATGGATGTTCATGAATAAAAGTAATGCAAATTACTCCAGTATTATGCTAAAAACTGATTATGTAACATGTTACTGATTATGCGTTACCCCAAACCCTGTTTTTAAGCAAGCTAATTTGTTGACAAACCTAATAAAGCAGAAGCCACGAGGTGCTCAAGACTGCTCAGATTTCTCATTACTGCTCCTGCTCAGCATTCAGACGCCAGGAGCTATCTGAGCTACATAAACTGTGGTGATGTAACCTTTTTGTTTGCCTTCATGCCCTGCTCATCATGAATAAATCAGTCCGAGGGTGAGTTTAACACGCTCTGAGTGCAAGAGCGAAAACGTCTCTGCAGCCTCGCCTGCTATTTGAGAGTGATTCAACTCTGAGAAATGGCCTACACTATCCACTTCATGTGACAGAATAACATGCTGTCTTCACAGGCTCGTTGGAGATCAGTGAACACTCTCATTTCCAACTAGAACAAATCGCTCAGCGTACGGCTCATATGTCATCCGTGCAGCGAGTTCATCTCATGGCACAGCAATGTTCAATATGCAGAATCCCATTAGAGCTCATTAGCAGCAAGGGTACACCTTTAAAGTGAGACAAACGCCCCTCTCAGATCGGGTCTCCTTCATGGCCTAATAACGCTCACGTGGCAAGGTCAAAGTCATGTGGAACATCTATATGTGATGGGATTATAGGACTAGAATGAGGGTGACCAGGATTCTTTGTGTTTTACTGATGGATACAGTAAAGAGGGGGTACAAAAATAGATGGAAAATGGGACAGATTGACCCTGACCATGTGAGTTAGTATTGTGTGAAAGCACGGTCGCCATCAAATCTCTGGGTCACTCTGAGCGCAGAAGAACAATGAAGAACAGGATGATAGCGGGAGACTGTTCTAAAAATAGTGCCAGTCCTTGAGAGAAGATAAAATAATGTGATGAAAGCGCTTGATGGGTGGGAGACGTCTACAGCTTGACAAAATTTCCATGTTTCCACATGTTTAACATCTCTTGTGTTTATCATTCTGTGTTTGTTTGTGATTGTTGACCTGGATGATCTGTAGAAATTAAGCGTTTCAGCTCAAGACTCCCTGTGGTTAAACTGCTCTAAAAAAATCTCACGCATAACAACACCGTATTCACTGAGTGAGGAAACAGTAGGTGTGAGACTGTAAACACACACTCGACGAGTGATGGTTCATGGATCACCCCATGCTGCTTTTGAAACGACACGTTTTTGGTTACGGGAACAGATTTTTACAGTGCCACATCACCGACAGGCATCTGCCTATGTCTTCAAAAACCTCCTGCAGTTATTGCATGAAGTTCAACACTAAAAATATCATTTTGTTATTCAGTATTTTTGTCATTTTCCAGTGAAACATCTAAGCAACCATGTGCCAGTGGCATAAGAAAAAAAAAAAAAAAAAACTAACTTCTAATTATTATATAAAAAAACAAGACTCAAAGTCATGATGAAATAGAAGCAGAAATGAATTGTGGGTGCGTGGGGCTTGGTTCTATGAATCGGTTGCAGGCAGATCTAAATGGGAGATTGTAGTAACAAAGGGATGAAATGATTGGAAAAGTCTGGAAAATCGAGTTATACAAAAAATACAAAGAAATTAGTTTTTTTTTTATTTTTTATGCTACATATTTATTAGGGGTGTAACAGTACATGCAGTCAGATGACGAATACAGGCGATTCACACTCCAATCCAGAAGGGGGCGCTTGTGGTAATGCAACACTGTTTGCTAACCGACACAACAGGAAAAAGTGCAAAAGAAGAATAACAGACGATCTATGCATAGATATGTTTACATATAATCTGTCAACCAGTGTTTCAACCGCGCAATGCATCACTAAAAGAGAGAATAATATCTCACGCAGCATTACATTTGCCTCAGGCAAGTCATTTAGTGTCCACAGCATGTTAGTTCACTGGAGAAAATAAGCATTTCACTAAATATGTACACTATATTAGCTTATATAATCATTATATTTACTTTACCTGTTAGTAATGACTTAATTATTTAATATGTTTTAATAAATTTGTCATGAAAACAAGTTATGACAGTAACTGTGTAAATGATTATTTTTCAAAAATGATTTTTTTTAATAGAATTTTTTTTTTTTTTTATAATTAGATTTAGAAGTTAATGCAAAACCTGCCTTAAGTGCAATTTACATGTTGTTTTTTTTTTATTATTATTATTTGAGTGTTGATTATTATATCTAAAAATAAATAGCAACTGAATTTAATAGTTTGGACTCTGTTGTTAATTGTAACCTTTAATATTACAATAATGTGTAAGAAAGGGCTCCTTATATATAGTTTAATGCATTAGCTGAGAAAATGAAAAAGAAGCAATTTATGTTTAGTTTTCTATACTTCAATACTGAGGTATGTACTGAACCGTTATGATTGTGTACGTTACACCCCTAATATGCATGGCTGAATCGCTCATAATAAGATCAAAAATGCGGCTTTTAGAAAAGATAAGGTGAACTTTAATTTTATGTAATAATACAAAATCATAACATCAAATAAGAGTACTTTATTTTTAGGATTTTTACACATTTTAACTGGAACCAAGACAAAAAACACTGCTTAAGAAAATGATTTGTTTTGCTGTATACCTTGTTGATTGTGTGTGTGTACCTTCTGCATGCCCTGCAGAGCCTGCTGCAGGAAGCTGAGCTGCTGCTGGCGGGTGGCATCCTCCTCGCTGCGCTGGGGCTGCGCTTTACCCTGCTCCTGTTTCAAAAGCTCCACCTCGTTCCTGTAGGCATCCAGCTGACACCGCAGACTGTCGTTCTCCTCTTTCAGAGCCTCCACCTGAGCCAGCGGCCCTGGGAGGGCAGAGACAGAGTTGGAGAGATATGAAAAATGACAATTGCATTGGTGACAGGAAAGGGAAATAAGCAGACAGAGACACACGAGCGAAGAAGGCAGGGGTGAAAAACAATAACGTAACGTAACGGCACATATTAAGAGTCGTGTGCAGAGTGATAATTCACAGGGTGAGGGTAAAATGAAAGGGCAGAAGAAAACAGTGTTCCTCAAAAGCTGCTTAGAGAATTCTGCTGATGGACTGAGATGAAAGGACCCTCAGTACCACTGCTGCGTTCGTTTTGCTTCCAGAGGCTAATTAGAGAGGATTAAATGGAGAGACAGAGTATTACTTAATGCTTGACTTAATGTACCATGGGCATTGTTATCAAATGGCTGTAATTAAAACGGACGCAAAAGGGTTCTTCACACCGAGACATTCCGTCATTCAGCCATCTCTTAACAACTCGATGATCAGAGACGCCACCTCTGCTCCGATTCTAGTGGGAAGAGATAACGGGATTATGCCGAGAAGCGTGTCTCTCTCAGATTGGGCAGGGAGAGGGAGGAACAGCTGGCTGCCTGATCGCGAGGCTCTTTGGTTATGCGTCTCTGAAGATGGAGACGATGAACATCTGAGTGACGTGGGTGGAAGATAAGGGAAGCCAGGTTAAGCTATGAACACCAACAGAAATGCATCGTCGTCTGTCTCAGCTCTGTTCCAGGACCTACCTAGGCTACATTTTAAAGGATTAGTCCACTTTTAAATAAACTTCTCCTGATAATTCACTCACCCCCATGTCATCCAATATGTTCATGTCTTTCTTACGTCAGTGGAAAATAAATTAAGGTTTTTGAGGAAACATTCCAGGATTATTCTCCTTGTAGTGAACTTCAATGGAGCCCAAACGGTTGAAGGTCAAAATTACAGTTTCAGTGCAGCTTCAAAGGACTTTAAATGATACCAGACGAGGAATAAGAGTCTTATCTAGAGAAACCATCGCTCATTTTCTAAAAAAATACAACTGTATATGCTTTATAAACACAAAATATCGCTTTGAACGTACTTCCGGTTTCCGCATTCTTACAGAAAAAAAATGAAATTGCTGCCGCGTTCGATCTGTAAGTAGAATAGGGAAGGTGTAGGACATACAGCGTAAGCGTTTTGAAGAATGCGGAAACCGGAAGTACGTTCAAGGCGATATTTTGTGTTTATAAAGCATATACAGTTATATTTTTTGGAAAATGACCGATGGTTTCGCTTGAAGACTCTTATTCCTCGTCTGGTATCATTTAAAGCTCTTTGAAGCTGCAGAATGAAGTGTGCAATGTTGGACACTTCATGCACTCAACTGTGGCAGCTTTAATTGCATAGAGGTGGGGGAAGGGCTATCAGAATTTGACTGTGAGTGACAAAATAACCTTAAAGTTCAATTGAATCGAGTTTCTTTAGAGCATCAAATTCTGTGCGTTCAGAGTTGCTGCATAAAGCATTTGAATGAATCACTTTATGGCATTGTGGTTAGGGTGGCGCCTTTGGATTTTTGAGTTTTGTTGGTGTCATTTTTAAATCGGTTGTCTATATACACATTTAGCAGCATAAGCACAATATTTTTTTACATGCTATGTGACACTAAAGGTAGTTTGTCTTTGAAAAATGTGTCTTGCGACCCCTGAAGCTTGCAGAATGGACACTCTGTTGCGCTAGGCCGAGCACAATGGAATGGCAATTCCCATGGGATGCAAGTACACATCCTTTAGGTAGCTGCCATGTTATAGATTCTGTGTTTTGTCTGGAAACATGTTTGGTGTGAATTAGAGGGGAAAGAAATAAAGAGACAGAGAACCAGAGTGAGAGATATATAGAGACACAGTCAGAGAGAGAGAGGAAAGCAAGCAGTTTTTATTGATTCGTTTCATCAAGCTGCTGCCCTCAGAATCTGTCCGGTTCACCTTCCGCAACAAGGCAGGCAGCTCTATCGACCTGTGCTACCCAGGGGTGCTGACAGTAAAGTAAGCAGCTCCCGTTTGCACACTGCACTGTATTTTGTCAGAGGACACTTGCCCGTTATTAACTCTGGGGGAAAATAAAAGCAAACATGTTGGGTTGCAATGAAGATGGAGGTGCATCTGCTTCAATATGGCTAAAATCCACACAGAAGTTACTATGAGCCACTCCTCTTTACGGCGGTCGCTTGTCTGATTGGCAGATATGAATTATTTGTTTTCATAAACGAGGAGGGTGTTGAATTACCTCCTTCATTAACCGTGTGGATCTCCTGCCCTTTTCTATCTTGTGACATCCTTTCAAATATCTGACAACCCACTGACAGTGATTGTTATCAGTGTTTTCTAATAACTCCGGTCGCAGATGAGAAGACGTGTGAATCAAACCTGGGAAATGTATGGTTACATTTGCATATATTTGCATACTAATGAGGGTCTCTGTTACACTGGTGAATGTCTAATAGTTGAGCGCCACATATGAGGGGTCAACAAGGGCCTTCAAATTTACTGTAAAGAGGGTGCATGTGAGATGAGTGATCTCAAGGTGCCGGAAAAGACACAATCCAATATTGATCATTTTATGCTATCCCATGGTTCTCTGTCCTGAGCAGCTATGGTACAGGACTTCTAATATGAGTTTTTTTTGACAAGCAGGACTAAATGAGCTTGAAGAGCCGACTCATGCTCAGCACCACCACAGGGGGATATGGGAGTAGTAATACAAAAATTACACATTTCCGCCATGATTGATTTGGCTGCCTAGAGACAGATTTGATTTCATTTGCTCACAGGAGATAGTGAAATCATCTGCTGTTGGAACCGTAGTCTAGGGTTTGAAAACATGGTTCATCACATTGAGCCGTAGTGCTCATGAGGGTGATGCAAGTTAAAATTCAGCTTGCAATATTGCTTGTTTACATTCCCAACTCATAAATGATTCTCAAACTCAAAATGTCTGACTGAATCAATCAATCAGAGAAGCTACGGAATTCACTGAAAGCCAATCAATTGTTTTCTTCCATTTTAGAACTAAATATAAAAAATTAATCAAAATAGATACAATAATAGTAGTGCTGTCAATTGATTAAAACTAATTAATTAATCACACATTTTTATGTAATCACGATTAATCGCACCTAACATTAAAGCTCTTAATATATTTTAACCCTTTAAAACCGGATGTGTCATCAGCGACACATCCAACCAAGCTGTATTCATGTTACCATAACTCTTGAACTGTTTGCACCATCGTAATAATTCAAATTGATACAGAGGGCTTTTTGGCAATATAAGGGTTATTACGGTAATTTCATGCCTTCCATCAGCAAATGGCAGCCGCTTTCGGGGAGAGGGGGTGGATGGAGTATTTGAACGGAGAGATATGGAGCGCGGCAGTTTAGGAAGATTTGGACTGCATAGATAATAAAAGAAACAAACAAAAACATGGCAAAGGAGTACACAGTCAATTGGGATGATTTTTTATAAGACTTGGGATGAGGCTAAGTGAGACTCGCATTTCGCATTTGGTCTGTGCATCTGTATAATGTGTCCGTGTGGAAAATGTATGCATGCCGATGTGTGCATATGTAGTATATGTACGCGTGTATCTCTTGAATGAAAACTGTGCAACCAAATGTCACAAAAAGACTTGAATATATGTAATATAGTTGAATTTTCAAGTTTGAAGTGTTAAATTCTTTCGATCATCATTTTTCTCTTTTTTTTCCTAAATAAAAATCAGAACATTTTCGGCTATTTAAATTCTATTTACAAACTCACCATATACATTAATGGTAAGTAACTGTAATTTATTGAAAGCCAGTTGTTTTATGAAAAAAATGACACCTTGCACTTGAAGATGGCACATTGTTAGAGAATTTTATAATAAAAAAATCATAATATGTGAAAATGTGCTATTTTAGCTTTAGGTTCTAAAGGGTTAAATTGTAATAATTTTGCATTTAATCTCCAAATTAATGTAGAAATATAATAAAGACAATATATTTTAAATATGTGATTAACAGGTAGGAGATGAATAAGGTTATCAAACACTTCACAGTCTGCACTGCATAAATGGTAAATTAAATATAGATTAATCCTTATTAAAGCTACAAAAGTTATTCAGTCAAGAGCACTGAGTGATTTTCTTTGTCTTTTTCCTTACAATTCCCAGGCCTGATTTTGCTGTTGGAAAAAAGTCCACATACAGCAATTGATATTTATGTCTAAATTGTTTTCTGATACAAAGACGATTCTAAAACACTTTGAGGCCTCATAGGGAAGGGAAATTATATGAGCTTCATTAGTTCCTGAGAGAATGTTTATAGGAAAATGATGGGGAAAAGTGCCAGTTACACAGCCTGAATCCAGATATATGTCAAGGGTCATTAAACAGTCAGAGCTTTCCATGAAGCTGGATTCCTTATTTCCCCTTTGCATTTCTACTATGAGAGTTAGCTGGTTATTCTATCTGCAAATGCATCAGCATTGTGGTTCCACATAAAACTAACAAATCACCAGTGGATTAAATCTGTATGCAGTGGGTTCCTCAGAAACCTCTTTAAGAGAATGAGGTAGTAGTCAATCTGACACAGTGCATACCTGAATCATCTGAATCTTTGCTTTCAGGGGCGTCCTCCATGTCATCATCTGACATCTCCATTTCCTCCTCCCTCCGAATTCCCATCAGCTCTTCATTGTGGATGTTTCTGATCTCCTGTGAATGAGAGGAACGGAGTCTTTAATCCCAATCGCTGCTAGATGATCTCTCACACTTTGATTAACACATGAAATCATGAGCCGGAAAGGTAATAAGCCATTCGATCAGATTGTAAAAAAAAAAAAAAAAAAAAAAAAAAAAAGATCATACTCGTAAAGTGCTATAAAAGCAGGTGGCGATGCTCCAACGTTATCGATGCAGAGAGACACCTGATGTTGGCTGACCTTGTCTCTGCATGCAGTCAAACAGGGACTCTTAATGTGTTATAATGGCTGCCAATGGAGCTTCAACGTGGCATGAAGTGATTGCACAGCCACCACAGATCGGCTGGGCCAAGTGGGGCCAGAGGAAGCAGATGTCTGCGTATAGGCGCTGCCCTGTTGGCTCTCCTGATGGGGGAGCTCTTCGGCTAATGAGGCATGCTCATAGCAAAGAGATAGGGCTGTGCAAAGACACAACATGACCGCCACAGGGAGAGAGACTTACTGCCTGACAACAAACAAAAGGCCCAGCATAAACATTACCATCTGTCTAGCACAGCAACACATGATCTCACTGAGAATTACAGAGGTCGAGTAGGTAGCGCAAAAGCAAACAGGCCCATCTGCCCAATCAAGAGAGCGATAGATGACGTGGAGCTAGCGCACAAAGACAACTAGCTCTCCAGATTTACAAAAGTCTAGCTGCCCGCAGTGTAAATGGGCCGTGATTGAATTCAGGTAGTCTTTCCAACTGCAAATGGTCAACTTTCTTGGAATAACAATGAAGAGGACAATTGACTGGACATTTCTGTGTCACTTACCGAAGCTTTGAGCAAGAAATGGTTGGGAAAATTTGCAGGCGAGCTCAAGAAAATAAGGACGAAAGCCAAAATGTTGCTCTGGATCAAAAACTCATCCCAAACCGCCATCTTACCATCAAATTTACGAGAGAAGAGCAGTGAGGGTCCAAACAGCTCAGAGGGTGAGAGAAGCAGTTTAATGGTGTGTCATCTATTACCTATCACTTACTGTCACCTGCTCCAGATATAACTAACTAGATTCCGGACTGAAGCAACCTCTTCCTGGAGTGGAGAATGTTAAAATGGCACTAATGGGCTCCGTTAGAACATAAACATTTCGAGCAAGAGATTCAAAGGCATGTGAAAGTGTGACATTTCCCTGAAGCCCTGCATTGTCATACTAAAGGGAATCCAACAGTTTTGAGGCCGACTCTTCTCAATACATAATGTAAAAGGTGAGAGAGGCCTGCTAACTCTCTCGCTCTCTTTTTAAAAAAAATGAGGCTTCACCCCGCTGTGACAGCATCGAGAGCTTCCTGTCATAGCCACAGTGAAGCTGCAAGCACAATGCCAGCCCGGGAGCGAGAAGAGGCTCACATCTGAGGATAAACATATTCATCTTAAGTAGTAAGAGAAAAGGTCAAAAAAAAAGGGAGGATTGTGGGGTGAGGACTACATCAGCTTCTAGAAATGATCAAGGCTTATTAGGGTTGTTGCATACCCTTTTTTGTCGTCTGATGGTAGAAATGAAAGAGGTGAAATGAGAGGGTCTCAATAAAAGAGGGAGCTCAATGAGGACGCAATTACCGCTGCATTAATAAGCTCATTTCACAGATGAAAAACAGGGTAAGTTCTAAAAGTACTCTATATGTAACTTTCATTTGGAGACAAATCGAATAAAATGTCATTTCAAATTTCGAACAAGGCGGTCAATCAAGGACTTGGTTCATAAAGTTAACAAAGCACTAACTGACAGCAATAGCAAATCGTCTTAATGGGCTTCACAATGGGCTGGAAATGAATGGATGTGTGTGATATTTCTGATGGAAACGTCCAGTTCTGATGACTAAACATTTTTGCTCATGGGAAATTAACATGTATATCAGATATGAAATCAAATGGATTAAAATGTCTTTCTTCTTTTTAGAAATTATGCAACATGGTGCGTATTTTAAACACCTACCTTGAACAGTGAGGAGACTCTTTTGGCATTTAAAGTACCTGCATCTTAAAGTTGTTCCAGTGGCTTCAAGTGAACATAAAACAACATTTGCAACCCCTCCATAGTGAAACAGAAAATTCAACTAGAAGGATGATTCAGTTTGTGAATTGATTAGATCATGAAAAGTGTCTGTTACATACTAGAACATAGTCAAAAACAACCTAAGTTGGGTTGAAAATGGACAAACCCAGTGGTTGGGTTAAATGTTTGCCCAACATGCTGGGCAGTTTTATTTAACCCAACTATTTAAAAATTATTATATGGCTGGCTTAAAATGAACCCAAACAATAGTTGAGTTAAATACAAATACCCAGCAGGTTGGGCAAACATTTAACCAAACCGCTGGGTTAAAACAACCCAAATGCTTGGTTTGTCCATTTTCAACCCAACTCGGGTTGTTTTTAACCCAGTATTTTTTTTAGAGTGTAGTCATGAAAATTAATTACTGTAAGCTTCTAGAAACTTGTTTGACACATGGACAATCCAGTCTGTTGATTTCACAGTCATCATTTGCTGAGCAGGGGTTCTGTTATATTAGATGTAAACAAAATCAGCTCTCTGATCCATGTAAAATGGTGTTTTAACGCTGCTCACAATGGAAATTAAAGTGCTAATTAGACACAAGATTGGGTCATTGTGCACTTATAATGAGAGAGTTGTCTTAAAACTTACCTAATGACCAAAGAAATCAGAGGAAAGAGACAAAATAATAACTTCAACAGGAAAACATGTGGATTATAGCTCATTAATTAGTCTCAAGCTTCTAGTGATAGAGAATAAATATTATTCTCTTGTATGGAGCGTTTTAAAGTGCCAATCAATCATGATACTGGTGTTTCTATTGCTTCTATCAGGAAAGACTCAAATGTTACCTGCCGGTTGTGAACCGCTGAAATCTCAGGCAGACTCGGGTCAGATTTTACTACCAGAGAGACCTGAGCAATTATACTGTCATACCATTAACATTCAACTCAAAATAAAACATGTGGACTTCATAATAGTTCAAGTACATGGGTGGCTTGGAGGGGAAGGGGAGATGGACAGGGGGAATGGGAAAAACTAATCTCACAGAAACATTCTGCATTATTAATTCTGAAGATGTGAAGCATGAATACATTCACTTAGAGAAATGAAAACACCAACCTCTGCTTGCTTTCGCCACATGTCCAGGTTCTTGCGTTGGGCTTTGGAGAAATGGTCCCATGCCTTTTGTTTGGTAGCAGCGTGGAATACAGACACAATCTGCTCAACTGTGGCAGGGGATGCAGGGGCCAGTATGGGCGTCCAAAGAAAGAAAGAGAGAGAGGGGCGATTGGGAAGGTGCAGAGGAGTGAAAAAATTTGTGTCAGGTTGGAAGGAAGTGATGTTCTTTTCCCCTATACCCCCCTCTATAAAGCACAAACACTGAGCTGGGGTGGACTGGTGTAGTTACAGGGATGGGATCTGAATGAGATCACATTTCTGTCTCTTCTGAAAAAATAGGGTTAGTTTACCCAAAAATGAAAATCACCTCAAAGCCTTTCCAAACCTGTACAACCTGTAATCTTCTGTGGAAAGATATTTTGAACAACGTTAGGGTCAAACCCCATTTGTATGTAATAAAACGCTGAGACTTTTCAAAATATCTCCTTATGTTTTCCACAGAAAAAAAAGTCCTAAAGGTTTGAAACGACATGAGGGTGAGAAAATTATGACAGATTTTTCATTTTTAGGTGAACTAGTCCTTTAACAGCTGTGAACTGTTGTTGAACGTAGTACAACATCAGCTGGAACATTATGCCTAACATCTCCTTTTTTTAGGTCAATGGAAGAATGAAAATCTACGGGTATTGAATGACATGAAGGCGAGTAAATAGTGACAGATTTTTAGACTCTCTTTGGGAAGATCAAACAGTTGAATTCCCTAGCTTTACCTGAGAACAACTCATGTTTCTTCTTTCTCAATTACCACAACACACCTCTCACCTTCATCGACTCTGCTGCCTGGACACTCAAAGAATCTCTTGTATTTTAAGAGGTCATCAACTGATAATGAGATGAATGTTTCATCTACGACAGGCTGGGCTCATTACTTCACTGTGTATAGATTAGAGAGGATGTCTCGCTTATGTAAACTCATTAACACAAACCTTCCAGAAATAGTCATCTGTTCAGAATTAAGAGACGAGGCAGTCAATCAACCATTTTCTGGGGTGTGAGTGCTTTGGATGTTACAGATACATGGCAGTAATTTCCTGTGAGAATGTAAGACAGGAGGAAGACACGGGGCGGAAGGGGAACAGCTGCCGAGAATCACAGCTGCTAATAGTATGTGCTGCTCTGACATCTCTGACACAAACTCTGTTCCAAAATCTAGCAAGCTGCCAAACTAGATGGTGTTTCAAGATAACATAGGTGTGCCAATGACATGAAGGTTGAACCAAAAAGGAGGCAGCATAATTACGCCGGCTTCAAAGCATATTCTTGTGGCCTAAATCTAAGGCAGCATCATACGTATCCTTTGTAGACAAGGTTAGGTGAATGACAGGATTAAAATGTTGATTACAAGCACTCTCGTTCAAAAGTTTGGAAATGTTTCTTGAGCAGCAAATCAGCATATTAGAATGATTTCTGAAGGATCATGTGACACTGAAGACTGGAGTAATGATGCTGAAAATTCAGCTTTGCATCACAGGAATAAATTACATATTAAAATGTATTCAAATAGAAAACAGTTTTTCTAAATTGTAAAAATATTTTACAATATTACAGTTTTTACTGAATTTGAGAAATCAACTTTTCCTTGAACTTTTGATATATAAGAGGTCATCGAACTATACGAATATATAAGTTTCAGAACTGAAAACTTCCTTATTAGTCCAATAAAAGCTTTTATTGACACCAGACCCATCGAACAACGCATCCTGTCATAGACAGATGAAACTCCGCCTCCGCAGAAGAAATCAATGCCTACTTCATCATTGCATCATTAGCCCCGCCCACTGGTGTGTCAGTGAGATGAGGAGAGAAGAGTGAAACAGGACTAAAATAACATTACCTTTCAAAGGATCCTTATGCAAGGGATATGGTTATTTATTTTCAACAATGTGAAAGTCTCAGTTGAGCTTTATTTATTTGTGTTCGGTTCATTTCACTGTGGATTCTTTGGTAAATCAATCACATTTTGGTGCAAACAGACTTTTACGATATGAACTCGACAGTAATGCAACAACATGTCAGTAACTGTGTTCATTCTAATGCCTGATCTGATATTAATGATTCATGTACAGTCACATGATCTTTGTCTGTGTGTCAGTAAATCAAACCAGTGACTAAACGCTCAACTTCACTCTTAGTAGGATGAAAATAATCTGTTATTTAAACAGTGATTAAATTATATATAGAAAACGATCAAAGAACGCTCCCTTTACAATCACTGGAGCTGTCAATCAAACAGCGCGAGTTTATCAGTTACTGAGTTCTGGATTCACACCAACTGTTTTATTCAATGAATCTCTTAGTTGCATCACATTTGCACTGTTAGTTAGCATTTGTTAGTGTGCAGAAATTGAGTTGCAATGACAAGATCACTGCTTTCATGTCTGTGATCAGCTACAATGTTCATCACTGCAACCTTTCATGCCACGATCTAAATATAATGCCATAGATTTAAGTGTAATGCTTTTCACGATCAGTTAACCTTGAGAGCTGTAATAGTAAAAACGTGCTAAACGTTTTCGAGAGAGTAACACTTAGCTATTTCATATGCAAAGATGTAAGCCAATCGCAGCAGTGGGCGTTTATACTGAATCTCACAGCAGACACGCCCCTTAAAACAGAGCGTTCAAATCAGAGGCTAAAATCAGGGTAGAAAAAAATGCCTTTTATTTCTAAATTATGACAATTTGTGATGTAAAAATCATACTAACATTATAAGTGTACCCAGGAAACATTATAAAACAACGCAGTTCATGACCCCTTAAAAAGGTGAGCATAAGAGACTTTTTTTGAGATTGTGATGTTTTTTTTTTTTTGATAATTAGAATGTCTAACATAAAAGGTATTAGAATCAGTTGAAAGTAGTCAAAATTGGAATCAAAAGTTTCTGTTTCGCATGAAATGTTCCAAATCGTTCACTTAAAGGATTCCATTTCAGTTATTTTGCATAAAGTTCTTTCATCACTCATGTCACTGGAAACCAACTCCCATTAAACATGAATGACTTCAGGTTGGTTTATCGCTGTTTAACACTGTCAGTGTGAACAGCCCTTCAGGAGGAAATATCATAGCATCTCACTGTTTTGTGCCACCAACACTATTATTACTTTAAATCAATCTTGGTTTGCCTGTTACTTTTAGAGAAATCCAATAAATCTTTAAACAAGCCTCTCTCATGACTAGATCATCTGAGAGTTTCATATCATATTTCAAAGAGTTACTGTTTGTGCATTGCATCACAGATCCAAAAAACTGTCTGTGTGTCTGGGAAATGACATCAAAACATCCATCAGTCTAAGTGATGTAACAGTAGGACTGAGAGACAGAAACAGATGGTGCCAGCAGCTTGATGGATGTATGACATCATTACTGATGGTATAACGTGACCTATGCAGATTCACTCAGAGATCCCATCTCTCTCTCTCTCCCTGAGAGGGGGTTAATAAACCTTGGGGAGGCAGGAAGGCTGCCAAACACATCTGTCTGCGGCACAGGCATGAGAGAGAGAGGCTGGATCGATAGCGACTTCAGCATCCTTTAATTTGATGGAAGAGATCGATGGCAAAGCCAGGATGGAGAGCATGTGCCTGACTGCATGTACGTGTGCAGGTGTGTCGAACGCTTTAGTCTAAGAGGAAACAAAACAATGAGTTTTACATGTCCACTATTCACAAGTATGAGATGCACTGCACTGAAACAAATGTATTAAATGTATTACATAGTAGAAAGAATGAAATAGTATTTTCTTGTAAAATGTACTCCAATCATCTTCTCTACAGTCAGTTTTCTCTCTCATGTGAACAACTGTTGTGGCGGAGCAACAGTCTGTCAGCGTGTTAGTTTAACGGCACAGACGTCTGCAGGGAACTCTATCACCCTCTTGAGCTCTGGACTATGATGCTGTAACGCAAAAACATGATAGATACGGGACATTTACATTTATGCACTTGGCAGACACTGTTATCCAAAGTGACTTGCATTGTATGCATTTGCATTACGTTCATGCATTCCCTGGGAATAGAAGCCATGATCTCAGCGTTTATATATCCTGCTCGCAATGCATTGGCCAAACCTTCACTTCTGTATTTGCATATTTGTTGAATATATTTCTGGCCTTTCTCTGCATTTATATTGCCTCAAATACTAGTATAAGAAGCAAAGCAGAATTCCTTACCTTTGCAATGTTTACTATATCAGTAAGATTTTTTTAGTAATTAATAAAAATAAAAATAAATAATGCATTAAAAAATAAAATAAATGTGAGAGAAAAGACTTTTACATGCTCGACTATTTCAAGTAAATGCTGTTTTGACCTTTCTATTAATTTTGAAAAAATAAATCTTGAAAAAAAAAATATATTCAGTACAATGGTTTTCAATATTGATTATAATAAGAAATATTTCTTGAGCAGCAAATCAACATATTGGAATGATTTCTAATTTAAAAAAATCAGATTTGCCATCAAAGGAATAAATTACCTTAAAAAATATTTTATTCATTTATTTATATAAAAACACATTTTTAATGATAAAAAAAAAAAAAATCAGATTTGTCATAGGAATAAATTAATTTATAATATATATAAATCAATTTATATATATTAATAATTTATTCCTATGGAAAATCAGAATTGTTTTAGCATTAATTTTTATTTTATTTTTTTAAGCATATATATACACATTAAAATCCATAAAAATAGGGCACAATGTACTGTATTAATTTGATGTAATTTTCCGCATTTATTTTTTACAGGTGTTTTACCTATATTTTGAATTTTGAACTTAATTGCGTTGTGTTTGAGGGTTCACGGAAATGTCTGTAAAATTATTGGATAATGTCCTGGTAATTGGATAATGTCCAGTACATTATCCTTTTTTTTTTTTACCGATATATATATATATATATATATATATATATATATATATAAATCGGTAATTTAAATTGTGATATTTCACAATAGTACACTTTTTAATGTATTTTTGATCAAATAGATGCTGCCTTGATCAACATAAAAAACTTCTTTCAAAAATATTTTTAAAATTTTACAGAATCCAAACTTTTGAACAGTAGTGTATTTCACTTCACATTAGGCATGGAATATATTGGCACCATATCAGCTGAAATTGGTAATTATTAATTATCAGTCAATGCGCTATCTATCTGAATGCTTATTTTCACCTATTCAAGGTACATTTAACTATTCATTTTAAATTTTAAGCTATAATTAAGCAGGGGTAACGACAGATTGCAGCGAAGATTTAGCACTTAAGATGGATGCGTCTCTTTTCCTTCAAACGTGTGAATGGTTGAATGCATGCAATTAATTTTACTCAGAAATGTATCATAGGTGTTTTTTCCTCCTCAAATAACCGAAGCAAAGTAGTTTATCTATATAAAATAATATCACCCCTCACATGTGGCAAATACAGATTTAGTTTGTGACAGCACCTGTCTTCTGCCTCAGCCGGGATCCACCGTCTTAAGCTGAAATAGTCTTACCCAGAATTCCCATGTCATCATGTCCCACCTGCCACTGCGACAACCTGCTGCTCTATCCTCCTGCAGGGCTGCGACCCCAGCACGCTTTTAGCTGTATACTGCATTTCATTATTTATACTGCTGTGTGTTCTGGCTGCGTTCAGATAAGACAGATGCTCGACTGTCACAATGCTTTCTCTCGTCTGTGTGAGAGACTGTTCTGCTGCATGTGTTTGTCATCGTGACAGAACAGATATTACTATAGTGCCAGATACTTATTGCAGGTTGTTGAGAGAACTGTATCAAAGGTTGCTGTCTGTCGCGCGCAGATAAAAGGCTGGACAGTGTTAAATACCCAGGGAAGCTACTGGAAGGTCTTTCTAAGGCGACATGACCTTTCGGATCAAACATCTGTAGGAAGTATTCCTGATAGAAGATAATTTTGACAGACAGCACGACCAGGCTTGGTAACAAATCAGTATTGTCACTTCTTCCTCAAGCAGACGTTCTAAACCCATTAGAATAACCTGACAGGTTTCAGAAGGAAGAAAACAAACAAACAGAAAATACATAGTCTGGCAGATGAAGCCTGTATCTCTGGGAAGGTGATGTTTTTGTCTCTTGAAAACAATAAAACACCTTTGGATTTCAACCTGCCACTAGAGATGAGTCATATTCGTAAATACGTATGTCTGCTCCATCTCTATATGACATCAGGATGGATGTCAATCACAGTCTAAGACGGTCAGACAGACGTCAGTGATGTGGTCTTGTGTAGTGATGAGCGTGAGGGGATATCTGGGAATGTCCTAAGAGAGAGAGACTTACCATGCCGTTCAATTTAGGTCAAGTTACTGCATGACATCCCTGATAAAACAAGCACTATTCCTGCTTTCCACGCCTGTGGGAAGGAGAACCATGATTGGACCATGATCTCCATGAAATCTAGTCGCATCAATAAATAATAGCAGCCAAGTCAGTAGAGGAGGAGTAACACTTTCTATGGAGTCTGTATAGTGACGCATAATGCTTAATACATTATTGTGCCATCATATGTGCATTTACTCTTTAAAGGTGTAACCATGAAAACAAAATAGTATTATAATGTATTATAGAGATGCAGTCTAATGCCTTACTTGGAAAGGCTTTCATATTTACAAAGGGTGAAAAAAGCAAAGGAAAAAAGAGCAAAATGTGTTATTCAACAACATTTCTTTTGTGTGTCTGCAAATATGACTGAAGTGTGAAAATGTGCATGGATAGTTATGATTACAGGTGAAGGGGAGTGATGATTTCCCAAAAACAAACCTGAAAAAAAAAAGATTGGTGTTTTTGTGAAGCTTAGATATTTTTTTCTACCCTTTTTAAGCACTTTTTAATCTTTATTTCATGGCACAGTCTTTAAAAACACATGCCATATTTGCTATAACTGGAAACTATAAATGGAATAGGGTTACATCTAAAAAGGGCTTATTTAACACCATTAAAGGGTTAGTTCACCCAAAAATGAAAACGCTGTCATTAATTACTGACCCTTGTGTCGTTTCACACCCGTAAGACCTTCATTCAGGAGCTTTGACGCTTTACGAGTCTTTTGTGTCGAATCAGTGGTTTCGGAGCATGAAAGTCACGTGATTTCAGCAAACGAGGCTTTGTTACGTCATAAGTGTTTCGAAATTTCAATGGTTCGCCACTGGGCGGCGTGATTTTGGCATTTTGATACACGCTCTGAAACACTGATTCGAAACAAAAGACTCGTAAAGCTTCATGAATCAGTGTTTTGAAATTACCCATCACTAGATATTGTTGAATAAAGTCTTTATTTGTTTTTTTGACACACAAAAAGTATTCTCGTCGCTTCATAATATTAATGTTGAACCACTGTACTCACATGAACTGATTTAAATATATCTTTAGTAGCTTTCTGGACACTGAAAGTGTTAATTATCAATGCAGGCCTCACTGAGCCATCATATTTCATCAAAAATATCTTAATTTGTGTTCTGAAGATGAATGTCTTATGGATGTGGAACGACATGAGGGTGAGTAATTAATGACAGAATTTTAATTTTTGGGTGAACTAACCCTTTAATAACCCGCCCACACCTGATAATAGCCATAAACAGATACATATAATTTTATCATGTTTTTGAAAGTCTCTTATGCTGCATTTATTTGATCAACAATACAGTTTAAACAGTAATATCGTGAAATATTATAACAATTTAAAAGAACTGTTTTCTATGTGAATGCATTTTAAAATGTAATTTATTCCTGTGATCAAAGCTGAATTTACTCCAGTCTTCAGTGTCACATGATCCTTCAGAAATCATTCTAATATGCTTATTTGCTTATTATTATCATAATAATGTGCTGCTTAATATTTATGTGGAAACTGTAATTCAGACGAATAGAAAGTTCAAAAGAACTGCATTTATTTGAAGCAGAAATCTTTTGTAACATCATAAATGTCTTTACTGTCACTTTATCAATTTAATGTGTCCTTGCTGAATAAAAGTATTTGAGGAAAAAAATGGTAACACTTTTAGTTGCTTATTATCATGCATATTACTAGAATACTGTCTGTATTATAAAGCACATATTAATGCATTATTCTGCATGACCTTATTCTACATTCTTAATCCTACCCAATACCTAAATTTAACAACTACCTTACTAACTATTAATAAGCAGTAAAGTAGTAAAAGTCGTAGTTAATAATGAATATGTGTTCCACATACTAAAGTGCACGCTCCCAGTGCATTATAAGGAATTGTGAATGCCTCTATAATGCAACATACAGACTTCACAGAAAGTGTTATGGAAGAGTTAAAAGCCTATGTGTACGTGTGCTGTTGAGTGGCATGTCATCAGAAGTGTATGCAATTCTACAAACTCCAGTCAGTGTTATTTAAGCAATTAGTCAATGACAATCTAGTGACCATTTGGGGTTACTTACTTTTAATCTATGAAGGGTCATCAGGTGTGCTGTCCAGAGACTAAGTAGCTAAACAAAATCACAGGCTCTTCTACACATGTCTGTAGCTGTGCACTCATGAAGTTCACATACTCTACCTTCTTCTGCATTCAGCTCAAAGTGGTAGAGACCTGAGGAGAACTTACCTTCGGTCCACACTGATCTCAGATCAAAGCATGTACACTATCAAACCGAGACATTGAAAGGTAACTGATGGCAGAGCGTAAAATTCACTTGCCCTGGATTTGAGGGCACAAGTTTTCTCAGAGACAGTAAAACAACCTTTGCCATTACATTCAAAAGCTTTCTAAGTGTCTGAATATCTACTTGTACAGTAAATACACAGCAAACAGGTACATTTAATTCAGCTTTCATCGACGAATGCATATGTATGATATTCACCTACACTAACTTCTTTTCTTTTGAAAATTAATCATTTTCAAGGCAAGATTTTCTGTGCTGTGACCTTTTAACAAGTCTGTATCCATCTCTTATACCACAGTTTCATGTTAATGAAATATTAAATCTCTACTGGATTTGTTCTAAGTTCACTATGAATTCCTACAACCCTTCTTATACTTGAATCAAACGCAGACTGAACATTACGCCTGCTCATGCATCAAGGAAACTATATGTGTGAGTAGTAGCTCCATTTCTCTGGGCATTGGATCAATCAAGAACAAAGCTCTGCTGCGTTGGGCGTACTACCATGATGGCAGGAAGTGAAGTGTAATCATGCAGTAGCTGACAGCAGCCATTTACTGAATGCTTCCTTTTGTGTCTGATAGTATAGATGAAACTACTGCGACGTCACACAACAGGCAACGGCACTTCAGAGTTCTTCAGAAAAGCAGCTTTTGCTTGATGTGAGCAGCGCAGCAGCAGCTCTAACGATCTGTTAAGAATTTCAGAAATTAGGGCCAGATCATTTCATGCATTTTCTCTGATGGGACAGCTATCCGATCGTGAAAAGACCAGGTGTAAATGCTCTCCGAAATGCATTTGAGATTTATTCTGGGATGCATTCGAGTCAAAACTGAACAGGTCTAAATGCATCTGGTTGTTAAACCACATATGTAAATCTTACTCCTCTCAAAAATGCTAAAAAATATACATGTTATAAGCTAAATAACATGTTATAGTCACATAGAGCAGCAGAGTATATCTTAAGCAAGCCGAGCGCAAACTGAATAGTAATGAAGTCACAGATGCTTTAAAAATTAAAATATCTTCATTAATAGTAATTAGACTAAATGATCTCACCAGTGCTGTTGCTGCGCTCTCTCCTATTGTGGTCTTTGATTCTGAAATTAGCTGATGATCAATAAAATGCAGCTCATGTTTGTTGCTTTCGGTGAGGTGAACTCCATTAAATCTGCATATAGCGCAGAAATTGAAGATCGGACTTATATGCGTTTTTTATGTGGCAACATTTTGATAAATCAGATCAGTAAAAATGCATGAAGTGCAATCAACAAAACCAATTTTAACTTTATTTAATGTTTGAATTTGTTGGAAATACACTACCATTCAAAAGTTAGGGTCAAATTTTGGGCTTTAAAAAATGGGCGATTTCAAAACACTGCTTCATGACGCTTTACGAATCTTTTGTTTCGAATCAGTGGTTCGGAGCGCGTATCAAACTGCCAAAGTCACGTGATTTCAGTAATTGAGGCTTTAAGTCATAAGTGTTTCAAAATTTAATATTTCAATGTTTCACCACTGGGGGGCGTGACTTTGGCAGTTTGATACGCGCTCCGAACCACTGATTCCAAACAAAAGATTCATGAAGCAGTGTTTTGAAATCACCCATCACTAGATATTGTTGAATAAAGTCGTTATTTTGTTTTTTTGGCACACAAAAAGTATTCTCGTCGCGTCATAACATTAAGGTTGAACCACTGTAGTCACATGAACTGTTTTAAATATGTCTTTAGTAGCTTTCTGGGCATTGAAAGCCTCACTGAGCCATCGGATTTCATCAAAAATATCTTAATTTGTGTTCTGTAGATGAACGAAGGTCTTACGGGTGCGAAACAACATGAGCGTAAGTAATTAATGACAGAATATTCATTTTTGGGTGAACTAACCCTTTAATAATAACAAGAAATGTTTCTTGAGCAGCAAATCAGAATAATTATAAGGATCATGTGACACTGAAGACTGAGTAATGATGCTGAAATTACTTTGATCACAGGAATAAATTACATTTTAAAATATATTCAAAGAGAAACCATTTTAACTTGTAATAATATTTCACAATATCACTGTTTTGATGCATCTGTGACTTTTAAAACATTTTAAAAACATTAAAAAGCCCAAACTTTCGACCGGTAGCGTTTATTGCGTTATTGAATCCTCACACATATAGTGCCATCCTTCTAAATGTGAATTGTGGCATATTATAGTAAGAATATAAATGATGTGTGAAATGTGTCTAAAATGAGCTGTGCTTGTCAATGCTCATGTATATTTGCTCTAAACGGCGAAATCAGTGAAATCACTTCAGGGTTGGTGCATCAGAGAAATGCAAATCTGCAGCCGCCACCTGCGGGCCAGTCGGGTCTTATTACAGCAGAGGTGATCATGATGAGCTGTGATCAGTGAGATATCATAATTTGTGTAAAATCCTATTCCTCTACTGATAATGATGGAAAAATGCCCCCAAATGCTGTCTAGGTAGGCAGCTTTTTAGGTTTTGACACAGAAGCAACATCTGTAAAGAAACACTCACATTGTACTAAAATCCCAGAAAGGGCGTTCTTGAACTTCTCCTTGGCCTCCTCCATCTCCTTCTCATGAGAGGCCTTCTCGTTCATCAGCCTACGAATGTGGCTGTTGGAGGACTGGATCATGGAGTAGAAGTTGTTGGCGTTTCTGCGGTTTACCTCCCCTCGTTCCACCCAGGTCAGCAGGACACGCACCGCCTCGGGAAATTTGGAGTCGTCTGAGTGGAGAAAGGAAAAAACGGTGGGGGGAGAAACAGATGGTGGGAAGAGAGCTGAGTACAATGTTGGAGAGGAACACTTCTCATCTGGGACCTTCTAGTGTCAAAACTTATTAGCAGGACATGTTTATTGGGCCAAATACAGAGGACATTTAGCAGAGGACAACAGGATATCTACAGCAAGGACATCAATCATAACACATTACTGATATTGATAGTGTGTGTTCAGTAAAAATAAAGCTGCATTGTTCATGAAGTCCTGAGATACTCAGGTGTGTAGACGGGAGGGGAAAACAGTCATGATGAACTACAAAGATTTGGCTTGCAACTTTCGGCTGGGAATGAGATGAGAAACAGGGAAAACTGAAAATCACTGTAATGAATGCTACAGGGAGGCTCTTCCAGCAATCTATTATTCTTTAGTGTTATTGTGTTTATGTAAAATCTGCAATTTAACAAAAAGAACAGTTTGGCACGGATTTGTTGAGATGTTTGGCATTAACGAGTGCTGCTAAGATATTGCCGTTTGTGCAGCGCAGATTTAGAAATAAAGAATTATTTTGTTCTTGTTGCTGTAATCCTGAACACAAACACATGCACAACTGAGAATTCTAGGCTGCTTTGATTTATTTATGGAAGTCCTAACTTAGATAATCAAAAAATGCTGTCAAATCATTTAAATTAATAATCCATCGACCCTTTTAAGACTGCATCAGTGTGTCGTGAATATGAAATCTCTCTCCATCAATAAACTGATTTTGCTGCTCATTTACCTGAATTAAACTCAACATTAACAGATTAAAAATAATAACCGTCACAAATAATCGTCCAATATTCAATATACCGACAAATCTAGCAGATATGAGAGTGCTGTTAAGATTTTCTACAGCAAACAGCACAAACGGTTCACAATCACACAGCATGTAATTTCATCCTTTCTTCTCTGCCTTTCATCTGTTATCTGTAACCACTGCAAAGTGAGCTGAACAGCATACCCGCTGCATATAAAATATTACATGGAAAAGTATGATTTTAACTCAAAAACTTCTCTTTACTGCACTTTCTCTCCTTGACAGAGAATCACTAAACAGATGGTTGCTATTAAACCGTGTGGAACATCAAACTCAAAGAGACGAATAGCTTTTAGATGCGTCCAGTCAGCGGGCACACGGACTGAAGCAGCCTCTTCACATGCATCAGGAAATGACACATAAACACAACAAAATCACTATGACGGAGGTATAACATGTCATGTGTCGCACCTTTGAGCTTTTCTCCTAACTGGCCGCATTCGTGTTCAGAGTAATGAACGATGGGGGGCGGTGAAGGGGGCCGTAGACGGTCCTCCTCTATCCTGCGCCGGTGCCTCTCTTCCCGGGCCAGCATGCGCTGTCTGCACTCCCACTCGTACAGGTCATCTCGAGCCTGAGCGAAATCCACATGCAGCCGGCCTGTGTCCTTCTTATCTGTGCTGGATCCCAGCCTGATCCTATAACCTAGAGGAGAGGAGATGGAAATGGGCAATGACAAAGAAAAAGGAAAGGGAAGTGAAGGAAAGGGAAGTGGAAATAGGAGGACGAAGGGAGTAAAGCAAAAGCAAATGGAAGAATGAGGAAGAGGGAAGGAATGGAAAATATAAAAGGAAGGGGAAAGAGGAAAAAAGGACAGGATGAGAAAGGACAGAGAAAGGGAAACAGAAAAAAAGGACAGAAAAACAGAAGATGGAGCAAAAGAAAAGAGGAAGGGGGAATAGAGAAAAGGAAAGGAGAAGAGTAAAAAGAAAGGGAGTAAAGGAATGGACAAGAAAAGATAAGAGGAACAGGAAAGGAAAAAGGAATTAACAAGGAAAGACGGAAAAAAGGGAAGGAGAAAAAAGAAAAGAGGAAGTGTAAAGGGAAAAGAAAGAGAAAATGAATAGAAGATGAAAAGGAAAGGGTAATAAAAGATAGGAAAAGAAAGGACAAGAAAGGAAATTAAAGAGGAAGAGGAAGGGACATTGAGCAAAAGAAAAGAAAGGAAAGGGAAAGAGGTGAAAAAGAAGGGGAAGTAGAGTAAAGGACAGGACAAGAAAAAAAAAACAGTAATGGAAAAGAAATGAATGGAGAAGAGAAAAAAGAAGGAGAAAATGAATAGAAGATGAAAAGGGTAATACAAGATAGGAAGAGAAAGCAGAAAAGAATGGAAGAAAGGAAATTAAAGAAGAGGAAGGGAAATGGAGCAAAAGAAAAGAAAGGAAAGGGGAAGAGGTGAGAAAGAAGGGGAAGGAGAGTAAAGGAAAACATGATATATGGTCAGGAAAGGATAAAATAGGAAAGGAATGGAATAGATAAGAAAGAGAAGAGGAAAGTGGAAGAGATGGGGACATGGATCAAAGGAAATATAGGAAAGGGGAAGAGGAAAAATGGGAAAGGGGTTAAAGGACAGGACAAGAAAAAAAAACGTAACGGGAAAGAAAAGGAAAGTGGAAGAGAAAGGGGAAATCAAGTAAAGGGAAAGAAAGGAAAAAAGAAGGGGAGTAAAGGAAATCACAAAACAGGAAAGGAACAGAATAGACAAGAAAGAGGAAAGGGAAGAGGAAATGGATCAAATGAAATATAGGAAAGGGATAAAAATAAGAATAAGAATAAGAATAAGAAAAGAAAGATTGAAGGAAAGAGGAAGAGGAAGGGGAAATGGATCAAGGAAATAAAGAAAAGGGGAAGAGAGGAAAAGGGGAGTCAAGGAATGGGCAAGAAAAAAACAGGAAGAGACAGGAAAAAAAAAGAAAAAAAAAAGAACAGAAAAAAGAAGGGGAAGAGGAAAAAATGGGAAGGGAATAAAGGAATGGACAAGAAAAGACACAAGAAAATAAAATGGAAAAGAAACAGGAAAGGAAAGTGGAAGAGAAGAAAGAAGAAAGGAGAGTAAAGGGCAAGAAGTTAAATGTTATAAAAGACAAAAATGCAGGAAGAATGAGAACAGCAGAAAAACATTCACTCTTAACAAACCCAAGAATGTTCTGAGAAAAACAACATACTACAAACCCTGACCTGTGACAATGTGACTGTTTAATCATTACATCTGAGATTTGAGGCCAAACCCTTCCTATCGGTTATTTTGTGTGACATGCAAGACGTCCCAAAGGTTTCACTCAGATGGGGAGGTCGAATCAAAACCCTCACCGGCACAGACAAGCCATGAAGCATGAGGATAATCTGGTTTGTGATGGGATGAAAAAAGAAAGTGATTTTATATTAAGGCTTATATATTTCAGCATAAAGCAGAAAATTGCTTGGAAAAGTATCTTGACAAATGGCCAAGTGGTATGAAAGAAGCTCCAGTGAATTATGAATCATATGACGCTCTGAGTACATTACAGAGAGGGCTGAAAAGTGTTTTTAAGGAGAATGTATATTCAGAGATGGCCGTGTCAACAGAAACGAGAGAAAGAGCTTCACGGTTTACTTCCGCCTCTCCATCACTGCTTTACAGCCCCCAGACGCTGTTAAATATTTTACGCAATGTGTTCACGTTAGAAATGAGCACCATTATTTATGGAAAGGCCTGCAGAGCTCCGTCACGGGGCCACATAATATATGGGGTGCCGCTCCGATCTCGCCCCTCTCCACTGAGAGAGCAACACTCAGAGAAGGATAAATAATGGAAAAGGGTATTATTGGAGCGGCCGGCACTTTAAACTCGCTTTCTGGGGCAGAGATGGACATCCTAATATTTGCATACAAAGGCTGATTTAAGATGTGACGGGAGACTTGTCACTGGATATGAGAAGCAGACCCCGGCAGGTCATGTGACCAAGCCTGGCCCATGATTCAAAGGCAGAAATTTATTGCTAGATGTCGGCGCTTGTCTTCTCGTGTCTACAGATCTCGAGTTCTGTGAGTGATGTGTGAAAGCCCCGCCCCCTTAATTAATTCAGCATCAATCAATCAAGTCAAGAGGGAACTTGTGGACACATGGCCCTCATTTACAAGAGAAAAAAGGTTAAGTGAAATGATTCTAAATCACATGTGTGGCACACAAGCTTCTAGGCATGATTTAGCATACTTTTTTGTATTCTTGTTTGAAACGTTGTGACATTGTGAAACGCTAGGGGCCATCCATCCATCTGTCCATGCATCCATCCATCCATCCATCTATCTATTAGGGGTGTAACGGTACACAAAATGGACGGTACAGCAGGGGGAGAAAACTAAACATAATATTGCTTCTTTTTTTTACTAAACAGTGGATTACTCAACATATTGCTTCTCTCTCTCAAATTAATTCAATTATAATTAAAGGTTTTAAGGAAACCAAAACATATATATATATATATATATAATACAATTAACAACAGAGCCCAAACTATTAGCCTAAATTCAGTTGCTATTTATTTTTTAGATATAATAATCATTTTTAGATATAATAATCAACACAAATTGTATGCAAACATGTAAATTGTACATAAGGCAGTTTTTGCATTAACTTCTAAATCTAATTATAAAATTATGTTTTTACTCCAGTTCGTTGTTGAAATATAATCATTTACACAGACGCTGTCATTTTCATGACAATTTTTTTTACATACATTAAATAATCAAGACATCACTAACAGTTTAGGTAAAATATAATTAATGCATGAGCTAATATAGTGCATATGGGTCATTGATGAATAAGTAAGTTTTTTAAAAGTGTAAAAAACATAATGGAGATATAATTAATTTTGAAGTTTTATTAAGTGTTAACAATGAGATTATGTGGTTTTTATAATCAATTAACACTGCTTTCATCATTTTTTACAGCATCTTTTACAAGAAAAAAAAGTCATTGGGTTTAACCAAAATTTTGGTTCTACTGAATGGCGATATTTTCAAACAATGTTAACAGGCTGATATCTAGCAAAATGACAATCAAACATTTGATATTTAGTTTTTAAAATTTTACATTTTCCATGTTTTATAGCGGTTGCACCGAATGACCTGATGTTTCAGGACATGCGTATGATCAAGTGAAAACATGAATTTTTCAAATAGTTAAAAGAGAGTTAGTTACTTTACTTCATGACCATGTGGTCCTTTGCAGGTGTCTGAATGATGTCACATCCTGTCACATGATACTGACTGCATGACTTGATCCAAAACGGTCCCTTTATATTGTTTTTTTCCGAATGGCATCAATGAAATTAATTCATTCTTTGTAATAACAAAGCAACGACTTCTACACATAATTTTAGTACCATTTTGCACTATGTTGATATATGATGTTATAAAATCATGCCAGAATAAAAAATATATACATTTATTACATTTTTATCACAAATGAAATGGCGGTATTGGCCTTTGGACGGTTAAACCGAATGACCTTTTGACAAATCCTTAAAATACCTTTATATGTAGCAAAATATAATTAAAACCTTTTGAATTCAATAAATGAGATCTAGTTGTACTACCTCACATACTTTGGATGTCATATCTTTGTTTTTTCCAAGGCCTTTGGACAAAAAAAATGACCTGTCACGTCACTGACCATTTATTTAGCGAAAGAGGTAATTTCTCCGGTGAACTAACAAGCTGTGGACACTGAATGTCTTGCCTAAGGTAAATGTAATGCTTTTGTGACATATTGTTAACAGGCTAATTTATTGACATTTAAACACTGATTGAGTGAGATGTGATACATTTCAGTAAGTTGTACTGTATCTTTCAACATACCTTCAGATGTTCATTCATGTTTATTCTCTAACTAGTGCTAAAGAGGAAGAGATGATCGCGTTCTCTCGCTCCGTGCTGCCACTTTACCTGAAGCGCCTATACACTGATCTGTTATGCCACATTTAAGAACATCAAAATGGACAGAATTTGAAAGATGACACTTTGTTTCTTATCGAAAGTAACAAAACGCAGAGCTTATTGTAATTATTGGTGTTTAATGGTGGTTAGGATACAACACTGTGTTCGTCGAACTGTCAGACACATACTAAAAATTCACAGGACGAATACGTGTACCATTACACCCCTTCTATCTATCTATCTATCTATCTATCTATCTATCTATCTATCTATCTATCTATCTATCTATCTATCTATCTATCTATCTATCTATCTATCTATCTATCTATCTATCTATCTATCTATCTATCTATCTATCTATCTATCTATCTATCTATCTATCTATCTATCTATCTATCTAAATATGTACCTGACAGGAAGAGGGCCTTGTCCACTGTGTGCTCCTCAGCGAAACGGATATGACAGAAGTTCTTCTTGCTCTTGCGGATGGCGATGATACCTCCGCACTGTTCAAACACCTCCACAATGAGCTGCTCTGTTGCATTCTCTGGCAAACCGCCGACAAACACTGTCTTACAGCCGGGGGGTCTCTCTCTGGTGGCAGGGGGAGGCAGGTCTTTGAAGAAAAGCAAAGAACATTAAACTACCAGAATCTCTGACATTTTGTTTTATTTAGTTATTGATCTCTATTTTTCACCGCATTAAGTTTGCAGCTCATCATTGACTCATATGCCACATATGAAAAAGATGAAACATGCAAAATCAATCATTGATTTTTTTTTTTTTTTTTTTTTTTTTACGACCTTGACATTAAAATGATTAATCATCCAATTTACACTTAAAAGACTGCGCTTCATCTTGAAGATCATTAAAATTTGGTAATGCACCAAAACACATTGACACATATGCCAAAGTATAAACGATTATAGTGTTGACATATTTTTGCCACTTTTATTTGATTATTTGATTTTTATTTGCAGTACAAACCATGGATCTTTCCTTTGATTGGTTTAATTTGCAGTACACGGTGCTAGAACCTCCAGGTTCACAAAGCTAATCTCTTTTTGATAAACCAATTCAACCATGAATGAGATACATTGAGAAAACCGGGATGAGAAGGAATAATCAATGAACCCCGGCACTTGTTACATGACTGGATTACAAGTGCAAAGCTTGCCATCTAAAACTGGCCTGTTCTGGTGTTAGCTGATTACTCAGTGATGCTGTGAAGACGAACACTTGTGATAATCCGTGCTTTCCATCAGGACCGAAGAGCCTGTCTTAACAAGCTATGGGAATGCAGTTGAAGGAAGCACCTGCTGGGACTCAGAGGGGACCGCATGCATGATTGGGGGTCCAAACGGAGTCGGACGCAAAGCAGTTCAGGCATGTTTGGCTGTGAGCCAGTCACTATAAATAAGTAAGTCTCTTTGGACCCCACAGCTGCCCCCAACACTCAATCATCACCAATATTACACTAACTCCTGTTTACTGTGGCGGCTCATGATGAGCATTATGTTTATGTCAGCTCCTGTCAGTGGAAAAGAATGTAGCCTAATATTCTCTTGTCTTGTTCATGACGCCAGAGGAGCATATGAGTACAGTTTCATTGCAATACTACAGAAAAAGAATTAGTGACCAAGATGATTTACACTTCATTCTTGGGCTTTGGATGATGTGCTGTGTGGTACTTTGTGTGTGAAGAAATAACATTTCTATAAACATGTTTGCCAAGCATAAAATGACTTGTCTGTCTGATCATTACTGAAGTCTCAAAGTCTAAACTAAGACTCATGGGGAATTCACTGGGAAAAACACATTCACTGACAGTTTCATTTATTAGCATGCCTCATTTTAACACCTGATTCACTGAAGGAATTATGCAAATCAGGTACGAGGAACAAATAAGGCAACAAAATTAGTGCTGATTGCAATTCATGACTTGGCTGGATCTAAAGGACGCAGCAGAATCCCATGATCTGATACGCTCTACGGGAGACATGAATCAACTCTTTACAAAGCCGAAATGATTATTTACGGCAGCCATAATCACTAGAAAATATCCATAAACAATCTTTTTTTTTAAATAAAATTCAGTTCAAATTGTAATAGTGGAATGTTTCTGCTTTAAAAGCACAATGTTGATTCTGTCTGCCAATGTTTGTGAATCTGATTCATTCTATAAAGAGTCTCATTTGCATAGAAAGGATTTGCCCCCAAAAAAGACAATGAATTTGAATATGCATGGCTCAGCACTGCACCACATACAGCACCTGGTTATGCTGTGAGCGGTATATGAATAAAGGTGCGGTCACATTTACCATTGAACAAAGAAATTCTGCAGGCGAAATGCAGTAAACAAACAGGAATCAATGCAATATTGAATACTGAAATGTTTTGGACTGCCAAAAGCTATTGACAATGGATCTCTGAAAAACTTTGCCTGCAAAAGTTTCACTATCATGAAAGCATCTTAAAGCCCAAAGTATACTTCACTTTTTTATGCGTATGTGAAACGCGAATTTCGTCAACAGAACAGTACGTGCACCTCTGTATTTAGCCGTGGTTATACTACAGTTCGGATGCGTACATGGACAGCTGCAGACTAAATTTATTTATACTAGGGCTGCACAATTTATCGTGATTAAACCGCATGCGATTTGGCAAAAGCTGTGATTCTTTTATGCGCAGCTTGTCAGAGCTGTACGGCTCTGTGATCAGTAGTAAATGCTTCTCCATCTGAAAGCCAGAGGGCGCTCTCGCATAAAAACTGCAAATATGCTCTGCTGTAGAAGTAGATAACATGCGTCATATCGCTGTAGCTGAATAAACAGAAGATTGAAACGCTTTGATTAAACATGACTAATAAACACATGACTGCCTTATTCTGTATAAGAAGCCACTTCATCTCACAGAAGGATGTTCAACTGTTGTTATGAAGTGAGTTCAGAGTAAAAACATGTTATTAAATGTTGTCTTTTGTTGGACAAGATGTTAATAAATGCTTATCATGCAAATCGAACTCACAGTGCTTTCAGATAGGGCTGCAACAACGAATCGATAAAATCGATAAAATTCGATTATTAAAAGAGTTGGCAACGAATTTCATTATCGATTCGTTGTGTTGCGCGACTATTACGCCTCTCAATGAAACACGGAGATGTTTGAGTATAAAACGCGCGGTTGAGCGAGAAGCAGAGCGGGGCAAAAATAAATAAATAAATAGCAGAGCGGAGGTAGAGGAAAGACCATCGGAGAGACCCGTAACGTTGTTCTGAACAGGCGTGCCGTTGTCAGGACCCCCGCAGTTTTGAAAAGACAGAAATCGCCCCCCGCACTTTTGATACGGGCTGCTTCAATCAGTCACACTATATCATCTTTTAGCTTTGGATATTTTCTTTCAAATGAGACCATTTTCATGTTTTTTCATGCTTTCGTTCATAAATAATCAACTGTTTTGTCGCGAATGTGAAGGACAGGAAATGCGCTTCGAACGGAGAAACACGCGATCTCCAAACAATCGATCAAAGCTTGCTAACGTTTTAGGACAGGTCGATAAGAGATAGATAAAAGCCTCGATGGCATCTATAAAATAGATTTCTGAAAGCAAAACAAAAGTGATATTGCCTCGTCCAGTGAGGATGACGCACGAGAGGAGACCTGCGCGTTTAATTGGTATGTGTACTGTAATACTGCATTTACAATGCTTATCAGTGGCATACATTTCGATTGCGAACGTGAAAATCCAAAAGACCACGACTAAAACTAAATTACAATTTGCTGTCAAAATTAACACTGATCTGTTGTCATGTATTTATTCTGTGCTTTGTCCTATATCGTTTATTGTTGACAAATATATTTGTGTTTGTTCTACTTTTTAAATTTCATTTTAAAGTTTTTTATAGCACTTGGTCATCTTAAGCTAAACAAAATTATACATCTTTTTGTGCAATTTATTTAAAAAAAAACAAAAAACCTATATATTTGGCAGATGTAAAGCATACATGTGTAGGTTTTTTGTGTTAGTCCATTTGTTTTTTATTACTTTAACAGCTCAGGGATGTTAAAAGAGCAACCAGTTTTTGCACGTTCTGAGAATTTTTTTTGCACTGTGAATTTGCACTGTCATTTCTGTTTTTCAATAAAAGGTTGGAAATTAATGCCCCCCCCCCCCCCTCCGATTCATCGATTAATCGTAAAAAAAATCAACAGATTAATCGGTTATTGAAATAATCGTTAGTTGCAGCCCTACTTTCAGATGGATTAGCATTTGGAGCCATACTTCATTGACAAGCTGCGAATAATAGCATTTAAGTTTGTATAGTGCGATGAATTGCCCTAATTTATACTACTGAAAGTGTATGCTGGGGTCCACACATGAGCAGGAGATCTGCTTGAACAGTAAACAAACCGATTATTGCACATCTGGCTGTCTTTATATTGTTTTAACGATGAATTGTAGAGGTGCGGGTAGCAACGGACTCACACAGACTCTCTTCAAATGTGACATCCATATCGTATTTCTAGCACATGTGCAGTTGGTGCTTAACCTAGTGACCACGAGTACTTGTCCGCAAAGAGCCTCTGCGTACACCCTCCCATGACGATTTTTATGTCACGTGGACCCTCCCGCACTAGCGTACTTTGTACGTTTAGGTTGCACATACGCATTTCATTTTTTTTTTTTTTTTTTTTTTGCAGTAATTAGTTTATCCACAATGTGGCAACTGTGCCCTGGGGGCGTCGATTCACAAGGTATTCAAAGAAAACCTGCATTAACAGAACAGACCCCAACGCATGCAAGCTACAGCGACAATGGAGGCCAACATAGACGACAGATTGTGCGAAGAGGTTAGAAAGCACCCTCATTTGTACAACTCTAGCATGAAAAAAATACATAGATGTTTACATGGGTTGTAACTCGTCACGCTCAAATCGAATGCCTGTTTATACTTTACAAAGCTGTGTGTTCGACTGTAAAAAGACACAGTATACTCAGGGCTTAAGGTGTAAGATTTTGATGAAACACCTCAAGCAACGGTGCAGCTGTTTGGTGAATATTGCCCACAGTGTTTTGAAACGAATATGGATATTGTGTCTGTTTTCATAAATATATTATCACAAGTTCGCACATACATGTAATCAGATATGGTAATGTATGCATATTTGGCGTGCTGTCCGAGGGGAGGGCTGTGAGCTTGGAATATAATTTTTGACTGGGAGAGGAACCAGCCAACAGTGAGGCGTTAAGGTGGTGGAGAGATGCTGCGAAGGAGGTGAGGGACGGCTATACTGGTTGGATTGCCTCCCGAACTTCATTTTGTGTATTAATGTTGAACAAATTCTTTGAATATCCCGCCAGAACAGTAATTTAACACCCAGGCCTATTTAAGAAAACTAAAAACACATGCACTAATAAAGCAAAAATGCATTCAATGTACCCAGAATGCCCATAATGTGTTGCAAACTAATCTAAAAGCTGAATACTAAGGCACAAAAAAGTTTATTTTTTTCTTATTATGAGTATAGAATGCGAGAATGCTACACTAGTTTAAGAGCTATCACTGAGAATCTCTAAGGGGCAAGTAGTTTTGTTTTCATCTTCCGTCACTTCTTACGCAGAGCTGTATTTAATATTGGTTGCTGGCCCAGGTGATCAAATGTTTCCTTTATCAAATGCACATGAAACATTTTGTTTTGACATAAGCAGTCCCTTGAAAGTTGAAACTTTCAGCAAGTAATAAAAACAAAGAGTAGATGTTTGCTTTAGAAGGAACAGAGGAGCTACACAAGAAAGAGCTTGATACCTCTGAACTTTTCTAAATCAAATACACCCACTTTTTGTTTTCATATTCAGACTGTGGGGAGAAAGCAAAGTATATCATTTGAGTTTCACGATGCAGCCGGTGGCTGATTTGTTTTCATTGTCACCCAAGACGGCGATATGAAATTACATGGAACACTGCATCAGATCTGAGATAACTTTGGAGAGTTTCTCCAGTAACTATAACGTCTCAAAAGTGGAAACCGCACAGCAATGAAATCAAAGCCTATTATTTCACAAACCAATGCTCTTCCCACTGCGCCACGGCTAAATATCCTGTGCCGTCAAAGGCGCTTCTTTGAAGAGTGAGCTAAGATGACACAGGAGGGTCTGGGACATAAATTCAGGAGGGCACTGTGTACCTCCAGCACTCCGAGCGCTCAACCGAGAGACAGTCGTCAACAAGCTTAACGCTAATCAGCTAAAATGAAGACAGCCGCAGGTGTATCTCTGTCCCGCGCACACACACACATACACACAAGCTCAAATACACATAGCCGGTGGAGGTGACAACTGTACCGCAGACAGAAGTTGATAGGAACGTGCGTGTGGAATGTATATACAACAAGTGAGGCGGAAGAACCGAGGAAAATGTCCAGTGCTGGCACGCCCACTGAAGACAGACGTGTGTGCAAAATGTACATTACCCCAAAAAAAACCTCAGTCGCACGCAAGGTACCACACAGATAAAAGAAGAAGTGCATACCGTTGATCCTAACAAGCATTTTGCTCTGTGAAACCCCAGACGTGTTTAAGTCACAGACCTCGAGAAGACTCAACTGCACAGGAAGCCTGACTTAGATCTGTGTGTATGAGACGGTAAAAGAAGGAATCCTGGGCCTTTTGTTAGCTTGAGTGGGCTGACAGGAGTGAGACTGCCGATAAGATGAGCTGACTTCTCAAAAGCCAGTCTTCACTCAGCTCGACAGCAGTCTACCTGCTGCGCATTGGCCCTCTTGAAAAAGGAAAGCAGGACAGTGTCTCTGTGGGAAGCCTGTGGCAATCACAAGCACCTTAAAGAGGGTTTTCTCCACAGGAGAGCAATATATGATCCGTATGTTTTTTCCCCCCATGTCCTTTTTTATTAATCATAACGTTTTGGAACTGTAATTCTGGGGTGGTTAAATTGTGGATTGCGTCTACACAATGTGCACGAATGCCTTCCACATTCAAGCATTTGGATCGAGGCATCACATCAATGTTCAAACTATCATATTGAATCTAAACAGGTTTTTAGTAATCAATCAAACAATCAAAATGAGCCCAAATAGCATTTTGGACATCAATGAATGTCAAAAATCAAGTGTGCCTACTTTTGAGGGTTATAAACAAGTTTGAATATTTGTATTTTCAGTGTAAGTGTTTATGATGTTTTAAAAATTCTGTTTAGGTTTGATTTGAGCATTTGAACAGGCTTATGATGCTCAAGTTTGATTCAAACATACATATGATGTCCAAATGTTCAGATTGAATGCGCTCATAAGGTACATAAATGCGTCTAGGTTTGATTCAAGCATTTGCACGTCCTGTGGAACCCAGAAATGCTCTTAAGTTTTGATTTGAATGTCTATGATGATCAATTATGTTGTCTAGGTTTGAGTTGAACATTTAAATGCATCCATACAGTACAGAAATGCCTAAAAAGCCCAGATCTACCAGATTTTAAAGTGCCAATGACAGTATGATGCCCAAAAAAGCTGGTGGGTTTGATTTCAACATTCAGTCACACCACAGACAGTTTTGATGCCCAAAAATTCTCTCTAGGTTCAGTTTTGTTATTGTTAAATTATTAAACGTGGTTTCTGTTAACTGAAATAAAGATAAATAAATAAATAAATAAATAAATAAATTATATATATATATTAGATTAATATTTGACAACAAACTGACATAAAATAAATTTAAGCTGAAGTATTGAAGTTATTAAAACTGAAAAATGAAGCGAAATAAAAATATTTAAAACCCCAAAAACTAATAATTTTTTTTTTATCATTTATTATAGCTTATCAAATATACCCCTATTTGGGTGTGAGCAAAAACAAGCCGGTTTTGAGTGTGTCCCTTTAAATGCAAATGAGTTGCTGCTCCCCGCCCCCCCTTCCAGAAGAGGGCGGAACTTTAACAGCTCAACAATAACAAAGCTGGAGAATCTCATGCAGCCAAAATGACAGAACAGTTAGCATGCTTTTTTTAACGTTTGCCATGGTGTTAGAACTGGTAAACCGTTTTCTCTCTTGAAAAAAAAAAATGGCGGCGCTGTGGGTGGAAATGTGCAGATTAAAAGCGGGTAATATTATAATAAGATCCCCTTCCTAAGTCACAAGAGGAGCGAAAACTGAGCGGCTCGTTTTTTCACATGCTTTCAGAGAAAGGCTTGCCAAAACAAAGTTACTGGATTGTCCTTTTTCACGTTTTCTGGGTTGGTAGATGCACAGGGGACCCGATTATAGCACTTAAACACGGAAAAAGTCAGATTTTTATGATATGTCCCATTTAATATAAACTAAAAAAATAAGAAAATTCTAAATTAATACTATAATATTAAATAAATAATACTTAAATCACACTGATTCGAATGAAAAAAAAGCAACTATATAACATCCCTAGGCTTGGAGACATATACTTATTTTAAGCAACAGTGTCACTGAGGTTAAAGGCCTCTGCAGGCACAGGCGGGTTTGGTGGAGGAAGGGGTGGGTGATATGTGCCATGAGTGGGTTTAAGTGAGGAAACGGGCCAGAGTGGCAGTGCCCTCGGCAAACTGACGCTTCCAGAAGCAGAAACACAGTGACACGGCCCTCTCGGATCTTGGAAGAAGAGCGCTTTGCCTGATATAAAGGTCAGTCTCAGGCGCAGAGCCAGGGCAGACCGAAGGTTTAGAAGCCAGTGAAAGTCAGCATATGCAGCTTGACCTGATGGTGGAAGGTGCATCTACAACTGGGCACTGAATCACTGCTATCCTTTCATGCAGTCTGTGGGTTTCCATGCTCAGCAGAGAATGATATTTGCTATGCTTGGTCTCTCTCTCTCTTTTTCTCAGAACTCAGTGTCCTTCAGAAAGTCAGGCCTTTCAAACGACAGTGAGTGAAAGGCGATCGATGGCCATTTATTAAGCCCAGTAGACTAGAATGGGGTGGTGGTGGTGATGCAGAGATGGAGTTAAGTCAAGCTGGGGCTGTGTAGAGCTGCAGAATAAGACTGATGGGTTGGGAAGGTGCGAAGCCGTGCTGGAGCTGCGGGACAGTGATCCAGAGCGGAGGCAATTCACTTTTCGCTGGAGTCCTGAGAAAGACTGTGGAGCAAACCTTATACCTTTACCAGCCACCATCAATAACAGAAACGTTTTCTATTTCAGTATATTTGAAACAGACCTGCAAACTTACAAGATTTAAAAGGCGACTTGTTTCCGAATTAAATTATTGTAGGGGGATCTGAGGGAATCCTCACCCAGGAGAACATTTTTGTGATTTTAACATATAACACCATGTCCTAACCAGACGTGACGCTGTGACACGCGATAAAATGTATCATTTCTGTTGTTGGCTTAACTAGCCACAAGTGACATGCATTCTGTTTTAGAAATGGTTTAAATTTTTTCTTTGATGTCGTGGCTAAAACAACACCACAAAGAATGATAATGATAATCTCAGGTAATGTTTATTTGCTTTATTTAATGTTAAAAGCATCTAATGTGAGTTTGAATATCATTTTTTGTGTGTTTTATAGCCATAAAGCAACAATAGACAATTCACCTCAGATCTTCAAAATAAATAAAAGGAAACAAAATGTTCAAACTGTCAACTCATTGTAAACAGACAAGTGTATTCTCTGGCAAAGATTGTTTTGAGTAACTCTATGTATTTTTAATAACATTTAATATATGTTTAATATATAATTAGGGGCCAAGCACCGAAGGTGTGTAGGCACCTATTGTATCCATTGGCGTTCTTTTTTTTTTTTCTTCTTCTTCCGCTCTTGAAGTCTATGACAACCCATAGAACCGTTTGCGGGAAAGTTGTGAAATTTGGCACACAGTTAGAGGACAGTCTGATCTGTGTCCATAGCAAATTTGGAGTCTCTAACTCAATCCCTCTAGCACCACCAGCTGTCCAAAGTTGCACTTATGTTTATGTTAACTTTTGAACCGTATGGGCTAGAAACAAAATTCTTTCCTCTGATTCCTTGGGTCAAGCCGATTCTAATTCACCCTATGACGTCATTTTCTGAAAAACCTACTTTTTCTAACTCCTCCTAGGCCGTTACTCTGATTTTCACGAAAATTTAACCAGATCATCTTCAGACCATGCCGACAAAAAGTTATGGAATTCAAGTTGATTCCTCAAACAGTTTTTGAAAAACATGCAAACTAATTTTATGTAGCACTTGTGAAAATAGACATAAGACTGTATCTCCGCAACGTTTTATCGCATTCATACCAAACTTGGTACATGTCATCACAAGCATGACCTGAGGCATCATGCAGTGTTTCGGCGCAGCGCCACCTACTGGTGCGGAGATATGAAAAATGGCTATTTTTGCTTATAACTTCTGACAGTTTTGTCCAAAAATCATAAATTCTCATTGGATTCAGGGCATCATGCAGAGTCGAATGATATCCAATTTTCCAATATCGGACATTTTGGCCGTCGGCCATTTTGAAATTTGTGCTAAAATGCTGTATTTTACGAACGCATTAGCGTATCTTTACGAAACTCGTTATGGGTCATCACAATGCCCTGTAGGAGTCTGAGAAGTTTCGGACCAGCGCCACCTTGTGGTCAAAAGTTATAACAAAATTTACAAAAATGCTAATAACTTTTTGCTGTATTAACCAATTGTAATGAAACTCTCGGTGGATTCCTTGGGTCATGCCAAGAACACAGATATCAAATTTGCCATAGTCGGCTGAACTTCCTGTCCACCATATAGTTTTTCTTTAAAAACCTACTTTTTCTAACTCCTCCTAGACCGCTGCTCCGATTTTCACCAAAATTGAACCGTATCATCTTCAGACCATATCGACAAAAATTTATGGGTTTCAAGTCGATACGTCAAACCATTTTCGTATACTGGAGCAAAGAATTTGAGGCATGATGCAAAAGCGACTCTTGAAGCTGTATATCTGCAATGCTTTGACATACTGACACCAAACTTTACAAGTGTCATTGTCATCTCACTCTGACCATACCACATTAATTTGGTCACAGCGCCACCTATTGGTGGAATGTGATAAAACAATAAATCCTCATTTTTGATCATTATTCAGCTCTTTTGCCTAAAATGATCTCAATAGGTCTTTAATTACTCACTGTTGCAGGTGGACTGATGCTCAAAGCCAGGTTGGCTGGCTTATTGTGCCACTTTTGTGCTTGGCCCCGTAATTGCTGCTTGCAGCTATATTTTTAATTGAAATGGTGTAATATTCATGAATTTGATTATGTGCTTATTAGGGGTATGACGAGACAAGACGAGACTCAAGATTGAGTTCACAAGACGAGACAATCTTTTTACACACTATTTTTAAGAAATCCTCAATGGCGAAATACATGACTAGAAAAAATATTCTGCAGGTGTATTTGAAATGTTTTAACTAATCATCTTGTAATGAATGTCATTTGAGTTCTACTTTCTGAGTATGAATTATCATATGCAGTAAAAGACAACAATACTCAAGCACTGTAAAAGGTTTTCCACTAACTCAACTGACTGACTTCTCTTCTGTATGATTTTTGAGCTTCTACAACTTTTGACCTACTAACTGAACTCCTTTCCACAAACTGATCATAGAAATAAAAAGTATAAATAAAAATGGTAACACTTTGCAATAAGGTCTCATTTATTAACATTAATGTATTAACCAACATCAACTAACAATGAACAATATATTTGCTGCAGTATTTATTAATATTTGTTTATGTTAGTTAATAAAAATATTCATTCATTGTTATTCATTGTTATTTCATGATAGTTCACAGTGCATTAACTAATGTTAACAAATGAAACCTAACTGTTTGTGCTTAATAAGATTAAGAGAAAACTGTTATTCGTTTTCATGGTAACACTTTACAATAAGTGCAACCATCACACTCTCTCAATATTCAAAGTGCAAATAAGACCAAATTTTTCTTTGATACAGAGCTGAGAGATGGTTACAACTAAACTGCCCAGCCTAAGATAGCTTTCATATTGAGAGATACTTGCATTCATCAGGGAGTCGCGCTTGAATGCACGCTCGCATTTACTTTCACTTTCACAAATGCGCGTAACTCTGTAAATATGGAGCGGCGGCGACCGTTATCCAACTAAATTAAATGTTTTTTATTTAAACGCAAAGCAAAATGACAGTGGAGGCGTAATGTAAACGAAGCGGAGGCATATTCTTTCCTAATCATCCTAACACTCTGTCATGGCAATATCACGAGACTACTTTTCGCCTCAACTAGAAATCTCGTCACATATTAGTCTCGCGAGATCTTGTCACACCCCTAGTGCTTATCCATTTTGTTGCAAGTGCAAGGAGCTTGCTGAGAGAGCCCGTTCATGTGCTCTTCTGATTTGCTATGTTTTTTTATCATAAGCCAGGTTTCCATCCAAGGATTTTTTTTTTTTTTTGTGAAAAAAGGCTTCAAATGTCACAAAAATTGGTGTAGAAACACTTTTTGTCAAGAAAAAGGGCTTTAATGCAAATAAATGTGGTGTCACATGACGTCTACGTTTGTGGTGTTGCACCCGTAAAAACACTGTTTCTCTGTAGTTCAAAGGTGCATCAGAAGGATGAGGAAAATGGTGTTATTTTACAAATATTTGGGATGCAAAAGACACGAATTTGTGGTATATTGGCCAACTGAAAGGAAAAAGCCTAGAAACAGCAAATTTGGAAAATATTTTTTGCACATACTGTATTTGCTTTGTCGATAACAAAACATGGCAAAAACTGGATGGAAACTTGGCTATAGTCACATCGCGTCTGGTGTGGAGAGAAAAATCATTTGCCGCTGGAATCTTATCACATCACGTATGGTTGATTTTTTTGGACATTGGCTTTTCTGAGGTAAATGTGACGGTACATGTGACATTGTTTACAAGCTGTTTTATTGACGATTACATAACATGACATGATACAAATTTCAAAGCATGAAAGGCTCCAGCATGATTTGTGTGATATTTTGTTAGCTAATGCAATTCAGACATTTTCAAGTATCCACATACTGTTTAGGGCCGCTTCAGATTACAAGTAACATGATGTGTGACCGTGACAGGAAACACAATGCAAAAATCAGCATAATTGCAAGAGGAACTGCCTGTTTTTTATATCCTTATTAGAAAGTCAGGCGAGGAAAGATTTAGGCTTAGCTCTCCACTGATCCGCTGAGACGCCATGAGTTGAATAAAACAAGGAGGTTTCAAATATCCCCATCGGTCAAATCTAATAAATAACAAGGGGTGAAGCTGACAGCAATAAGCCTGTGTGTTTTTAATACAGCTCCGATCAAAGCGAACGCTGCTGCCCTTTAAAAAGCACTGATAAATGACATATGGTATAAATGCTGATTTCTCCTATCATATTATGTCTTGAAGAGCATAAGAGCAGATAGATAGAGGAAAGGGTGGATGACTTTGACAAATATGGTGAAGGAAGGACGGAGAGGCAATGAAAACTGGTTAGGCTTAAGGAGAACCAAAAAGACGTACAAGGACAAAATACAAAATATAAAAGAGCAGGTGCTGATGTAGAGAGGCTCAAGTTTGTAAGATTTCATGTTAAATGGCATGAGCCATCGCAGGCCCTTGGGAAAAGGACTTGGGTAATTTTTTCTGGCAACTGAGGTGAGAATAACCATGAATGATTGCTCCGCATTACTGTATGCCGTAGTCAGGAGAGCACAGCTGTCACCGGCTATTAAATCCACTTCTGCACGGACTGGTGCGGAAAAAAGGAGACTCGTTACAATGCAAGATATGTGCATGATAGCCTGTTCTGTCTGAACGAGATGAGAGGAGACTGTCATGTTTATGGATATGCCCAAATTTCATCAGACAGTGTTCGCTGTGTTCACCGCAATGGCCGTCTCTTTCAAGTTCCTCTTTTCTGCTCATCATTAAAAACTACAATCCCACAATGTGACGACCCCCACCCTGCCCCAGAAACAAGTGGGCCTTTGTTCTGCCTCCCCTTCCTGCCTTTCTCCTCCATGATCTTGGCATAATTACCCATGCACTGCTTGATCACTGAGCCCTGAAGGTATGACTGCAGTGACCAGGTTCATTCATTTCTAATCTTTAACACAAAGAGAGGGAGGGAATATGAACCGTGCTTTTCATGTTGTTGTGTTGCGACTCTAAGATCGATATACAGCTAGCTGCCTCTGTTGTCAACTGAAGCATTGATCTGGTTGAATGATGATAAGTCTGCAACACTAAAGAAAGGCAGATTCCTTTACAGACCATCAAACATTCCTTCAACATATATATTTTTCCAGCTAGAGAGAAACCTTTGTAAAGTGAAAACTGAACTGCATATCAATAAACACACTTAAGAGTTGAAAAATAGCCACAACGATTTCCGGTTTGGCAGAATTAGTACTGATAACAAATAACACCACATAAACTCTTTTAAATTCTATTAACCCTCAGGGGTCTAAGGATTTTTGGGAACCTGGAGAAGTTTTGACATTCCCTGACATTTGTGCTTTTTTCAGTTGTTCATAAACATATTAATGGAAAAGTGTCATTACACTGTATTCAGCACAAACTAGGCTGCAATAATATGTGAGAAACATGTATGTACATGTTTGTGATTTTGAAGGAATAACGTTTATGCGTGGTTATTGAAAAAACAAAAAACTTAAGTCACTGAAATAAAGCCAAAAAATATATATTAAATCTGTGTTCACAAGACTTCTGGGTATTTGAGGTTGTAGAGTTTTTGCTTCAAAATGAGGTAAAAAATTATGCTGCCTGCTTGTTCATATAAAACAATAGAGAGATTAAAATTTTCTAAAACATCTTTGGTCAAGAAACACCGTATGCGTGGAGGCGTGAATCATCATGTATAATGGGTGATTCTCACCTGAGAAGACAAAAGAATCACATAATAATGACCTGAAATGACTTGCATATTAATGAGGCCTTTCAGACAGGTAGGCTGTGAAAAAACCCTCTGTGATCATGATTCAAATCGCATCATGGTGTAAATCAAACATACAGAAAAAACAGCAATACTGTGAAATATTATTACAATTTAAAATAATGGTATTCTATTATATTCTTTAAAATATAATGTATTTCTGTGATGCAAAGTGTCTGAACAATTATGTTACCTCTATGGCATTTCATATAGGCTTTTAACTTAAAAGCATGCACATTTGGAGAAATATTGATGGATTCTCATATGTTTGTCAATTTTCTATACAGAGGAGTAATATTTATTCAGGATTTATTGTCATTACTATGAGTGCTGGATACTGTTTTCAATTCATACTTGCAGCCAGAGGGCGCTCTGTACACCTTTAGTCCACAAATGCCTGAGCACTAAAGAAGAGTAGGCAATCCAGGAACTAACCGAACTAAGAGAGGCCAGAGATCACTAACCATGGCTATTCAAAACACTTTTCAAGACAATCAATACACGATTGAGACGATGAATGCATGTATTGACTCTGAATTTGCGTCTGAATAGCGCTCACTCCGTGGGCGTGGCCGCATTAGCGGGTAATGAGCTGAATCACGGATTTCTGACATGGCTCTCTTTTCATAAAGATTACATAAACACAGAATGTTTGTTTTCGATTTGAAACGATTTAAAACCTGACATTTCAACTTTTTTTTTTTTTTTTAAAGAAATTGTTTTATTTAGCAAGGATGCATTCAATTGATGAAAAGTGAAAAGACATTTTAATACAAAAAACTCTATTTCAAATAAATGTTGTTCTTTTGAATTTTATATTACTCCGAGAATCCTGAAAAATGTCAGGATTTCACATGTCAGCATATTAGAATGATTTCTGAAGGATCATGTGACACTGAAGACTGGAGTAATGATGCTGAAAATTCAGCTTTGGCTCACATTTTTAAAAAGCAGTTATTTTAAATTGTAATATTATTTCACAATATTACTGATTTTACTGTATTTTAATCAAATAAATGCAGCCTGGTTGATCATACAAGACTTTAAAAAAACATTATGAAATCTTACCCTCCCCATACTTTTGAATGGTAGGGTATGTAGGAAAAAAATAGCGTCAACTTGATATAAAGTAAATATTTCCTAGATTAAATTTGACACATTAATAATATTTGTGTTTTTCACATTGCAAATGGGTCTTTATATATGAAAAAGGATACTGTATATACACTGTAAAATTAGTTTGTTTCACTCAAATAAAAATGAAAGTTGCGGGAACTCAAAATTTCACTATAGTACACTGAAATTAATATGATTGAGTTGAGTTGTAGCAGATTTCTAATTCCCAGCATGCTCTGCATCAGACTGTATAAATAAATGCTGAAATATTGGGCCCTATTTAAATGATCTAAGCACATGCTCTATGATGTTTATGTAAATGTACTGTATCTATTTACATTTATTCAGACGCTTTTATCCAAAGTAACTTGCAAGTAAGTAAGAAACATTATAAGTTGGGCGAGGCTGAGAACTGTGGGGGTGAAGGGATGTCGGTGACGTGATTGTTAATGAGAGACACCTTGCTCCACTTCCACAGCTCTCGGCCCTGCCCCATTTATCTAAAAAAAAAAAAAAAAAAAAAAAGTTGTATCAACTTAAAAAAAATTAGTTCATTCACTGAACTGTTTCGAGGTCATACGTTTCCTCAAATGTTTTGAGTATTCTGAACGTATTGAGTTTTACATTGCATATTTTAGTGGGTTCTGCAAGGAAATCATAAAATTGTGGGGTCCACGGCAATAGATTGAAAGCCACGGTCATCAACGCCTACAGTGTTCTATTATGCATAAAAGCCACAGCACATTAGGCTAAATATGATCTGGACTGATTACAATTCCTTAGAATTTGACACAGCATAATTAAGATACCTATCTTGAGTGCATAGTTAAAATGCTCCCTCGATAAGCAGTTCAGATGATTTTGTAACAGAGCCTTTATTTGTCATTCAGTCTCTGTTCTTTTACAAACTTTCTTAAAGATATTTTCACTGGTAACTGCTGTTTTTGTTGAAAAAAAAAAAAAAACACCTTGTGGCCAGGTTCTGAATGCTCCTCTCGTACTGCCTGCTTTGGCATCAATCAATGTCTCACATCGTTTGTTTGAGTATTAGATCAGGCGTGTCAGTCTGTCACTCTCCTTTAGTCAGGTGGGTGAGGACACTTTGCAGGTGAGGCTGAACGCAGCATTATGAGAGCGCCTAGCCTGTGATTACAGATGTGCATGTGGAGCGTGATCGGCAGGCAGACAGCTCAGCTGTTTGAAGGACACTGACTCTCTCAGGTAATCATTGTCTCCTCTGACCTTCCTCTTGCTGTGTGGCATATTTTACATGCCAGAATACCTCAGTCTCCTTAGAGGTCAACTGTCCAATTACAGTCAGAGATCCACCCCAGTCCCCCCGGACAGCCCCCTCCTGTTTCATTCTTCTGCCTGACCTCTCTCTCTGTGACAGGAGACGAATTCAGATGAGCTTATTCAGCTGGTGGGATGAGGCGGATATCAGGGTAAATATGAAAGAATAGATGATAGCTCCTCTCTCAAATAAATACATAGCCCTTCTATCAAGCATCAGTCTGACGCTTTGAGTGGCAGCTGGCTTTTAAAATCGCATCTGCATCTCATCAAGGTGATGTGTCCTGCTGGCTCTGGAGATCGAAGTTTTATAGAATTATAATATTAAGTCATTTACAGGCTGCACAGTTGCTCATGGCTATATCAGTCTTCTCATCTAGTCAGCATTTCAGATCACATTGCTCAAGTCAATAATATCATTTAAAATGCATGAGGGTTATAAATACTTGCATACATGTTAAATGGAGTGAGATATAAGCTGTGTGTCCAAACCTAGTGAGATGCTTCGCTGCCTATGGCCTACAAAAGTGGTTGCTTTCTGAAGGCTGGAATACACTACATCTGAAGAGATTTTAAAACACTAGGCTTCATACACTTGCTGACTTTGTAAATGTTTACAGAGAAAAACTGGGCATCATACCCTAAACCAGGGGTTTCCATTCCAGGGCAAGGCAAGTATAATCTATCTCTAGAAATGAGATGCAGAAAACATTGTATTTTACAATTTGCTTGTGAGCGCTTCACTATAAACATACAGCTAGCACATATATTGCCCTCCAAAAGTTTGGAAACACCCCTGGCAAAGTGTGGTTTTGGACGATATCAGCATAAATCCTTATCATTTTTTGGTGCAAATACATTACAGTAACTTGAAATTATCTTTGAAGACCAGCAATAATAATTTTCATTTTGATTACATAATACTGGCAATATATACATGTCAAAATCAGACATGCCCCAGCTGTGATGCTGGTTACTGGTTTAAACTTGGCCCAGGTTTGCAAAAGATATTTGGGTCAGCACACCTTAATAGCTTCAACAATTGATTGACAATTAAGTTTAGAATACAACGAACCAATCAGAACCCAGTTTAGGTCAGATAGCTGCTAATATTTTGATGAACTGAAAGTTTACGTTTTTTTATGTATAAACAGTTTATGCAATAAAATATGTTTTCATAGTTTGTGTTGTCCCTTATCAGTGCAAAATTATCACAAATGAAAAAGGATTCATGCCAATATTGTCCAAAACCCTACTTTTCTAGGGCGTTTCCAAACTTTTGGAGGGCAGTGTACATATATATTTATATTTATTATATCGCAGCATTTGCAATTCGAACAAATGGGTCGCAACTAAGTCCTGAAAAATGAAGCAAAAATGTTGTGGATGGAAGCAGTATGGTCATAAACCCCACCTTCTCCATGTAATTTAATGGGACATGAGACAAAATAAACAAATTACACTTCAAATACCTTTTTTCCAAATATGGTTTCTGTCATTTATGTAGTTTTTTTAATCATTTTTGTTCAACCTGGTCTCATGAGTCGTGGTATAAAAATAGATACCAACACAAATGAACACTAGAGGCAGTAAAACAGCAAGTGCTTTTAATCATTTTCATACACAGTTACAATTACAGGGTCAGATTATAGATTAATAAAGACTTGTTTTCACGTCACCTTGCACAATATTATGACTTCAAAATGCTTCTTATCAAAGTGCACGATTTGTAAACTAATATATTTTGGACTTTGCATCCATATGTTTTGCTATTCTGGCATAACAAGCTTGCTCGTTACGAGGAAGCCTTGGTTACGAATCAAGGGAAAAACAAGTCACGGTAAAAGAGCTCAAAGATGAGAGATCAAAAAAAGCTAAAATGGCACGATTACGGATGTCACATTTGCTGTTGTTAACACTTTTGGGTAGTTTTAGGTGTAGTGTTGGTGGTACGTTATTTTAAAAAATAATGGCGCACTACACTTTTAGCGCCACTCACCAGACAAAAGTTAAAATCAGAACTGCAGTGATTCATATATAAAAAACTATCGTCATAAAAATGTACCATATTCACATTTATCTGTTTCGGCAAAACAATTACCATGCTTTTAGCGCCACTCAGTGGACATTTCACATTGAAACTGTATGTATTAGTACGTATTTTGCGACTCACGAAAACATTCCCACAGGAACATTTTTCTAATGAGACCAAGCTCTTTTTGTTCGTTTCTTAAAGTAAGTTTTGGTTTTAGTTAGTTATTTGATGCTATAAAGATGGGTTGTGACATCATGATCGACAGCTGTGATTGACAGCTTCTCTGAGTGAAGTAGTCATTGAGGCACCAATGGACCTTTTCTGGGATTTTCGGGAAGAGATCGGAGCTTTAACTTTAATTTCTACATTTCCAGAACTGTTTATTTCACACTTACATAATGAGTTGTTCTGCACTAAACCGTACTAACTGATTCTGCGGGAGTGTGGGCGGGAGCTTAATACTGCGGCTCCATTTCATGCTCACTACTGCGCAAGATGTCAGCGCCATATTGGGACATTGGTGGCTTTACTTTTCTACAATGGAAGAGAGTGAAGGTCGTCCATCTTTTATTCAGTCTATGGTCAGTTTGAAACGACTGAGGATCATACACTACCAGACTTTCAAATCGTTCCAAACACAACAAACTCACACAAAAACATGAGATTAATAAAAAACATGGATGTGCAGGAGATTACCTTGTTGAAGTGACTCTGTGTGCCGAGACTCAAAAGAACAAACGAGCCAAGCGGATTTGGATGTGATCTTGGGTGGGTAGATGCGTTCAGTACGGACTACAGATTACAAAGGAAGTTAGATGTGAGTGGCGCTGTCAGTTGTTTTATCTGTGCTGATGAATTAAATATTAAGGCTAATTTGTTACTCATGTTCTGTTAATTTCCTTTTGTTTTGTTATTGTATTTGAATTGTGTTTTATTGCAAACATTTTATTTAATTGCAGGCTGGACAGTAGATGGACAACTTTGGTCATATACAATATGTGATCTAAAATCAAACATGTTTTGATATCTTCGGACTGGATGGAATCATAATCTGAAGCTAAAAAAATCAGAGTCTGTACCCATCAAACACTGTGCGACTCTGCAGATTGGTGCAGACTATTGTCAACTCATAAATCTGGAAATCAGGGCAAAATCTGAGAAAAAGTGTAGTGTGTAGTGTATTCCATCATCCTAACCATCATGAAATCTCCAAAGTAACAGATTTGAAAAGCTCTACCCTTGTGAAAAAGCAGCACACTGTACTCTCTTTAAATAAACATAAGTGGCATTGTATTTAATTAATATTACAACACATTATCTTTAAGTACTTCTTTTTAAAATATACTTTTAAGATTTGAAGTATGCATTCATTACAATTATGCACACTTCTTTTTCACAAGAGTACATAGGAAGCATCCCCATCATACTATATTTAGTATTGTATTAAGTTATCCATAATTGTCATTACCAAGCTTGTTGCAATAAATTCTGAGATTGCCTTCCAGGTTAAGGATATATGCATGTATCCTTCACCTAGCGACCTTGCGAAGCTTTGTACTTGGCCAAAACAAGGTATCTTCGGGTGCCTTAAAATGCTGCCTCAGTAGTCAGCTCACTAGGTTTTGGAACTCAGCAGAGTGAGAAAAAGAAATGGCTCACTGGGATTGGGAGGAAAAAGTGTGCAGCTCTTGCAGTGGATGATTTCCTTCACAATGGGCATGTCTTGCGAAACTGGCGGGGGCACAATCCCAAGGCCGGGCATCATGGGGTTCATTGGAGCAATGCCAGTCATCATGCCAAGACTAGGGTCAAAATCTGTAAAACAGAAGAGAGGACATCTCAAAGGACTGAGTGAATAAAAGCCACTTCAGTCTACATGGTGACAGCATTCTGCTGTGGCACAAATTAAAGCTATATACGGGAGCTAAACACTCTCCCTTCAAAGATAAATAAACAATTAAGTCCAATACATATTTAAAAGGCTTTTCGAATGAATAGGTTTTTACTGGCTCATCCCCCCAGCTGTTTGCCTTGGCTTGTTATTATGCACAAGCGGTCCATCTGTGGGCAAAAAAAGTGAACACTGGCTTTCATTTACAGGTATTGGTTTAGACTACAGCTGCATGACAGCGTGGAGCTCTTTGAAATGGAAATGATGAAGCCCTCACTCTCTGCGGTCTCTGCTGCACCTGTGGAGAGTATATAAGTCTGTCTAACCTTACTAAGAGCACTCCACTCTCATACTTCAAATATTTCCCTTATTTGCAGTCATGCAAGATAAACAAGCTCTGCCTCTGGCATTGGGAAAAAATAGCTTAAAAGTTAAGCGGGTAAAGATCTATGAAATGTAAATTGCACTGTAAATAAATGCATCATATACTGTATGTAAATAATGGAATAACTTTTCAGAGCTCATACTGAAAGTCTCCATATAAAAATAAAATATATGTAATGAAATATGATAAAAGGACAGATAATTTCCAGGATTTTTCTCCATATAGTGGACTTCAACAGGGTTCAATGGGTTGAAGGTCCAAATTGTAGCTTTTATAGAGCTCTACACGATCCCAGACGAGGAATAAGAGTCTTATCTAGTGAAATAATTGGTCATTTTCTAAAAAAAAGAAAAGAAAAGAAAATTATATACTTTTTAACCACAAATGCTTGTCTTGCACTGCTCTGTGATGCTCCACGCATTGCGTAATCACGCTGGAAAGGTCACGCGTGACGTAGGCGGAAGAACCGAGCAAGTGTGTCCAAAGCTAATATACAAAGAGTAAGTCAAACAACCTTAAAAAAAAAAAAAGGAAAAAAAAAAGTAAAACAAAGACGATTTTTGGACAATTTTGAAGTTGAGAGAAAATGAGTTTTTCACCCTACCGCAGTTCTTCTGCCTGCGTCACACGTCACCTTTCCAATGTGATTACGTAATGCGTGGAGCATCACAGAGCAGTGAAAGATGAGCATTTGTGGTTAAAAAAGAATATTTTTTAACTTTTATAGAAAATTAGCAATGGTTTCTCTAGATAAGACTCTTATTCCTCATCTTGGATCATGTAGAGCTCTTTGAAGCTGCACTGAAACTGACATTTGGACCTTCAACCGGTTGAACCCCAGTGAAGTCCAATATATGGAGAAAAAACGTCTTGGGTTACGAGTGTAACCCTTGTTCCCTGAGTAAGGGAACGAGACGCTACGTCAATGACGTGATGGGAATCCTCTGCATTTTTGTGTTCGTGAAGCACTATTGTATCCAACCAATGAGAGAACGTGACGTCAGAGGCGGGCGACGTCGCGGACCGGAACCTATAAAGCATGCCCAGAAACAAAGAACGCTAGCTTCTGTGATATGTCTGAAGTAAGCGCTCCAGGCATGCTGGAGGTACGGCAACGTGACGTAGCGTCTCGTTCCCTTACTCAGGGAACAAGGGTTACACTCGTAACCCAAGACGTTCCCTTTCGTGGGAACTATCGACGCTACGTCAATGACGTGATGGGAACGCTGTCCCCACTACGCCGTGCCTCTGAGTGCCTGGCTGCTATCTTGTAACACCAAAGCACCCGGAGTACTACTCACATTAAGATTATAAAATCTGATGAAGGTGTGCTGGGATGACCATCCAGCAGCACCACAAATATCCGCCAAGGAAACTCCTGACATGTGAGCTCTTGAAGCAGCCATACCTCTAGTTGAGTGTGCCCTAACATCCAAGGGGCATGGACGCCCCAGAGCTTTATACGATAATGAGATGGCCTCAACCACCCATTTACTCATCCTCTGCTTGGACGCTGGGCCCCCTCGATTCGGGGACCCATAACATACAAATAGTTGGTCTGATTTTCTCCACAGGGCAGCTCTGTGAACATAAGCGTCCAACGCCCTCACAGGACACAGCAGATTAAGTTTTTCCTGATCCGGATCAGTAAACGGAGGGGGATAAAAAGCCTCCAGAACGATAGGACCTGGGACCCTAGTGGGGACCTTAGGAATGTAACCAGGCCTTGTATGTAGAAAGGCCTTAACCATCCCTGGTGCAAACTCTAAACATGATGGTGAAACCGAAAGAGCTTGAAGGTCACCTATCCTTTTCAAGGATGAGATGGCCAGTAAAAACACAGTCTTCAATGTGAGCATTTTATCTGACACATCTTCCAAAGGTTCAAAGGGCGCCTCAGCCAACCCTTGTAACACGATGGCTAAGTCCCAGGTCAGAGATTTTGGGCGTACTGAAGGCCTGAGCCTCAGTGCGCCACGAAGGAAGCGAACAACTAAGGGGTCTCGACCTACCGAGACACCACCCATAGGAACATGATAGGCTGAAATCGCAGCCACATACACTTTTAATGTGGAGTGAGTTAAGCCTTCTGAAAGCTTTTCTTGGAGGAATTGAAGCACATAGCTGACAGATGAGTGGACCGGGTCCACCCTATGATGGCTACACCATGTAGCGAAAACCTTCCACTTATACATATAAAGCTTCCTTGTAGATGGAGCTCTGGACTGAAGGATGGTTTCCACAACCTCGGTTGGGAGACCAGATTCTATGAGCCTTGCCCCCTCAGGGGCCAGGCCCACAGTTTCCACATTTCTGGACGGGGATGTAAAACCATGCCGTCCGCTTGGGACAGGAGATCCTGTCTGACTGGAAGCTCCAGAGGAGAGCCGTGAAGAAGCGAAACTAGGTCCGCAAACCATATTCTTGTTGGCCAGAAAGGAGCCACCAATATCAGGTCTACCCCTTCCTGACGGACTTTGTCCAGAACTCCCGGGAGCAGAGAGACTGGGGGAAAAGCATACAGACGTCGCCTCGGCCACGTCTGTATCATGGCATCCAACCCCAGAGGAGCTGAGTTGACTCCTCTGTGGCAAAGAGATCGACTTCCGCTCGACCGAATGTTTTCCATATGAGCTCCACTGCCTCTGAGTGAAGCTTCCATTCCCCCGGACTCGCGCTCTGCCTCGACAGAGCGTCCGCCCCCATATTCAAATACCCCGGAATATACGACGCCTTTAGCGAGAGTAATTTCCCCTGGGTCCACAGGAGAATGTGACTGACCAGTTTGCATAGTGGCCGAGACCACAGTCCCCCTTGGTGATTTATGTAGGAGACCACCGTAGTGTTGTCTGTCTGAACCAACACATGGTGGCCCCTCAGGTCGGGGAGGAAGTGCTTCAGAGCCTGAAACACTGCCAGCATCTCCAGCCGATTTATGTGCCAGGAGAGCTGGTGTACCTCCCAGTGACCTTGAGCTGAGCGACCACTCATGATCGCTCCCCAGCCCGTGAGGGACGCATCTGTCGTAAGCATTACGCGACGACATGAAGTTCCCAACACGGGTCCCTGGGACAGGAACCAAGGCTTTTTCCACATGACCAGAGCACGAAGGCACCGCCGCGTGACTTTGATCATGCGGAAAGGATTTCCCCTCGGAGAAAATCCCTTGGTCCTGAGCCACCACTGTAAGGGTCTCATGTGCAGAAGGCCAAAAGTAACAACGTTGGATGCAGCTGCCATCAGACCCAACAGTCTCTGAAACTGTTTTACAGTGAGTGACCGGCCTAACTTCACCCCATTCACGGCCCCGAGAATGGAAGTCACACGAGCGGGAGTCAATTGCGCCCGCATCGTGATGGAATCCCAGATTACCCCAAGATAGTTGGCAACCTGACTCGGAACCAGCACACTTTTCTTGGCGTTGAGCCTCAGCCCAAGCTTCTTCATGTGCGACAACACAACATCTCGATGTTGAGCTGCCAGACGTTCTGTTTGAGCTAAAATCAACCAATCGTCGATATAGTTCAGCACGCGGATGCCTTGGAGTCTCAGCGGAGCCAAGGCTGCATCCACGCACTTCGTGAACGTGCGGGGTGATAGTGATAGGCCGAAGGGAAGAACCTTGTATTGGTATGCTTCGCCCCCGAAAGCAAACCTGAGGAACTTCCTGTGAGAAGGATGGATGGAAATGTGAAAATATGCGTCCTTTAGATCTATCGCCACAAACCAGTCCTCGGATCTGATCTGTGGAATAATCTGTTTGAGTGTAAGCATCTTGAACTTCAACTTCTTTACAGATCGATTTAGTATACGAAGATCTATGATCGGACGCAACCCCCATCCTTCTTTGGAACAATGAAGTAGCGGCTGTAAAAGCCCGACATTTTGCTGGGAGAGGGAACCCGTTCTATAGCCCCTTTTTGCAAAAGCGTCGTAACCTCCTGTTCCATTACCAGAGACTGCTCTGGAGCTACCACTGTGTGAATCACTCCACTGAACCTGGGCGGAAGAGAACCGAACTGAATTCTGTAACCCTGTTCTACCATGAGCAGCACCCATTTCGAAATATTCGGAAGAAGTTTCCATTCCCCCAAAAATTCTACTAAGGGAACCAGTCTCTCGAGACTGGTCTCTGGTGTTTTTTGAGCACTTGGCTCGTTTATCTGGCACGGCGCACCGGCAGATAAGCGAATCATGTGCTGGCCGACCCTCCTCGAAGGATCGACGGGGACTGCTGCGCCCTGTCGCACACTGGGTGGCAGGGTTGGCAGAACAGCCCCCTGAGGGCACCGATGGGGAACGATAGATGTTAATCGTCGAACCCCTTCGGAGGGGACTGCCCTCAGAAACCCTGACCCATGACCGTCAGGATTTCTTTTGGGAAGCCTTCCGGGAAATAATGACGGTCCTCAGATCCGCCCTACCCCCAGAAGGCTTCTGCTGTACAGCGCGCACCGGTCCCCAAGCTTTCCGCGGGGGAGCACGGGCGGCCACACTAGCTTTCTGCTGGGACCTGTATCCCGAGGAGCCGGCTATCGGCTGAGGCTGCTCCCGCCCAGCAGCCTCAGGGGGATGAGATTTCCGGGGAAGGAATCTTTGGAACGCCGCTTTCTGTTTTTTCGCCTCCTCGAACCTGTCGACGACAGTAGCAACTGCGTCACCGAACAGGCCCTCGGAGGAAAGCGGCGCATCCATAAGGATATGTTTGTCTTTATCCTTAATATCTGCGAGATTGAGCCACAGATGTCTCTCCGTGGCCACCATGGCTGCCATAGAACGGCCTACTGACTTGGCCGTCTCCTTGGTGGCACGGAGAGCTAAATCTGCGGCTTTACTCAACTCCTGAATTGTATCAAAAGTCGCTTCCCCAGACTCCTCAATCTCCCCCAGCAGATCAGCTTGGTATGCCTGCAGTATAGACATTGTGTGCAGACATGCCGCAGCCTGACCCGCTGCCGAATAAGCCTTGCCCACCAAACTCGATGTTTGTTTTAGTGGTTTGGTGGGCAACGTCGGGGATTTCAGGGACGATGCAGACTCGGGCGAGAGATAGCTCGCAAGCGTCTCCTCAACCCGAGGCATCGCCCCATAACCGTGTTGCTTCAGCCCCGTAATATTACTATACATTGTCGTTTGTGGGCTGAAGACACGGTACTGCACGGGTCTATTCCACGACCTCGACACCTCGGTGTGGAGGTCGGGAAAGAACGGCAGTCCCCGACGCTGGGGTAGTGACCTATCTGGGAGGAAGCGTTCATCTAACTTGCTTTTTATTTTAGGAACGCTCTCCTCCGCGGGCCAGCTTATTTTCAGTTTTTCTACTGCCCGGGTCACTACCTCCATAAGCTCCTCATGGGCTGGAGATGAGGATGACGGTCCCTCATCACCACCCTCGACACCTTCAACATCAACCTCCTCGGAGGAAGATATATTCAGTGTCGGTGCCTCCCTTTGCGGGGAAGAAACCGCAGCGCGTGCTTCCACCACCAAAGGAGAGACACTAGATCTAGCAGGTAAGGGAAGCGATAAGGCAGAGCCCGTCTCCCCCCTCTGCTAGATCCATCTGTGAACCCCACGAGTGCAGCCTTCGCTGTGCCTCAGCAGCAGCGGGACCAGACCCGCGGGGAACACTCGCCGCGGCGCCCTCCTCAAAGAGCGCCCGGCGTGAGCGCAGCGCCCTGAGAGTGAGCCGCTCACAGTGCACACAGACAGCCCCCTCAAGAGCTGCCTGTGCGTGCTCAACTCCCAGGCATTTCACACACATCTCGTGTGTATCTCCCTCCACGATGAATCGCGGACAAGGAGGTGCACACTTAGTGAAACGCTGGCCTTTCTCCGTCATTTTATATATATATATGTCTATGCTTATTTCACTTGTTTGGAAACTCTTGTCCTCAGACAAAGAGATCACTTTCTGGCGAGATGGTAGACAGACAACAATAAATAAGACAGACAAGATACAAATAGCGCTTACTGAAGACAACAGAAGCTAGCGTTCTTTGTTTCTGGGCATGCTTTATAGGTTCCGGTCCGCGACGTCGCCCGCCTCTGACGTCACGTTCTCTCATTGGTTGGATACAATAGTGCTTCACGAACACAAAAATGCAGAGGATTCCCATCATGTCATTGACGTAGCGTCGATAGTTCCCACGAAAGGGAACCTATAATTTCCTAATAATTTATTTTCCACTGAAGAAAGAAAGACAAAAAGATCTTGGATGACATTGGGGAAGAATAAATTATCAGGAAATTTTAATTCTGAAGTGAACTTGAACTGCAAAAGTAATGCATTACTTTTAGGAAAAAGTAATTAAGTAAGACAATTAGTTACTTTTTTTTTTTAGGAAGAAAAACAATATTGTAATAAATTGAAGAGTTCAGATGCAAAAGCTAAACGCCATCTCTGTCAAAAATGAGATAATGACATTGAACGAATGCTTACGGCACGTAGTACACGTTCAACAAATCACGTGCTTCAAATCCTCTAAATCGCAGCGTCAGCCCATTCAGAAATATCGGTTTGTTGGCAAAAGCCTCTAGACGCCACTTCCCTTTGGGAGAAAAAGCCGCTATATTACGAGAACCAATCAGAAGGCGCGAATCGAATCATATGATTCCGAGCGGTTCCAATATAGCGCCGCGCTGAGGAGATTTTTTAGAGTCAGATTCAGATTGAGATTTTTAAAATAAAAGATGGAGTACGATGAAATGGATCAGCCTGTCCTACTAATATTGAATGGCAGAAGAAAACATTATTTACCTCAAAACTCCGCCTGTCATAAGGCAAAATAGCCTACAGTGGAAATGGCTTGGTTGCAATTGTACTGTATCATGCACTCATAACAGTTCTTCGTGCAGTGCCGTTACTTTGAAGGAATTGGATTTACTATACATCAAACAACAGCTCTATTTCGCCAAAGACAAAGTCAAACAAGATGCTATTCTTCTGTCTCATATGGAAGCTGTGCCATGTAAATGGAGGAGGCAAAAAGTGGAGGCTGAATAGAAGAGACGTGTTAGATCCCTGTGTAAAGTGGTTTGTCTACTGTTTAGTTTTTAAGTGATAAGTGCTCTCATCTTTTTCAGGGTTTTTAGTTGCATCTTCAGTGATTTTTCAACTATTTACCATGTCTTGTCCCAAATAGGTAGATTTAGAGGTTTTTGCAAAAGAAAATCGAACTTGTTAAAAAACAATAAATTGTCTAGAGTGACATTTTTGAAAAAAAGTTATTTTATTCAATAACCTTATCATTACCTTTAAAATGAAACTTCTGAACTTGATCGTAAAAGCATGGTAAAAAAAGTTCATTTTAAAGAAAATCTGATGGATTTAGAGGGTTTTGCATCTGAACTCTTCAATTATTTTTAAATGTAACTTTCCCCAACAGCTTAATGTAGTGTTAAGAAAATCTATTGGATGACAGTAACAGACAATAATTGAGATGGGAAAGTCTAATGTAAAACATAAACACTCATATTATAGCTTAACTGCTTTCAAGATGGTCTCTAAGAACTGATAGACATGAATCTTTCTCACAGGGAGGGTCAGGAAAGAGCGTGAGGATAAACATTGGTGAGATCTGAACTGGCAGATGTGTCTGAGCAGGCGACAGGTCCAAAACATGGCTTCTCTCTGAGAGCCATTAACAGAAGTGGGACAGGACGTGCAGCATGTACAGAGCGAGGAGCTGAGAAGCTGCCTTAATGATTGTGTTAGTATTGATATTTCTGTCTCGTAGTCACTAATGGAGGCTGGAGATAAGATGACCCACATTGGTGTACTACCAGGACTGGAAGTCTAAATCGGTACCACATAATTGCATGGTAATTTTTTCGGCTGCCACCCAAGCAAAATTGTAGCATGTCAAAGCAAAATTAAGTTAGTTATGTTCATGGTTTTACTTTAGTAAAAGTAACTGTTACATCCACAGAACTGTCATAGATTTATTAAATAGACTATTAGGGGAAGGAGGAAGCCAAGTTTATTATGCCTGTTGTTCCTTAGATATTATGAAAAATGGGCCTCGTTTGCTTTCAGATATTACAAGAGACGACTTAAATCATAAAGAGAGCCTGATGAAAGGAAAACAGCATCTGTGAAGGAACAGGAAACAAACATTCTCATTAGAAACACATTCCCGGCTCAGTAGTGGTCCACTCATGGTGCAGTCAGGAGATTTTAACTAGCTCTCTATAAATGAGCTGGTAATTATGCAAAGTTAGTTTGACTTCTTATAGCAATTAAGCAATTAGAAGTAGGAAATTCTGTGCTAAATTCAAAAGGCTCAAGAAGCTTGGATGATAAATAATTTGTATTTTATGTAAACATAATTAACAATCAAATGCATTAATTGTAAATATACAATCAACAAAGTTAGTGCGTGTGTATGAACAGGAAAAACCCTGATAATCACATGGCATTAGAATCTGAAGGGTAAAAAAAGGATTTTTTTGTTTTCTCCAAAGGATAAGGTTTTGAAAGGGAAATATTAATTGCAGCCAAAGAAGCACTTTGAAAGTTGAATCTTTATAACCCAAATAGAAAATAGCCAGGGGTAAATACTTCTGAAGTAACAAGTCCAGTGTGACCAAGCAATGGAGATAAAATGAAGATACAGAAGAGAACAGAACAAAGATTTGGACACACTTTCATCATTTTCAGCCTGATTCCTTTATTCCTACTGTGTAGAAGAGTACATACTATTCCAAGAAATAAGCACAGCATCAGCAATAAGCCAAGTATACTGTACTTGATTTTTTAAATTAAATATTAAAAGTCCTTTACAAGACAAATTACAAATAACTTATTATTATTATTATTATTATTTTTAATTAAAATAATAGCTCGAAATGGTACAGCTCTAACATTACACCATTTTTTTTTTTAAATAAATGAATTATTTTATTCAGCAAGGATGCATTAAATTACGGAAGAGGATTAGGGCCAAGTAATAATAAAGAAATAAAACTATCTCGAGATTAAAGTTGTTAAATTACAAGAAAAAACTCTAGAATTCAAGAAAAAAGTCGAGATAAAATGTTGAGAAAATCATTACATTTTGAGAAAAAAGTCGTTAGATTACGAGAACAAATTCGTTAAATTGAGAAAAAAGTCGTTAAATTTCGAGAAAAAAAGTTGAGATAAAATGTTGAGAATAAACTCATTAAATTACGAGAAAAAAATGTTAAATTACGAGAACAAATTTGTTAAATTACGAATTTGTTCTCATAATTTAACAACTTTTTCTTGTAATTTAATGACTTTATTCTCGAGATGGTTTTATTTTTTATTATTGCTTGGCCCTAATCCTCTTCCGTATTAAACTGATCAAAAGTGACAGTAAAGACATTTATATAATGTTACAAAAGATTTTTTTTTGCTGTTCTTTTGAACTTTCTATTCATCAGAGAATCTTGAAAAAAATGGTATCACGTTTTCCACAAAAATATGAAGCAGCACAACTGCTTTCAACATTGATGATAATCAGAAATGCTTCTTGAGCAGCAGATCATCATATTAGAATGATTTCTGAAGGATCATGTGACACTGAAGACTGGAGTAATGATGCTGAAAATTCAGCTTTGATCACAGAAATAAATTACTTTTTACAATATATACACATTGAAAACAGTTAAATATTTCACAATATTAGGGTTTTATTTTAGATCAAATAAATGCAGTCTTGGAGAGCATAAGAGACTTCTTTCAAAAATAAAAAACTCACGCGTGAATGGTAGTGAATATTTTTGATTCGTCACTGGAGAAAGATGTTTTATGACATCTATAGTAGGGTTGGACCGATAGACAATGCCATCGTTCATCGCCAATGCTGACAAACGGTGGACCGCGGTCTGCATCCGTACCCCAGCATGTTTCCCTCCAAAAATGCGTCAAAACAGTGGTGCGGATCACACCACAAGCACTCATTTGTGGTAATGATATTTCAGCACTATATCCTCTAGTAGTTTCATCTAAAGCCAAACAAGCTTCATTCAAACCCCTCCAGCTCTGTGCGCGTTCTCTCTTTCTCAAGATGCGTTCCCTGGCACGGAGCAGAGTGAGTGTTTTTAATTAATTCCAATAAATTAAATGGCCACACCCCGATGTCATCGTCCATCATGATGTTTCACTGTAGACATTGTCAGATGCCAATTTGGTAGACATCGCCCAACCCTAATCTATGATCAGGGGCTAATGAGCCATGATAACCAACCAAACTTTGTCATTAATAAAAAAATAAGAAGCATAATAAAACAACAACAATACTACTAGTACTACTAATAATAAAACAGAGCCCTGGCCTGCATGTGAAGTAGTGAAAAACAACAGCCATATTCTATAATAGGGTTAGGCGAAAGGAAACTGAATCATCATGTTAGTAATGGTGATAAAAGTGAATAATAACAAAAAACTCTCATCTAAACTCAAATCAAGAGAAATATGACGTCAACATGTGGAAAATCTATACCGCTATGTTTATCGCTGCGATATCTAAAATTAGAATCAGGTGCACCAAACCAGATTAGAGCACTATTAGAGAGAAACTTGAGTTGTGTGGCTACATCACGCCAAGATCAAAAAAGCTCTCTGACAAACGTCTGTTGATGCTTACCGGTCTAGGGAGCCTTTTGTAGTCAATCACTCCACTGTCTGAAATACCATCTACAAATACAGAACATTTCAAACCGCGGGCAAACTATCTAGGCCAGGACGTCCTCTAGTAAGTCTTGCAAGACTTGCCTCACTCAGTGTCAAAATACAGAGGTCCTCCATCCAAAAGAGACTGTACAACTCTGCCCTACATGAAAAGTCAGGAAGGAAGAGGCCCCTGCTCTCGAAAAAGAATATAGATCCATGACTGCAGTAGAAGATCATGTCAAGGTGAATATCAGGACTGTTGGACCAATGGGCTCTCCATGGAAGAGACAAAAATAAGGCTGCTTGGCTACACTGCTAACTGGAAATCAAATGCCTTTGACAAAAGTGTCTCTGAAGAGTGCTAAAGGAAGCTGTACAGTTTGGGGTTGGATTTCTGAAACTAGGCAAATTCATTATGCCGTTTCCTCATACCACCTTAACGCAATCCTAAGAAGAAAGGGGTTTGCTATTACCCAAGGGTCTTTCTATATGTAAAAATATAGCTGCTTTAATAATTTAGGAAGGAAATCTTATATCCTGGAAGAGAATTATTGACTTTGGGGGTTCTTGGTATCAAACAGTTTTAAAAAATGCTGATCAATGGACAGCTCTTGCAAGCAGAAACCGTGAATAAATAGTTTCACTACTGAAACATTTCTCAGTTCTTTGATTCGTTTTTAGCTGGTGTTGCTTCAGCCTGAGAGCGTCGCCACTCGCCTCAACTATGGTAAGTTGTCAGAGGTGGGGAAAGGTGGAGAAGTTTTGACATTCCCTGACATTTGTGCTTTTTTCAGTTGTTCATAAACATATTCATGGAAAAAGTGTCATTACACTGTATTCAGCACAAACTAGGCTGCAATAATATGTGAGAAACATGTATGTACATGTTTGTGATTTTGAAGGAATAACGTTTATGCATGGTTATTGAAAAAACATAATACTTACGTCACTGAAATAAAGCAAAAAAATATATATTAAATCTGTGTTTACAAGACTTCTGGGTATTGGAGGTTGTAGACTAGAGTTTTTGCTTCAAAATGAGGTAAAAATTATGCTGCCTGCTTGTTCATATAAAACAATAGAGAGATTTACATTTTCTAAAACATTTTTGGTCAAGAAACACAGTATGCGTGGAGGCGTGAATCATCATGAATAATGGGTGATTCTCACCTGAGAAGACAAAAGAATCACATAAAGAGCTCTAATGACCTGCATAAATAATGAGCTCTTTCAGACAGGTAGGCTGTGAAAAAACCCTCTGTGATCATGATTCAAATCTCATCATGGTGTAAATCAAACATACAAAAAAAACAGCAATACTGTGAAATATTATTACAATTTAAAATAATGGTATTCTATTATATGCTTCAAAATATAATGCATTTTTGTGATGCAAAGTGTCTGAACAATTATGTTACCTCTACGACATTTCATATAGGCTTTTAGCTTAAAAGCATGCACATTTGGAGAAATATTGATGGATTCTCATATGTTTATGTCAATTTTCTATACAGAGGAGTAATATTTATTCAGGATTTATTGTCATTACTATGAGTGCTGGATACGGTTTTCAATTCATACTTGCAGCCGGAGGGCGCTCTGTACACCTTTAGACCACAAATTAATCTAAAAAAGAACAGGAACCAGGAACTAACGGCATGTCTTCTAGAGGTCGCTAACTATGGCTTTAACATACAGATAAACACTTTTCAAGACAATCAATACACGATTGAGAAGATGAATGCATGCATTGACTCAGAATTTGCATCTGAATAGCGCTCACTCCGTGGGCGCGGCCGCATTAGCAGATAATGAGCTGAATCACGGATTTCTGACATGGCTCTCTTTTCATAAAGATTACATAAACACAGAATGATTTAAACGATTTTTTTTTTAGACATAAGTCTAATTTTTTTGTGATTAGTATTCACTAAGTTACAGTTCATTTTCTGAGAACTATCAGATTGGACTTCGTTCAGAGGGAGACGAGAGATCACGCATCATGTTAGTTTTCTTTATTTTGCAAAAAGCACAACATTTTGTTTTTACTCTGAGTGTACACAAATAAAAAGATATTCCACAGATTAAAATGGTATATAGCTCTTAATTGTATGTGAAACATTGACGGAGTATTTTGAGTCTCTTTCACACTGGTAAGAAAAAAACCGCGGTGGTATCGCCGGCGTGACCGCCGACCCGAGGGAGTTAAAGAGAAAGACAACATGACCATAGATTATGGACTTCTGAAGCAGCAAAACAAGCAGATATACTGAGGGTATACGTAAATAGTGAAAATCATTATACGCAAACAACCCTGGGGGAAAAGTGAGCATATGACAAATATGTGCACATGGCCCCGATTACATCACTGATCTTTATCAGTGTTGGGGAAAGTTACTTTTAAAAGTAGTGCATTACAATATTGCATTACTCCCTGAAAAGTAACTAATTGCATTACTTTTTTTTTATGGAAAAACAAATACTGTGTCAATACTGAGTCGGCGTTCGGACGTAAACACGGAAGCTCTGCACTGCATTCACTGCAGAGACTGAGAGGGAAAAGGAAAAAATGTTGAATAAAGACATTATTTTTGTTTTTTTTTGAACACAAAAAGTATTCTAAAGCTTCATAACATTAAGGTTTAAGCACTGTTGTCACGTTGACTATTTTAACATTGTCTTAACTACTACTCTGGACCTTAAATGTGGTAATTATGTTGCTTTCTATGGGAGATAATAAACCTCTTTATCTTAATTTGTGCTCTGAAGATGAACAAAGGTCTTACAGGTGTGGAACGACATGAGGGTGAGTAATAAATGACAGAAATTTCATTTTTGGGTGAACTAACCCTTTAAGTAATTTTTGCTTATTCGTATGGTTGAATTGGTTCATCAAAGGTCAGCAGCAAACACATAAACTAAATAAAGTGAGTTTAAATACATAAAGTATATTTGTGTTATTTAACATTTCATTATTGCAGATTTGTATAATATTCTGTTTTTATTCATTGAGCTTTACTGTTTACAGACAACGCCTCTGCACATATGATTTCTAAGTGCAGATTTCAATGAATTGGAAAAGTAACTTGTGTTACTTATTTGAAAAAATAACTGCCTTTGGGGCCAGTTGTGGCCTAATGGTTAAAGAGTCAGAATTGTAACCCGAAGGTTCGCTCTCTTCCACTCTCATTACCCACAACTGAGGTGACCCTGAGCAAGGCATCTGACCCCCAAAGCCGCAGCAAACAACAACAATAACAAAAAAGGGCTGCCCACTCCGGGTGGGTTCAATACTGACTACTGTGTGTGTGTGCACTTGGCCATGTCAAGTCAATTTCACTTTGTTGTAAATTTAAAAGTAATGCGTTACTTTAATCGAATCATTAATTGAAAAAGTAACTTGATTATGTAACTTAGGTTACTTATAATGCATTACCCTCAACACTGATCCTCCCTATGCACAATGTTAAGTCTGGAGTGTGAGAAACCTGAATCAGACTGCTAGCCCATCTCTCTAAACAGTTTAAGAGTAATGTCAGATGGTTCTGTGTTAGGTGGGATGGACATGGCCCTCTGTTAAGGTCTTTAATGTGCCTCACGGCAGCAGGTGCAGGTCTGTTCATGCTCTGGCACTGAGGTAATAGGTACTGGACTGATGAATTATGAAACCTGCTCTCGGCTGGCACTCAGCACATTAAGCAGACTGAGAAATTACAGGCCTGTTCTCCAGGAAAAGCAGCCTGTTAACAAATTAGAGCTGGAAAAGATATTTATTCATGGCACCCATAAGACAGATGATCCACACAAACAAACGGTCTCTCCAGATAAAGAAAATGACAGGTTTGTTTAGAAACTGACCTAGTTTAATCAAAGGTAGACTGATCAAATACACACAGTTTCCCACCGCGGGATCTTCAATACATCAGGATTGTCTTTAGATTGAGGAAAGGTAGAGGAATAACCGAGGGCAGTAATGCTTAACAGAGATTATTTACATTTGTTCTCAGAGCAAAGCCCAGGAAGGATTTTCTCAAGCCTGAGGAATAATAGATGTGGGGAAAACACCCATGTTTTCTTGTCTCAGCTCTGTTAACAACTACTCCAGAAGAAAAAAAAAAACAACTTTAGAGACTCTAGCATGGAGTAGTCTCTTAAATGAGAAGATATACAGTACCTTTTAAATAGATACGCTTGGCTAAAAAGGGACAGAAAATCGGAATGGGTATTTCCTTGGTCTTTTAAGTATCTCGATATCTTTTCTAAGCTGGCATCTTTAGATTAAAATGTAAAAATGTTATTAATCGAATTAATTACATGATGTAGCGATTAATTAATCTAATTAATCACTCATCAAATTTGGCAGAGAATTTATCCCCAAAAGATAGATATTATTGCGTTAAATGAGAAAAGCATCAATTAGACATTACAAAAATAAATGTTTTATTTGATTCAACATTCAACTTTTAGGCTACAACCTTGAGGCCATGAGGGCGTCTAAATGATGACAGAATTTTCATTTTTGGGTGAACTATAACTTTAATGTTTTTTTTATTATTATTATTATTAATATGGATATATGAAATTAATATTTTTTAATGAAATGATACTTTAAAACTGCCAGAGGGTGGCGGTAAATGTCTAAAAGAGTAAGTCAGTAAGTCATTCATTCGTTGATTCACTCAGGAATTAAGGAAATAGGTCTCTTTTTGAATGGGCCATTGAATCATTGCTTCACCCAATTGATTTGCTCAAAACGCAGATTCATTCAGAAACTAAACGGCTGTGTGTTGCTTGGAGATGCACAACAGTTCTGCTCTGGCTTATAGGTAATGTTTTCATTGGCAAAATTTAGCAAAAACAAACAATATTGTCTCTAAAATAACACAATATATTCACTTTGGTGAAGTGTATAAATCAGTATCACATTTGCACTCATGCAATTTGGGATAAAAACAGCACTTGTGTGATATTGATTAACTATACCATATGATATAAATATAATATATATAACTATACATATGAAACAACTCATACAGGGGCATTTTTGCCCAGATATCTTGAATTTTAGGGTCATTCTAACTGAATTCTATAGGCTTCATCACGCAGCAAATTGTTGCCCTGCTTCATGTTCGTCACCAATCAACTTTATGAAATTTAGCATGAACTATAGGTCTGGGGCGTTAAATAAGTTAATCATTTTAACGGGTTTTTTTTCCCATTGCTAATTAATTAGATTAAGACTTTAAATCGTCAGCCCTGGTTTAGTTGTGTGTAGTTTAGGGATTCTGCTGAATGTATAACAGTGACCATCTTCTCAAATTATGCAAGAGAAATAGAAAAACAACCAAACAAAATTTATGGCGAAAAGCAAGAACAGCTTTTCAATTATTTATTGCAGGATTACTTTGAACACTTTAAATATTGATGCTGTACTGGAATGCATGCTGGATATTCCACTAATAATATGCAATACTTCTAAAACCTAGATTTGCTTTCGGCAGCTGCATTAAAAGGCAGGCATCAATCAAAAGAGCAAGAGAGTCAAAAAAATCAGGCTGGCATTTAACAGCAGAGAGCTGCTGGCGACCGCTGCCTGGTGGAGGGGAGAGGTCTGCTGCGCTCTCTGCCTTCCTCTGCAAACGTCCCCCTCAGCAGCAATGCTGAAGAATGACACAGTTAGACCCCATGAGGCATGTTGGCTATTCTCAAATGAGGCATGCAAACCATCTCCCAGTGGAGTATGTCAGCATGTCTTTGTGGGAAATCTGCAATTGAAGATCTGCCGCTTCACACTGCAATTCAACCCTGACGCTGGCAGGATTTCACTTTACCATGCTAAACCTAGAGCAGTGCATTAACAAACAGATTTTAGCCTGAATAACAAACTTTTTCCTAATTTCTCTGAAATTGGGAGGGGTTCTAACAGCCACAGCTGTCTCCAAACAGCACCAGATGTGAATAAAGGAGTGTTCAAACACAACATGTTCCTTACACCACAAAGTCAAACAATGCCTTCAGAACTGTTAAACTGAATGTGTAATAAAAGTTAAAACCCACATGTTACATTAAAACTCTGGAAAGTGGTGTGAAAAGTATATTAAAGGGCCTTGATGAAAAGGATGCCAAACAAAAGCTAAATATTAGGGATGCACGATATATCGGCCACCATATCGGTATTGGAAAAAAGGAAAATGCAGTGCAACGTACAGTCTGTCATTTAGGCTATATAATATTATAATGAGAACATTATAATTGTGTGCTTGGCTTTTAATGGTGAGACACTTTTGTAATCAGGCTCAAAAATTTTGATTTAGATTTATCGGCAAATATATCAGTTATCGGCTTTCAAATATAAAGAATTATCGGTTATCGGCCAAAATGTTCATATCAGTGCATCCCTACTAAATATGAATAAAGGGTTGTACTGACTGTAAATATTCTGCTATATCAAGTACTTTTAAAACTGTACTAAATATCTACATTTTGGACTGAATAACAGTTATCTGCTAAATCTAAATACTCAGACAGTAAATCATTTCAGATGAATTTTATTCAGACATTCAGAAAAACAGTCCACTCATTTCAGCAGCAAAGGACATTGATTCCCCCATGACTACTGCAGGCTAGTGGTTATTGACTGACAACTCTGAAACAGGAGCTGTAGGTTGCATATCAAACAGCCCATAAATTGACAGGTCAAGATCAGTGAGCAATGGCTAAAGCATGAGTTCCCAAGTTTAAAACTCATACAGCTGAAGCATGTTGCAAAGAACATTTGTATTTAGTAAGAAGCAAGCAGTCGATTACCTATCACAGGTATCACAGGCTGGATTCTGTTTTTACTTCTTTCATAGCTACACTGTAACAAAAGTTATGGATATATAGTTGGCTGATCGCCCTGATTTTCAGGAACGGAATTTTGAGAAAAACAGGTTTAAAGAACTGTCACCACCTTTTTTCACATAGACATGAAAATGCACTATCCAAACATAAATGGTTGTAATTCAAGAATGCTTTGGGATATAGACATAAGGTTGTGACATAAGTGAAGTAAAAAAAAAAGTTATAGAAGTTTAAGTTTATGAAAATATAAAAATATAATTGTTTATATGTTATAATAATATATTACAAAGCATTTTTTACTCTTGAACTGCAAGAAAATCAAAATCGCCAAAAATGTCAACATTGCAAATTTTAGGTTGAAATATTTCAAAAATGAGCTTTTAGTAAGATTCTGTTTATACCAAATACCAAACCTTTTCACTAGACACCCAAGCTCCATATCTGACCATTTAAGGGTGCCTCCATTTATTCGAGTTATCTGAACCATATATTTCCATATTTTCATACATTTTATGAAGTAGACATCCTATTCAGAAGTGGTATGGGCAGTTTGGCAGTATTTGATTTTAATTCAACCTCTTATAAACAGAATGAGAACATGTGTTCATTATAGCTCTGTAGTTCTCTTGTGCTTCTTGTCCTTCTCACTATAATGTTAAATTAGAAAAAGAAAAAAATCTTTGCGTGCCTTAGTTTATACAGGACTGGCAGGAATTTTGCATTAATACACCTTCATTCTACATGTTATGTGGTTTATTTTGATAGGTCAGCTGTCTGAAGTGTTAAGAGAGGGAAACGTATGGCCGTTTTTTTTTTTTTTTTTTCTTTTTTTTTATCTTCTTAAACAGTAATGTTAGAGAAAGACAGCCTTTCCACTATAAATCGCTATTTTTCTGCACTTAACAGGCGAATTATGCCAAGATATTTTCAGAGATGACAGACAAGAATAATAATTTAATGAAAACCCAATTTTGACCAAAAAATGACACAGAAAACGTTCCATTGCGACATCCGACGGGTTTTCCCAGATCGCATCACATTATGGGCTCTGCAACGCAATATATAAAATGAGAAAAGAAATATGCAATGCAACGAAACTCAATGACTATAATCTACAATGCAGGAGTTCCTACAATTTTAGGAAATGCTGATCTGGAGAATTAGATTGATTATAATAATTCAAATAATGGATGGATGGATGGATGGATGGATAGACATAGATAGATAGATAGATAGATAGATAGATAGATAGATAGATAGATAGATAGATAGATAGATAGATAGATAGACATGTATGTATGGATGGATGGATGGATGGATAGACATAGATAGATAGATAGATAGATAGATAGATAGATAGATAGATAGATAGATAGATAGATAGATAGATAGACATGTATGGATGGATGGATGGATGGATGGATGGCTGGCTGGATAGATAGATAGATAGATAGATAGATAGATAGATAGATAGATAGATAGATAGATAGATAGATAGATAGATAGATAGATAGATAGATAGATAGATAGACATGTATGTATGGATGGATGGATGGACAGACATAGATAGATAGATAGATAGATAGATAGATAGATAGATAGATAGATAGATAGATAGACATGTATGTATGGATGGATGGATGGATGGACAGACATAGATAGATAGATAGATAGATAGATAGATAGATAGATAGATAGATAGATAGATAGATAGATAGATAGATAGATAGACATGTATGTATGGATGGATGGATGGACAGACATAGATAGATAGATAGATAGATAGATAGATAGATAGATAGACAGATAGATAGATAGATAGATAGATAGATAGATAGATAGATAGATAGATAGATAGATAGATAGATGATAGATAGATAGACAGATAGACAGATAGATAGATAGATAGATAGATAGATAGATAGATAGATAGATAGATAGATAGATAGATAGATAGACATGTATGTATGGATGGATGGATGGACAGACATAGATAGATAGATAGATAGATAGATAGATAGATGATAGATAGATAGATAGATAGATAGATAGATGATAGATAGATAGATAGATAGATAGATAGATAGATAGATAGATAGATAGATGATAGATAGATAGATAGATAGATAGATAGATAGATAGATAGATAGATAGATAGATAGATAGATAGATAGATAGATAGACATGTATGTATGGATGGATGGATGGATGGACAGACATAGATAGATAGATAGATAGATAGATAGATAGATAGATAGATAGATAGATAGATAGATAGATAGATAGATAGATAGATAGACATGTATGTATGGATGGATGGATGGATGGACAGACATAGATAGATAGATAGATAGATAGATAGATAGATAGATAGATAGATAGATAGATAGATAGATAGATAGATAGACATGTATGTATGGATGGATGGATGGACAGACATAGATAGATAGATAGATAGATAGATAGATAGATAGATAGACAGATAGACAGATAGACAGATAGATAGATAGATAGATAGATAGATAGATGATAGATAGATAGACAGATAGACAGACAGATAGACAGATAGACAGATAGATAGATAGATAGATAGATAGATAGATAGATAGATAGATAGATAGATAGATAGATAGATAGATAGATAGATAGATAGATAGACATGTATGTATGGATGGATGGATGGACAGACATAGATAGATAGATAGATAGATAGATAGATAGATAGATAGATAGATAGATAGATAGATAGATAGATAGATAGATAGATAGATAGATAGATAGATAGATAGATAGATAGATAGATAGATAGATAGATAGATAGATAGATGATAGATAGATAGATAGATAGATGATAGATAGATAGACAGATAGACAGATAGATAGATAGATAGATAGATAGATAGATAGATAGATAGATAGATAGATAGATAGATAGATAGATAGATAGATAGATAGATAGATAGACATGTATGTATGGATGGACAGACATAGATAGATAGATAGATAGATAGATAGATAGATAGATAGATAGATAGATAGATAGATAGATAGATAGATAGATAGATAGATAGATAGATAGATAGATAGACATGTATGTATGGATGGACAGACATAGATAGATAGATAGATAGATAGATAGATAGATAGATAGATAGATAGATAGATAGATAGATAGATAGATAGATAGATAGATAGATAGATAGATAGATAGATAGATAGATAGATAGATAGATAGATAGATAGATAGATAGACATGTATGTATGGATGGACAGACATAGATAGATAGATAGATAGATAGATAGATAGATAGATAGATAGATAGATAGATAGACAGATAGATAGATAGATAGATAGATAGATAGATAGATAGATAGATAGATAGATGATAGATAGATGATAGATAGATAGATAGATAGATAGATAGATAGATAGATAGATAGATAGATAGATAGATAGATAGATAGATAGATAGATAGATAGAGACTGTTATGTGGGAGAAAATGTAAATGTGACTTTAAATCATAGACATAAAAGAGCCAGAGCTCAGCTGGAGACTGTTCCAATTAGCTGTCTTTCCTGATGATATTGATCATAATACGAGCTCCCCATGAATCCTTTGGAGCTGCACAAGTATTATGTATCACAGAGCAGACCCACATTCCCTGCCTAAAGAGAGTGAAAATATAGAGCGGCATAAAAATATGCTGCGGTTAAGGCCTGTGGACCCCCCCGAAAGAGCAATAACACATATCTCTTTGATGCATTCATAGCAGAAGTCTTATTTATACAGATGAATGAAGAGTCAAGAGCAGCTACACTTGACTCAGCCCAGAGGTCCCCATGAGGTGAGATCTTCAACAGCAGAAGCTGAGAAAAATGCTAAATAATAAACTCTTAGAATAACAATATGGAGGAAAATGTTTACAAAGGCACAGGAGACTCTTGTACACAAACGCAAGGAAAGTGAGCTGAGCCAAAGAGTGAGATTGTGCATACTGCATTCCTGTGAATGGAGAGTCAACAGAAGTGGGAAAGTTTACATGCTCTGCTGTAACGCAATCAGTCAACATTGGTAGGAATTACGAAACACCTTCTTATGACTTACAAGAGCACAGCCATCTCGGAATACCAACATCTCCAATTCCGCAATCCTAACCCGTGTAGCTCAAAATGGTGCTGCGTGTTGACACGGTCCGCAGCATGAGGGGATTGAAGCTACTGTTCCTCCACTCGAGAACAGCTGGTCAGAGATGCTGAATAATTAATCACAGTAAAGTGCAAGCCAGAGTGTAGCCAAGTAAAAACACACAGTACTGTGTACTCATCCAGAATACATTGTACTTAGAAGGGCTTAGTGATATATTGAATATTCACTAGGAGTGTGCAATTTTTTGTGTAATTTAAAAAAAAAAAAAATAGATTCGTCAATAATAATTAGATGATATTTTGCTGAGTGTGTCTGCGAGCTGGTTTAGGCCTGTCATGAACAGCTGACTCCTGAAGAAAGGATGGCTTGGGGGCGATTAAAGCTTGGGGTAATTTTCATTTTAAAGTGAACTAATCTTTTAATTGATTTCCAGGGGCATTTTTTACCTTTATAAGGGCTTTTTTCTTTTTTTTTTTTTTTTTTTCTTTTTTACCTTACTAGATGTACTAGTATGCATAATCTTTTATGTCACATTCTTACATTTGATCAATACATTTAATTAATATATTAAAGGGATAGTTCACCCAAAAATGAAAATTTGATGTTTATCTGCTTACCCCCAGTGCATCCAAGATGTAGGTGACTTTGTTTCTTCAGATGATTTTTCATTCCAACCGTTGTGGTCTGTCAGTCAAATAATGTGAGTGAATGGGAACACAATTTATAAGAGTAAAAAAAAAACATTGCATTGCATCAATGAATGTGAGACATTGCGTCGGCTGTCAGAGCGCGATCAGACCTTACTAAGCGAGTGCTGAACGCAGTTGGATATAGTGGTGTATTAGAGGTAAAAAATGATATAAATACTGTTCAGTTTCTCGCACAAACCGATTGTTTCGTGTCTTAGGACATCAATGTGTCGTCATGAGCCGCAGGGTTTAATTTGGATTTGTCTGTGCAAGTTTTATTGACTCTTATAGATGGAGTTCCCATTTACTCGCATTATTTGACTGACAGACGGTAACGGTTGCAGTTAAAAATCATCATCTGTGTTCTACTGAAGAAACAGAGACTCCTACATCTTGGATGCCCTGGGGGTAAGCAGAAAAACATTACATTTTCATTTTTTGGTGAACTATCCCTTTAAGACACTATAGGGCTGTTTTCAGTTACATGAAACAAAAGGCATCTTACCTCTACAAAAGTGGCACATAAACAACATCTGAATATAACTTTGATACCAAGTCGGTACTAAAATTTAAAAAATGCGATGCTTTGAGTGCTGTTGAGCAAATTCGTAAACACCTCTGATTGGCCTTTGTGTTCACGTGCTCATCAGATATGTCTGTGATTGGCTACAATGATCAACGCACGGGACCGTTTGAAAGCACACGGAACTGTTTGAATTTGAAAGTGGGAGTGCATAAAAGCACGACCGGTGCACTGATAGACGCCTGCTTTCAAACGCTCCAGTTTGTCTCTGTCTAAGCGCTTGGTGGAGAGTGTCAATGATGTCTATTTTTACAACATGTTTTTGAAGCATTGATCATTGTAGCCAATCACAGACATGCAGTATCTGATGAGCATGTGAACACAATGGCCAATCAGAGGTGTTTACGAATTTGCATAAGAGCACTCAAAGTGTCACACTTGGTACCGAAGTCGGTACTTTTGACAAAACTAATCTGAAATGGCATTTAGATACATTTACAAATGCATAAATACTAAGATAAACATTTAAAAAAAAATTTTTTTTAAATAATGAAATATGAAATTATTTTTAAAATGAAATGACATTTTAAAATCTGAAACTAAAACTGCTAGTAGATGGTGTCAAGTCCCATTCATTACAGTAAATCATTCATTTAAAGTTTTTTTTTGTTTCACAAAAATGGCTGATTCATTCAAAAAAGAAGCAAGTGACTATATTTATAAATGGATTATTGAATCATTCACTGTGAATGATTCAATGATTAGTTAAAAAAAAAACAGATTCATTCAGTAACGAAACACTGCTGTGTGCTGCTTTGGCTTAGTTTGAAACTATGGCATTCTAACTCATTGGTTAATTGACAAGATTTGCTGTTTGGTTATAATTACTTTGGTTAAAATCACTCTTTCAAATAATTTCAGAACAAATGGTTACATATTAAAGGTATAACTTCTTTAGCTTTAGCACAGACCTTGTAGTTGCTCAATAAAAGTGTGCTCTGGATTTTAAAAGAGACACTTTCACACTTTCTCTCTGTTGATAATGCCATCAGCTGTGCGTAATGGAGGCGGGATTGATTAGACGGTTGGCTGAATGGACTACTCAGTGTCACATTCATAAATGTATTACTCCACACAACTTGCTGAGGCAGCAAAGTACAGGAATGGAGTGGAGTTTGTGGACAGTTTTAGTTTTGGAGACTGTTAGGATGTTGGAGGCAACAGCTGCTCCCACTGTGTGATTAATGAGGTAAGACTCGAGACAGTACTGCCTCTTCCCTCTTCCTCCAATCAAAATACAGCCTGAGCCAATGCCTGCTGAACATAGCGGGTCATAATAACATAATGCAGACCCAGTTTAGCAACCCCATAGCAAAGTGGGAAGGACGGGTCAGCAAAAAGCTTCAGATCAACTCCTGCATACTGTATGTTCTTTCCAAAGGAATCAATGGTTATCAAGAAAAGAAAATGGGATGAGAGAAATATCTATACACATATGTGGCAGAAGTGACCCGCTGTGACGCCCTGATTCAAGGCCTTCATCTGTATTCTTCAAGTCTCTGCCAGGCAGGAAGCGAGGGGAAGCAAAAAGGCTCCCAGAATTCCCCACGGCGGGACTGATTAGAATAAAAGACCCACAGTACTGGCGGAACGAGCTCCTGGGAGCCAGGACACATTAACAGCACTAAGAGCCGTTTCATTCCAGCTCATTGCATGGCTCACAGATCAAGGCTCCATAGTCTTTCTGACATAAAACCGCCATCAGCATTTCTCTCCTCCAAACGCCAGTCTATAAACCGCTAGGCAAACTCCATAATTTGCTCTTGGGCGGTGATCTCGCAAATGGGAGCCTGAGACGTTCACGTGGAGGCGACGTGCAAGTGAAATTTGATAGGAAAATAGTGTAGGTGGCTGGAGCATCCCTACGGCCCACTTCATTTGAAACATGCGCCTATAGCGGGGTACACCCACTCATATATCTCTGCGACTGAGCTGCTGTGAATATGACTTTAAATAAGATGAAGGAGGTGATTTACAAAACTCCACAGAGAATCGATTCTGAAACCCGAGGAGAAAAAGACACATGCCAGTATATACTGCAACTGGTGTGTTTACTGATAAATGCAGCTCATCATTTTGAATGATATTGGAGAAAGAACAAAAATTAGATGTTTGCCGCCTGTCGGATGACCCTCCAGTGTTTTCATTTCACTGTAATGAAAATCCATCCATCTTGCAGTTGCATTTCATTCTAATCTCCCTAGGAATTAAATAGATGCTTCAATGGCATTTTTGGACTCCTCACCTTTTGCGTTCCAACTAATAAACGGTGCGGTGCAGAAGAGAAATGAATTCTGAAATGAGCATTGTGGATGTGTGGGTTTAAGTGACTCATGCGCACCAGCTGAGATGTTCTGCGTCTCCATCCAGCTGGTGTAACGCAGCCTCTGCTCCGAGCGTCACACAGCCATTCCTTCGCATTGTGCTGCTGACTAACCAATGAGATGAAAAAGCCCTGAAACTAATTGGCCACTCTGACGGCACTGTGGGAATGTGTTTGAAGTTTTCACACTGGTACTTTCACACTCTTGCTGACTCAGTTGAGCGCTCTGCTTCTGATCAGGGAGAGAGGCCCACAGGATGCATCAGGCTCAGGCTCTGGTTTATACTGCAGCAGTGGGAGGTAGACTAGCAAACATCCATCAAATTAAACCTTTATATCTTTTGCACTGTAAATCTAAAGTCTGGTCCATGCTGTAGCTTATTTAATTCCAAGGTAGGAAACTTGGAATGGGTCTGTTTGACCGGCACATAATACAGCCCCCACAGTTCAATTTTTAGGATGATTATTGGATGAATGCAACTGAAATCCATGACACAAAAATAACAGACTGGTGTGAAAGAAAGTGTCAACTGATTCAAATAATGACAGTGCAGTTTCCATGGCAGTGCTGGTCAGAGTTGGTAACTAAATCTATATATATATATATATATATATTATATATATATTATATATATATATATATATATATATATATATATATATATATATATATATATATATATATATATATATATATATATATATATATATATATATATATAAAACTAACTATATAAAAAAATGATAACTGAAATAAAGCTGAAAAAGATCTATTAGATGAAAAACTTTAGAAACGTTCATTCGGCAACTAAAGACATAAGACATAAAACTGTAATAATAATAATAATAATAATAAAGCTAAATAGAAACATTAAAATAATAATAATAATGATGATAATGCAAAAGCTACAATTAAAGCGAAAACTGAAAATACATTCAGTGTGACCATGTAATTCCAACTACTTAACTACTACCAGCTAATTGAGCATTGTGAAAACACTTACTTATTGACACTTTTTTTCTCGGCAGACTTTCACACTTTTGCAGAGATAAAGTCATGAAATAGTCTGTACTTATGGTGCATTCAAGTCATGTCGAAAAGATTGTATTTACGAACTCACATGAATGCCACCACAAAGTCGTAAATACCAGTGGGCAGCTTGGGATTTTCTTTAAGCCCTGATCTGTACGAGTTGGGGGCATGTCAGTGAGAAACATGGCGGTATAACACGATAAATTCTCTGCACAAAATATAATAGAACTGTAATACTATACTTGTAACCAAAGTTTACAGTGGCTTCATAATTGAATTAAAAACATAAAAAATCTAATTTCAAAAACCTCGCTGTATATTTGTGTAGTAAATGAAGAGAAGGTACACTGCAATCTTGCTATGACAAAAGTGACTTAAACACCTTCCCACCTGTTAAAGGTGCCATCGAATGTTTTTTTACAAGATGTAATATAAGTCTAAGGTGTCCCCTGAATGTGTCTGTGAAGTTTCAGCTCAAAATGCCCCATTGATTATTTTTTTTTTAATTATTTTTTTTTAACGGCCTGTTTTGGGGCATCATTAGAAATGTGCCGATTCAGGTTGCGGTCCCTTTAAATCACGCGCTCTCCGCCCCCGGAGCTCGCTTGCCTTAAACAGTGCATAAACAAAGTTTACACAGCTAATATAACCCTCAAAATGGATCTTTACAAAGTGTTCGTCATGCATACTGCATGCATGCGTCAGATTATGTGAGTATTGTATACTGTTATATTGTTTACATTTGATTCTGAATGAGTTTGAGGCTGTGCTCCGTGTCTAACGGCTAATGCTACACTGTTGGAGAGATTTATAAAGAATGAAGATGTGTTTATGAATTATACAGACTGCACGTTTAAAAATGAAAATAGCGACGGCTCTTGTCTCTGTGAATACAGTAAGAAACGATGGTAACTTTAACCACATTTAACAGTACATTAGCAACATGCTAACGAAACATTTAGAAAGACAATTTACAAATATCACTAAAAATATCATGATATCATGGATCATGTCAGTTATTATTGCTCCATCTGCCATTTTCGCTGTTGTTCTTGCTTGCTTACCTAGTCTGATGATTCAGCTGTGCACAGATCCAGACGTCCTGCCCTTGTCTAATGCCTTGAACATGAGCTGGCATATGCAAATATTGGGGGCGTACATATTAATGATTCCGACTGTTACGTAACAGTCTGTGTTATGTTGAGATTCGCCTGTTCTTCGGAGGTCTTTTAAACAAATGAGATTTATATAAGAAGGAGGAAACAATGGAGTTTGAGACTCACTGTATGTCATTTCCATGTACTGAACTCTTGTTATTTGACTATGCCAAGGTAAATTCAATTTTTAATTCTAGGGCACCTTTAAACATGAACTTCCAAGGAGGACTTGAACGAATAATTATTACTTTTGGATGGATGGAAATTCTAAACATATCCTGGTCATTTTCTGCTACTGTCTTCATGTTTCTGTACCAGTTTTATTTGAGCATTTATGTACTATTATAATATTCTCACTATTAACTAACAATTAACTACAACTTTTGCCAAAATAAACTTCTAATTACTGATAATTAATAGTTAGTAAGGTAGTTGTTAAGGGATGTAGATCATGTGTAGGGAATGTGATCATGCAGAATAAGGCATTAATATGTGCTTTATAAGTACTAATAAACACCTAATATCCTAGTAATATACATGCTAATAAGCAACTAGTTAACAGTGAGAACTGGACCCTAAACTAAAGTGTTACCGTAAGTTGATAACTCAAGCTTACCTGACATGATAGGTTGGCCAGTCATGCTCATGGGGGCCATTCCGAGGTTGTTCATGGCAGTAGCCCAAGCATTAGGGTCCGACATGGGCATCGCTAAAGAGTTGGAGTCCATGGCAATATTTCTGAGCCCCTCTGAAAGAGAGAGAAAGAGAGAAATCATGCAGTTTGATTCACTGGACACATTCAGGATTAAATGTGTTGTCTTGTATTGTGTACGTATGTAATATATGGGTTTTAAAAGTCTGAGCTGAGGACTGGAACTTCATAAAATGTTTGAGCTGAGAGAAGCAAGATGTAATGTGTTCGTCGGTTTAACACATAAAACATATTTTATTAAGATAAATTGGGAACCAAAGTTCTTCTGAAAACTAATTTATGTACTATTAACACAGCGGAGGTGCCAATGTGCTTTAGCACATCATCACTTCAGAGAAAACAGACTGCCATAATAACTGCTGCCAGAGGTCTGATAAACTTCAGCATCGCCCACCAAAAGAGTGAACGGCATAAACAGAGAAATAGAGTTCAGAAAGTTCCCATATCTGAAGAGTGACCACGCTTCCAGTGTGTGAGAGAACATGTGGCTCCTGCATGGAGTGGGTGGCAGTCACGTGGATGTGAGGAGATCATTTCTACCAACTATTGAGAAAATGTCTTTGTGGTTGGTCAGGGAATTATTATACAGAGTTAATGGAAAACAGCAGTGATAATTAGTTCTCCGGTTCTCCAGAGGGGTATTAGAGGGGTATTAAAGGGGGTTTTGGTCAAACATCTAAAAACAGCACATTTATTTAGAGCAGAACATAAAAAATGACTTTCCCGACCCTTCTCGCAAGGGTTTACGGTATCTTTTAACATTTAAATAACATTGTGTCTGAATTAGCATAATTATATGTCAACAACTGAGAGATTCTGCTTTCAGCTGTTCACGTACATGCACTCAGAAATGATTAGTCTCTGTGGCAACACTATTGATCCATGTGCAGCTTTGTTGCTGATAATTAATTTCTATTTATTCGCATCTATACTATTTTGCAAAACACTGTGGAAAAAAGTGAAGATAGAAACATTGGTAACATTGACTGAAATAAAATGACATTTCGAGAACTGGAACAACTACCTTTAAATGTTGAAGGGCTGCAGGTTTTACTTTAAACTTGCATGAGATTTACAAAGATGTGCATGTTTTTTCTTTACCAGTAATATAGTAATTCTGACATGACATGAGAGTGAATTCAAAGTCATGTTTCACTGATACCATCCTGGTATTGGATTCAACAATCAGCAGACATCATGCTCTGATGCTTAAGAAAGTGTGTTGTTCAGAGCTCATCTCTCAAATGTCTTCACTGCAAAAAATGCAGTTCTTATTTAGAATTTTTGTCTTGTTTCTAGTCAAAATATCTTAACGTTCTTAAATCAAGAAGCATTTTCTTGACAAGTAAAAATTATTTTCTTGTTTTCAGGAAAAATAAGTAAAAATTAAGTTGTTCCTTAAAACAAGCAAAATAATCTGCCAATGGGGTAAGCAAAATAATCTTATTTCAAACCAAGAATAAGGTATATAATCTTGTTTTCAGTTTGGACTAAGATTATTTTGCTTACCCCATTGTCAGATTATTTTGCTTGTTTTAAGGAAAAACGAAAAAACAAGAAAATAATTTGTACTTGTCAAGAAAATGCTTCTTGATTTAAGAATGTTAAGATATTTTGACTAGAAACAAGACAAAAATTCTAAATAAGAACACAATTTTTTGCAGTGTTCCTCTCAGTCATCTAAACAGAAGTCCAACATTTCCAGTGAAAACAGCTGTTTAATCATGTGTATCAGCAGCTTTGTTTACACGGACCCTAATAATCCGATTATAATTGGACTAGTAGCACAGTCGGAATACAAAATGCCACATGTAACCAAGACAATCGGGATGAATCCGACTAAAATTTCATTCAGATTATAAGGGGTGGTTTAAACCTGACATGTAAACACTCGATCGGATTGAAAACCCGAGAGGAGAGCACTGCACACGTACAATGACGTATAAATGGCATTCTCAGAGATGGTCTTATTATTGATTTTATTGTTGTTGATGGTCCTATTATTAAAACCAATCATATTACAGCCTTGACGTCATTGAATTTTGTTCAGAGTTGTGTGACAGCCATAAACTGGATCATACCTGTTGCACAGTTCACCCTTTGCAGAGAGTTTGATTGACAGGGGATCTGACCAATCATAACACTGAATCCACCATTTTGTCCAACAAACAAACTAGACAAGAGAGTTAGTACATTAAAGTCAGTGGACTTGAACTTGAAAAATGATGTGTACTGATGTCTTTCCACTGTTGAATACCTTCATACCTTCTGATGTTCATTCACATTTATTTCATGCAAAAACTAGGACGAGTTGATTGGTTTACATGTCACTTGAACTGAGGCGCTAGAGCGATCTGTCATGACTTATTGAAGAGCCACAAAATGGTATTTATTGTTTGAATTTCTTTTTAAAAAATGACCAAATTTGATTCATGCTAAAAGTAACCTCCTCTGTCTTGCCTGTCAGCATATTGTCAGTGTCCTCTTTGTATTTTTCACTGCATAAGAGCGTGAAGTGTGGCGTGAGAGTGCCATGGCTTGTTGGACATAGCAACAGTAACTAAGGGGGGTGGGTCTTTCGAAGGGTCAATTGTCCTTATAAAACAGCTTTTTTTTGTTTTTTTCCAGCATAAACCCTTAAACAGATCAATCCAAAACTAATGTTTAAAAGCAAACATGTTGAAGATTAGCTGATGGGCTGTCAATTTATTAAATGATAAGCCATTACCTCACAAAAGCGGCAATTTTTGGCATTCATTCTCTGCGTACCGCAGCGTTAGCAAGCATTACACTTTTTTGGCTAAGGTTGCAGGTTTGCCTTCAGGTGGCTTTGCCGTTGTTGTTGTTGTTGAATATAGTGTAATAACTGACTGTTGTGTTATTATAAAATTCTCCTTCCACTCATAGTCTGTGAAGTGGAGCAGGAAAATGTCGTCCCAGCAGTCCTTTTTTGGACTCTAATCCATAGAAGCCTTGTTTTGGGTGCAGGAAGGGGCGTTTTTACACCCTGATAAATATAAGCAGCACGGCACGAAACTTCATGCGCTCGTTGACTCCTAATTAGGACCCGAAATAGAAAATATTAGATAAAACAGAGAAAAGAAGCAGTGTAGGGATAACTATATTTGGGCAGTGTGCGCATTGAAGCTTGTGGAATATAAACACTCACATCAACCTGATCACTTTATTTAGAGTTCATGTAAACACTATGTTTGGATTCATCAATCAGAATAAATTCATTCAAAAAGAAACAAAAGGTGTCCATGTAAACGTAGCTAGTGTAAGCGGATTGGAGCTACAGGCAATTTCCTCCTGCTGAAAGCAGTCTGTAATCACTCCTTTCCAAATTCCAAATGCCAGACTTTCCATTTTCCGCTCCTCAATCACTCCTCACTCATTGGTTAAACAAACTTTACTCCAAAACTACTGTTCAAATGTTTTGTATGCTCACCAAGAGTGCATGTATTTGATCAATTCCATCTCTCATTCATTCTGACAGCTAATATGCCATTAACATTTAATACATAGTGAAACCATGCATTGTGGCCCATTAACATGCATGTTATGATTGTGATGGAGCGGTACAGTGAGAGAACACGGATCATGAGGCTTTCGCTCCAGGCAAAAATCACAGAACTGTTTTCCCTGATCCCTGTCCAGTCTGCACCGCTCACACGCTCTGATCAGCAGGCCAGAGGAACATTACTAAAACCTGATCCGCAGTGTAAACACATGGAAATCAAAGCATGTAAGTGTTCAGGATTACTATGGATAATGCAATGCCTCAGAAGACTGAATCTGAAGCCCAAACTTTACTTTCTAATGAAAAGACGTAGGTTTTGTATACAAGCTGTGGATCTGAAGTTTGTTTGGTCAAGGACTGGAACTCATTAAAAGCTCTTTCAGTGGAAAGCAAAAATGCATTTTTAAGATTGCTTCAAAGATTACAGCACAGGATGTTTGCTGGACCAATCGCTTCCTCTGCCAAGGCTGAAGAGGCCATTTGTCTTGCTAGGATGGAGAGGAGAATGAGACTGATGATGCAGCAAAATCAATGAGTAAAACCACCTAAACTTTATAAAGAAAAAAAAAAAAAAAAAAAGATAAATTGACAAAATGCCTGTGTGATTTGTGAAATAGCATTCAAACTCTCTTGGGTTGCATGCTTGTATTATATATGTGGCCATATATAATATGACAGGGTGAGGAAGATTGACTAGTTGCCCAACAACAATTAGTGACACTGACTAGTTCATCTAGAATATTATTTTTTTGTCTTTCTTTTTTAAGACATTGTTAAATTGACAAGTTGATAGACAACAAACTGATTAGTTGATTTTGAAAATATGTAATTATGCACATGACAAAAAATAGAAGCCAAAATGCACATATTGTCCATTTCCAGAGAGGCTTATAGCATGTATTTACTGTAGTCAATTGTCCTGACCTAACAAACCCACTTTGAGAGGAAATGACTTCCCAGGGGACCGTTTCATCTCTTTAGGTTTATATGTCCTTTGGGTCTCTAAGTCACCTTTCTAAAACTTCTGAGAGAAAGAGAAAGAAATAGAGCAATTAGAAAAAAAAAGGCTATTTGAAAGTCACAGGGGATGGATGGGGGATGTGTCCCCCACTGGCCTGTTTTTCTTCATCTACAGTTCTGTCTCTCTGCTCTCTCTCACACACACACACATTGGGTTTCCATGTTTTATGGGGACATTCCATAGACATAATATTTTTTATACTGTACAAACTGTATATTCTGTTCCATAACCATCACAGAAAACTTTCTACATTTTTACATTTTCAAAAAACACAACTTACTATGATTTATAAGCTGTTTTCCTCATGGGGACCAAAAGATGTTCCCACAAGGACAAGGATTTTGGATATTGCCATAACATAGGGTATACCTGAACCACACACACACACAACTCCGCCACTGTGTGGTCACAAAACTTTCTCAATAAAGCTGTCCATGGCTCACTGCCCAAAGCTCCCTCCGAAGGCCAAGAAAAACTCAGAGAAATTTATTTTACGATCTACAAGGTCTTAACAGCAAGACGGACAATTACTGGCTCTTAAGCAACTGGGACAACTTTACCAGGAAGTTGAGAACAAGAAGTGAAGCAAGGAGGATTCATGCCCACGTGCATAGACAGTCATATATATATATATATAGACATATATATAGTTAATGGGGTCCAAAACAACATTGTATTATTATTATTAATAGTAGTAGCAGCATCATTTTAACCTGTATTTATGTACATATTTAGCTCTCTCTTGTTAATGTCAACATATGTGCAGAGTAATATCTGACATCAAGTTGTTGTGTACAATCACAAGACAAGGAGTGTCTAAACAGCTCTTAATTTGACATTTAATGTGATATTTTAATTTGATTTACACTGCATAATTTAGCACAAAGCAATTGCTAAACTGCCAAGTATTGTATCAAACACAATAGAATAAATATGTTCTAAAATACAACTTCCATAAACGTCTGTGCATCTAAAAGCCACTCAAAAGCCATGTGCAGATTACTTTTTTTCACTTCAAAAGCAAGACTGGTTCTCTCTGGGGAGATTTTTCAAACTGGAGAAGGCAGACAGGCAAGCATTAGAATGAAGTCTTTGGGGACACGCCACAATTGCAAACCTCATTATGCCAAACCATCACGATTTCAATCAGCCTTTTGGATCACCTTGAAAAGACAAGTTAAGCCAGCTAACAACAAATGATTGTTGCTTTATACTCAAGTGTCAGATGCCAAGCAGAAAACATCTCCATTTGATCCCATAGATCACTTATACAGGGTTGAGACCATGTAGGTCCGAGACAGACCAAGATTTCTTGAAAACACTAGATATCAGGTGTTCCAGCTTCATTAAACGTGTTGAGAGCCCTTCTATTGAGAAGATATGAAGCCTATCAAGTGATAAACATTTTTTTTTTTCATGGAATAAACACTTCAGAAAGAGTGCTCATGCATCTCAAGAGCTTTAATGAAGGCAATCTGCAATCAAACATCTATGGATTACCCATATCTTAATGAAGTTAGAAGGAAGTATGATCACTTGAGTAAATACACTTTTAACACGGATTTAAGTGATCTGTAGGACAGTACTTGAAGTGTTGTCTTAATGGTCGGAAATCAGTTGGTTGGATGCTAATTAGTCAGTCCAGTCCAAGTAAAACACACAATATACAGTATATATAGTAATGTGTTTATCACTACAATATATATATATATATATATATATATATATATATATACACACTAGTGTTCAAAAGTATGGAGCCAAGAAGATTTGAATTTATTTATTTATTTATTTGTGTTTTTTTCCCCTCACTTTATTTAAATTTTCCATATTAACAAAATATACAATTACAAAACATATACATATACTTATATACCCTCTATATATCTTTTGTTAATAAAATGATCCACACAGCAAATAACAAATCAATAAAATTAATACTAGAAAAAAAAAACATCAAATAAAAAACAATCAAATAGTAAAAAAAACAAAAAAAAAAAAAACAAAAAAAAAAAAACTGTAAAGCTTGGTCATCCAAAACTATAAATAAATGAATAAAATAATAATAATAAACAACAGCCAACATATCCCTAAAGTAGGGTACCGGTCTATATGCCGGGGGAGGAAAATAATTACTACCAGAGGAGATTAGGTGAATGAGGGCCTTTAATTTCCCTACATATCCTAGGAAAGGTCCTCAAATTCTATTGAAATTATCAGAGGATCCCTTCATTGTGTGTCTGATTTTTTTCTAGTTTAATAAAATGGAAAATATCTTTAATCCATAAAGAATGAGTAGGAGGTTTAGGCGATTTCCAGTTTAATAAAATTAAATGTCTTGCCAGCAGTGTGACAAAGGCTACTATTTATTTACTTATTGAAAGAAAGAAGTTCTGTGCAACATTAATCGAGCCTCTGGTGACTCAATAAATTCAATTCTTTATTCCTCAAGGTGGCAATGTCTGATATGATGAAGTGACGTTTCACTCATAGTTACTGCAGGCAGAAAACAAAATACACAAGTTTCATCAGCAAAACTTGGCTCAGTGATTTACTGAACGCAATCAAACTCTCACTGTCACTTGATGAAATTTGGTGAAAAAGCTGTCAGCGATCAAAATATTGATTTAGAGGACATTTAAAACAATAGTTTTGAAAATATGGTTGAGATGGCGAATATGAGCCAGATGCTGAATGAACTGTGGAAGTGAACTCTGACGATGAAAGTGATGATAATAAAAAAACATGTGCTCAAATTGAACCCTTCCAAGTTATAAAAGGTAACAAAATATGCTATATTTGATTCTTTAGTAATAGTTATTAAAATATCAAGAGAGTTTTACACTATAATTAGCCGTGTTTCCACTGTCGGGCCTAAAGCGGGCGTGTTAGTGCGTACCAGGGCCAATCGGAGTCACTTCGGGGCTTGATCGTGCCTCGTCGGGGCTTCTTCGGGGCCAACGGCCCAGGTTTTTCGCCCCACCGAATACCTTGGTCCAAAGCGGGCCAGCTCGGGCTTGAGGAAGTGGTTACGAACAAAGGCGGAGTTTATTTGTGTGTGGAGACGGAGGTGCCATGGATGATTACATGTAGCTAACATCAGCATTAAAGACTTTTAAAATCATTTTAGCTCAAAACTCACTTTCAGACATCAGCAAGTGTTTGAAATAACTTCTGTTTGTGATCCGATGTGGATTCTGATCACCAAGACTATGCGCGCTATTACCATAGTAAACATGGTAAATACGATGGCTTGAAGAAATCAGTCAAATATATTCAGGCTATCACAATCATGTATTTATTTTATCTGTCAGCACGTCTCGTCTCTCAACGGACTGATATCCATATTTAGCTCTGCATATTTCATAAAATAAAGCAACTCCATGTTTTCGGGATTGTTTCTCTGTCACTGGAGAGAGTGCTAAAGCTCCTCAGGTCGTATTTTTGGTGGAAAATTTTTAGAAATTATTATTCTTTGTAAATGTGATGTAAACATACTGTACTATGACTACAAATAAACAGAAACAGACGCGACTGAATAAGTAGGCTACGTATGTCCTCTTTCTTTTGTGAAATAACAGTAAATCCCACTTTATTTCTGTGACTAATGTTAAATCTTGAAACAAATGAATTCATTATGATTAATTTGTTTGGGAAAACATTGATGCATGTAAACAACAAAATGCCAACAATGCCTTCTTTTATCATGTTCACTTTACGATCTTGCTAGTTTCCAGTAATTTCTTTCTGATTATTTTTCTGATAAAACTTCCATTTGTTTGTGAAATGACGGGATTGTGTGACGCTGTTCCAGAGAGGCAGTTACGGGCAGGTTTAAGTAAAGCGCTACTGAGCTTCTGGCCCGACGTTGGAAATGCAGTGTGATTTTAGACTCGGCACTCCAAGTCCGGGGCTATTAGCCTAGCCTGGCCCGCTGAAAGCCCTGGCTCGCACTGGCCCAACAGTGGAAAAGCGGCTATTGAGACAGTTAGAGAGCGATCCATGTTATATAAAGATATGGGTTGATAAAGACCAGAAAAAGAAATAATAATTGGAGAATCATTCATGCATTTAAGGATAAACAAACAAACAACAAAAAAAACACACACATTTAGAAAACTCACAGACCCCAACCTTTTGAATTAATCTCAGCACTAGGTAGGTTAATATGTCATGGACCATATTTTCCAACACAAAGATAGCACCCAATGAATTAAAATAATAATAATATGATGTTTAATTGAAAAATATGTCCTTAATATTATTTTATTATGCAGTAACCATGTAATCAAAGCTAAAGGCACTCAAGGCTGTATTATTTTGTCAATAAAGTCATGGCTAAAAGTGTTGCAGGCACATCATACCTACCTATGCCCTTCAACCATGACTATATTCACAAAATAGCACAGCCTCTTGAACATTTAAAGTTTCAAAAATGCTCAGTAGAACACATATCAGCAACAGACATACTGACGGTTGAGTCACCGGCTGTCTTAAGTTAGTACATGTGATATAATTGAGCGCACTGTGCTATAACTCAGTTTACATTTACAATTTTAGGCCTTTGCTAGCCTTGAATGGTGTTTAAGAAGCAAAAAAGGAATGAGAAAAACATTGCGCAGTGAGAATGTTTTTGTCCCCATCTGAATATGATTTTACGAAAGGAAAAGTGAGTCTGTTAAGTTGAAACAGACATTGTTGAATGTTGGCTCAGTTTCTCTGGCTCCTGTGAGCTCAGTCCGTAAGCGGCTTTCACTGTTTCTGCCTTGAAAAAGAGGCTTGTTATAATGTGGCCGGCATTACCGATGAGGTGGATTCTGCCGTGGCTCAAACGCCCCGGACCCATTACAGCCGGCCCTCACAAACATGACAGCAACAAGGTCTTTCTAACAATGCGACTAGTGCTGTGATCCGACGTCTGTGTGTTTACACAAATTATTTATTTCCAACGTCTCTCTTCTGGCTGGATTAAGGGAATAATTAGTTTTGGGTTCCAGCTCAGTGGCAGTGACATTTCCCTCGCTGCTCTACATTCATCCCCCAAATGCACAATTTAGGATGTGCGCATCAAGGCTTTGAGCTCTGTTTGAGCCGTTTCTGAGGGAAACAGGGTCTGACTGCACTGCTGGAGCAGCACCTTCTGAGCTCTCAGACATGAGGAGTTTAATAGAGAGCAGTCATCAATAAAGAACCATCATTACCAAACATTTCAACTCAAGAGAGGCGCGCTCACGCGTGCAGACCACCACGTTACAACATCTACACTCACACCAAAAATAACTGCTGAGAAATGTATACAGTATGCCTGGAATAGCAGGCCACAAATAAAGCGAGAGATGGAATCCCTAAGAAAACATGCAATGGATTTTTTCTTTGATCAGGGTCGCACTGAACTTGAAACAGCTCTACTGTATGTCTGACAGTGATAGAGCACTTCCACATCAGTGTCTGACACTACAACTACACATTTATTGTAGTAGACAATTCAGTGACTCAGAACATTTGGTCATATTGCCAGCCATCATGGAAGGCTGAGACGTTTGCATAGTTATAATTGTATATTTGACAGATGCAGAATAAATTATTAGCAGCGAGAAAATTAAGACAGAAAATAAATAATACAGCATGGATTTGTCAGTCTTCAAAAGTGAGAGATACAGCATGCACTACTACTACTGTTCAAATGCTTGCGTTAAGTAAGAATGTCTTAATGCTTGTAAAATAAGTCCTTTATACTCATAAAGTCTGCATTTATTTGATCAAAAATACAGGAAAAGCATTAATATTGTTAAATATTATCACAATTTAAATTAGAGATGCACGGATAATAAATTTCTTCGCCTATACTGAGAACAGATTACTCAGATATCTACTCATAATATCTGCTGATACCGATAGTTTGTTTTACTGGAATGACAGGGTAGGGAGGAAATTGTTAAAGTCGTTATTTTTGTTTTGTTTTGCGCACAAAAAGTATTCTCGTCGCTTTATAACATTAAGGTTGAACCACTGTGGTCACTTTGACTAGTTTATCAATGTCTTTACTACTTTTCTGGAACTTGTATGTGGTAATTTTGTTGCTTTCTATGGGAGATAACTTCAAAAACTCTTGGATTTCATCAAAAAATAACTTGGGGTGCGTTCACACTTGTAGTTCAGTTCGTTTGGTTCATTTGGTCCGGACCAAAGAAGAAAAAAAAAACATTTAGTCCTGGTCCGGTTAGCGTTCAGATTGGCAATTTTATCACTGAACCAAAAGATACCAAACCTTAAGGCATAGGGATACATTCACAACGTGATTGGTCGGATTTCATGACGTATTGCCTATTTTGAGACGTAACTTACCGAACATCCAAAACAGTGATGTTTGCTGAGGTAAATGCGCTCGTTGTGTGTGTGTAGCCTGCATGTGATGGTATTTTGGCCAGCTGGGGACTCGTGAAGAGCTTATAAAATGTGTAAAGTAGTCAAAACAGCAGTGGGAATCCATCCGACACACACAAACGATCTGCTGCGTGGAGACGCGCATCTGATGCCTGTGATGGGCAAACTCGCGACTATGACAAGAAAAACCGACATGCGTGAGGATTCTGTCCTTTTTAGGGTCTCGTCTTCCTGTTTTTGGTTCGGTTACATGTCTTTGGTCCGTGTTGCGTTCATACATCATTCGAACCGCACCAGAGTTTGTTTGGAAACGGACCGAGACCCATCTTTTCAACGGCCTCGATCTGCTTGTTTGGTGCACACCAGGGTTCGGATGGCAGCATTCACATATGTTCAAATGAACCGCACTAACCGAGCAATCGCACCAGGGTTCATTTTAATCGAACCAAACATGACAAGTGTGAACGCACCATTAATGTGTGTTCTGAAGATGAACAAAGGTCTTACGGGTGAAACGACATGAGGGTATGTAATGACAGAAACTTCATTTTTAATCCTAAGTGATTACATGAGACATGATACATTTTGGTAAGTTGTACAGTATGTTTCAATATACCTTTTGATGTTCATGCATGTTTTTTTTCATGCTAAAACTTGTATTGAAGAGGAAGAGATGACGTTTGCCACATGAACTGAGGTGCTATAGTGATCTGTTGTGTCAGATAAGAGCATCAAAATGCCATTTACGAGATGGAGTTTTTCGCCCTACCATAGTACTTCAGCGTGACCTTTCCAACATGAATACGTAATGCGTGACGCATTGCAGAGCAGTGCAAGATGAGCATTTGTGGTTAAAAAGTATCTAAACTTTCATTATTTCAGAAAATGACATTGTTTCTCTAGATAAAAATCTTATTCATGTAGAGCTCTTTGAAGCTGCACTGAAACTGACATTTGGACCTTCAACCCGTTGAACCCCAGTGAAGTCCACTATATGGAGAAAAATCTTGGAATTTTTTCCTCAAAAAACAATTTCTTTTCGACTGAACAAAGAAAGACATAAACATATTGGATGACATGAGGGTGAGTAAATTATCAGGAAATTTTGATTCTGAAGTGAACTAATTCATTATTGTCATGTTAACTCATATGGTATGAGTTGCAGTCTGACATGTTTTTCCGTCCCCTTTTGATTGACAGGACATAATCAGCCAATAGTGAAAATAATTGCTTTTATCAGCTTATACATCGGTGCAAACTGTATTCATTAGAAGATTATTTTTACTGCATTTATTTGATTACATCTATTACATGCAATTATTTATTGAATATTTTAAGCAATTTAATTGCTTGTTGCTGCTATTTTAGTGTTTCTAACAACACCTTAAAAATAGTAGCCACTGCCACCACATGAATTCATAAAACTAGTGAAGAAACTTGATGAACTCATGCACACACTGATGCATATTACGTTAATATCCATGACATGCAGCTCTCAACTGCTGGGATCCTGAGAGACTGAAATGTGACTGAGCAAACCCTCGACAGAAGCAGCAGCAGCAGCAGTCTGACACTGTGAGAATGACATGAAAGGAGCAGCACTTCAGCTAATGCTTAAACACAGGGGTCAGCCATCACGATAAGCTGCTTTGAATTTCATATCAGCAGCTCAAACACAGGCTCATCATTGTTTCGGGCTTTCTGTGAAAGACAGGTCCCGTCACTGATTCCCCTTTGTGCATCTCTCACACTCTAAGAATGCAGACTACCAGTAAAAGCCATTTAAATGATTTGACTACATGAAATTTTCTAAGCCAAGTAAATTCTTAATATAGACATTTATATTGCCTTAAAATGTAATTTAAAGCCATATAAATGGTTTAACAGTGGGTCATGCTCTATGTGGCTGTACTGTTGAGATCTTAAAGGGGTGGTTGATTATAATTGCACTTTAACTTTAGTTAGTGTGTAATGTTGCTGTTAGAGCATAACAACATCTGCAAAGTTACGACACTCAGAGTTCAATGCAAAGGGAGATATTTTCTTTTACAAAATTCTTTGTTTAAGGACTTCAACAAATGGCTGGTAGGGACTACAACGAGATTCTTACTGGGTTAGTGACATCACTAACTCTAAAATTTACATAAACCCGCCCCCAAGAACACGCAACAAAGGGGGCGGGGCCATGTTGGGCTGCTTTAGAGAAGAGGAAGAGTTGTTGTAGTAGAGTTTTGCTGACATGCCGTCATTTTAGGCCGGACTGCTTCACAAACGAGGGTCAATTCAACACAAAAGATGAACATGACGGCACATGCTAGTGGATGAGTTGAATCAACTCCACAGCAACTACATCAATTTATCCACTAACCATTCAGAAACGTCTAAAAGTTGTAACTTCTTCCTGAGTCTCTCCATCAGTGTCGACTCCGGTTTGAACAATGTAAGGCTGAACACTTTCCTCATTTTGGCTGCGTGAGATTCTCCAGCTTTGTTGTTGTTGAGCAGCAGCTCATTTGCATTTAAAGGGACACACACAGAAATGGTGTGTTTTTTGCTCACACCCATTACACACAAAGATCTGTGGGGTATTTTGAGGTGAAACTTCACAGACATATTCTGGGGACACCAGAGATTTATATTACATCTTGTAAAAAGGTCCCCTTAAGATCTGCAGAAAAGCCAATCAAAGCTATGTGCTGATGGAGGGTAGTATAATTACTTGATTTATGCCGCCTTTAAATACTTCTGCATGAATTATGCAATTACAAGTACAGCAGAGCTCAGCGCCATCTAGGAAGTAATAGTCCATGCTACCTTAAAGACTACATCTGTGTGAGATTGAACCTCGCTTGACTGAATTAACAGTGTGCAATTTCCTTTAACTGGCCGGCGTTTGATCTGGAATTGTTATGCTAAGGACTGAAACAACCTCTTTACTTGTACAAATGCTTGCACAAAGGGTTCGAAAAGAGATAAGCTCTTTTAACCCAAACAGCGTTCAAGGACAAGAAATAATTAAAAAGTGACTTTAATTTCTTTGTGAAGTTTGTTTTAAAGAAAAAAAAGAGCAATTTATTGACTCTATGTTAAATGTGCTGTATAGAAAGCAGACTTGAGTCATGATGTGTTCAGCTATACGTGTTACAAGTAAAGCCCCTGGACACTTTTACAAGAGTAAAATGGAAAAAAGGATCAGAATCTTAAAGATAAAAGACTGTGAAAATCATATGGTAAAAACCTAAAAACAGTTAACAGGTTAGTTTTCCATTAAAATATATAGTTTTTCTTTTCAGTCATGTACATTCAGGGTTTTATGTAACAGTATATTTGAGGTTATATGTGGGGTTATGAGCTCAGTCAGTCGGGGCACAGAGATTTAAAAGCTTCCCTCGCACAGCTCTGATTTTCGCCTTGTCCCTGTGCGGAGTCTGTCAGGTCTCTCTGGGATTTCTGAACACTTGCATCTTGCTTTCAGGCATTACTCTGACTTGAATGGAGCATGGAGGTGGGGGGCTGTGTTAGAGGGGCCAGGGTTTACCGGTTTTTCCCTCCAGCCAGCCCAGGGGATGTGCCTTTGTTCCTGTACAGAGATGTCAGACATATGCACATGGAGAAAGGCCATTGCCCTGCATTCACAACCCATTTTACTTTTGTAATGGGATGTGCTTCAGAGTAAACAAGAATATTCAACGGAAGATGTGGGGAAGTAGGTTGGGGCATCAAAGTTGACTTTCATACCACAAATTCAGCCTTAAAAATGCATGAATCTGAATACACCAGAGATGTCCTGTATTTCTCCTTTACGTGTCTGCATTCAAAACCAGTGTCACATGCACATGGATGCAGATTCTAAATGGGTTCATCTGTAGAGAAGAAAACATGTTATTTCCTTTTACTGTGTTGGATCAGCACTGGCAGATGATGATGTTAACGCTTCGTTAATGAACAAATGAGTGGGGCGGGGACTGAGTTAAGAGTTTACTGATAAATTGTGGTGCTGTTTGCTTACCCACCAGAAGTGCTCATCTTTCTGCAGTCTTCCCCCTATTAACTTTAATTAATCACAACAACTTAATTAACAGAGCTTAATTATTACAGAGGAGTAGGCTGAGCTGTTTGAAACTGAGATCGGAGTGCCTCCATGGAGAAACCCTAATTCTCAAATGTACTGCACACACTGAAAATGCTGCTGACGATGCCTAAAAATCCTATATAATAAATATTTTTTTCATATGTAACTAGTATGATATATAAGGCAGGAATGGAGAATCTGCCATATATATTTTTTAATATTATCTCATTATTTGGCAGCAGGTTTATTAGGCTGCTGTCACTTTAAGACCTGACGCACGGATCCATTATACTGTTACACAGGTTTTCTTTCTCAACTGCTTACATTCACTTAAAACATAACTGACTGAATTTACGTGAATACTCAACAAGACCGGCATTTTGAAATTATTTTGTGTGTATTTGACTGTTTAAGTGCAATAACAGTGAAAAAGAAAGCTAAATTTTACTGGTATTGATACTATGTAAATGTTGGTACTGTGACAACCCTATAATATCTTTAATTATAGTCACTGGTACATGACAAGCTTTTCTTTCTCTCATGTGCACCGTTACTTTTCATACAAATATGTATTATACCTGAGGCTATCAATATATTGAGGGGAAAATTTTATATTTTTCTACATAGTTTTAGATCACACACATTTCATTCTTTTTTTCCAGTTTCATTTAAAAAACTTTGGGAAAGAAAAAAAACAACAACTTTAGAATCAAATTGCCCTGTGCACTTAGTGTTCAACCAGCAGTAATACCAGTGCAATCAGTTTGAACATGAATACTGTACCGGTGTGAAAATTACATTGTAGCAAGTCTAGTAATGAGTGTAATCTGTGCATTGAAAACGCCTTGAATAGTTTTTCATATCCGGTATGTATTTCCAAAAAAATAACTGTCAGTAATTTCAAGGTGTAAGACTCCAGAAGAGTACTGCTGTCGGATTCAATCGTATTCAACGAAACTCTAAAGAGGAAATACACTCATAGAAACCCTTAGAATTAATATCATGTTTGATCCTGTTGGCAACTCAAATTGTTTAGCACTAGAGGGCACAGAGAGCTTCCATGTCAGCCAAGTGGGTTTAATTTCCTTTGTTCCCTTGACAGATTACTACAGCAATTTACAGCAGATGTCAATATATTGCTGTGTGTTAGTGCAAGTGCCATTCAGTGGTTGCCGAAGATCAGGCATATATATTGTATTTGTATCACATATTTCAGTGTTTGCACACTTTTGTGAAAGTCTGACTAAAAAGATGTGTTGTTTTGACAAACTCTTACCATGTAATGCACAAATGAGAACCTCTAAAACAGATTTTTAATTGTCTCTAAGCTTGGAAGACAGTATTTGCTTACAATGTTTGCATATGTTGTAAATGCCTTTGCTCTGTACACAGAAACATCTTCTCAAAAAAGCCTCAATTCGTTTAAATGTTGGAGTCTGTGAGGACTATAACATGTGCCATAAAACCGTATAAGAATCTCAGAGCAGATATAACAATTTTCTTCACGTTCTCTGCCAAAGGCCTTAAACACAAGAGGAAGTGTCAAGGTAAAGGGACATGTAATAAAGAAGAGACTGACAGGGAGAATGGATGAGAGAAATAATAGAAAGCAGCAGCTGAAATATATGCCTTAATGTATACCATATGTAGAGGATTTAAAGAAGCAAATCCCACCATTAGTGGTCTGAGATTCTGCTAGGGAGTTTCGTTCTTTGCAAGTAATAAGGCCTAAAATTTATTCTGGCATTAGACCAGTAGAGGTAGTGTGGTTAGCACCCACACTCTTTTTTGTATGATTAATAGACTAAGTATATATAGATATATAAGCAAGACTAATCAGTAAGCCAATATTTGGCTATTATGACATTATTTGCATCAATCAAAAACCATGCTCACTTAATTGATTATCAGAAGTCTTACTTGCCCCTTCTGAAAGTTAAAGTGACATGTGAAGGCCAAATATGGTAACCCATACACTGAATTTGTCCTCTGCATTTAACCCATCCAAGTTAGTGCACATACATTAGGAGTAGTGAGTAGTGAACACACACACAATTCATGGATACACACACACCCGAAGCAATAGGGAGCCATTTTTGCTGTGGTGCCCGGGGAGTGATTGGGGGTTAGGTGCCTTGCTCAAGGCACCATTAGTCATTCCCTGCCGGTATTGAGAATCGAACCCACAACCTTTGGGTTACTAGTCTGACTCTTTAACTGAAACAATGCACATTCCCTGAGGAATATTCGATCCAAACGGTTCAGTTTCTCTGACTACGCTGTGATCAATGTATTACTGACAGCCTTTTCAGTAATACATTTATTGCAGCAGCTCCTGTCTGAAACGTGCTGATTTCTACAAAGCCCCACCTTCCAAAATGCCCAGAGTGCTCTGATTGGCCAAACACCTCTCTGTGTGTTGGAAATGTAACGCCCCTTTCCATAATCATGAGCTTCCAAGGCGTTAAGTAGTTGTAAACACACAGTAAATAATAATGTCTATAGTTTTACCATATCAGTTCGAGCCCGAGATATATTCTGAAAGTGCGGATGATCAAGCCAGTCGATCAGAACCAACTTTTAGTTTCTCAGTGGTCACTAGTCTTTGTATATAGTCTAGGTTGTACTTTCCCAGGTTCAGGAAGCTGTCCTCTGTAAAATGCCCTGTACTCAAGCAAACTTTTGAGTTGTACTTCTCAGGAAGAGCTTTATAAATAAATCTTATTCATAATTTTATCCCTTTTTGGAAGGTTTTGTATTCACATCCAAACACACAGGAAGGTCTGGATCGATAGAATAAATCCATTTGTGGGAGACTATGAGTTTTGTAACTTTGCAGAATGTATACATGCACAAAATACTAAAGGAAAAGTAATGCATTAAAAAGCATCCTGTGTAAGCACCAAGTACTACAACTGAAACATCTGAATGATTTGCAAAAGAAAGACCGAATTGACTCTAAACAAACAGGGGCATTTGTCCATCTAGTTCTGTATTTGAGGCAACCCTGTACAAAGAAATGTATTTCTTCGCAGTTAATTGGTCATTTTTGGGTGAACAGCAAGGGTCACTGAACAAATCATTGCATTACTCTTTTTTTGGTAAACAGATTCAAACTATTTAAGCCACCAGAAACAATCAAAGTGCCGATAGCTACTGATTTAAAAAAAAAAAAAAAAGTGGCAAAACATAATGTGATTGAATGAGAAACAGTACAGTAACACAGGCACAAAAGAGCATATTCAAAACAGGGGCTAGAAGAAAAAGGCATTATTGTTATTGTGATTGTTTTTGGCAATACATTGGCAATTTCCTTGGAGAAAAAACGCATTGCCTTAATTAGTTTTTTTGCACCTGTCAGGAGGTAGAGGAGGCTCCTTCAAACTTTGCACTTGTAACAAATGTCAACACATTTCTGAAGCTTCTAATTAGAGCTTCCTGTCTTGAAACAAGATTTCTTCTGCTCATTTGACAGCACATGCATTACGCATTCTATGACATGAATTAAAACAAACATCCTCATGCTGAAAGCCATCAAATATTGGACGCACTAAATTACGCCACAATTTAAAGTGCATATAGCAGCAATTTAGGATGACAGTAAGTGTTAATATGGAAATTAGGTCATTCCATGTTCAATTAACTTTCCGGTTTAATTTAGAATTGGCCTTGGTTTAAATCCCTTCAGAGAACATGCCCTCCCATCATGCTTTTTAAAGACATAAGAAAAAAGCAATACCATCATTCTTGTCAAATAATATCAGGTAGGGCTGCACGATATATATCGCACGATATGAAAAATAACATTGAACTTGAACGCGACTATTGCTTAAACGCGATTCTTAGCGTGATTATGAAAATCGCAAAGGCTGCGTTTATATTTTTTTGCGCATCTTGTCAATGAAGTATGGCCCCAATGCTAATACATCTGAAAGCACTGCGAGTTTGAGTCGCTTATAATGAACATTTGAAAAAGCAACACGTGTCAAACATCTTTTCAGACACGAGAAAAAATTATTAACATCTTGTTTAACAAAAGACAACTTTTAATAACATGTTTTTACTCCAAACTCATTTCATAAAGACTCAATCTTCTGTTTATTCAGCTACAGCATGTGTTATCTTCTGCTGCAGGGCATATTTTGATTTTCTGCATTTACTACTGATCACAGAGCCGTAAAGCTCTGACAAGCTGACAGCCTTTGCCATATTGCATTCGATTTTATCGCGATAAATTGTGCAGCCCTAATATCAGGTGCTTCCTGACAACATATTTAATGTAAAAGTACTTTTGTTCAGCTAAACTATTACATTGGAAATAGCATATGTTTGGCGAAAACCTCGTATCTTCGCATATCTTTTTTTTTTTTTTTTTTGCATAAATCATTACTATACAACACCCTTTATGTATTTTTGTGAAATCCATGTTTCATGAGGTGCATTCGGAGAATGTTTTTCCTGAATAACGGCTCGGTGTGAATAGTGCTCAAAAGAACGTCACTTCATCTTCTCTGACAGGCGTCCCGCACATGCAGCTGACATAAACCACACTTTCAGTAAACAAAAAGAAAATCCTATCCAGTGATGAAGTGTTTTCTGTGTTGACAAATCTTTTGCGATGTCCTACTACTAGTCGCGATTTGCACACAACGCGTCAACGTCTACTAATGTCCGATTCGCGACCTAATGACTCATTTGAACATTTATTTTAATGAATCATGAAAACAACTGATCTGCCCACACGGTCTAAGATGAATCATTTACTCGAACAACTCTGAAATGAGAACATAAGTGTGCTCACCCCATTCAGCAAGAGTGGTTAGTAAAATTAGCCTTAATATGAATCAAACAACAAAAGAAAACCAGAAAATCACTCACCGTTCTTGATTGAATAACTTTAGTCGCTTTAATAAGAACACATTTCTTACTTGAATGCTGCTGTTAAATGCTCTGGCAAGGAGATAAACATGGCGGACTATGTCAAGCTCACTCAGGAGAGGAGCTATGCTAATAGGGTAGATTCTGTCACCAGTCATGGGCGGGGCTTCTTATGTAAGATAGGGGGAAATCTGGAACCGCTTGTTTGGAGAGACTGTTTATGATTTATGGGGATTATAAAAAAAGAAGTGGGTGGATTTTTACCATTTATAAGCTGGTTGTTTAGACACACATTAGTGTTCAAGCACCTTATAAAAGTGAATTTTGCATTATAGGTCCCCTTTAAAAGCTGATGTCATTTGAGACGGAGCACTATATGACTCAACATGCTCTCCAGAGAAAGCAGGTCTACAGACTTCCTGCCGCAGTACTTGCCCTGCTGCCCATTGATGCACATCTCAAGACCTCCACTGCATAGAAGCTCAATTCCCATGCTGTTCACACAGTCTCTGTCTTCACTCTCACATGGACACTACCCCCAGATATGCCTTGAAATATTCCAGCCAAATCCCAGCTGGCAAATTCAGAACGGATAGGAAAAATAATAATAATAATAATAATATTGTCCAGAAAAAAACATTTGCTAGAACTTGAAAAAAAAAATCACCTGAGAATCACAGAACACCACATGTGGCTGTACGGACATGCCATGTTAGAGATTCAGTGACAGTGCCAGGCAGGGAGAAGGTGAGCGGTCATGGTTTACTAGCTCTTGTTCACAGAGTGAATCTCACATGCTGAAAACACGCGTGATGAAAGAGCAGATCCATTAAGCTGGATTGGTTTAATGTGGCGAGCGAGATGTTTTGATGGAAATGCATTGTTTTGGAGCGAATGGGTGATCCCTGCACCATTACGCCACAGCAACTGTTTGCTGCAGACAAATGTACACATCCTCCAAACAAAGCAAGCATACATGAATAATGTTATCCTGACAGAAGATGTTTCATATAACGTATATGTACTGGCAGGACTTCCAACAATGACTATGCTCGAGAAGGAAATAAACCCACAAAGAGATGACTACACCTAGTCACCCACAAAGAGATGACTACACCTAGTCATCGGGCAGAGAAAAGATGGAAAGTGATGATAAATTGAGGCAGATCTATTTAAAAAATAAGTCTGTGGAACATCTGAAGGAAATGAAACCGAAAACACAGACAAAAGAAATTGGATGCAAAAATACCTCTAAACTGAGTGTGCTGCCTAAAAAGCATCAGGGAGAGAGTGTGTGTGTGAGAGAGAGAAACACAACAAGAGGCACTATTATGGTGAAAGATGGAAAGGCTTGGTTTGAAAAGAAGACAAGAGAGAAAAATACTGTAGCTACTGAAAAGCAGCAGAATTAGTCCCATTCTTTCATCTTTTTAATGATGAAAAATGAAGAGTAAAGGTCAGCGCTGAAAGCTTATCATCTTGTTACATGAAAACAACAGCTATCTGTTACAGCACCCATTACAGCTAATTTTACAGAGCGACTTTGATTCCGGCTGATGATTGGACAATGCAGATATCTGGAAGTAACCCCATCCTCCAAAAGAAAACAAGCTAGATTTTTTTTTTTTTTTTTTTACATGTTCTGAACAAAATGTGAGTGGTGCACAAAATGAAATGTGAGAGTGTTTCAGACAAGATGACAGAACTGTCACTATAGCTCACATTTGTTTTTATGTCTTGTGATGATTAACAGTTATGCACTGTTGTTGTGAATTTTAATGAAAAAGTGTCACCAAGGTGCCTTAAAATAAATAGAGTTTGTAATACTCTTGCAAGCGTCAGTTAGAAAGGCATTACAATTAAAAACAAATCACTATATGCTATTGTTTTCAAGCAAAAATAGTGTTTTTAAGATCAGAGTTGTAACTGAGTCAAATATAGCTGCAGCATAATTGACTATTATATTTTAAGTATACATTTACCAAATTACATTTTAAAATATATTAAAATATTAAAAAAAAAAAGTTATTTTAAATTGTAATTATCTTTCAGAACTTTACTGTTTTTTTGATTATTTAAAGTACACATGAAATCAAAATTGACCTTATTTATTTTGTTAGCTCAAATTGCTAGTATTGTGGTGAACAATTCATCCGTGCAAGTCAATCCACACAAAAAAATTGTTTGGCTTCGTAATATTTAATCAAAATCTGAAAATGCTCCTCCCCTCTGCAATGGTGCCCCTTCTCTAATGACATCAGTTTGACGGCTTGGGTTGAAATCACTTAAACCACTCCCCTCCGACCGTTAGTCCGCTATGAGCGAGAGACGGAGAGGAGGAGCACTAAAGTAAAACTCTGCCCTCCGTTTCACTTGGAAATACGTCACAAGACTGGGGAAAAGTCGTTTGCAACTTCCGGTTCACGCGGACTTTAAACAAATGCTGTCTTACAAAGAGTATAAAAGACTACTTTCAAAAACATTACAGAAAAAAAAATGTTACCAACCCCTTACTTTTGAAAATTGTTCAAAACATTAAGGGCCCTATCATACACCCATCGTTTCAGCCCGACGCAGTTTTCTTTTTCACGTCCTGCGCCACGTAAATGCACTCGCGCCCATCTGTTCGCCCATGGCTGTGCTGGTCTGAAAACGAGGTGTGTTCAGGTGCATTGTTGGCGTGTTGCTATTTTGAGGAACTGAAAATGACTGCACCATTGACCAACTGAAACCTGCTCTAAATGTCAATGGCGCAGTATTTTTTTTTTGTTTGTTATTAAAGGGCGTGTTAGTAATATGCACGTATAGGTGGGTGCGCAACGTGCATACACTCTGCTTGTTACACATACAGGGTGGCGCAGCAGCACAAAAACATTTTTAAATATTAAAAATAAAAGTATTCCTCTCTGGAGAAGCATTCAGTCTTTCTGCTTGCAAATTCTGCCATGTAAATAACGAATCCGCCATAGTGCAAGCGCACTTGGCTATTAAAGAGAAGGTGAGATGATACTCCGATTGGTTTATTGCACGTTACACCCAAAACACAACCATGACTCATTAAGAGATTAGGTACAACCCTTTTGAACCATGCGACTGGTGCGCTGACCATCGTTAAACTAGCAAAAGATAATTTTGGACATGCCCCTAAGTTGCACCTGCGCCATGCGCTTCAGTACATGCGCTTAGATCATTAAAGTGGGACCCTAAATGTACACTGATAAAAAATAAAATAATTTGTTGTGGGGAAAGTACAGATGGACCAGTAGTCTTGTTATTGAGCACTACATGGTGAATGTTCTTCTTAAGTGTGCCACAAAAGAAACAAATGCATCCAGGTTTGGAAAGACATGAGGGTGAATAAATAATGACAGAATTCCAATGTTTATGTGGACTTTCTCCAAAAATGGGCCCAAGTTTTAGAGAAAATTGGGGCGGGTAGAAATGTAAGAAGGTTTTGTGCTAAGTTGAATGTAGCAGTGAGTTGCCCTTCAAGACAGAAAATCTATGCTGGTATTTGAAGAGTCTTTAGCCTTTAGTCAAGCATAAGCTCCATGCTTGTTATCAATATCAAGTTATCAGGCAGTTCTAAAGGTTGCCCCTTAAGTTGACCAAAATATCTGTTTGCCAATTTCACACTGTGTATCGTGAAGTCCAAGCATTTGAGAAGCCCTGGTGATGATGGAACGAATCGTGTCCAGGTTCCAGCAGCTTGTTCTATCGACTGATGTTGTGAGGCTGGCATTATCACAGTCTGAGAGCTGCTGCCACCAGGATCTTATCAAGGGCAGCCAATTATAAAGGAAAGGAGGTGAGCTGCGTTAAGGAAATGTCAGCAACTCCATAACCTCCAGCTCATCTTATCTGTCCTCAGGAGCCATGTGTCTCTTCCGTCTCTGTCACCACACAGACTGAACCTTCGTTGTCAAAAAGAAGTACCTTAAAAAAAAAAAAAAAAAAAAAAAAAAAACGGAATCAAAGACAAATTAGTGCAATTAGTGACAAAACCCCTGTGCATGACGTTCTGATTTATTAAACAGGAAGATGTTTAATAAATGATAAATTGGTGCCTCTGCCTGCTGTTTGGCCCAAAGATTCATGCCCTTTTACAGGGCAAGAAGAGAGAAAAAACATTTAGTTCTCTCAGTCCCCATCAAGCAGCTGAGATGAGGGACGTCTCAGCACGCTATCTGTCTATCAGCGCTGAAGTCAATGATCCGATTCGTCACTGTGGACAAAGACCGTTCCAGGAGCCAGAGGATGCTGCGACAAACACTCATTAGCGTGTGCTAATGGTCTGCCCAGCTGAGTTAGAGGATATCTGCGCATAAGGAAAGGCGTAAAAGTGTAGACGCAGATAGCAGCAGCTCTGCCTGTGAATGACAAGCCGCTCTTACGAGAGCTATCGAGCATGTGTCCTTGCAATGATGGGGCGTTTGACGCAGAGATCGGTCAAGTGGCTGTCAGAGGCAATGGGCTCAAACCTAGATCTGCCACATCACTTAACATTAAGCGTGACTGAGACACGATGCAACCCCGTCTGACATTCCACACTCTCCAGCCACTCAACGGGCTCGCAAAGATAAATGCATGAAGCGTTTCCTGCAGAAACGGAAGAGCTTTTTCCGTTGGTCTGATTTTGAGGAACGGAGCCAAGCGCGGCTCATATCAGAGACACCTGATGAGACTGGCAGACAGCCTGAGAGAGACAGTGATTCTTAAATGCAGAAGGATAGCGAGTTGATTGACATGTCTATGATCACATATCTCCCCCCGGTATGACAGGCTTTCAGGTCCAGCTCTGTGACTTACTGACAGACTGATATCTAATGGGAAGCAAAAATCTCAGAACAAAGTGAATAAAGACAGAAGAGAACTTTCTAACTTGCACATACAACTATCTCATTTTCTAAATAAATTTAAAGGGGACCTATAATGCCTCTTCTCACAAGATGTAATATAAGTCTCTGGTGTCTCCAGAATGTGTGTGTGAAGTTTCAACTAAAAATACCCCACAGATTTATTATAGCTTGTCAATTTGCCCCTATTTGGGTGTGAGCGTTTTTGTGTGTGTCCCTTTAAATGCAAATGAGCTTTTGCTCCCCGCCCCCTTTCCAGAAGAGGGCGGAGCTTTAACAGCTCAACAACAACAAAGCTGGAGAATCTCACGCAGACAAAATGAGGAAAGTGTTCAGCCTTACATTGTTCAAACCGGAGTCGACACTGATGGAGAGACTCAGGAAGAAGTTACAACTTTTAGACGTTTCTGAATGGTTAGTGGATAAATTGATGTAGTTGCTGTGGAGTTGATTCAACTCATCCACTAGCATGTGCCGTCATGTTCATCTTTTGTGCAAATCCAGCATTGAATTGACCCTCGTTTGTGAATTTGGTAACTACAATCGTTGGGAATGTAGTTTAGGCAAGAATTAAGTTATTTAGACCTCAAATATGTGACTCGCATATAAACATAGCACCTATTTTACAATTTGTTTAGACTCTTTCGCAGATGCGAGCTCCAGGCTATCAGCAGCGGTTCAGCACTCGTGTACCCTAGAGAGAACAGCTTCATCTCGGCCAGTCCTTCGGAAATTTGCTGCTTTCATAAATAGATGTATATGATTGATTAGTAATAAACATATCCAATACTTTTGAATGCTAGTGTATCATGGTTTCCACAAAAATATTAAGCAGCAAAAACTGTTTTCAACATTGATAACAAGAAATGTTTCTTGAGCACTAAATAAGCATTAAAATGATTTCTGAAGGATCATGTGACACTGATGACTGGAGTAATGCAGTAAGAGCATTAAAAAAAAAAATCGTAATTATTCCACATTATTGATCCGGTGTAGAGTACTTATCGACCGTTATAAATGATAAACACTTTTCTTAGGCCTTGCTTGCTGAATAGACGTTTTAAGATTCCAGTAAAGATTATAATTAGAAAGTTATGAATAGACAACACCTCTACAGCAGAGAACTTGAAGCTGACATATTCCAATTTTTCTCCCCTTGAGTGAGAGACAAGAGAAACATCTGTTTTGAGTAGCTCTTGACCAGTATGTTTACATGTCTTTTCAAAGAATCATGTCCCTTTTGTGACACACATCCCCCGAGACACGTTGAAGGTTGAATTGTAGACCTCTGAAAGGCGGGAAAGAAAAGGAAATTGTAATACTTGAATGCCTGAGGGACTGAACAGGCACAAAGGTTGGAATGCTAAAAGAGATGCTGTCATGCCACTGCTATGGCAACATCCATTTCAAAGAGAACCGCTGTGTTCTTTAATGGCGTAAGATACACTGTATCTTTTCTTTGATCTTGTCAAAGGCATTCGCATTCGTGACTTTACTGGCTATAAAAATCAGCCAGTGAACAATAACTTGTTGCATAGTGATTCACATCATGGCATCATTCAGGAGATATATTGATATCCCAAAAAACGAAAATGGACTCTTATAAAATTTAAAATATGAACTGCCATCATCTCAAACCCTCACACCCACACACAGGGAATGATATATTCACTGACACAGAGGGATGCAGCAGGGATGCCAGAAGGACTGTTACTTTGGTACCAACATCAATCCATCTATCTATCATATCTTATGAGTGAACGAGTATCTATCTACCTATCCTTTCATTCACTCATCAAGTGAATCATCCATCTGTCCATCCGTCTGTCCAACCATCTGCCCACTCGTTCATCCGCCCACCCGTTCATCCACCCATCCGTCCATCCATCATCCATCCGCCCATCTGTCCATCCATCCATCCATCCATCCATCCGCCCATCTGTCCATCCATCCATCCATCCATCCATCCATCCGTCCGTCCAACCATCCGCCCACTCGTTCATCCACCCACCCGTCCATCCATCCATCCACCCATCCATCCATCCATCCGTCCGTCCGTCCATCCAACCATCCGCCCACTCGTTCATCCGCCCACCCGTCCATCCATCCATCCACCCATCCATCCATCCGCCCATCTGTCCATCCATCCATCCGTCCATCTGTCCAACCATCCGCCCACTCGTTCATCCACCCACCCGTCCATCCATCCATCCACCCATCCATCCATCCATACACTCGTTCATCCGCCCACCCGTCCATCCATCCATCCACCCGCCCATCTGTCCATCCATCCATCCGTCCGTCCGTCTGTCCAACCATCCGCCCACTCGTTCATCCGCCCACTCATCCATCCAACCATCCATCCTTCCATCCATCCATCCACCCACCCATCCGTCCGTCCAACCATCTGCGCACTCGTTCATCCACCCACCCGTCCATCCATCCATCCATTCACCCATCTGTCCATCCATCCATCCATCCGTCCGTCCAACCATCCGCACTTGTTCATCCGCCCACCCGTCCATCCATCCCTGTTTGAACAGCTCATTATGAGCATCACCGTAGTACCCATTACTGTTCAACTATTCATTAAACAAAGATAAATTCAGCCTAAATAAAGGGGATATTTGGGAGGCAGTATGTTATACTGATGTTCCAGACAGAAGCAGGCACACAGTGTTTACAATGGATAGCAATTTACATCACAATGTTCCCAATACACTCTGGAACGACGAGTTCAGCCCGACACACAAAACAGAGCATAATCAAACACACAAATTCCATTAAAGCCTCTCATGCTGTTTTATTTATATGCCGAATGATTCAGAGAGACAAAAAGAGTACCAGGATATGGGACAGACGTGAGACAGGGAGGTGTGGCCTTAGAGTAAAGTCCCAGACAAACGCAAAGAGGATGAAGCTTCCAAGCTGATAGATGGTGGGCAGGAGGAGAGAAACGCAACTAAGAAAATATGGGTAGATATCCTTTCTGGGCACAAACAACACCTCTAGTGACATGAATCATTAAAGGATAGCCTGGAAATAGCATCTGAAGTTGGGAAGGTCAGACAGGGCGTCTGTCTTCCTACATTCAAAAACAGCTCCCTGCCGACGGGGTCTGTGGCTCCACCCAGAGATCGTGCACAATCACTGACAAAGATGATACATCTGGCTGAAGGTGAACCACAGTGCAATTGCCAATTAAAACTAACGAGAGCTGGTGTGTGACACATTTGTCATGATCATCTGAAAGGATGAGCAAGAGCTGGGATATAATGGTTTCATCATTGCTATGTAAACCATTTCCTTGGGAAATAAACAGCAGATCTCTTTTACTACAGACTACAGACACTGTATTCAACTGATCCAGCTGCCACATGTGGCTTATCCCACACTACACACCACCAATCCCAATCCAAAACAGCACAATCCAAATGATCCTCAGATTTAGTATCCGAGGCCCAACTCATCTATGCTCTAGAGACATGATTTAGGAACCAAATGAAGAGTTTTGTGATAATACTTCAATGTTCTGCCTCAGTGTTCCTACCGTAGTGATCAATAAGCATTTTTAGAGACCTTAATTAAATGTTGGTGTGCCTGGGGTAGTGTAACTAGCTTTTTAATCAGGTTCACAATGGGTGAGAATAGGCTGAATCACAGCTTCAATGTGCACTATCCAATAGTCACCTGGAAGAAGTGAACCACTAGTTTTAACGTCTTTTACTAAAATTACATAAATATAACCAAGTAGCAAGTGCTTTGAGACCTTTAAATGTACAAGTACAAAGATGGTGACTATAGAAATAATACTGGATGTATGTTTTGTTCTTGGGCCAAGAGTCCTTGAGATATAGGATACTAGAAAAACTATGGTCATTTCTGAAAATTTTGCACTTTTCACTTGAACCCCCCAAAAATAAGGTAACTGGGAAAAATTAAACCCTTCAAACACACCTCCATCTTGAGCCCAAAACAGGAATAAGACATGCTTGAACACAATTGGTTGTCTTATTCCTAAATGAAGGGAAAAACAGCATTGTCTGGGATGTGAAAGAATAACAGTGAAGTGCCTTGGGACAGGTTAAGGTGAAATCTGACGTAAACAACAGACAATATACCAATATTTCACAGATTTAAAGCTTTTGTGGATAAAGTGCTGCTGGATGTTTTTTAATAGGCATTATCATGGACATGTTACCCGAGTGTGACAGATTGGATTCATCTTGCATGTTGTCATTTGCACTCCCGACACAAATTACAATATTTCTGTTGCTGGAGCTTCTATATCGTAAAACAGACAGTTCTAAACCCTTAGAACAGGGATGGACAACTCCGGTCCTGGAGGGCCAGTGTCCAGCAGAGTTTAGCTCCAACCCTAATCAAACACACCTGAACCAGCTAATCAAGGTCTTTAGGATTAGTAGAAAGTTATAGGCAAGTGAGTTTTTATCAGGGATGGAGATAAACTCTGCAGAACACTGGCCCTCCAGGACCGGAGTTGTCCGTCCCTGCCTTAGAACTTTCAAATGATGTATAAATTATATTTTTAAGATTTTTAGACAGTATTCAATATAGCAAATGTAAACCATAGTAAACAAAGTGACATCAAGACCAAGGACAGGTCAGTGCATGTTAAGAGGTTAAAACTACACTAACATGCTTTTTTTATGCCTACAAAACTATTTAACACAATAAAAATGGTGTCAAAATTAGTTTTGGTTTTTGATATATGGTGTATAATATCATTTGAAACTTTTACAAACCACCTGCTGTGAATGAAAATGCTTTTCTCATCACATTAGAATGTGCTGGGACATTATCCCTATAAATTATTTATAATCATGATGCATAAAGATTGCAAAACCTTTGTCCAAAATTTTATGAACTGTGGTTGTTCACTTTACATTCAAATCAAACAATCCCTTTCTGTTTAATTGGATGATTCCTTGCCAGTAACAGCTGAAAAGTAACTCAGACCTCATGCATTTCAGCATCTGACTGACATTTTATTTTTTTGTAATATATACTGCACCAATGCAGGGGAACACAACAACACAGCACACTGAATGTATTGCTAGTGAGGAATGTTGTGCGGGGCACAGACCAATGCGACAAGCTGAGCGCAGCTGCAAGCAGTGTGGGATAGCAGACAGGAAGACACACATTAATGAGCGTGAGCACCGAAAACTGAGGCTGGCAGTGAAGGGTGATTCGTCGTTTCCTCCTCGATGTGTCTGTGAGTGGGAAACGGATGAATCCTCACAGGTGAAAGTCTAGTAGCTGACAGCCTGTGCGAGGAGCCTGCCCGGTGTGGGTCAACGGCGATGCTCGATAAAGCTCTGACAGAAAGAGGAAGGCAATCCTAGCTTGCAATTCACCTGTCCAAAGCAGGGGCCACATGTGACAGCAGCTATTGAGAAAGAGACCGAACAGTTGAACCCCTGCATCCAGGCCCATCAGTCTGCGGCCACTGAGACTCACTCCTGAGAAATGCTCTGAGAAGGAGGGCATCTGGAAAATGGGCTAATGAGTTTGCGCCGGTCCAGGACACCTTGCAGAAAGCAGCCAGCAGAAACAAGCTATTTCCCAGCAGCATTTCAGAGTCTATAAAGGAGCTAACATGGAAGCCAAGCCGCCAGTGTATCTCAGTTCACATGCATAAAAATTATACTTGTGAGGCAAAAACAGCAATCTCATGCTAATGAAAAAAATCACACTCCAAATATAAGCAGAGATTCTGCCAGACACACAGTGATAAAAGGACATTAAAGCGCTACATGTTAGCACAAGCGTTCTAATTCCTAACCGGTGGCAATCACGGTTCTAGATGAGAGGCTGTTCGCCAGCTGTACCGAACGATTATTTAATATGTATGCGGAGGCCTCAAGCTGCGTGCTGATGAGACGACGACTCGCGTCTGGATGTGCAATGATGACTGATGCAAATGGAATAATCCCTCGCTAGGCAAGAGATGGGGGCACAAATATTACAGATGAGGATGACATTTACCATTTGCTCAGCTGTACAATTCACTCCCACAGATCATTGCATCTGTTAAAGGTGCCCTAGAACCAGTTTTTACAAGATGTAATATAAGTCTAAGGTGTCCCCTGAATGTGTCTGTGATGTTTCAGCTCAAAATACCCCATAGATTTTTTTTTATTAATTTTTTTAACTGCCTATTTTGGGGCATAATTAAATATGCACCGATTCAGGCTGCGGCCCCTTTAAATCATGCGCTCCCTGCCCCCCGAGCTCTCGACTATAAAACAGTGCATTTACAAACTTCACACAGCTAATATAACCCTCAAATGGATCTTTACAAAATGTTCGTCATGCATACTGCATGCATGCGTCGGATCATGTGAGTATAGTATTTATTTGGATGTTTACATTTGATTCTGAATGAGTTTGATGGTGCTGCATGGCTAAAGCTAACATTACACACTGTTGGATTGATTTATAAAGAATGAAGTTGTGTTTGTGTGTTTGTCCACATTTAACCGTACATTAGCAACATGTTAACGAAACATTTAGAAAGACAATTCACAAATATCACTAAAAATATCATGTTATCATGGATCATGTCAGTTATTATTGCTCCATCTGCCATTTTTCACTATTGTCTTTACTTGCTTACTTAGTCTGATGATTCAGCTGTGCACAGATCCAGACGTTAATACTGGCTGCCCTTGTGTAATGCCTTGAACATGAGCTGGTATATGCAAATATTGGGGGCGTACATATTAATGATCCCGACCGTTACGTCACAGTCGTTATGTTGAGATTCGCTTGTTCTTCTGAGGTCTTTTAAACAAATGAGATTTACGCAAGGAGGAAACAATGGTGTTTGAGACTCACCGTATGTCATTTCCATGTACTGAACTCTTATTATTCAACTATGCCAAGGTAAATAAAATTTTTGATTCTAGGGCAACTTTAAAGAAAAATAGATAGTGAGAAAAGCCATTGCCTCTGCCACATCAGAGGTGAGCGATATGAAAATGAGCACTGTGCTTGTTATTGGTTTGTTGTGAGAGTGTTTTTTTCACAAGTTTGGCTTCTGCAGAATACTTCTCATGTTTTAGAGAGCAGTGTTATTTTCATCAACAGCACACACCCAAAGCGCACAGCCGTGCTCACAGAAGGCCGCCTCTTCTGCACACAAGTACTGAATTGAGCTCTCTTTCGCGTCTTTTCAAGCCTGAATGGACAAATACACACAACATAATGTAAAAATATCCATTTTGGAGAGTATTCATGTAAACAAAGTTGGTTTTGTCTTAAGAAAACAGTATTGAGAATACTGGATGTGCATCAGTGCATTGGATCCCAGTATTCAGTCTTAAAGTGACAGCAGCCTAATAAACCTGCTGCCGTCTGTGCCCTTAATATTAATCAAACAACAACAGAGAGAGAAAATAACTCACTGCTCTTTAATAGCTTTAATAAGGATTAATTATGTTTAATTTAAACAAATAAATATGTCTGCTCGAAAAAAATGTTTGTTATAAACAATGCATTTATCATTCATTGAAAAGAAGACAATATGTTCTTCTATAGGAGAAGTGGTTTTATTTAATATAATGTTATATGTCACAACAGTTAAATTTATGTCTGTATTGAATGTTCAAATTTTAATATCATTCATATTTAACAGGTTAATAGATGCTTTCTCCAGGAGTTTATAATGGGTTTGGGAATTTTAAATGCTTAATTGGTGCATTACAATTTAACTAAACCCATAGTTTTCAGCTGACTAAAACCAGACTAAAACTAAAACAATTCAGATGACTCTAAATTGCATTTTAGTCAAAAGACTAAGACTACAATTAAATGAAAATTTGCAGTCAAAATTAACAATTCTGGAGTGTATAAAAATATTTTCTTGATTAATTTCAAAAAAAGTTGTGGCCACGAGGTTACGACATTGAGCATTGGTGCTTGTATGAGAAACATGGATTTAAAAACTGTATTGCATAGACACAGATTTCATAAACTGATTAGGTTCCAATTTCAAGTCGTTTGGGGTGTAACAATACACTCAATGTCACAATTCAGTTCAATACATGATACTGATCTCACAACATGGAAGCTGAACTGTTCTGAGTTTACCATATTTAATGGTTCATCAAAATAAAGATCAATTAAGAATCAATATTGGTTTATCAAAATGAAGATGGATGAAACTAACTGATTAATCAATTTTGTCAGCCCAGCTCTATCAAATACAGACTTTGCTATAAACTAATCCCATTCCACCCTCTTCTATAATTTCCTGTCCTCTATACTTTCACTATCAATAAATGTCAACCACCTCCAAATCAAATGGAGAAATCTAGTGAAAATCTGGATGCAGGAGTAATTGACACGAGCGTCAGTGGGCGTCCACATCAATATATCCAGCCTTGACACTCACATCCCCAAGTCTGCACACGAACACACATCAGATCTATAGTAAACCCAGCAGGCTTGTTAATCAACTCTAGTTTAAGCCCACCTGAGGTATGCTCGACTGACACACATATTGAAAAGTTAAGGGTTCACATCCTGAGAGTCTGAGAACCAGCTCAGATCACTGCATGACATCAATAAAACTAACTTTTATAAATGTCATCTCCAATTAGACTTTATCGGATGCTTGGTGGTGGGGCGGGCGGGCTACCAGAAACAAGAGTACCTGTGGAAATTCTTTCTTTTGGGAATCAAATGATCTGCAATTTCCACTACTTTATTAGGAAGTCCTCACAGTACACTGACTAACACTTGAAAGCCTTCAGCCTATCAGAGAGAGGCATTCTAATGGACTTGTGATACCATCACAGAGAAGTGGAAGAGCTGCCGCCGTCCCTGCACACTTAATGAATAGTATTAGGACAAAACGGCAGCTTAACAACTTCAATAGGGAACAGCCAGTCAAATCTGATTGCCGCAATTTCTATCTATAAAAGACCTACAATAGCCAGAGGCTTGTGGTCACGGTCTGGCAGCTCAATCTCTCTCTTCTTTTTCTCAGGCTCAGGCCAAAAATTGTCCTTTCAAACCTCTGACAAACGAGTGCAGCAGCTTTTATAGCAAAATAACATGCAACTAGGATGTATATTTGGTAAACTTTACTTTGATAGACCACTTTAGACATTCTCCTAACTATAAGTACCTTTGCAACTACCAGTCATTAGAGTATTAGTAATACTCTACTCTTAATATCTACTAACACTAAACTTGAAGTGCCCCAACGGACATTAAGAAACTTTGCAAGTACATCTCAACATATTCTAGTCTACTAATATTACCATTATAGAAAATGAATTTAGTTGAAATGCAAAGTTACTTATATTTAGTAGAATGTCTAAAGTGGAAATAAAGTGGAAATGCACCATTGTCCATTTTGGTATGCTACACCTAATTTCACTTCCCAATGCCACTTTTTATTGCTTCATAATATGGGTTGCAAACAACATAATGTTTGCTATTTTAATGTATGAAGGGCTTGGAAGACAACTGAGACAGTTATTGTAGATCACAGGAATGCGAGTCTGTCTAGCTAAGAGTGTTCTCAAATGTTTTGTTGTTTTATTCACAAAACATATGAGAAACTCTAAAAACACCACAGGCATTTTTGCAGCTCATTCTCACCAAAAGCAAACCAAAGAGCTGGTTCTCACCAAAGATCAAAGCAGTGACAAAAAACACTGAGTATTCACATACACCAAGAGGTCTTCATTGCTCAAATAAACCATAACCAAAATAAAAGGAAATGGAAAGAGGTGGAATAGAGTTTCAATTATGCCATTATTAAGCCACTTTATGTTGTTCCACAATGGCATTTCCTTTCTTCTGTAGAATATAATACTTCAGTTTGTGCAGACTGCTTTTTCATAATGGGAGCTGGGGTTTCAAAAATGATAAAAAAGCACATTAAAAGTGGTGCAAAAGAAACTCCTCAAGCCATAAGATAGCTTTATGTGCCAAACAGACAAAATGTTTGTTGCTATTTGCTGAAAGTCTTTTACTACATTCAAACATGAAATGTCAAGATTCTTCACCTTCAACAGGTTTGACGTCAATGATCTGAAATGTCTTTGGTTCTCATTTGCCTCATCACTGACATCAATCCTTGCAAGTAATATTTTACAATAAGTCTTTATTTACATTTATTAGTTCACATGAACTAACAATGAAAGATACTTCAAGATTTTGACAATCTTAAATGTAAATATCAACATATACGTTATTAAATATGTTATATTGTTCAATGCACTGTGAACTAACATGAACTAACAATGAACAGTTGCATTTTTATTAAATTAATAAATACTGTAACAGATGTACTGCTCAATGCATTAACGTTAACTAAGGGGTGTATGTTACCCATGAATCATCATGACACACCATATTTTAATCACATAATTCAACTGTGTTTCTCCATGTTGCCAAGAATAAACTCTCATGTTGCTTTTGTTTTGTTAACGTGTTTATGTGAGAACTGAATTTTAAGATCGTAGCCACAATCATAAATGACAATGATGATGTACATGAAGAGCCATGCCTATGATTATTAATGTAAAGTGCACACCCAACATGGCAGAAAACAAGAAAAACTGTCTTTAAATGTGTGTAGGGGTGATGTCCTACTGGACAGAGAAAGAGAAAGACAAAGAAAAGCATTTAGTTCAGTCAGCCATAACTTGTTGGGCTTCCTTAGATCACACATTCAAGCATATCTAGATGGGATATCTTACCCTGTGAGAGGATGAAAACCTGAGAATCAAAGAACACAAGAGTGGGAGCCAGAAAGAGATAGGAGTCTCATTAAAGTACCATTGATGAAAGAGTCTGAAATGCAAGTATAGAGTGGCAGAAAGAAGACAGATGAGGATAAAAGGCAGTCCCATATGATCTAGACATCAGGCGTAACTTCTGAAGAAAAGTCAGTGCTGTTGACATTGATTCTGATACTCATGCTATACGGCAGACTGCTGACTGCTGGAAAACACCACACATTACTGATTTACATGCAAGAAAGTGATCTGACTAGTGTTAGACAACAATTACATTGCAATGAAAGTGAGGCATCAACACTTTCATCATGACTGTGCTAAAAGTACATCAGTTGAAATAGTTACAGTTACACTATCAATTCACAACACCTATGTGAAGTACTTTCAGAAAGCAGTGGAAACTTCACACTTCTGATGAGCTGCCGCTCCTGGCCTTCAATGAAGATTTAAAGTCAACATTCAACAGAACGTGTAGGGCCAGAATCACTGAATCCAGTCATAAGAAAGGAATTAAACTTTAGTTAGTGTGTAATGTTGCTGTTTGACCATAAACAACATCTGCAAAGTTACGACACTCAAAGTTCTTTTTAAGGACTACAATAAAGGCTGGTAGGGACTACAACAAGCTTCTTTCCAGGTTAGTGACATCACACACCTTAACATTTACATAAACCCCGCCCCTGTTGAACATGCAACAAAAGGGGGTGGGGCCATGTTGGGCTGCTTTAGAGAAGAGGAAGAGTTGTTCTAGTAGAGTGTTTTTGTCATGCTGTAATTTTACGCCAAACGAGGGTCAATTCAACACAAAAGATGAACATGACGACACATGCTAGTGGATGAGTTGAATCAACTCCACAGCAACTACATCAATTTATCCACTAACCATTCAGAAACGTCTAAAAGTTGTAACTTCTTCCTGAGTCTCTCCATCAGTGTCGACTGCGGTTTGAACAATGTAAGGCTGAACACTTTCCTCATTTTGGCTGCGTGAGATTCTCCAGCTTTGTTGTTGTTGAGCTGTTAAAGCTCCGCCCTCTTCTGGAAAGGGGGCGGGGAGCAGCAGCTCATTTGCATTTAAAGGGACACACACAAAATGGTGTGTTTTTGCTCACACCCAAATAGGGGCAAATTTGACAAGCTATAATAAATGATCTGTGGGGGATTTTGAGCTGAAACTACAGAGACACATTCTGACTTATATTACATCTTGTGAGAAGGGGCATTATAGCTCCCCTTTAAGTCAAAGAATTAAGCTAAATTTGGATGAATACATAAAAAATTAGACTGTACATTAAATCAAATCACAAGTGTCTGTGTCTGTGAAAATAAAACCGAAAAAAGATTGATTAAACGGCGGTCTTTCCTACTACACATACTGAAGTACACATGCTTTTCACCATTTAATTTGATAAAAAACTATCATCAAATACACTTGTGTGTCTTCACTACAACCCATCAAAATAAACATTTGGTTTACCTTGAAATTATTATAAATATATTACTACTGTACAATAGAATGTACTTCACAAAGTACATTCCCATAGTAATGATAATATTAATAACAGTCCAGTTAATTAAAACAGTATTTTAAAGAATATCACACAATCTTAGAATTTTTCATCCATGTTTTAATTTTAAATGATAAACCATTGCTGTGTAGTACTTTGTCAAAAAATGAAAGGAAGCATCTGAATTTCACTTGATTACATTTTTAAACATTAATTAAATTGTTAAAGTTTTGTGCATTCATTTGATTACCACCATTTTTGATAATAAATTTGTATTAAATCATTAAACAGAATGCAGAACAATTAAAACAGACAACACAGACAAAAAAAAAAAAAAAAAAAAAATCATATCATTGGGCACTATTATTATTATTTAAATAATAAATTGTTAAAGTTTTATGAATTCAATAGATTAGACATGCTTTTCATTAGAAAATGGAAAACATTGAATTTGGGGAAAACATTTCATAGTGTCCTAAACGTGAAAGAACATGCCAGGACTATATTTTATTCTTTGAGAATTGAAAAGTAGAGGCTAAAGTTCACCTTTTGAGCAACTTAATGTATCCCAATAGGAAAATTTTCTTTTGCTCTTATCGCAGCAGCCTTTATTAGATTTACATGATCCGGCATACTTACTGCGTTAACTACCAGCAATACTTCACAAACCACAAATACACATAAGTGCATATACATCCAAACACAGATAGAATTGAGATGGAAAGGGCAGCGATGATTGATGTCCCAGACCACCTGAGGTATACAGACAGAAAACTTTTCACAGCTTGTTATGTAGATTCAATCATTCGCTTCTTTCATGTCGCATACTGAACAGAGACAGCTGAGAGCCGAGTCCCCGTCACCACAGGGCGGGATTCCTTCAAACACACAGCCTTTCATCACATCCCAATCACACATTGCTACATAAACAAGCCAAAAACACACACACGCACACACAGAGAAAAGAAATGACAGAAGCGTTTGAGATCAATACAGACGTTCCCTGTGGGAGAACAGTTTGAGAGGGAGGGTGTGAGCTTCAGGAACCAGACTGATTGATTGAATTGCCGTCAGCGCGTGGCGCAGCATGAGCGCCTGAACGTTTAGCTCGTACATCAGTGAGCGGCTCGTGCCAGGACTCATCTCAACTGTCACAAGTTCTTGGAGAAGTCCCAAACACAATGCCACACAAGGTTCCTGCTGCCTGATACCTGATTATGACCTACAGTCACATAGAAAAAACTGATGTAAAGTTTAGTTTATCATGTATCTAAAGATGTCCAAATACTTGCAGGGTCACATGCAGGACAGAAATAATGTGAGGGAGATGGGGTCAACAGTGCTTCTAGTACTCTCGTAAACCAACTATACAAACATCCACACACTCACAGACGCCCCATCCTACTCTCAAACACCCCCGCACAAGCACTCAGACAGCCCAGCCTCTCCACACCACCTCATTTATCAGTAAAACTGTAGACGGAGAGATCGGTCCTCATCCGGCAGTGCAGTTAATACCACAAGGAACACACACACACATGCCCACAAACTGAAGCAATAAGCCAGACGGGGCTGCCAACCTTTGCCGAGTGCTTCTCCCACACACGTTGCTTACTGTATCGCTGCTTCCCTTGTCTTTTGTCTCAATCGTGTTAGGGTGAGAGGCAGATGCCTCATCTGCACCTCCCCTCCTCAACGCCAATCAATAGTGTTTCACGCCGCACTTCTCAAGCACCACTTACTGTGGGCTAATGGTGCTGAAGGGTTACAGCACAGCAGTGTGAATCAATGCATATATCATGCCACTTGCTACATCCTGAAACACAGAAATAAAACATCTGCTGGCTGATATCCCCCTTGATTTATGTCTCCACTGCAGCTGGCCTAGAGAAAATACTGTGGGTGCAAAAAACAAGTTTTTGCCATTTTTTCCTAAAATGATCTCTCAGGTAAGCATGCAAATCTTGTACAGTCAAATATTCCAGTTCATCAAAGCCACAGCCACTTGGTGTGGATGTAGTGATGTAGGAGTGGGTGACATTTATTTTACAATTTATACATAAACAAGCGACTCAAAAATGAATAGATAAAAAGGTCAAAAGGTAGGCTTGTCACATTTTACGATTTTTTTTAAGACTTAAGTGCATTGCAATAAAACATGACAAAGAAATTACTAGTTTATTGACTCAGTATTAGTTTTTTTTTTTTTTTCTTTTTAATTAGTTGTGGTTATATTTGTTTTCTTAAAAAAATTGTGCATCCATCATTTCCTGATCAGTGTTGTTATTGTTAACCAAAAGTATTAAGTATAAAAAGTATTGGATGGATGGATGGATAAATACATGGGTGGATGGATGGATGGATGGATGGATGGATGGATGGATGGATGGATGGATGGATGGATGGATGGATGGATATATGGGAGGATGGATATATGGGTGGGTGGATGGATGGATGGATGGAGAAATATATGGGTGGATGGATATATGGGTGAGTGGGTGGATGGATGGATATATGGGTGGATGGATATATGGATGGATAGATGGATGGATGGATATATGGGAGGATGGATATATGGGTGGGTGGGTGGATGGATGGATGGATGGATGGATGGATGGAGAAACATATGGGTGGATGGATATATGGGTGGATGGATGGATGGATGGATAAATATATGGGTGGATGGATGGATGGATTGGATTGGATTTAAAAAAGATATATTAATAATAGATTAATTCTATATAAGAAATATTTGAAAATGAGAAAATGAGAAAAAAAAAAAAATGACAATGCCAAAAGCACATAACAAAATTACTATAACTTAAATCAACTCAAAAATAAAAACAGAAAAATGTCATTTAAATTAGTAATACAAACAACATGATATAAAAAAATGACTTGTTTTCGTAAAACAACAACAAAAAAATCTGCAGAAGTACCTCCAGAAGTAAATTCTATTCCCAACCCTAACACAGCCCTCAAAGGACACTTTCTGCATTTTTACATATTCAACAACAACAACAACAGCAACAAAAAATTAGTATGATTTATATGCCTGAGAAAAAATGTCTCCACAAGATTAAAAAAAAAAATAATAATAATAATCTGTTATTTACTATATCCTTTTGTCCCATGATGTAGAGAATACCTGAACCTCTCTCTCTCTCTCATCCCTGCTATTTCCATTGTTAACCAACCCACACTACACTAATTATAAACAACTGATAATTGGAATCTGATTGTTCTGTGAAAAAATTGCTTAACTGGATCACACTCTTTCATTTCTGAAGTTAACATTGCTAATACAAGTGTGTTGGTGTGTGTGTGTTTGTGTGAGCACCACACAACACCTGACAACACTATGACAATAGTGTCTCCACCAGCAACAAGACACAAATAAACCTCCGCATCTGGCAGCAATTCTCAGCTATATGCCAGTTCCTCAGGTGCCTTGGCGATTAATAGACTCAATGTCAGCGTGTTAAACCTGCATCGCATATTGTTGCACATAATTCCACTGAAATATGAAAGCAATGTCTTCCTATGATTCATTAAGACACAAAATCACTGTGGCATGTCATTAGCAATGCTGAAAAGAGAACCAATTGCTACACCGTGTTGGCTTATTACCCACAGATATATATCAGAGGTAAGCAGTTCAAATAGTTCAAAACGTAGAATTAGGTTATTATTTTGATGCAGCTCTCTCTGGTAATGTATGCATTCTGTTGTACAATTTAAGAGAAAAACCTACAACCCCAAGGCTGTTAAAAAGTTATAATAACTCATCAATTACAAAGTTAAAGTGTACACCATGCAAAAAAGCTTCAAGGCTAAAACAAAGACAAAGACAGCAAAAGTGAGAAAGACAGGGATAAAAAAGAAAAGAAAATATGGTTTAAAAATAAACCTTGGTGTGTTTTGTAACACAGAAACAAGTTATGAATGACATAATCAGAGACCTCATTTTTGCCACCAATTGTATGATTTGGACTTTAGGCTGTTTCCACTCATTTCGCTATTATTTCTTTAAATGGGTCACTAAACCGTTGCATTACTGTACATGATGCTCACTTACAAATGAGTGGGTAGAACAGTCAGCACACTTTTAATACTGATTTTAAGCTGTAAAAAGGGGATGCATTCACAGTATCAAAACCAGGTAGTTCACAAAACATTTGCATTTGTGAAACTGTAAAAAAAAAAAAAGGATTATTAGAGTACATTTGACAAGACAATACAATTTGTCTATCTACTTCAAAATTTCACATTTAAATCAATGTGTTACTTGTTTCTTTGGCCGCATTTACACTGCATGGTTCAAGTGACCCAATTCTGATTTTTTGTAGCACAGATTGGATATGACCCATGAACGACAAATGAAACATCTCCAGTTGACTAGCAGAGTATTCATTTAGTTTGTTTGTGTTAAATAAATGGCGATGTAGTGTTGAAATGCGTTGATTTTGAAATCATGCCAAGTGCTCGTTGCGGCTGTTGTCAATGACGGTGACTCGTTCTGTAGAGACTGCCTATTTGTTCCAGTGAAACCATAAAATAAAATGCACACAAACATGTCTCTGCCCTTAATATACAATCACTGATGAACGCATTTGTTTTTAAGGAGTAAAAAAACCTATACAAGAACCTCTGACATGCATAACAAAAGTTCTACCGCCAGACCATTATTACATACAAAAACTTACAGTGGATCTGTGTGCATAATCACTGTTGTGAAGAATTTGTACTATATGATAATTTTGATGTAAGGATGAAACTATTGCATTACAAATGTTTCTATGAATTTCATGTCAGTAAATTAAACTCATTGTACTATTGAAACTGATTTCTTGATATCACAATGCTATTTTTTGTCTGTTTCACCAAGTGTAGTGAAATGCAGATATCAGATACGGATCACTTTTAAAAGAAGATGTAAGCGGGTCAAAAAATCAGAATTGGCCATCAAGACCTGCAGTGAAAATGTGACCTTTGATATAAATTGTGAAACTTACTACCAATTTCTGAGTGAAATTAAATTGTCTAAAAGCAGCCAGTATCTCCCGGTTAAAGCGACAGAGTTCAGGTCACGCTGTAATCAACCTACCAAATGTCCTGTTCAATACTGGAAATTCTCACCCACACGCTCTCTGCAGTGCATCCGTTATCCAGTAACATCAACACCGTGTGGAGGGGGGTTGGTCGTCTAATGGAGTGCCAGCACTAATGAGATGAATCTATCCATTATAATGCTTTAACGAGAGTAAATCTGCATGGCTGGTAATTAGTCCACGCCCCTGCATTAGCTCCACTCCTCGGAGGAGCGACTCTGTCTTGTGTTGCCAGAGGACATCAGAGCAGCTGAATGCATTATGCTCCAGATGCTGTGAATTTTCATCATTTAGATGTGTTTCCATCAGGGAGCGGATTGATCAGGCACGGTCACGGCGGATAAGAGCACAGCATAATGACAGGCCGGGAAGGAAAACTGCTGGCGTTGTTCAAAAAGAAACCCCATTAAGCAGCTCCTGGTTACTAAGCAGACACGTACGGTGCAACTATTTAGAGTGCCTGTGAAGTGATAGATGAGTCGAGGCATTGTAAGATTCGAGACAACAGTCTCGTGACTCAGCAAGCATAATCAAGGGCTTAACAAATCAGACAGGTGCTAATTGCACTGAGCAACTGAGAAGCAAACTGCAGACTTCCCACTGAGTGAGCTGATATTAGTGTTGTGCATACTACAAGTCTTGTTTTTAGTATTTTGGTGCTTTTATTTAAAAAGTTAAAAAAATTAGAGAATGTTGCGAGCCAGATCAGAACTCATATTGTCTACATAAGCATCATTCTGTTAAGCCACAACTCGAACATAATACGGTGTCCTGTTTTTAGTCTCATTACAATTTTGTTTAAAGGAGAGTAGAGAGAATAATAAGAGAGTGAAAGTGAGATCAGGGAATGTTGCAAGCCAGATTAAAACTCATTCTGTCTGCATGAGCAACTCATTACTAAGCCAAGTATACGATGTCCTAAAACATCTTACATTTGGCCTTTTGATGCAGCAGAGCAGGAAATAATTTGAAGGCAAGATGGAATGTCAGATTGAAACCTGCATCGTCAGTATGAGCACCACAGCTCAATGCTAAGCCACAGCACTGACTTACTACAAAATCTTAAAAGCCCTTCTTCAACCTCAGCAGAACAAAAAAAGTTTTTTTTGTTTTTTTTTATTATTGTCTAAAACCCATTACCACACTGACTTCCATTTCAGCAGCCGGACTCTGGAGTGTCTAAATATTCGGTGTATGGTGAAAAGAGCTCATCTAAGCCATTCTCAAATGACATCCTTGCACTAAAGAAAAAAAAAATGTTCTGAAATGGGCAGATTAGATTAACGTTAGGAAGCTTTGATCTAAAGCTCACTGGCTAGCTTTGATCTGCACAAGCAGCTCTTCACCATGACCAGAACACAATTTCACTTCCATTTGTATCAATTCTATGGGCATATACGACGATGAGAAGCTCTGCTCACCGTCACTTGCTGCCATTTATCCCTAATCAGAGTCAAGTCATGAATGGCGGCAGTGTTCCTGAGCGAAAAATGACCATCAAGGGACCAGAGATCAGAGTGGCAAACTTCAAATGGAAATTATATTTACAAAGAGCAGCATGTGTGGAAAATCATGATGGCTGAAATTTACAATTATCAAATGACTTATGACTCTTAAAGGTGCAGTAAGCAATTTCTGAAAAACACTGATAGACAGCACAACAAACTTGTAGCCAATCAGCAGTAGGGGACGTGTCCACTCATGATGGGGGAGGAGAGAGAATGATCAAACCAGCAGTAGGGGGCGTACACACTCATGATGGGGGAGGAGAGAGAGAGCCTATCAGCAGTAGGGGGCGTGTCTACTCATGATTGGGGAGAGGGAGTGAGCTAATCAGCAGTAGGGGGTGTATACACTCATGATGGAGGAGGAGAGAGAGTGAGCCAATCAGCAGTAGGGGGTGTATACACTCATGATGGGGGAGGAGAGAAAGTGAGCCAATCAGCAGTAGGGGGCGTATACACTCATGATGGGGGAGGAGAGAGAATGATCAAACCAGCAGTAGGGGGCGTACACACTCATGATGGAGGAGGAGAGAGAGTGAGCCTATCAGCAGTAGGGGGCGTGTCTACTCATGATGGGGGAGAGGGAGTGAGCTAATCAGCAGTAGGGGATATATACACTCATGATGGAGGAGGAGAGAGAGTGAGCCAATCAGCAGTAGGGGGCGTGTCCACTCATGATGGGGGAGGAGAGAAAGTGAGCCAATCAGCAGTAGGGGGCGTATACACTCATGATGGAGGAGGAGAGAGAGTGAGCCAATCAGCAGTAGGAAGCGTACACACTCATGATGGAGAAGGAGAGAGAGTGAGCCAATCAGCAGTAGGGGGCGTATACACTCATGATGGAGGAGGAGAGAGAGTGAGCCAATCAGCAGTAGGGGGTGTATACACTCATGATGGAGAAGGAGAGAGAGTGAGCCAATCAGCAGTAGGGGGCGTATACACTCATGATGGAGGAGGAGAGAGAGTGAGCCAATCAGCAGTAGGGGGTGTATACACTCATGATGGAGAAGGAGAGAGTGTGAGCCAATCAGCAGTAGGGGGCGTATACACTCATGATGGAGGAGGAGAGAGAGTGAGCCAATCAGCAGTAGGGGGTGTATACACTCATGATGGAGGAGGAGAGAGAGTGAGCCAATCAGCAGTAGGGGGTGTATACACTCATGATGGAGGAGGAGAGAGAGTGAGCCAATCAGCAGTAGGGGGCGTATACACTCATGATGGGGGAGGAGAGAAAGTGAGCCAATCAGCAGTAGGAGGCGTATACACTCATGATGAGGGAGGAGAGTGAGTGAGCCAATCAGCAGTAGGGGGTTTGTCCACTCATGATGAGGGGGGAGAGAGAGAGCCTATCAGCAGTAGGGGGCGTGTCTACTCATGATTGGGGAGAGGGAGTGAGCTAATCAGCAGTAGGAAGCGTATACACTCATGATGAGGGAGGAGATAGAGTGAGCCAATCAGCAGTAAGGGGTGTGTCCTCATGATGAAGTAGGAGAGAGTGAGCCTATCAGCAGTTGGGGACGTGTCCTCTCATGATGGCGAAGGAGAGAAAGTGAGCCAATCAGCAGTAGGAAGCGTATACACTCATGATGAGGGAGGAGAGAGAGAGAGAGTGTCCTCTTGTGATGGGGGAGGAGAGAGAGTGAGCCAATCAGCAGAATTAGGAGGCGTATACACTCATGATGGAGAGGACAGTGAGCCAATCAGCAGTAGGGGGCGTATGCACATGATGAGGGAGGAGAGAGAGTGAGCCAATCAGCAGTAGGGGGTTTGTCCACTCATGATGAGGGGGGAGAGAGAGAGCCTATCAGCAGTAGGGGGCGTGTCTACTCATGATTGGGGAGAGGGAGTTAGCTAATCAGCAGTAGGAAGCGTATACACTCATGATGAGGGAGCATAGAGAGTGAGCCAATCAGCAGTGTCCTCTCGTGATGGGGGTGGAGAGAGAGTGAGCCAATCAGCAGTGTCCTCTCATGATGGGGGAGGAGAGAGTGAGCCAATCAGTACTAGGGGGCGTGTCCTCTCATGATGGGAGAGAGAGTGAGCAAGAGGGAGATTTGAAGACTGTAGAAAGAGAGATGGCCGAGAGACATTACAAAAGAAGGGTTATGATCAGGCAAGAGCTTTAGGACCTGTGTTAATATTAGAAAAGCTTTCCAGTGCTGGAGAGACTGAAGCGGAAAGGCCAGAAAACAGATGCCGAGGTTGAGTTGTTTCTGCTCCTTACATTAGTAACACTGGTTTTGAGTGTCATTGTTTGTCTGGAGGTGGAGTGTTGCTGGCAACAACAAACTCTTGCTTGTATACTCTTGTGTATTGTATGTTCATTCGTTCATCACTTTTCGCTAAGCATTATTTCACTACGCTCCAGCTATGATACAGGGACATGCACTCTTGCATTGCACGTTCATGCATTTTAGGGATGGAGCAATGAAGAGAGGGGTGTGTTTGTTTGGGTTGATTTCAAATATCAACAGTGTAGAAATCTCTTGCTGCACCTTTAAGCAGAACATTGCAGGTTCAATGCCCATCCATCATCCATCTCCATCATCATTTCGGCCCTCAGCAAGGCAATCAACTCCAGAATGCTCCATGGGAATTATCCTTACATTACATTTACAGTGCCGTTTTACAGTGACATTGAATAAATGAAACTGAATAAAAATTAATTCCAAGAGGCTTGGTGATGTGGCAATAAATAAAGATTGCATTTTATCTTAAAATGCTAAACAGGAAAAATAGTGCCTAATTAACATGAACAATTAATCTGATCCAATTAAGTCTCCTTGACAACCAGAAACATAAAGTAGCCTTTTCAAGATTAATTTATTTCGGCTAATCATAATTCAATTAATTAGTACACCATTAACATTAATATGAATATGAAAGGGTTCTTCTTCATTTGAGTCAACCTGTGTCAGAAAGGTTTGTAAAATTCCCTGGGCGTTACTTTTCAAGTTATTGTGAAGGTCATCAGCAGCAGACAGAGTCTCTCTTCATGATTGGCACATATCCAGCGGCTCCCTGACTCTCCTCTGCACTTTGAAAATCCAGACTGCAAGGTGATAGTCATAATTGTGACAAGAAACAAGCAGAAATGCTTGAAACTATTCTACAGGAATATGAATTGCTTGTTTATTTGGTCACTCATTGTATTTAGTGTTGTTTTCCATGCATATTTTCATTAGATTTTTATTTTATTGACCTCATAAATGTCAAATTATGATATCAAAGTGGAAATATCCTGAGGTTTCTGTTCTGATTTTTTAATGAAGGCGATAAATTGAAGTGAACATCTCACAGAATGCAGAAGACCACCAGGCATTCACCTCCCACATTCAAAGGTCAAGAAAAGAGCAGCAGCAGAAATAACGATGTGAATGTAATTAACGACTGTAGGGCTTGATGAGTGTGAATGAGCGCGGTCTGAGGAAGAGAGGCAATCATTAAATGTAATATACCTGGAGGAAGGTTGGGTCTCTTCCTCTTTTTGCTGTTTTCTGTTCCGTTTTCCAGAGGACAGTCAGAAAGCAGAGGACCATTGGAGCTGTTGAATTGCAATGGTTCGTTGTTCGTGGCAGGGTCGAAGGGCAGCGGATTCAGACCTGTGGAGGGAAAGAACAGACAAACTTGGTAAGTTTACATGTTCCATAACCAAAGCATAATGTATAGCAGCTTGATTCTGGCCAAGGAAGACAAGGGAGACTTTTTCTATTTTTTTTTTTTTTTTAGTGGTGGGAAGATATGAGAGTACTGTGGAATACACAGTGGATGAATTTTTAAAGACAGGTTGGAAATCATATGATTGATCATACTTATTACATTCTACTGACTGCTCTAGTTTTTAACATTATGAAATAAAAACCATAAAATTTTTATTAAAGGTTTTTTATTATTATTATTAAAGGTTCATTATTACAATATTACTCTAATATTGGAGAGAAAATAGTTACACAGTCAACTTTATATATATATATGTATATATATACATATACATATATATATACACATATATATATATACATACATATATATACACACATACATATATATATACATACATACATACATATATACATACACACACACACACACACACACACACACACACACACACATTAATATTTTTAATTATTTTAATTTATGCTGATTTAGTATTCAAGAACATTTTTTATTATTAACATTAACATTTTATATAACATTTTATCAATGCTGCTTATTATTTTCATGGAAACCATGACTTTTTTTAATGAACAGAAAGTTCAAAAGAACAGCACTTATTGGAAAATAATGTAACATGAAATGTCTTTACTGTCTATAAATGTCTTTACAGTCACTTTTTGACAAATTTACTGTGTCCTTGCTGAACAAAAGTATTCATTTCTTTAGAAAAAAACCCTTCTGACCCCAAAATTTTGAATGGTAGTGTATATTTATTGTATTTGTTGTTTATAAATGGGTCATTATATATTAAATCATGTAGCTGTCATTATATTTAAGAAAGGAGGTCCCTTGCATATTTTGGGGCCTTTGGCATCAAAAAGTTTGAAAACCCCAGTTCTAGGACATCTTGTGTCATGCATAACCTCTTGCATACTACAAAAAACCTCATGCATTAAAATCTCATAAAATGTGACTAGTTCTTCCTTGGAATTTCTTGTTTTGTTTTTTCTTTCCTGAGAACTTATTTTTAAGAGAGCTTCTGCCAATTTAATGTGCATCAGAGGTGTACGGTCAAGAGACAGTCAGCATGCAAGCAGTCTAAACTAACCAAAAGTGAGAGAGAACTCTGATTAAAAGTTTCCGATGTTTCTGTCTAGGCTGTTAGAGAATGATTCATGAAGTGAGGACAGAAATGGCCCTTTAAGACTAATTTAATGGTGCAGCTTCATTTCAATGATGGCATATTTCTGCTCTGAAAGCCACAAAGACAGGATTAACCACACACACATTCTCATTCTTTATTAACCCCTCTGTGAATTCCATTACAGAAATTGACTGCAGATTCTGATGCTAAATTAGGAAATGTTCTTGAGACAGCAATCAATACTTAAGGACTCCCTCCATTTCCGTTGTAGACATCCACAAGGAGATAATAAAAAAGACAAAACCATCCAATGAGTGATGGTTTCAATAAATAAAACGACAACATTGCCAAGATCCCAGTAGCTAAAAAGATATAGAATTTCAGAGAAAGTTTTAGCAAAAACACTAGTGCGTCAGTAACTTTCTATCCCAGTATACAGCATGCATTACGTGCTGTTTAGAATACAGAGTGATGTCTGAGATATGCATGCTGGTCTGTTCTCATGAAATATTCATCACGCCTCTCAGTTTACATTGTTTTGCTTGGCATTATTTGCCTGAAGGATACAGAAGTATGGGGCTGGGGGTCTGTCACTGCATATCCCATATGATAAGAGATAAAGAGTGAGGGAGAGACTGAAAAAGAGACTGACACAGAGTTCAGAGGACACGGCTCAAAACTCTGCGCCATAATCTGCCACATCTGCCCTCTGCAGTGGGCAATGACAGTGAGCAACCTCTCTAACATCCCACACTGCCTGTGTGGATGAGAGAGCAAAGGCAAGACTGTAGAAAAAATGGGATCTGAATGGAAAAGGAGGCAACTGATTTTGAAAAAGCAGATAAGTAAAGTAGGATATGGAATTTGTGGCAGCACTGCAGACTGACAGCATGAGAAGAGACAGAAAAACAGAGACTAATTTAAACAGCGCTGAACAACACATACAAGTTCTTCTGCTCTACAGTATATGTGATGCTGCAGGATTGAGAAGTTCTTGGCATATAGCGAGCTGTTAATGAAATAAGAAGAAGATGTTCTGTAATTATTCATTCAGAACAGATCAAGTCTGTGAATGACATTAGCTTCTAGGTGTGGGCGGTATACTGAATATTTATAAAAAGTTGGGTGATGATTTCACTGACGATATGAATCTGTCTGGTAAAGATGGTGACAGATTTAGGACGTTTTTCGGTTGAAAACACTGATTCAGTAATTAATCTGCATCTTCACTCATACAGTAGGATTTCTATTCATCAAAGAATCCTGAAAAAAACGATGCATCACAGTTTCCACAAAAGACTTCAAGCAGCACAACTTTTTAAAACATTGAAAATAATAAGAATGATTTCTGAAGGATCATGTGACGTGATGTCTAAGCTGTGTTCACGCCACTCTCGTTATTATCCTAATTGCTGTTCACATCCTCAGGCTGAGAATTATGAATTTCTATGGCAACAATATCAATACCTAATTGAATCTGCAGCGGTCAGGTGGTATAGCGGCCACAAGCTCTACGAGGACGTGAACGCTCTTTACAAGTTGAAATCTTGTAATTACAGTAATTAGGACATGGTGTGAATGCACTGACAGGAATCAGACAATGAAACTGAAACACCTGGTTTTTTTAGACCACAATAATTTATCAGTATGGTGTACAGCCTCCTTCTGCAGCCAATACAACATCAATTCGTCTTGAGAATGACAGATTCAAGTCCTTCACAGCGGCCAGAGGGATTTTGAGTCATTCCTCTTCCAGAACAGTGTTCAGGTCACTATGTGGTGCTGGTGGAAGAAAACGTTTCCTGACTCACTCCTCCAAAATACCCCAACGTGGCTCAAAAATATTTAGATTAGGTGACTTTCCTGTGCATCAAACCAATCTGCCACAAATCTTGCTGTGTGTATTGGTGCATTATGATCCTGATACACGGCGCCCCCTTCAGGGCACAATGTTTGAACCATTAAGGCAGGAACACACCAAGCCAATGAGCAGTTTTTGTTCGTCGGCCGACTAAGTTTTCTCAGTGTGTTCCGCACCGTCGGATGAAGTTGGTCCTCGTCTGCTTTTTTTCGGCTTTTTTTGTCGGTCCGTCGGGCCATCTGATCATTCTGATTGGCTATTCAGATACTGCCACCTGCTGGTTCGGAAAGGCATTTCATCTTACGCAGGCGCAGAACGGATGTGCTACTTGGCCGTCGGCTGTCTTTGGACACAGACACTGCCGACGTGAGCCAACCCAACAGTCTGCTTTCGTCGGCACTAGTTTGTCAGCATCAGCTTGGTGTGTTCCTGCATTTAGGTGCACATGATCCTCCAGGATGGTTTGGTAGTCCTTGGCAGTGACACGACCATCAAGCACAGTAGGGAATGCTATGATATTGCATCCCAAACCATCACTGATCCACCACGTGATTCACTATGTGCAGCAACAGTCCAGATGTTGAGGCTCTTTAGGGCTTCTCCACACTAACTCCCATGGATGTCGGAAAGAAGGTGGATTCATCAGAGAAAAATGTTTCACATTGCCCACAGCCCAAGATTTCCCCTGCTGGAACCAATGAAATTGACATTTGGCATTGGCACGAGTGACCAAAGGTTTGGCTATAACAGCCCAACCATAATTGTCGACTCTGTGGAGCTCCAGTCTTTGGTGGAAACAGGAAGGTTGAGGTGCGTATTCAATTCAAGATGTGGCTTAAGCAAGAGAGAATAAATAAGCTTACAGTTTGGACTTAAAAGTAGACAGAGAGGGTGCTGATCTGATGCATAGTGGTAAACTATTCCAAAGATTGGGACTGGCTGCCTCAAACGCACCCCTATGTTTCAGTCTGGTTCTTGGCACCTTTAGCTGAATTTGATTCCCTGACCCAAGCGATTAGGGAGCTGATGAATTGAAATGAGGTCAGAGAGATATGAGGGTGCAAGCTTATGAATAGATTTATAAACTAGTGTGAGTACTCTGAAATCAATTATATAACATACAGGCAACCAGTGAAGGGAAGCAGTATAGGCGTGATATGCTCCTGTTTATGTGTACACCTCAATAACCTAGCAGCAGAGTTCTGTACTAATTGCAACCATGCAAGGACGGATTGACTAAGGCCAAAATAAAGCAAATTGCAGTAATCCAAACAGGATGAAATGAAAGCATGAATGACCTTTTGTGTATCCTTAAAATTAAGAAATGGCTTGAGATTTGGTGATACAATCCGGGTTAGTACCCGGACATTTTTTCAGAAAGCTTCTTCTTGCGTCAACAGTTACTCCTGTTGGATGTGGTTCGTCCTACTTGGAGGTATGCCGACATTATCCTGGATATCCTTATCCATATCCAGCGGAATGGGCAACAACAATCTGTCCTCTTTTGAACACTGATATGTCTCCCATTGTGTTGTGTGGATTGCAATATTTTATGTACAGCTGTACTATTGCTCTGCAAATTCAACCTTCACACTCTACTCTCGCTGATGAAACATGCAATCAGTAAAGATTGGCCAGCAGGCCACACGTACTATATATAGGCATAAAATGTACAACACTAAATGTTATTAATGTATTGTAAATATTGCTCTTCATCACTGTATTAGTTATTAGACTATATTATCGAATATTAAACAGAACTGTGGAAAGCATATTTTATTTTTTGTTTCTAAATTGGACATTTTAAATCTACTGTCTTGACCATCCTAAGCATCTGCTGGTTATTCTGCCACTCAATCACACACAAAAAAGTAGTTTTTGTATCCACAGATAAGCAAATCAAGACGTTGCCCAGTTGGGGTCCGTGGCCCATGCATGACCCCTAACAGCTCTCCAGGCGCACAGTGCATATATATCTTGATGGATGTTTCCTCCGCACATGTTAGAATAGGGACTTTAAGCAGCAGCTGCTGATAAAACGGCAACGGCATTCTGTCGTTCTGTTGCACGTGTACAAATTTAACTGCTACTTCTTGACGTTCTTCTGTAACCATCTACTATGGGAGAGTAGCCGATTTGCCATAGTCGATAATAGTCGATTTTAGTTGTATATGCATGTCATTTAATGCCAAAAGCAACCATTCTCTTGCTTTTTTTTTTTTACATGTAATGTATTGTTTACTATGTCAAATGATCCACGCATCCTCTTTGTTCTTGCTTAGCGATTTGTGCGTTCTTTAGCTACGGCAGTTGGCAGTTTACTTCCGGTCGCCGTTGTCGTTCCATCAACAGCTGTTGCTTAAAATCCCCTATAACTCTGTTCATACGCACCAAGAGGAAACCTCCATCCATGACAAAAAGGGGAGCAGCTATATATTATGGAGGGAAAAGTCGATAAATGAAAGAACATCCAGTTCTGCTGAGTACGAATAAAAGATAACTGAAGCTAAATTCAATCTGAAGATCGGAATACCTGATCAAAAGCAGCATCCCAAAAAAGACCAAAAAAATAGATTAGGAGAGGCAGACAAAATGGGAATAAGGTTGCTTTCTGGCTCTGACACTGTACTCTTGCTGCAGATGGAAATGCTTCAATAGAGCCGCTGATGAGATTTAAATGAGTATTACTGTTCCTGCTCCTGATGGCCACAGAGGAGAAAGACGGATGCAGATCACATACTCAGTGCATCAGCAGGAGAACTTGCACAACACTCTCTTATCTTTGAAAGAGAGAGAGAGAGAGATGAAGTGGATGATGAGGAGCGATAGATGCGACGGGGGGGAAGACTTTCTAGCATGTGGAATATCTAGCAATTCCGAGTAGGGGACTCGCAGGCAGCCGGCGGCCTCTGACACCAAATGAGTCTCATGCATTTATGCATGTGTTGAGGCAATGGATTTGATGAATGTTTCTCTATCTGTAACCTTAGACAAGTGATTCACTAATGTGTTTACAGAGGAATTTTAAATGTCTCACAGCATCCAGAGGCAGAATCGGGTACTTCACATCAGGTGTAACCGCTCATTTGGCCCCTTCATCTCATTCTTTGGTTCTCAATCACAATGTACCGCTGTGCTTTAGAGGAATGACACGTTCCCACCTCACCATCAGGCCTCTGGGTCTTGATTTGGGAGAGAACTATTGTGTGCTCATAAACAAGACAAGACAAACTGTTTGAGGGAGGAACATAATCGCTTCTGTGCCTTTTATACCCACAATGCAAAAGGGAAATGTCACTGTGTAAAGAGGGGAAAGTTTTCTTCTTTGTTCTGTTTACTGTCACCCTTACAAGTTCCCACAAAGTCTCAGAGCATATCAGGGACCAAACCCTAAACATTAAATAAAGCAATCCTTCCCCCATGACACCGCGTCTACACCGGATGTAACTATTATCACTCGTGATGCAACAGCTAAAAGCTGTCTGCACTGGACTAGGGATGCACCGATCCGCCTTTTTCGCTTCCGATACAGATTCCGATACCTGGGTTTCGGTATCGGCCGATACAGATACTGATCCGATATTCAGTGTAGTATTCAAATTTTAATGTTTTTGTGTCTTTTGTGGAGCTTAACAATAACACAGAATAGGACCCCTGAACTATTTCACCTGTTCCTGAAACTATTTGACCTGACTATTAAACCAACCTAAAAAGCACTGTTTATTTCATATGTATCTTTGTTCTGTTGTATTTATGTAGGCCTGCTGAATGTTAAATGGATCCAATCCATGTTCATTAATTTTTTTTGATGATGCAGCAATAAACCTGCTAGTATATTTTAATGCAGGTGTTTTTGAACTTTGCTTATTTAAAACATGATCAAAATACTATCCATTTTGATATATCAAAATATCAAATAAGAGAGGAAGTGACAAATATCGGTATCGGCCAATAATTTTTTGTTAATATTGGTATTGGTATCTGCCCCAAAAAATAATATCGGTGCATCCCTAGAATCAACATAAGCAAAGTGACAAATATCGGTATCGGCCAATAATTGTTTGTTAATATCGGTATTAGTATCGGCCTCAAAAAATAATATCGGTGCATCCCTAAAATCAACATAAGCAAAGTGACAAATATCGGTATCGGCCAATAATTGTTTGTTAATATCGGTATTAGTATCGGACCCAAAAAATAATATCGGTGCATCCCTAGAATCAACATAAGCAAAGTGACAAATATCGGTATCGGCCAATAATTGTTTGTTAATATCGCTATTAGTATCAGCCCCAAAAAATAATATCCCTGCATCCCTAGAATCAACATAAGCAAAGTGAAAGTGCCATTATGAATCACAAAGTAAAAAAAAAAAAAATGTAACACACTATGGTCTCATAGACTTCACAGTTATGCACTAGACTAGTTATCCACAAGACTGTCTTGATTGTCAGCCTATGTCTGTCTGTTTTGCATCCGACATCATGCTCTGCCCTGCAGCCTCCATCTGGCAGGTCTTTCACTGCCGGACTTCCTCTCAGGTATAAAAAATGTTTCAATTATTCCTGTAAATGAGACGCTTTCAAACTGAGACCAGCCGCCATATTTATACCAGCCTGTTTAATTAGGCTGGGTTTAGAGATCAATTCATTCTAAGGCTCTCCAGAGACTTAGAGCCAAATAGAGAGATAGAGAATTAGCAGAAAGAAACAAACAGCAGATTTATTAAGAATAATTCACAGTTTTGAGTCTGTTGGATCTTCTTAGGGCCCCCAAAAGCTGGAAGAGAACCACCACATGGGTAAACCATGTCAAAGCCCCAAGGAGTCTGCACTCCAGCCCAGGTCCTCCATTTGCAAATAGATGGATGAGGTGTTAAAGCAGTGTTTAACATCTGGTAAGAAACCCACTTCTCCTCTTATGAGAAAAAAATATGGAGAAATATCACTCCCATGATGCCAATGTAAACAAATAACAGCAGGCTGGTGGCAGAAGGGGATTTGGAGGTTGAACGCAAAAGGAGACAGAAGTGAATGACTAGAAGAGCTGGTGACAGAAATCACGAGAAATACGAGACAAGAAATCTTCTGATTTCAAAAAAGGAGATTCATGACAAGGAACAAGATGAAAAACAAATTTCCAAGAGGCAACTCAAATCAAATACGATGACAGATCAAACATCCTGGAAAATGATTCTGTTGCCTAAAGGAAATTCAAATTAATCTTAATTGTACACATGAAAGCCAAATACAGACAGAGTCCAGATGAGGAACTTTTCCCTGCCGCAAGAAAACAAACAAAAGCATTTTATTTCCTCTTGCATGTCACATCCCGAAACTCTCGTGCCAGCCAATCTTGCCGTCTTTCTCGCAGTGCTCCATTGATCCCATCCACGCTGAGCTGCAGTTGACAGTCGCCGCAGCTGTGAAGCATCTGAGCCGCTAAACGCCAGCCAATGGGCAACACTGCAGTATTCACAGCTGGAATAAATGACAATCAATAATTGTAATGACAATACCAGCAGGGCTGACAGAGGTCTCATCCCTCCTGCTAAAGACTGTATTAGTAAAGCAGCGGAACGCGTCTTGTTGCGCTCTCTAAGGCTTTGCAACACAACCAATGCCAGAAGTTCTGTTTCCCATTCTGTATCACATGAATAAACACAAATACAGCCATGGATTTAGCACCTCCTGGTGTGGCGAGCTGTGTTTTAAGCTGAACGCATGCCATAGATGCTGCCAAATTAGTTGGATCAATGCAGTAGCGAAGATAATAACATGGTGATCAGAGATGAAACTGATTCTCTGTGACAGTCAGTGCTGTGTGGTCTGCGGATGCTGCTGTGTACACATCAGTGGTTGGAGAGGAGATGAATTTTCTCAGGCTCGCTGTATCAAAGGCGAAGTCGGCAGGACGGGTCTCTCTGTTTGGACGCTGCCTGAGGGATGCCTACAGGGACTGGACCAAACAGAGAAGACCTCAGAAAATCTCTACTATGGACTCGTGCCATCCAGCGCTGGTCTTTTAAGTGTTGAGAAGGTAAAGCAAAGGTTCAAAGTGAGAGATCTCAAAGTTAAAATGAAGACAGCATGATGGACTAAAGTTATGAATGATAAAAGTAAGGTGAAATCTGAGAAGACATGATTCCCACAGTCAGTTCAATGACTTTCTGCATATCGCATAAAAAATGGCAACAGTTTCTCTAACTGGCAATCTGTTAACAGGAGGAAAAATTTATTCATCTCATGATTTCACAACCATCTTCAGAAAGTACAATGAAACATTAATATATCAATAAAATAAATGAATACTTTTATTCAACAAGGACAGCAAATACATTAACAATGCCACAAAAGATTTCTCTTTCAAATAAAAGCTCTACCTGCTATTCATCGGAAAAATACTGAGAAAAAATGTATCACCGTTTCCACAAAAATATCACAGATATATCACAAATTAAGCTTTGCCATCACAGGATTTTAAATTGTAATATTTTACAATAAATGCAGCATTGATGAGCATGAGATATTCTTTCAAAAATGTTTAATCTATTAAGAATTTAGTACTTTTCAATGGACCAAACTTTTTCTTACAATCTACATAATACTTTCTCTTTCCTTTGCACAATAAAGCCATCCCTACAACAATACATAAAAAAAACCCAAATTGTGTTGGTCAAACAATTTCTTCCTGTCTAATTGGCTTGGCCAGTATAAGCTGCAAAGAGACTTCATACCAATAGTCAAAAATCTGGCTAATGGTTAAAAATCTGGCAGGTACCTGCTAGAGCGTCAAACTCAAGGTTACACTAGAGCATCAAACTCATTTTAGGTTGAGGGCATTATGGGAAAAAAATTTAACCAAGTGTGGGTCGATTTTTTTTTAAACCCTAGTGAGATTTTTAAAATGTTTTATTTAATATTTTTTATTATTGATTTTTTTTTATGGCCAATTCCAATTTATTTGGAGCAAATTTGATGCCAGTTGCCTTTTTTTTTCCTTTATTTCTTTATTTTTATTTGTTGTTTTATTTGTTCTATAACTAGGGATGCACCAATTCACCTTTTTCGCTTCTGATACCGATTCCAATACCTGGGATTCAGTATCGGGCGATACCGATCCGATATTCAAGTAATACTAAAAAAGTGCTAAATTAACTAATAAACTGTATGCCTCACTGTGTGGAAGAAACTGGGATCATTCTTTTGTGCAAGGCATCAGGCTTGACTTAAACATTACTTTCCTAACTTTGTAAATCAAAATAACAAACAGACTCAAATGTAGTGAATTATTTATTAAATAATTGTGCATCAGTGCAACAACTGTAAATAAACCAATAGCTTCACTAGCTCAAAATAAACAGGAGTCCAGCTGATTCCTTCATCTATGACTCATGGCTTGTTTTTCATGAATGCTTTAGTCATACATGACATAAACTAAAAATATTCATATATAAATATAGGCTATACTATAAAATTAAAAGACATTTCTTTAAAATTTATAGCTGAGTTTTTTTTTTTTTTTTTTTAATGAGGCAGCAACATATGATAGATAGGACAGAACAAAAAATGCTATTAACAATCTTTCATTAAGCAAAAGTACGGCTCCCATACAGAGCAGCACAAAGCACTTATGCACATCCCGTGTGCAGAATGATTGAAAAGTTCATTGAAAAGTTGTGCATTGAAAAGTTCAAAGCACAAAGTGAAGTTATATTGATGCATATTGTATTACTGGTATCTTGATGAAGTATAATAATAGAAACATTAATTCATCTTGGAGAGAGTTTCAATGTGTTGACTGTCATAACCGAACGCGACACGCAGTCTGAATGCTGAATGGAGAATGACTGACAGCCGCAGTGAAGAAACTTTAATTTAATGACTTAAATATTCATCTGTACCTCACATTAAACTATGGAATGGCTTCAGAACACTTGGAATATAGTACACGGAAACTTTATGGTCTTTTGTGGAGCTCAACAATAACACAGAATAGTACACGCACAATATCGGATTTGGATCGGTCCCATCCGGGCGATACCTGATCCGGCAAAAATGACAGTATTGGAGCCGATACCTGATCTGAGTATCGGATCGGTGCATCCATATCTATAACAGGCCTTAACCCTTAAATGCATTTGACCCGGGACATCATTCACTACCCTCCTCCTCATTAATTTTTTAAATTTAGACATCATCCTTCTTGGTATTCCTCAATCAATTCATTATAAAGAATATAACAAGAAAAAAAGCATAAAATTATAAAAGAATGCCTATTTTTGTATTAATTTTTTTGTAAAAATTGAATAGGGTCGCTAACGACCCGAGCTGTGTATGAGTGTACGTATATTTTTTCTTCACCACAATAATTGAATCTTAGATGACGGAATAAGTGCAATTCACCTTTATTCCACAAGGTGGCAATGTCTGATACACAATGCTGAAGTGACGACTCATTCAGACAGAAAACGAAATAATAAGAAAAACATGAAATGGCTCAGCGATTTACTGCAGAGCAAGTACTAAACGCAATCAAATATGACTACCTGTTACTGGATGGATCTGGTGAAGCTGTTAGCGATCGAAATATTGATTTTGAAGATGTTGAAAATTATATAGTTTTGAGAATACGTTTGAGATCGTGAATGGGCTCATATTGGTGACCTCAAACATAAAACTAGCCCATTATTTGCTGAATTTACTGGGAAATGAGCTCTGACGAGGACTGTGATGATGGCATAAAACATCTGATCAAACTGAAAGCTTTCAAGCTCCAAAAGGTAACAAAATACGATTTATTTTATTCTTCTGTAATTGTTACTCTAATATCAGAGGAGTTTTATATTATCGCGACAGGTAGAGATCCTTCCGTGTTAGATATAGATCCGGGTCGATAAAGACCCGAATATGTAAGAACGATTGGTGAAACAGTCGTGCATTTAAGGGCTAAACAAACAAAAAAATGTGTGTAGCCATTTGGTATACAGGCACCACTGCATTTTGAGCATGAGCAGTTGTTTTTGATTTAAATAAGATTGTATAATTTCAAGATTTACAGAAAAAAACCCAGCATGGTCTGACTTTATAGCTTTGTGAAATTATGCTACATAAGACACCTGCACAAAACAAAAATAGCAAACAGACTGAATGCAAAATGCAAATTCACTCTCTGTCAGTAGGTGGCGCTTGTGAAACAGCAGCAACATAGCTTTTCCATGGTTACCGCTGTCCACAAAGCAGCACTGTGCTTAAGGAGATAGAAACTTTTCTGAAGACAGTTCCCTTCTAAGTTACATTCATATAAAACCCAATTCAATATTTATATTTTCCTTCCTATATTTCACAAACAATGAGCTTAGCCTGGTACAGTATTTGCTCTGCTGGCGCATCTGTGTTCTTCTCTTAGTGTCCGTATTCAGCATGTGGCTGTGTTAACGTCCTGTTTACAAACTTCGTAATATTAACACACAAATGACAGTTTGGGAAATGATTGCAAAGCAGTTTGTTTGCAAGTCCAGAATAGAGATTGGCCAACATAAAACTAATAACCGTTCAGATTTATGGCCGGTGGACCATGCATAACTGTTTTTTAATTATTGTTTAAATCATCCCCCGGGCTGGATTGGACACCTTTGTGGGCCGTATTCGACCCACAGGCCTTGTGTTTGACACCTGTGCACTAGAGGAACTGTGCCAAATGTACTACATGCCACTTATTAGTGAATTAAATTAGCAAATTAGTAAGTAATTACTCTTGATGAACTCTCTCAAGTAAGCTAAGTGAAAGGTGGAGAAGTTGGTTCATCTACTTGCATCGCAAACATCCCAAAACCTCCTGGTAGTTTATTCAATTGAGCTAAACAACCGCCTCCTCCAAAACAACACCTTGTGTGGAGAGTAATCAGAGCTTTTAGTTCCTAAAGGTTTGAGGAGACATTAAACTTCCATTACACTGAGAGAGAAGTTTAGCACTAGATAAGGCCAGGAGCCTTTCGAAACTCTGGAAGCTGAAGTTGTCTCTGCTCCGCAGCCAAGTGCTAAGTCATAGAGGAGAAACACGTGTTACTGGACACAGAGCTGTTAAAGATCTTGAAATGTTCCTCTCACAAAATAAAGTGCCGGTTTTACCCGACAACACCTGCTTTCAATGTTCTAAAGTGGTGTTCCTTCACAGCCATCTTCCTTTTTACAATACAGATGTTATTAATACCTGCTGCGGCAATGCCTCATAAATGATTTATTCAAAAGCAGAAATACTTCCATCAAGTCCATTCATTCAGCAGAGGCCAGGGAATAGAAGAGCCTCTCCATACTGGTCTGCAGGGCTCAGGGCAAGCCATTAATCTTCTGAAAGCTTATAAAACAACTTAACTGAGAGATCAGACCCTGTCTTTCTGTCTGAAAGAGAGAGTGGGGCAAATGTATGTCAGAGAGCATTAACATCACTGTCCTGACAAATTTATCTGGACTTTTTCTTTTACCATCCGACATGGGAAAAATGGGAAAACATCCTACTGAGGCACCTAAATGCTCAAAATTTAATAATGCTACTCTACCATTCACCTCAGATTCCCATTTTTTGTGCTAAAGCCTTAGAAAAACTTTGTAGGCTCGCCAACAACCAATCTGAGCCATGGGAGTAGTTGAGTCGCTGCCCTGGGGAAGAAAGCACTTAGTTGCACACGGTCCATACAGAGGTCACATTGTGCAGCTTAGCCAACAATGCACTAATATAATTGTACAAGGGTTACATTCTTAAGGCACTGGAGCGGTCAGATTCGCATCGGGCAGCATTGTGCTGGCCAACAGATGTTGTGAAATAAATAATGGTGAGTAGGGAGAGCTGTAATTTCTCAAGGTCGACTGCCACTCCGCCCTTGCCTCTCTATTGTTTTAGTGACTGAGGGCAACTCTGAGAACAAGATCCAAAATTAGCTTTAAGCAAGCGCCATTCTACTTATGCCCCTGAGAGTGGTGATGATAACTCATCACAAGGTCTACAAGCAACACTCAGGAAGGTGCAGCGTTGGAATGTAGATCAGGAGTGTGCGACGAAGAGAACCATGTGGCTATTCCTAGCCGGGCATCTAACGCATTAGCAAATATACACATTGACCGTGCGGGATCGACTGCAATGTTGGCCAGATGAATAAACAAGGTGCCTGACTGACCCAGCTTACATAAATGTTGTCAGTAGTGTGAGGGATTCTTCTGTGTCTATTAGAGCTGGATCGATACCAAGTTTGGCTTTGGTACGATATCTGTCTGTGATACTGCAGTATCCTGACTAAATCAATACTTTGGGTTATGAATGAAAGGAAAAACAGAAGAAAAAGATAAAATCCTGGCCCTAGCCCTTGTGCCTTGCTTAAAACAATCAAATGTATGGCACCCTTTCAAAACAAAACACACACACAAAACTAGTAACAATAAAATAAACTGAATTAAAATACATTATGCACACATTCTTTCTTTTATATTCTACACATATTGTTGTTTATACCTTTAAGTGACCACATGATCCTTTATATATATATTTATAAAACAGTTCTTTCTGGTTCTCGAATCAGATTGGCTGAGAGCCGTGCGATATTTTAGTGATAACAGCAGTCCTACTTTTCCGCTTGAAGTGACTGTCATGGCGGCCGAGGAAATCCACTATATTTCTTACAAATACTTCATTTGTTGTATCATGAACTGTAGTTTTAAGAGTTTTTAGGTGAGAATATAGTTGTTTAGACCTGAAATATGTGACTCATATTTAATCATAGAGCCTATTTTACTATTTGTTTAGACATTTTCGGAGATGCGAGCTCCAGGCCATCAGCGCTCGTTCAGTGCTCGAGTACCCGCTGAGAACAGCTTAATCTCAGCCAGTGCTTTGGGGATTTGCCGCTGGCTGTTATAGTGGTTAAACATGAGATATAATTCATATTTGGTACATAAAACAGGTGATCTTTGGTCTTGTTAATCTATTATGTGTTCCTGAGCAAATCGAATTGGGCTACGTTAAATTCAACAATTTATTATTAAGGCTACACTGCCCTCCAAAAGTTTGGAAACACCATAGAAAAGTGGGGTTTTGGACAATATTGGCATGAATCCTTTTTAATTTGTGATAATTTTGCACTGATAAGGGACAACACAAACTACGAAAGCATATTTTATTATATAAACAGTTTATACACGGAAAAAAACCCTTAAATTTTCGATTCATCAAAGTATCCACCACTAGCAGCTATCTGACCTAAACTGGGTTCTGATTGGTTCGTTGTATTCTAATCTTAATTGGCAATCAATTGTTGAAGCTATTATTATGCCATTATTATGTAATCAAAATGAAAATTATCATTGCTGGTCTTCAATGATAATGTCAAGTTACTATAATGTATTTGCACCAAAAAATGATAAGGATTTATGCTGATATCGTCCAAAACCACACTTTGCCAGGGGTGTTTCCAAACTTTTGGAGGGCAGTGTATATTTAACTTACATCCTGTATAGCACTGCTTTTGTACATTTAACTGAATTGTACAATTGTGTTTATTTCCTATTGTCATTTATAATGGCCATTGTTGTTAATTTAAATACTGTTGTTCAATAAATATTATTTTATATAAATAACATGTTGTATTTGCTATTAAGAAAGGGCTCATTAGTGCGTAATATGGATTGAGTGAAAGTTACATTAATACGCCATTAAATGGCGGCAAACTTTACGAGTGAATGAGTCCGTGAGTCGCAAGAGACTTCCCTTAAACGTAAAAAGGACAAATACAAAGATCGCTTTCCTCAGCGGACATTCAAACAGATTTTTATAATGATATAATATTATAGACATCGACCTGAAGAATGAATGTTATATCAGACACAGGTAATGCTCGCTCAGGCGAACTTGCTCTCAATAATACTGTACAAAAATACAATGCGTTTCAATGGAGGGACTCAACATTACTTCATTACTAGTTCTAAAGTGATGTTTCAGAATTAATAATGGATGCTTGGTCAAACTGTCAACTTGAGACAGAAGGAAGCAGTTCTGCACAAAAGATGGTTTTAAAGACACTGCGTTGTTGTTGTTCTTCTTATTTATTCACACACTCGTGCCGTCGAACTGTTGTATAAACACAATATCACGCTTGTAGACGTGCAATATGGCTGTGTATCAGTACGCTGTGATCACCTACGGCTGAATCACAGCCATGATGATATACAGCCACATTGCATGGCTACTCGTGTATATATATATATATATATATATATATATATATATTATATATATATATATATATATATATATGTATAGTAGATATTAAAATCCAGAAATCTAGGAGAAGAGTAACCACATGTTAAATTGAAATGCACAAATATATAATTAAAGAACACGTTTAAATTATCCACCTCAAATTCATGAATCAGAAGGCGATTCTCTACTTTCTGTAGCAGTGGTTTCCATTGGGAGGTTGAAGTTCATTGAGTTTCTGCATTTCTGTCCTTGCAACTGACCTCTGGGGATAAAAACAGTTCCCTCATAGAAGTGTGAATCACGGCTGACTTGAAGATGTGAATGCATCAATTAAAGGTGGTAGAGGCAGCCCTGACGTGTAAACATTGATGTAAACGTGCCTTTAGCAGAGCGTGACCAGCACAGCAGTGCCTTTATTGGGTGTTTGTTGAACGGCGAAGCTCAAAGGCTGCTCTCATCAATGCCGTACAGTGTGTGTTTCCCACACCTGCACAAATGAAAGACTGCTCTGGGGGGTGCAGGGACAACTTTAAAAACTTACATGCACACACAAATAAACACAAACATGGGCTTGTAGCACAGATGGATCTCTATGTGTAGATGCACAGAGAAGCCCATAGAGGCTGGAAATACTGACGTCTGACTGCTAATCTGCTCGAGTTAATTACATTTCCAAAAGTCTCACAGCTCATTATGGGTCAAGCACAACTTCTCTGTCTGACGACAGCCGAATGCACTGTGGCTTTTTGTTGTACATTGCATGAAAACAGTTTAGATATTCGTCCCTAACTGCTGAATAACCAACTGTGCTCTGCTGAACTTGAGTCAAACATGTAAACACCAGCAGATGAAAAACTGAAAACCATATCACCCTGTTGCACCTAGATCTAACTAGGCACAGCATGACAAGTGTCCAGTGTCAAAATGTTCTCTTCACACTAAAACACTAAATAATGAAATGTTCCACGAAGTTGATTCACCTCCAGTGAGATATTATGGCAAATTCAGCTTTGCCATCACAGGAATAATTACAATTTTGAAATACATTCAAATAGAAAACAGCTTTAATATTACAGTTTTGACTGTATTTTGATTAAATAAGTGAGCATTCTTTCACTCAGTGCAGCGACCGACCAATAAGAATCAAGTATTCCTGAGAGTGTAATGCCGCACTGTGATGCAAAATTGATTTCACTGTAAGCAGAACTAAATTTCACGACATAACAAAAACAGAAACCATTCCCCTTACAACACAGCGTTATATTTTGGTCTTCTAATCACCTTTGCAGTGTGCTGAACCTGCACTGGTTCAGTGCCAGCTGTTGCTTTTTCTCAATGGCAGTTTAATAGCTGTGTTTGAGCGTCTCAGCTGGAAGACTTGTCATCTTTGGATTTCAAAACACAGCGGGAGTCTGCAGGGGGCCCGGAGCGAAACCATCCACCATCAGACTCGCAGCACACAGACTGGACCGTAGAATTAGCAATTTACCCTTCTGAACACACACTCTCGCTCAAGAGAACAGGACATTCACAAGGGGAGAGGAAACAGAGATCTCTTGCGTCATGAACATGTATACACTAAAAGTTGGCTGCATTTATTTGCAAAATACAGTAAAAACAGTGAAATATTAATTATTATAAATTATTATTTTAAAATGTATTTCATTAAAGCTGAATTTTCAGCATCATTACTCCAGTCTTCAGTGTCACATGATCCTTCAGAAATCATTCTATGATATGATGATTTGCTGCTCAAGAAACATTTCTGATTATCATCAATGTTGCTGCTTAATATTTTTGTGGAAATTGTAAAGTTTGGTGTAAGTTTTTTTTTTTTTTTTAATAAATACATATTGTTCTTTTGAACCTTATTTATCAAATAAATGTACCACAGGTTTCCAAAAAAAAATTGTGCAGCAAAAACTATTTTTAACACTGATAATAATAAGAGCCATTATTAATAACTGAGCATCAAATCAGCAAATTAGAATGATTTCTGAAGGATCATGTGACACTGAAGACTGGAGTAATGATGCTTAAAATTCAGCTTTGATCACAGAAATAAATTACATTTTAAAATATATTCAAATAGAAAACAGTTATTTTCAATTGTAATATTATTTTACAATATTACTCTATTTACATTACATATTTTTGATCACATAAATGCAGCATTGTTGAGCATAAGAGACAAAAAATCTTAAAGGGGTCCTTGATTATGATTTCACTTTTTTAACTTTAGTCAGTGTGTAATGTTGCTGTTTGAGCATAAACAACATCTGCAAAGTTACGACACTCAAAGTTCAATGCAAAGGAGATATTTTCTGTTAAAGAATTCTCTGTTTAAGGACTACAACAAATGGCTGTTAGGGACTACAAGATTCTTAGTGACATCACTAACCCTAAAATTTGCATAAACCCCGCCCCCGAGAACACGTAATATAGGGGGCGAGGCCATGTTCGTCATTTTGTCTGCATGAGATTCTCCAGCTTTGTTGTTGTTGAGCTGTTAAAGCTCCGCCCTCTTCTGGAAAAGGGGGCCGGGAGCAGCAGCTCATTTGCATTTAAAGGGACACACATAAAAAATTAGACAAGCTACAATAAATGATCTGTGGGGTATTTTGAGCTGAAACTTCACAGACACATTCTGTAGACACCAGAGACTTATATTACATCTTGTGAAAAGGGGCATTATAGGTCCCCTTTAATTATTTCAAACTTTTGACTGATCTGCAATGTACAAATAAGGAAACAGCAGTTCAAATGCAGCAAGGGTGCTGTGTAGTTAGGCAGCTCACTAGATTTTAAGGTTTATAGCCAGTGTGGTTTTTGTGCAGAAAGTAGCTGGTGAACTGGATGTGTCTCTTTGTCCATGTGTGCACACAGACAGGCTCGCCCCTGAGGCTGTGCCCAGAGCTTATACAAGTACCTGACAACCGCACCTGCCTCCACAGCCTGAGCCCGCGGCGTACAGCATGACCACGACACAATCCATGCTGAAACACAATTCAATGAAACATCTCCATTTAAAACCGCAGACAACTCACTTTCCTAAATCAGCCACTAATGAAGGTCAATGTTATGCAGATCTGAAAAAGACAACTGCTCCAGTAGGGTCCAGTAAAAGTTAATGTATTCCCACCAGAAAATGTGACATTTCCTTACTAAAACAATTGTGTCCAGCTCCCTCTGGCCCTTTCCAGCTGGATAATACACACACTCTGCACTCTTCTGCTAATCTTTAGGCTATGCCAGACTAGTCACTGTACTGTACTGACCTGGACAGAGAGACATACGTTGTCTTTACACAGCAAAGGCAGCCGGCAAGCCACATCTGAAGTGGCATATTTATCACAAAAATCAGTTTTTACACTGACTGTTTAATGGGACACAGAGGAAACAAGAATCACAATTGTGTTTGTGTTAGACACTCGACTGTGTTTTATGAGTTTGCCTTTTGTAGTCCTAAGCTTTTTTATTGTCTGTTTTTTTTTGCACTTTAAACGAATAGCTTAACCAAACAAAAAAATGATTTGTATCACTCACTTTCATGACTAAATGAAGAGTTTGGTTCCATTTGAGTAAAAATGTGTTTAAAAATGGATTATTTTTCCCCCAAAATGCAATAAATCCATGACACGTTTTTTTTTTTTTTTTTTTACAAAATGCACTTAATCCATCAATATAAAAGCTATTTTTCATATTGAAAATACACAACAAAGCAAACTGATTCACATATATGACAGCCTCTGAACTTTGTCAATACTAATCTTATATACAGGCATTTGACTAAAAATACATTCTGTCGTCGCTCCCAAAATGAATTCAAAGAGTCATCTTGTTAATGTTATAAATTAATTATGTCTCCATTTGTCATTACTGGTGCCACCGCACTGTTAAATAAACACATTTGCCGAGTACACTGGTATTAAATAACGGCTTTTAAAAATTGTTCATGAATCAGTTTTGGGGACTGTGACAGAAGTTTGATACTGTCGTGGAACAAGCAACAGCCGGCATTTTTCCTCCTCCCGAGTGCAAATATTCAGATTTTTTTATGTATTATTATTATTTTTTTAATTCCTGTGATGGTAAAGCTGAATTTTTTGAGGGTGAAAAAATAAATACAGATTTTACATTTTTTGCTTAACTATTCCTTGAAATTTTTAATATTTTTATAGGTAAAACTGGAAAAAAAACAACATTATCAATTGACCCACTATTAAGTTTATGGAGTATCTTTGAATTTGAATTATTTTAAAATGCAATTTTACTTAAAAAAAAAAAAATGGTACTGCAATACAAATTCTTAGTGACGCAAACTTTTAAATAAGGTGTGTGTATGTGTTTAAAGAATAATATCCAATCGATTTTTACCACTTCAAGAGCTTATTTTACTGAAAACACTCTTCACAGAAATCTTCAGTCATGCCTAAGGGACAGTCGTGATTCAAGCAGCTCAGAGTTGGCATATTTTAATACAGCCTTCATGTGCCATTATGTTTTAACAAAGAATTTGGATGTGGCACAGAGATGTCTTAGCTCAGAAGTGTAAAGATGCCTTTTACCATCGAAGAAGGTAAGGAGTCTGTGAGAGCAGAGTCTGCTCTTTATGTCCTCTTCATCTGGAGCTCCTGATGTCTGATGATCCATGGGGAGTTAAGGTGAGTTTGACACAGTGGGTCAGGATTACACTGAAAGTGAATGTGAGCCAGTATGGGCGGCAAGAACAAGATGAGGCAGCAAACCTGCAAGGCACCCTGAGCAGAATCTGCACGGGTCCAGGTAATGTGGAATATCCTGACCATGCCATTCTCCCCACTAACCACTTTCTCATCTTCCTGTATTGAAAAGGATTCAGAGAAAAAGAGGCACTGCGATTATACTTGACCTGACCTGCATACTGATGAACATTGAGCCAGCGGATATTACAGCGAGCTAATCACACATAAAAGTACGTGCTTGTATTTGTTTGAGGGCTAGGTGATAGACGATAACAATTTAATTTTATTTAAAGGGGACCTATTATGCCCCTTTTCACAGGTGAAGTTTCAGCTCAAAATCCCCCACAGGTCATTTATTATAGCTTGTCAAATTTGCCCCTATTTGGGTGTGAGCAAAAACACGCTGTTTTTGTGTGTGTCCCTTTAAATGCAAATGAGCTGCTGCTCCCGCCCCCTTTCCAGAAGAGGGCGGGGCTTTAACAGCTCAACAACAACAAAGCTGGAGAATCTCACGCAGCCAAAATGAGGAAAGTGTTCAGCCTTACATTGTTCAAACCGGAGTCGACACTGATGGAGAGACTCAGGAAGAAGTTACAACTTTTAGACGTTTCTGAATGGTTAGTGGATAAATTGATGTAGTTGCTGTGTAGTTGATTCAACTCATCCACTAGCATGTGCCGTCATGTTCATCTTTTGTGCAAAACCCGTAATGACGCCCACTATACATAGCATACCTGTTTGTTAAACAGAGCCATACACACCAGGCTAATGTTTATGATTGCTATCAAATGCTGTGAATGGTCTAATATTTTATTATTTTTTTATTTTTTATTTTATTATTTTAAGCAAACAAGCTTGTCAGGGTCAACTTGCATCTATCCAAGCTAATGAGACTCTAAATAGTGTTCAGAGCTCGTCTGTGCAGCCAACGACAGAACAGTTAGCATACTTTGCTCAAACTTTTGCCATGGCGTTAGAACTGGTACACCGTTTTCACTTGCGAAAACAAAATGGTGGTGCCGTGGGTGGAAACGTGCAGATTAAGGGCGGGTAATATTATAATAAGATCCACTTCCTACATCACTAGGGGAACGAAATCTGAGCGGCTCATTTTTTTCTCATGCTTACAGAGAAAGGCTTGCCAAAACAAAGTTACTGGATTGTCCTTTTTCACGTTTTCGGGGATGGTAGATGCACAGATTATAGCACCTAAACACTGAAAAAGTCAGATTTTCATAGTAAGTGTTTGATATAAAAAATGTATGCACTATCTGCATGCGTGTTGCAGACGGCCGTACTGCTGCCAGTAGTAATTTGCTGATAACTGATGAGCGCTGCCTATCTGTTGTGTATTAGAAATGTTAAACACCAATCGTGCTGTTTGTTTGTACCGTGACTTCACCTGTGATTGACATGATACAAATACTAGGAGAGACCTCAATTATCTCTAAATTATTTTGCAAACATTGTCTATTGATCGCAGACCCCTTTAAGAACCTCTGCCCTAGTGCATTTCATGAAAAAGCACTTCATTTGCCTACATCCTGCTGTGTAACCAGCTGCTTCCTCTGGTGCGGAGTTAAATGACAACATACTCCATTCAACAATAATGCAATCAACTTATCATATTAGTGGCCAAGGAAAAATAATTCTTTGCCTCTTCCATAGTTTCCTCCAGCCTCCGGGGAAGCGGTGAAGGTTAATTTATTCAAATATCCCCACTACTCATTTCTATTTCATTAAATACAACTAATGAATCTTTGGTTTGCTCCTAATCAGCTTTACACTGCCACAGCTCCACAGATCCTTCTAGGGACACTACAGCCAGTGCCACATGTCAGAGAGACACAGCTGAGCTCTACCAGAGAACTGGCTACGATCGCTTCCAGCTGCTAGCAGAAAATAGAGAAAAGGAGAATTGACAAATCATCTAGATAGAAAATGATAAAACAAAACAGGCAGCAGAAGAGATGAAGACTTCACAGTGAGATTACACTTCTGACTCATCTGACAAGTTACTTATGCAACACTGGTAAGAGATTGCACAAAACATACAGAACAGAAAGTCTTTCAGATAAAATGTTTTAATTTAGGAGGAAACTATGCTCCCAAACCTCACATATGGTATAAGGAGAGTGTTTTGTTGTTGTTTTAAAGTATTAGTTAACGGAAATATCAGTGCTTGCAAGGCAACAAACGAATAGTGTTAAAGTTTTGAATAGTCCACTTTAGACATTCTACTAACTCATTACAGTATTAGTATTAATCTGCTTGTAATCTGCAAACTATTTTGATGGTCACCTAACAGAATTTCCGTTTACTTTAAGTAACTTTGCAACTACATCTCAACTTATTCTACGAACCCTACTAGTCTACTAATGCTCTAATGACAGTTAGTTGACATGTAGTCGCAAAGTTACATATAGTTTGAAGAATGTCTAAAGTGGTCTATCAAAATAAAGCGTAACCAAAGTTTTATGTAAATGTAGGCTTTGCTTCTGTATATGAAATACCATAAAATGCCAACTTCTGCAAAATAATGTGGCTACCATCTATAAAGATGGCTACCGGTAAATAGAAAGACAGGGTTTTTTCAGCATTAAAAATATTTTGGTGGTCGCCAAAATTAATTTTTGTCCTGCCAAAGCCGGCTGCTTTAAAAGGCTTTAAAATGCTCCCGGGAGTGTTTGTGTAAGCGTTCTGTGAAGACTGTCAAAGGTTTCTATTTACAATGTGCTTTTGCACATGTAAGCCAATCACAGACATATCTGTTGAGCGTGTGAACACAATAGCCAATCAGATGTGTTTAAAGGGATAGGTTGGTTTCAGATAAAAATGTATTGTTCTACTGAAGAAAAAAACTGTAATTTAACATCAAATTTTCATTTTTGGGTGAACTATCCCTTTAAGTTAGTCAATACCGAGTTTGCATGCTCATAAATCCTTTCATTATAACAAACAATATATAAACACAATGTCAATAAGAGATTCATTGCACAGCGTATACAGCTTCATTGATTATAACAGGAGTTTTTGCAAGACTGCATCTTTGTGTACCTCACACTGAACTGATTGACAGCTTCAGTGGTTATAATGGCAGTGATCTTTGCTCACTTTCTGTATATAATATATATTTTTCATGCTGCTAACTACACACTGCAAAGATTGAATCTGATTGACAGTGATAACCATAGCAATGGACGGAAAAAAACAATCTGATAGTCTTGGACTGTCTTGGACTGTGAATGCAAAATAATAGACCTGCCACTCTTTCTGCAATGTTTTACTTTCTTGTTCATTTTATTACTACATTTTCAAATCTGTCACTCATATAAATTTGCAGATTTGTAAAAATAAAATTGTTCTAAACACTTTGTTTTATGATCCATCCTGACAGAGATTATTATTATTATTTTTTATTTAATTAATAAATAGCATTAAATAATATTACAAACTGTTTCTTTGCATTTATTTGAGATGTATTGTCAGTACTGGGCTGACAGTGTGTGTGTGAATGACCATGTGTGATGACCACCGAAAACCATTTTTGACCCAGAAAAACCCTGGAAAGAAATGTATTATGCATTTATTTATTTATATTATTGAGTACAATTCTCAATAATATAATAAATATGCATATATTACAACAACATCACTGATGTCAGTTCGATTTTGAAGTGCAATAACTGAATGGAAAAAAAGAAGAAGACAAAGAAGCGGCAAAGAAGAATAAGAAGACAAGGAAAAAGGTGGAGGGTGATGAAGTAGAAGAAAAAGATGACAACAAAGAAGGAAAAAGATGAAGATGATGTTGCTGCATATAAATGTATGCCTCATCTGTTCTGATATGATTTGATATAATAAGCAATGTTCTGTTTTAGCAAATTTGGTAGCCAATCAATATTCACAACAAAATCCTCTCTTCCACAGTTAAATACCTGTGTGAAATGTTTATCTCTAATTCTAATTTGAAGCAATATGAACCCTTATCCAGCACAAAAGATCAGCAGCACAGGTAAGGTGATGTGCCACAAATCCCGAGCGCTGGCTCCATATGTGCGGATGATTCTAATCTCAGAGTTTGCGCTGGGGTTTATCCCTTCACACACCGCAGCGAGGTACCACATTGTCTGTTGGTTGATCACAATCCACCATAGCAAAAAGAAATTACACCTTGATAAATTGATATGACAAGCATGAAGGTTTAATTTCTACAACACTGATACAGCTGATAAGATACAGGCCCACGCTCAGAACTTCTCATTGTGATAAAGGTTGTATGGTCAAAGAGGTACCGAAGCCCCAGAGAGAACATGATGAGCTAAAGAAGAAAAAACACAGACAGTGAACGATGATAAGAAAACTACTGTTCTTACATCCACTAACCATTCAGAAACATCCAGTTTTATTCTAAAAGTTGTAACTTCTTCCTGAGTCTCTCCATTAGTGTCGACTCCGGTTTGAACAATGTAAGGCTGAACACTTTCCTCATTTTGGCTGCGTGAGATTCTCCAGCTTTGTTGTTGAGCAACCGAAGCGCGAGCTGTTAAAGGGTTAGTTCACCCAAAAATGAAAATAATGTCATTTATTACTCACCCTCATGTCGTTCCACACCTGTAAGACCTTCGTTCATCTTCGGGACGCAAATTAAGATATTTTTGATGAAATCCGATGGCTCAGTGAGGCCTGTATAGCCAGCAATGACATTTCCTCTCTCCAGATCCATTAATGTACTAAAAACATATTTAAATCAGTTCATGTGAGTACAGTGGTTCAATACTAATATTATAAAGTGACGAAAATATTTTTGGTGCGCCAAAATAACAAAATAACGACTTATATAGTGATGGCCGATTTCCAAAACACTGCTTGAGGAAGCATCGGAGCGTTATGAATCTTTTGTGTCGAATCATGATTCGGATCGCATGTCAAACTGCCAAACTGCTGAAATCATGTGACTTTGGCACTCCGAAATGCTGATTCAAAACGTTCCGAAGCTTCCTGAAGCAGTGTTTTGAAATCAGCCATCACTATATAAGTCGTTATTTTGTTTTTTTGGTGCACCAAAAATATTCTCATCGCTTTATAACATTAATATTGAACCACTGTATTCACATGAACTGATTTAAATATGTTTTAGTACATTAATGGATTTTGAGAGAGGAAATGTCATTGCTGGCTATGCAGGCCTCACTGAGCCAACGGATTTCAACAAAAATATCTTAATTTGCGTTCCGAAGATTAACGAAGGTCTTACGGGTGTGGAACGACATGAAGGTGAGTAATTAATGACATTATTTTCATTTTTTGGCTGAACTAACCCTTTAATGCTCCTCCCTCTTCTGGAAAGGGGGCCGGGAGCAGCAGCTCATTTGCATTTAAAGGGACACACACAAAAATTTTGCGTTTTTGCTCACACCCAAATAGGCGCACATTTGACAAGCTGTAATAAATGATCTGTGGGGTATTTTGAGCTGAAACTTCACACATTCTGGATACATCAAAGACTGATATTACATATTGTAACGGGCATTATAGGTCCCTTTTAATAAATGTTACAATTTTTTGTGAATTGATTTAATATGATTGAGACTTTCACTTCTAGACTATCATCCAGAAATGAAATACACAGACCAACAACCAGCAGAAATAGTTTTACTATATTGCATCAAAATTCAATTCAAAATCAATAATTCATTTTTGATTAAATTGTGACCCCAAGAATCTAATTGAATCTCAACATTCCAAAAGATTCCCACCCTTAGTGCTGAAGAACGGAAGTGGGGCCATTAGTGGTTTGTAGTAAAAGGGCTTGAGATGGGCGGCGTTCTACCTAGAAGAAGGATGGGAAATATCAAAGGGAGCAGTGATTCCCAAAGCTGCTGCTCTGATATCCAGGAAATAAATAAAGAAGAACGCTAAAGTAGGACACTAAACCTCAACACCACATCTTCAGCTCCAACAGGAGCAGACTTGAGAGATGAAGGAATGGAGAGGTCGGATGAGGCTGAGGCCTACGTGAAGGGTGTGGCTACACTGCAGCGACAAGACGTATACCTCATGCTTGGGGTTGCTACCCCAAAATATTTCAGGAGTACAAATTCTCCAAACCCACACCAACAAATGACAAACACAACAGTAGAATACTGATTAATTCACTGAACCTCGGGGCCCTGAGAGAACTCTGTCGCACCTTCATGAATGGGAATGTTTGTTATTCCAAAATATTCATTGTGAAGGTGAAGCTTTGAACATCTGCCAATTACCAGTGGCGAAAAATCTAACAAAAGACCAAAACAAATAGCACATTCAGTGTTATACTGCAAGTATTCCCTAAAGACCTATTCAACAACAGCAGCGCGAACTCTGACTCATTCTGCGGTAGACGGTGGAGGGCAAATTGAATCATCACGCTAATATGACCCTAGGAATGAAACTAACAGAAACTTCCATGAGCCAGGAGATGGAAAACTGAGAATGTAAAGGATGTTCTGCTCCGAGTCAGTTGTCATAGTGATAACATAGTGAACCGGTTTGGTCTATTCAGCCTACGAGGCACTGAAAATCAGCAGTGTTTACTGGCATCCCAATGGTTACAATTGAACAAAACTTGAGTAAGAATACTATTGACTAATAAAAATGCAAAGGAAAAAACTCCTTTAGAAGTTTGGTTACAATGCATGCTCCACGAAAAGTGAAATTCCTCAGAGAAGAGCATGAACGAGCATCCATTTTCAGCTCTTTCCGTCTGAGTGGTCCAGATCCGGAAGCTAGCTCAGTAATTGGAGGGCTGCTATTTCTTGGAGAACACATTTATTCTCTCAGCCTTTCTCAGAGAAATGTGGCACTAATGAAGAGCGACAGTAACATTGGGCCGTATGATTACCGTCTGACTATATTCATAACTGTTTTCCAACGGTCCGCTCCTTTTTGCTTTATAAACTTAAGCGCGGATAAAATAAATATATCAGCGAGTGAACAAGAACCACATGTAATTTTTCAGAGGTCATACTTGAAAGCATCTTTGGAGACTCCAGGCCTTTCAGACAGAGGAAACAATAAGGTCACACAGGCCATTAAGACCATAAATGATGTGGGCAATTAGTCTGGCTATGGATTACAATTTAGCAGTTCTCTGAAATGAATCAAAGACAATAGGCCATAACACCACACTAATAACATATACTGGTAGACTGGGCCACTTCAGACATCAAAATTACATTACCCAGAAGCAAACTCAGTTAAAGTATCATTGTACTAACAGCACTGATGAAAGCAAACCTCTTATGTCCACATTTTCTCAGAGAATGAAAAACAAACTGATTAAGTTTTTAAAAGGTCTTGCAAAAAACACACACCACTGCAGTGTGAAGATTGTTTTTCACTAATGTCACTTTTCATTAAAGAATTAGTTTACTTCAGAAGTAATATTTCCTGATAATTTACTCACCTTCATGTCATCCAAGATGTTTATGTCTTTCTTTCTTCAGTTGAAAAGAAATAAAGGTTTTTGATGAAAACATTCCAGGATTTTTCTCCATATAGTGGACTTCACTGGGGTTCAAAGGGTTGAAGGTCCAAATGTCAGTTTCAGTGCAGCTTCAAAGAGCTCTACATGATCCCAGACGAGGAATAAGAGTCTAATCTAGAGAAATGATTGGTTATTTTCAATATTTTTTAACCACAACTGCTCGGCTTTCATCATTTCCAACGTATTGCGTGGCGCATCGCAGAGTAGTGCTGAGCATTTATGGTTAAAAAGTATATACATTTTTATTTTTATTTTTTAGAAAATAGCCAATGGTTTCTCTAGATAAGACTCTTATTCCTCGTCTGGGATCATGTAGAGCCCTTTGAAGCTGCGCTGAAACTGACATTTGGACCTTCAACCCGTTGAACCCTGTTGAAATCCACTATATGGAGAAAAATCCTGGAATATTTTCCTCAAAAACCTCTTTTCTTTTCAGGATATTTTAATTCTGAAGTGAACTAATCCTTTAATGTGGAGACTAAAGTAATGATCTGATTCACATCAACCACATTATACAGTGTGCACCTATCAAAATGTAAATCAGAGGGGAAACACACTTCATCCAAAATGAACGAATAAATCTAAATTCAAAATGTCTTACACTTGCAATCATTCAGAAGCTCTGTGAGGGCGAGAACTTCACCACATTTCTCCAAATCCTCTTATCATAGTGTGTCGTAACAGCTGGGCTGAGGTTTGCAGATTTCCCTTCAGTAGGCAACAGAAGAAAGGTTAATCCTTGTTAAATTAAAACAAGTCCGCCCACACAGTCGATGCTCACACCAGAAGACTGAAGTACACAATCACAACTTCCATCACCTAAAGTCAACACGGAGATATTCGCTCAAAAAGATGGTCTGCCAAAGATGCACTTTTGTTATTGAATATGTGTGCAATTTCCCATAATTATTCTATTTAATACATACATTCGCTTGTCAGATGAGGGGAGGAATTAAAGGCACAATATGTAATTTTTCGCCACTAGAGGTTGCTTATTCAAAACAAAGGCGTAGCTTGATGATGCCTTAATTTCGTGGAACCATGGGATATGTTGTCTTCAGGTCTACAGCCGGTGGAAAAGAATCAGGATGGGACTCAAGCAGAAATCATATTCATGGATGAGATTATTAACATTACTGTAGTATGAAGCAGAGCAGAAGGGTTTGCTGAAGCGATTGCTAATGAGAGACGAGCGCGACACACGGATTGAGAGCAGTGGGACTTTTATTATGCCGCAGTCGCCGCTTCTGCTTCTTCTGGTCAAGCGTATGTGGGGTAAGCGCTGTTTTATCATATTTGTGTGTTGAAAGTTGTTATAATGCTACTCTGCGTTTGCTTGGCAGCTGCTATGAGACACTTGTTGCACACTGCAGTAAGCTAGATCGATATTAGGCATGGTAAAACAGATAATTAGTCATGGTGTTTGCCATAAATCAAGAAAATTAGATTTAAACAATAAGACTTACTGTGTTGTTAGTACTGTGTACTAGTTAAAGTATTAACATGAACTAACAATAAGCAATACATTTGTTACAGTATTAATCTTTTTTAATGTTAGTTAATAAAATAGATTAATTGTTCATGTTAGTTCACAGTGCATTAAACGTAAATGTTAACAAATACAACATTTGATTTTTAATAATGTATTAGTAAATATTGAAATTAACATTAACTAAGATAATAAATGCTGTAGAAGTATTGTTCATTCTTAGTTTTGTTACCAGACATGTAAATAAACATGTGACATGACTCGGCTGCTTTATTAGTATCATAACAGACTGACATCCACCTTTGCAATATGCCCTATGAGGAAATAACTAGTGCATTAAGATGTAGTGCACGAGGGACGGCATGACTTGTTTTAAATTGATTTCCCCAGCTCTGGTTCTGGGCCTCTAGGAACCAGTCCACATGCATGCACAGTGCCAGATACACAAACAAATGAGCTTTCTATTTAGGGCAGAGAGAGATACGTTTATCCTCAGCCCGTGTCATGGAATATTATTTAACTGCGAATATAAACCTCATCTATTTCAGGACTCGACCATTAGAGTTAATTACAAAACCAGAAATGAAAATGCCTGCCAATCTGCCTGGTAAATCCTTTTCAAATGGATAGCCGAATCCATCAAAAGGTGAAAACTCACAGCCTATCACATACATCAACACCACATTAAAGGATTAGTTCCCTTCAGAATTAATATTTCCTGATAACTTACTCACCTCCATGTCTTCCAAGATGTTCATGTCTTTCTTTCTTCAGTCGAAAAGAAATTAAGGTTTTTGAGGAAAACATTCCAGGATTTTTCTCCATATAGTGGACTTCACTGGGGTTCAATGGATTGAAGGTCCAAATTTCAGTGCGGCTTCAAAGAGCTCTACATGATCCCAGATGAGATGTTTTCCTTAAAAACCATAATTTCTTTTCGACTGAAGAAAGATATAAACATCTTGGATGAGATGGAGGTGAGTAAATTATTAACTAATTATAAACTAATTCTTTAAGAGTTGGTTAAAATAATTAAACCAAGGAAACGGATTTCATTTGGCCATCAGCTTCAGAACAGAAAACTCATATTGTAGACTACTGAAGAAGAACAACCACGTTTTGTGACACAAACCTTAAAATTAAGGCAAGAAGTTCTGCTACATTTCACATTTTTCCAGCTGGGCCCAATTAAAGTGAGCTTCTCTTTTAGTTTAAGAGCCAAAAGTGTAATGACCTGAATCAGACAAGATTACTCAATTTGAAGGTAAAGCCAATGGACAAAAGTCTGCCCTGGACCCTGGAGCCTGTTGTGACAAAACAAGGAAACGGCAGCAAATCTAGAATAATTAGCAATGACAAAAGTCTTGTAAAAATAGAATATGGCACAGAAAGCCTGTCAGGTTTACATTAACTTTGTTTAGCGTAATACTGCCTAACTTCCCCTCATGTTCTGTTGTCACATTGTGATGATGGCTCTCGGGTGTCCTAGCCATTATGTTCCAAGACCAGCGATGACATATGAAGTCTTATTAGTGGGGCGCTTTGATTCAAGTCACAAAGAATTATAGCAAGAAATAAACAAGTGTTGCATAAGGAACATTTAGAATAGGTTTGCAAAGTCCGTAGCATCCAACATGCAAAGAACACTCAACTACATTACCTGATACTCTAAAACACTTCAAAACGGTCTTTACAGAACAGTCAGAATGTTTTATTTCATTTTCAGCATTATCTGATTTGAGGTACCAAAGCACTTAGGTCTGTTTCACACACACTGCATCATCAGGCCATGAGCGGCGCGGCTGCGAAACTGCGATGGCAAACGGGGATAACACTTTCACACTGACAGTGTTTCTGCTGCACAACAGACCTGCGGCTCCATTTAGAAAATAAAAATGTGATTTTTCAGATACTACATTAGTTCCTTGTGCTCAAAAATGATGAGAGTTTTCAGGAGTTGGCCATTGAAAACTATTGAAAACTTGATTGTTATGAAATCGAATTTGCATGATGAGGATAATCACATTTATATCCAAGTGCTAATTAATCGAAATGTAATGGCGCCTAAACCTCAAGTGCAAAATAATTGCTTAAATCGTCTGGATTATGTCCAGAATAAAAGGTGCGTGTGTTAGGGTAAGGTTTCATAAATGCATTTTAAAAAGTATTGATAAATAGGTTTGCATTTTCATTCGGCTCAGTGCCGAACCTCAACTCTGTGCTGTGCTGAAATTAATATATGGAAGTGACAAAGAAACATGGATTAATGCAAAAATACAGGGAGAGACATGTCACAAACAAGTCAAGACGAGGTGGAACTTGTCATTAAAGGTACAATATGTAAAATTTTTGCAGTAAAATATCCAAAAACCACTAGGCTAGTGTTATATATTTTGTCCAGCTGATTACTAACAATATCTCTAATGTTTTCAACTACTTGTAAATCATGAGAAAATTCCCATTCTAAACAGTGACACGGGGCAGTGCAGTCGCCTGTCAATGACGTCAGTTACCTTTGTTACCGCCTTTACTGACGTAGAAACCACATGACAACAGTGCCGTGGACAAATGCGGAAGTAGTGTATAGCGTCCAGCAAACCACTAGCTCGCTTCAAGCAGTTCCTTATTTACTTCTTGCACGTTTTATGGTGGATTGTGTTACTTATTTATGGAACATAATTACTGTTTACCATCTGCCGCTGGTTCTGTCGACAAGGACAGCTCCCGTAAACTCATGACCGAAAAAGCGGAAGCGGCGCCGGCGGCTGTGTCATAATAAAAGTCCCGCTGCTCGTGAGGCGTGTGTTGATCAATCGCTCCAGCGGCCTCGTTCAGCTCCCGCAACACTCGCTCCTGCTCTGCTTCATACTACAGTAACGTTAATAATCGCATCCACGAACATGAGTTCTTCCAGACTCCAATCCCTATTCTTTTGCACCGTCCGTTGAGATGGAGACCACGTGTCCCAAGTTTCCGCTCTAAAACTTGGCGTCATCAAACTACGCCTTTGTTTTGAATAGGCTTCTAGCGACCTCTAGCGGAAAAAAATATCACAAATTGTACCTTTAACACTGTGAATGTGAGTTTAGAGGTTTACAGTTTCTGAGCAACATAACTTGCCTCATTAATACTGAACTCAACTGATGTCTTCAACTGATGTCTTACATAAAGTGAAGCTGCACAGATGCAAGACATCATTCATCTGTTATAAGCTGATTTTTTGGTTTGGTTGGTCCTTCAAGTTCACATTAAGAAGAGACAAACAATTATTGATAATAACACGTTAATTCACTAGATTGTGTACAAATAAGCATTTACTTAAAGGGTTAGTTCACCCAAAAAATTATCCCATGATTTACTCACCATCAAGCCATCTTAGGTGACTTTCTTCTTTCAGATAAACACAATCAGAGTTATATTAAAAATATATGCTGGATCTTCCAACCTGTATAATGGGAGTGCTTTATAATTCATCACATCAGAAGCTACTCTTTCGCCGTAACTGGATGTGTGTGATTGTTTGCCGGAAGCTAGTGATTATATTACATATAGTTTTAAATATGGATATTTGTCTAAGAAAAATTCATTGTTTTGCTTCAGAAGGCCTTTATTAACCCCCTGGAGCCGTATGGATTACTTTTATGATGGATGGATCCACTTTTTTGGGCTTCAAAATCATGAGTGCCATTCACTACCATTATAAAGCTTGGAAAAGACTCTGTGTTCATCTGAAAGAAGATAGTCATATAGACCTATGATGGCTTGAGGGTGAGTAAACCATGGGATTTACTCATTTTTGTGTGAACTATCCTTTTAAGATTATTAAACATTTCATGTCAAATTTCCAGCAAACAAACAAAAAACACTTTTACTTATATGTATGTGATTAAACATATGGTTTGTTATATAAGATTTTGGTCTACAAGAGGCTAAAGAGTTTGTAAAAAAAACTTCATCACAATGAAAAACACATAAGCACACAGTGTGGCAACCGCTAACCAAAACTAATGCACTTGGCTCCTTTCTTCTATCAGCCAAACAGAACTCCTTTACTTCTTCAACATTCAGTAGACTGGATCTAAAATGAACAGCGGGCCTAAATCCCTTTTCTCAATCTGGCTGCACTGCTGTGAGCTAATGAAGGTCTGGCATTGTGCCTATATGTGACAGATCGTGAAAGACCTTTTTAAGTGTGCCCAAGGGGCTTTTTAAGCATTACACTCCGTGCTGACCAATCGCTACACAGTATATCCCTTAAATCTGACAGCGCGCCTTATACCTTTGGGCAAAGTGTCAACTTTTACACATCAAATGTGATGTAAACTGATTTGTAGCAAAAGACTAGATTCCTGTAAGAGAAAAACTGCATTACCACTGTGCTGAATGACTCATTGCATCTATAAAAGCAAGCCAATGTTGCTCATACAAAGCCTTTAATGACAAATCTGACGCAGTTAATTTGATGTACAGATGGCTGTGATTAAAGAATACACTTCTAGTTTACTTCAACACAGTATAAACAAACAACTTGTGCTGAAAAGCAACTTTTGAAAACCGGGTCACGGCACCAACAAATAACTGCAGATAGGTGGGTCCAGGATGAAAGTTTATTTTGTTACTAGACTTATTTTTTATTTCAGTAACACTTTATTTTAGGGTCTTAACTAGTTGCATTAGCATGCATATTACTAGAATATTGGCTGTTTATTAGTACTTATTAAGCACATATTAATGCCTTATTCTGCATGACCTTAATCTACATTCTTAGGGCCCTATTTTAACTATCTAAGCACATGGTCTGAAGTGCATGGCGCAAGTGCACTTAGGGCATGTCCGAATCCACTTTTGTTAGTTTAAGGATGGGAAAAAAGGTCAGTGCATCCGGCGCATGGTCTAAAAGGGTTGGCATTATTCTCTTAATGAGTCATGGGTGTTTTTTATATGTAATGTACAATAAACCAGTCAACAATAAATGCATCAGTCTCTCATCTCCCATTCCCTTTAAAAGCCAGTTGCACTCGCGCCATGATGGATTTTCTATTTGCATGGTGGCATTTGCAAGAGGAAAACCTGAATGCTTCTCTAGCGAGGAAACGGATCTGCTCGTGCACAAGGTTAAAGCGCGAGCAGACCATCTACGGGACAAGCCGGATTTCACCAAAACATTTTATCTAAATGCACACAACAATAATATTTTACATTGTAATCCTTTTATTTTCAATATTTGGCATGTTTGTGTGCTGCTGTGCATACCTGTGTGTGTAACAAGTGTGTTGTGCACCCGCCTGAACTGTAACTTAGTGAATACTAATCACAAAAAAATTAGACTTATGTCTAAAAAAACGTTGAAATGTCAGGTTTTAAATCGTGTAAGTCAAATTGAAAACAAACATTCTGTGTTTATGTAATCTGTATGAAAAGAGAGCCATGTCAGAAATCCGTGATTTAGCTCATTATCTGCTAATGCGGCCACGCCCACGGAGGGAGAGCTATTCAGACGCAAATTCAGTCAATACATGCATTCATCGTCTCAATCGTGTATTTATGGTCTTGAAAAGTGTTTTGAATAGCCATAGTTAGTGATCTCTGGCCTATGTTAGTTCAGTTATTTCCTGGATTGCCTATTCTTCTTTAGCATTGGCATTTGTGGACTAAAAGTGCACAGAGCGCCCTCTGAATGCAAGTATGAATTGTAAACACAGTATCCAGCGTTCACAGTGACGACAATAAATAATGAATAAATACTCCTCTGTATAGAAAATTGACATAAACATGAGAATCCATCAATATTTCTCCAAATGTGCATGCTTTTAAGCTAAAAGCCTATATGAAACGCCATAGAGGTAACATAATTGTTCAGACACTTTGCATCACATAAATACATTATATTTTAAAGAATATAATAGAATACCATTATTTTAAATTGTAATAATATTTCACAGTATTGCTGTTTTTTCTGTATGTTTGATTTACACCATGATAAGATTTGAATCATGATCACTGAGGGTTTTTTCACAGCCTACCTGTCTGAAAGGCCTCATTAATATGCAAGTCATTTCAGGTCATTATTATGCGATTCTTTTGTCTTCTCAGGTTAGAATCACCCATTATACATGAGGATTCACGCCTCCACGCATACTGTGTTTCTTGACCAAAGATGTTTTAGAAAATGTAAATCTCTATATTGTTTTATATGAACAAGCAGGCAGCATAATTTTTACCTCATTCTGAAGCAAAAACTCTAGTCTACAACCTCAAATACCCAGAAGTCTTGTGAACACAGATTTAATATATATTTTTTGGCTTTATTTCAGTGACTTAAGTTTTTTGTTTTTTCAATAACCACGCATAAACGTTATTCCTTCAAAAACACAAACATGTACATACATGTTCCTCACATATTATTGTAGCCTAGTTTGTGCTGAATACAGTGTAATGACACTTTTTTCCATTAATATGTTTATGAACAACTGAAAAAAGCACAAATGTCAGGGCATGTCAAAACTTCTCCAGGGTCCCAAAAATCCTCAGACCCCTGAGGGTTAAATAACAAAACAAATACTGCTCCAGACTTTAGACCAGGTTTCAGTTGGTCAATGGCACAGTCATTTTCAGTTGCCTCAAAATAGCAACACGTCAACAATGCACTTGAACACACCTTGTTTTCAGACCAGCACGCCCATGGGTGCACAAATGGGCACAAATGCATTTGTGATTTAAACAACGTGGCGCAAGACATGAAATTGATAACTGTGTCTGGATGAAACTAGCCAAAAAAAACACTTGCGTCGCGCCTGGCACCATATTGCGCCGGGTGTACAATAGGACCCTTAATTCTACCCAATACCTAATCTTAACAGCTAACTTATTAACTATTAATAAGCAGTAAATTGAGTTTATTGAGGGAAAAGTTGTAGTTAATAGTGAATATATGTGTTCCCTACAATAAAGTGTTACCTTTATTTCTATACTGAGTCATCAGGCAATAGGCAGTCAGCTGTCGAGTTTCAACTTACTGGAACAAAGTCTACTACGTGTGCAACAAAGAGAAGTTGCTTCAACAAGCTGAATCCGATCCATTAACATGACAACCACAGGCTCGCCTGCTGACCCCCTATTAATTATCTGGCTTTACAAGAAGATTAGGACACGGTAAAAAAAAAAACCAACAACAAACGGAAAACAACACTGCAAGACTCGGCCATGCCTCGCTAGTATAATTACCCATCCAAAGTAAACAGAGCAGGAAGACTAATGCGCGTGGCATGGGTCAGCGTCACTTGAGCACTGACATAGCTTCCTCCCTCATTCTTCTCTTTCTTCAGCGCAAAGAGAGGGCAGCTGTGCGTGCGGTGGGGGGGATGGACGTCTGACAAGGAAACACACACTCCGATCTGCTGCTGTCTGTTTAGTAGGCCCTTCCCACGGTTTCCAGGCTGATGAGACGAAGGGAATATCTTCAGGGGCTTCAGCACTCACCACTATTAAAATTTAATCCCTCAAAGTGAGCTAAAGCAAACATTTGACTGGAGGCACAGAGACTGATGTGGAGCTGTCATTGCTTCTGCGGTTTATATTCACAAACAGTCTGCTAACGCTTGAAGTCGCCCACACATACACACAGAGAAACGCCTGAAGGTCATCTGCCTCCCCCCAAGACGCAAAATGTGAGATTAGTTGTTCAGAGGTTATTTGCTTCATTCTGATAACTGCAGGACAGTGAGAACAGATGACTTGTGAAATATAAAAAATAAATAAATAAATAAATGATATTCCGGAGACTAGGTTATATTCAAATCAGTGTTTCCTGAAACACAATTAAGCTGTGGTGCTGTACCGCTACTGAATCGACAGCAGAATGGCAAAGGAAATTATATTACAATTGAGTTGTAAGGAACTGCAGCCTGAATTGAATAGGTGAAAATAAAAAGTTTGGGTAGCACAAAGACAACACGTATTTGTTTTGTGTTGTCTTCAATGGCTACATGCAAAAATGAACCTAGTTCACTAACGAATGACAATGACAATGGCATATTTCACATTACGCAACAAGCTTTTCTTGCGCAAGTGGTTGCCAAAGATGGCAATGATGCCTGCTTATATGAGGCAATTACTGCATAAACATTGTATTCTAAATTGCAAGTAAACAAAGACTAATAACACCAATTAACCATTAAAAGAAATATAATAGAACAAAATGCCATTAAGATCAGGTGTAATGACTAGGGATGCACCGATACTATTTTTACTATATTTTCTAAGACCGAGTATGAGTACCGTATTTTTTTTATGGTACTCACCGATGCCTATACATTCATTAATTTAACTATATGTTGTAGTTTTCCAAGCACAACACAGTGAGACTAATGAATGTAGGACAGCTTCTTTATTATTACTCTAATGAAAAATGTAAAACATTTTTATGTGCTTGTCACAAACTTAAAGAACAAAAATTTCAGTGTCCAATAACCTTCAAAGGGCATAATTACAAATATATATAATTGTTGTTATATAAAATTAAATTTACAAACAATACAACAAATACTATGGAGATACAAATTAAATAAACTTAGTAGGTTTATATACCATGCATACAATTATTTAACATCTTTTGGTTTTTTATTAACATTAATGACAAATATTTAATTAGGCTACGGTCCCTTTAAGACTGAATCCATGGATACTGACACATATCCTGTTTTCACCCAAATGTTTATGTCCACTTAAGCCATAACCGATTGTATTTACGTGAGCTACTCCACACGATGGACAATTTGACAACTATGTGTGCATTTGACCATTCAGGTGCGAGGAGAACTGATCGCGCGCTGTCTGAGAGAACTGGGATCGTGCACAAGAAAAAGAGAGAGCGTGCAACAGACTAATCTCTGATTAGTCAATGACAATTTGCAGCTGTAAAGATGGTTAAAGATGTCCACAAGCCATTTCTTAAAAGTGAAATCACGAACTGTTTTCTGTACTTAGATGCATAAGACTTAAACCATGAATTAAAGTTGTATTGGATCCTACAGAAATCTGAAAAATAAATAAATAAATAAATAAATAAATAAAAAATTCACATTGCATTATGCAAAATTATATTTATTTGCTAATACCCTAAATAGGCAACCAAAATATAAGAAACAACTAGCTTGATAGTTCACCCAAAAATGAAAACTCACTCTCAAGTTGTTCCAAATCTGTATGAATTTAAGAAGATATTTTGAAGAATATGAGTAACCAAACAGTTGATGGACCCCATTGGCTTCTGTAGTATGGGGGAAAAGATACTATGGAAGTCAATTAGGCCTGTCAACTATTTGGTTACCAACATTATTCAAAATACAGTATCTTCTTCTGGATTCAGCAGAAGAAAGAAATTCATACACATTTGGTGGCTTGGTGATGAGTAAATGATGACATTTTTGGGTTAACTATACCTTTAAATAAATATACTTTTTTTTTTTTTTTTGAAACATGTGTAGCAGATGATTCTATGACAATATACTAACACCAAGGGATCAAAACAGCAGATATTCTGGTAACTTTTTCATATGGATTATAATAGCAAGAAGCTCACATGCATCTAGTGAGCAACAATTCCCGAATAGACACAGAAACGAATTGATTGAGGCACTCAAAACCACAGGCATTTTGTTCAGCATCCACAAGGCATCCCATCCTACACAGCAGGTGAAAAGAAAAATGGATCTGTCAATGACACAGCTAATGACACCCCAGAGATATGAGCAATGTCAGTCTCACAGGAGCATGAAAAAAAATTCTGTTTACCCTTACTTTCACCTACAAGTCTTGCCATTTTAAACTGGCTCAATTACAATTTTCTCATTAAAGGAAAAACGTGGCTTATTTATGCTAATGTCCCACTCCTAAAATGCACAATTATAGTGTTCATTACTGACCAACTGTTACCCAAACATGATGGAAAATGGTCTAGGGTGCAACAGATCCATGTAGTTAAGAACTAATCAGACTGAAGTCTTTTTAATGCACTCCTTGATTTCTTTACTGCTGAAATTGTGCCTCTGCACTCCATGATTTCCTAAATATTTTATCCACTCCAACTGGCTAAGTACTACCAGAAAGATCACTCAAGATATGGATATGAAGGGTACTGCTACATGAAATTATGCTCTCTGAAAACAAACAAGAGGTTTTATTCTAGATTGAAGAAAAAAATGAGCAAAACTCTGACTGTGAGTTTACCTAGCTTTTCTCTACGTGATGTTTTCATCAGCATTCTCACCCCTCCGATCTGACAGACACATCAGCCCCAGACATCTGTCAGTATGTGTCGGCAACATTCGTCAAAGAACAGCTCCGTAATTCAATCATCCCATGATAAATCACTGCGTTTAGGCCAAATAACAAACAACGACATCCCAGGATCTGAGTTTTAGGATTTAACTCATAATTATGTGTGACGTGCTCATATAATTAGGGTTGCCCCCAACAGTCATTTAAGCTATCGGTTGACTAATCACATGTTTCTATTAATTTAATTACTTAAATACATACTGGGGGAATACTAAACCGTAACGAGCCTTTAATATATACAGTACATATGTAAGTGTGATATATAGCCTATTCCGTGCTTAAGTGCACGCAAAAAGCTTGCCAAAAAGCACCAGCAAAAGTAAAGATTATGAATGTGTCGGGAAAAAGTAGCCAATTTAAATATTTATTAAAAACTAGCGTTTTTGGAGTAAGTGTTTTCTACAAAGATGAAGTTCAGGCTTTCTATATTTCTCATATATGTGAGGCAAGTAGTCTATATGCAGAGTTTCAGTTCATTTTTGTGACGTGCTCCAGTTCAGGGAGACCGAGACGGCAGAAAGCACATCCTGTTTGTTTTCTTTATTTTACACACAATGTTATTGTGAGTTTACACAATTAAAAGTACCCTTTACAGTTTCGAACGATGCTTCACTCTTATTAATGTTAGCAATAGCAGCCAAGTAAAGTTGCTATTACTTACATGTTTCAAATAATAAGCCATATTTAAGGTCGATGGATGATAGACAAACATTTGGATTTCCTGCCCAACATACTGTAATTACCACAAGGTACACATATAACCAAGAGAAAATTAGTTCTTTAGGAACTTTACAGAAAGGAAAGAATATCTTGCTTCAAGTCTTTCCAGTTCAATTGGATTGGCTCAACTAGACATTCACGGGCAAGGACGCTTCGATACAAGCAGTAAACAGGGAATACTGACTTGGTTGGGCTTTGCAAATCAATATCAATTTCTACTGCTTGATTTCTCTCCTGGTGCAGTAGGTCTCTGGGTACAGCGATTATGAAGTATAGAGATTATTTATAGTAAAGGATAGAACAATAATATTTTAGTAATAGTTTAATAACCTCATGCTTACTTTAGGGACAAAAGTATAAACACAGAAACTGAGTGTTTGTGGAACTTGTTAAAACGGTCTTGGGATTCAGTCTTTTTATCTGACTTTTAATTACATAAGGAACAAACCCTTTGGCCAAGGGCACAGAAAGTCTCGCTGGGGAAGGTATTTTAGACACGGCTCCACATACAAGATGAATGTGTTGTGGATGCTGAGGATCAGCTGGTGGTAACCGTGGTATTTCTGGAACCCAGCCCAGGCCTGTCTTAATGCAGTGCCGCTTCACTGAACACGCTAACACTCGCAGAGAAGAGGAACAGATTTCACAGGGCATATGGGACCTCGCCAGGATTCAAATAAGCAGACCGTTGGAGATGCCTCTCTTACCTGTAGAAAACAATTAATCTACCTTTTCCCTCTTTCTCACTGACAATGGTGCAGAACGAGGGGCAACAAGATGGGGGGGAGTGAAGGGAGAGCGAGACAGAGAGAGACGGGAGAGTTTTAAAAATTGACTGAAGATGGTGTGCTGACGTGTTTCTGCTTTTCAGACTAACCTTCCCCTGACCCTTCCTACTTTCTCTGGCTGAGTGTATACAGAAGACAGACTGCTCTGCTATAAACAAACACACAAATAACAGCAAGAACAGGAGAAAAAATATCTTCAGGAAATGGCAGATCTCAGTAGTCAATGTAAAATACATGAATCACCTTGTACACTTGCAGATCTTTCAAGGACTAAAAAGTAATCCAGATGTAGCGGGATATGGCTACCAGACTTATCTAATGTCAAAATCATATCAAAACTGGCCTTATTTTCATTTCTTAATTGGTGCAAATTATTCAAAACAAAATATCCATTCACCCATGCACCAAATCGCTTGTTCTATCAGGAGCATCTGGCAGAAACCCATTCAAAAACCAAGAACTTCTTGCTTCGTGGACAACTTAGTTCACACAGAACGCATTTTTCCATTCCAACATGCTACTTTTCCATTGTTTTCCTATGTAAATACGAACTAGACAGACGTATGATCATTGCACTAGCGTCATGACTCGGCTTTCTAAAAATGTGGTGCTCAAGTTAAAATCAGTTCAACTTAAAAAATGCATCTCAAGACCTTGCGTTTTTTCCCCATTCTACTGCCCATGTCTTGTGCTTTTCAAAGCAAAAACACTTACTCTGCCTCTGAAAAAACTTTCCTTCCTGGCTGACATTACCAATTCTACTCTTTTCATCTCCAACCCAAAATCATTTGTCATAAGGTAGACCATTTTTCACGACCCAATCAATCGCAAAAGGATAAAATGAAGTCCTGTCCAGCAATTTTCCTCATTGAAAATCCAGTCTCACTCAGAAATACATCACAATAAAGAAGTGAAATCAACATTTCATGCTGAGCAATTTCACGGTCGCCACTTGTTTGCTTAGCTGGGGACAATTAACATTCAACAATATTATATTGATAAATACAGTATAGATGAAATGCACAAATTAATAACTGATTATTTTTACAATAAATCTAAATCAACACTGAACTCAAGCTAAACAATGACACTATTTTCTTCTAGAGCTGCTGTTCAGCCGAAACAAACTTTGTTGCATAATTTTCCTGCTATCACTGTAAAGCTGCTTTGAAACAATCTGTATTGTAAAAATTTGACTTCATTGATTAAGATCTGTTCAGGTGGAGGAGGTAATGTATGGACAGATGTAAAGAAACCCACACTTTTTAATCAAATCAGAACACAGTTGTGCAATTCATGCCCTTTCAGCTTGACTAAGCTGAAATTCCATCTTCTCGCCAACAAGTCCCTTGAGGGCTAAGAGGCATGAGCGTGCTGCCCGCTGTCAAAACCTACCCGCAATGTCAAAATGGCCATGACACCCTCCTTCCAAGTCCTGAAATATAAGGCCATAAAACTGTGTGCCACTATAAACCTGTACCCATCTGCTGATTTGTAGATCCAATTACTTTCTTTCTATAATGGCCATGTTCAGTGCCATGATGGCAGCTCCTCAGTTTTTACTTGTCACTGACCTCAACGGTCACCGTTTCGGACCATGCCACAAGAAAAGCACCCATCATGTGCCTTCAACTGTCGGATGCCAAGCCACAGGAAATGAAAGCGGTCAGTCATTTTGTCAATAGCTCAAGAATGCCATTGACATTCCACATTTATCGAAGAGGGTCTGCTTACACCTGCGGTGGTTTCAGTTGAGTGGCCCTCGGTGATGTAACCCAGATGTATGCTGAATCCCCCTGTCAACACGGCCATGTGGGTACAGGGGCACAGGGGAGACTGGTGCTGACAGATGGATTATCTTCAGGGCCAGCGGTGGTCCTGGCTTCTGCGAGAGTCGAACTGGCAGACCAGAGTAAACCAATCACAGCTGCTGTGCATCCAAACACCAGGTGTGTCCCCTCCAAAACCCTGGCACTGGCACCTTGTTCCTGCTGGTGTGTAGCTACCAACTGTGAATAGCCACCTCTCGTTGCGGCTCAATGAATATAAGAGCAAGCTGGCTGTTTTAAGTCTCGCTGAGACATTTTAGCACCATGGGCTGTAAGTCGAGGAAAACCCTGTGAGCTAGAGTTCATTTTAGTGCCACAATAAAAATTCAATTAATTAAACTTCATAAAGAGGCAGATGTTTATTGAAAACATTAACCTTTTCCTACATGATGTTAGACATCATCTAAAGGTAAATGATCTCAACCTCAGGGAGAGATGTTCCTGGTTACCCTGTACCCTTGAAACAACCCAAGTTGGGTTGAAAATGGACAAACCCAGCAATTGGGTTGTTTTAATCCAGTGGTTGGGTTAAAATGTTTGCACAACCTGCTGGGTAGTTTTATTTAACTCAGCTATTATTTAAACATTACTGTATTGCTTGCTTAAAATGAACCCAAAGTATGTTGGAAATTAACATTTAATTAATGTGTTTAATAAATTAACATTTATAAATAAGTTTCATGAAAAATAAGAACACAATAAACATTTATTAAATTGCTTATTTATAAATGTTCAACTTTTGATTATTATTGTTGCCTCTAGTAATTATGTGTCTGATTTTTAATTTAAGTCAGCCATATAGTCATTTTTAAACAATAGCTGGGTTAAATAAAACTGCCCGGCACGTTGGGCAAACATTTAACCCAACTGCTGGGTTAAAACAACCCATTCGCTGGGTTTGTCCATTTTCCACCCAACTTGGGTGGTCTTTAACCCAACATTTTTTAGAGTGTAGACAATCCCTGGTTCACCTCTGAAGTTCTTGTGAACATTTCAGATAAAAAAGACCAACTGAAGCACAAAGTGCTTAGTATCAAGTGAAAACGATTTAATTTTGTATAATTTCCCTTGTGAACAAACGAAAGAGCTTAACTTGCTAAATAAACAGAATTTGATTTTGGAAGTTTGCAGATTTGCAGCACTGTGGACCATAAAGGTTGAGAAGAGGTCAGAACACATACAAAAACGTAATGAGAGATCTCAGGCTGTATACCAACGCTGACCTCTCTTACAAGCGTAGAGAGATTTACTGGGTCATCTCCATAGCATGCATTTCAATGATAAAAATAGAGATAGCAATAAAGTTAGCGACGAAAACAAGAGGTCTGTAAATCAGCCCAACTTGTGATCTTGTCATCTTTCAGTGTGCAAAACGAATCCTATGGGTAGGAAATAGACAAAACTCAAGACCTAGAAATTTTTTAACAAATCAAAAGCCCCTTTAAAAGATTCAGTGTTCTTGTTTTTAACTGTGTGAAGCCTGGTCAATGGCAACATCAGACTTAACAGTTACAGCCTTTCCTTTGACGCCTGACCTCAAATCACACACTGAGACATTCATTCATCCTACAAATTGTGGGTTGCATTTGAGCTTTTTTAAAAAGTGTTTTAGATTCCTAATGAAAGGAGATGGTCTTAGAGGTTTGTGTGTTTATGCAAAACTAGCAAAAATAGCAGCTGACGAGCTCCACCTCAAAAACATGTTGAAGGCGGAAAATCACTGAGTCAAAACGGGACTAAACTAGACTCACTGTTCCATACTGAAAACAGGAAAACAAACAAACAAAAACTGAATAAATGAAAATACACAGTGCTTTAGAGTTCATTGAAAAAAGGACACAAGGTGAAGAAAGGTTCCAGCGAGAAGTTCTTCTTTACTTGAGGCTGCGCATATAGCCGAGTTACCTAGTGACTCAGGCTTAAATGAAAAAAGCAATTTCAGCACAGATTTATAGTATTAAATGAAAAATAGGGGGGGGGACGTGATTTTTTCCATTATCTACAGTGAGCTAGTGGTTGCATCTCAGCACGTTCTCAGGGGCCTTAGCAAACACAGGCCCACTTGAGAGATGTAGTATTCTGCATCTTCTGGACGATCCATCATGCTATATGCTGTGCTGCTTCCAATTGTTTTTCCTGGCAGCGCCGGGAAGGAAAGAGAAAAAAATACCATAGTAACAACAAAAACTCTGGTTCGCTTTATCTATCACACCGTTGTGTGTTGCAGCAACATTGTACAATATTACTAGTGCCTCACTGCTTTGGCTGTCATCTCAGCAGAGCATGGCAGTCCTTAAGCCACCAATCTGCTCCATCACAAACTGGGATGCAGACCGAGGCTTAGTGCTTCTCCAGTGGCTACGTTTGGCCCTTGGCGAGCCAATATGCTCTGCTGCCTGAGCTCACTGATGACAACCTCGAGGGGTTAAATAAGACTGCCTCTCAGAAACATGACATGTTGCCCGTTTGTGAATGGCGAGGTTAAATTAGACGCCTCCTGTTTTCCAAAAGATGGTAGTCAATAATAAAAAGCGAGCTAGTTCTTGCAATGTTTTAGGCCCTCGGATCACAACTTCTTTGCTCCTGCCAGGTTCAAGGCCATTATTTATCACTGCAAGGGGAAAGTCGAATCCTCTCAGCCATTATGCCTGCTTCCTTAAACTTGAAGTGATAAGACCTTGTTAGTAGCTGGGGGTTTGGTCTGAATCTTCTTGCCTTCTATCGCACTTCCACTTCAGGAAACATTTGAGTCAGAGGAGCTTCTGTTACGGACACTTGAACCTGAACCTCCTCCCTTACTTGAGAGCCCAGCAGGCTGTTTGTTTTATTTTTTTGACCAACCGGATCAGAGCACTCTTTCACAAATTCACACACGCATCCAATTTCTAAAAAGTGAAGGATGGATAGAAGAGCTCAAAAAACAAACTTTTCACTGGCCCCACCACAAAAAAAGGAATACATAAATAAAAATAAAATAGGCCTTATTGTTTTCGATCCATGCAACCTCAATAAATAAGGTTATGACACCAAAAAATTACACCCTAAAGATATAGTTCTTAAAATTGTCAGTGACAACTTTTGAGTGTCACTGACAAAAAAAGTGTCACTAAAAAGAGTCCATGCCACAAGTATAACGATAACAGCACAGAGAAACTATATAGTTAGAATTTTTTCCAGCTGTTGTACAATAAAAACACTGACAGCCAATCAAAATCCACCCTGCTTTAAAGAGCTAGAGCATTTAAAGTGACCGACGACAAAACTGCAGTGTGCTTAAAATAAACAGAATGATATAATCCTCTGGTTTGGAAGCTAATATAGTTATCATTACAGTTATCATTCTTAGTGTGAATGGGGCCTTAAGACTAAATAATAAAATTATGATCAATAGCACTTATAAGTTCAACAGATTAAACATATAACACTGTATAGTCTTTACTGTATAAAAATAGATTAACCCTTATTAAAGTTATTCAGTCAAAAGCTATTTTTTTCTTTGTCTTTTGTTGTTTGATTAACATTTAAACAGACAGCAGCGCTGCTGTCACTTTAAGATCGAATGAACGGATCCAATATACTGAAACACACATTTTACTTAAGACATAACCGACTGTGTTCATGAGGAAACTCGACAAGATGGGCATTTCTGTGTGAATATGTCCGTTCAAGAGCAAGAAGACATGAAAGAGTATTTGCGAGCTGTGAGACACGGCTCTCTGAAGCTTATCGCACAGCTCGCGAGTACCGAATTGAGAGACGCAAGTACTTTTGCGTCTACTTGTGCTTGAATATTTAAGTTGGTGAGTCTTAAAAAATTAGCAAATTATCAACTTCCATGGCTGCTGTCACTTTAAGACCGAATGCACGGATCCAATATACTGAAACAAACATTTTCTCACAGGCTTATATCATTTAAGACATAACCGACTGTGTTTACGAGGAAACACGACAAGACGGGCATTTTGATATATTTTTGTGTGAATATGTCCATTCAAGAGCAAGAAGACATGACCTGTGAGACCCGGCTCTCTGAAACTTATCACACAGCTCGCAAGTACCGAATTTAGAGAAGTGAGTACTTTCACTACTTGCGCTTGAATATTTAAGTTGGCAAGGCTTAAAAACATGCACGAATTGCATGCAAGTGACTGTTCCGTAAACTGTCCCGAGCGTCGTTCGCGCTGGGCCATCGGGCAGTTCTTATTATCAAACCCTGGATAAGGATAATATATGTTGCAAATGTGTATCTTTAATACTGAATATAATAAGTAAGTGAACAATGCATCAGATCCGATGCAGACTGCAAACACAAATTCACAATTCAAATGATTTTACTGCATTAAAGAAAGTGGTGCAGGAAACACTGACACAGTATACAAATAAACTCCCAATTAATTATTATAGTGGAAACAGATTCAGAAATAATTAATTGTTGTACAATTGAAATGTGTTGGGACAGAATGTTTAGCATTAGCAGATGGAGAGAGACCCAACCGCCTTGTTGTGCTCTGGCACGTCTGAGAGGAGAGAACCAAACAAATACTCAAAGGGCCTCATAAACAACAATTAGGCTAAAAGAAATTCTCACATGCATATCTCATTAGGATTTGAGATAGTGTGAGAGCTTTTATGGATGTCATTAAAACAGACAATATCTTCGTAGAATCCTTCAGGCTAAGTTTAGTCTGCATAGTTAAAAAGTGGCCAATTAAACAATACCATAAAAATCACATTTATATCCATTGTTTTCTTTTTGGAGCTACAACTGTCAAATAGAGTAAATATTTATAACTAGCCTCTCATTAGACACTTAAATTGGTTTCTTGTAATGAAGGAAAAAAACACTGAATAAAATGCAGCTGATAACGCTTACCCAGCAGGATTCGGCACAACGTGCTTCTTCATTATCCAAGACATACAAGCATTTGTTGCAGCGTCAGTTATCAGGTACACCGTTCCTTAGCGCAGGATACCACAGCTTTTAATTAGCAAAGCACAGAAAGACGCAGATCTGTGCAAACTGCTGGAGCGACTGCCATGTGGAGAGCCGTGAGTGTACAACAAACTCAATTATGGCCAAAATACTGCACATGCATTGAAATGAGGCTCGGAGCACACGTGAAAAGCCTAACGAGCCTAAATAAGACTGTGAGCAGATGACACATTTCATGCATGCAAAGAACACTGGGCTGAAATGAGTGACATCCAGAACTGAAAGATAATCAGCAAACAATAAATCAAGCTGTTTTCCATCATCAAGAGACTTTTAAAATTGTAAATCCTGAAAGAGTTCCTGTTTAGCTTGGAAAAGCAATATGATTATGCATTTACAATATGATTATGTATTTACGTAACTGCAGTCAATTATAGTGTTGAACGTTAATTCTGACCCTCTGGGTGTATCTTTCACACTAACAGCAATGTTTCCCCTGAAGAAAGGCAGGTCACCGTTGCTAGTCTTTGCCGCTGAATGGCCTAATATTATTGTGCAACTGGCCATAGCTTTTGAAAATTTAATGTCACTGATGTCATTTTATTTTGATTTGGCATCAGTTTCTGAATGGGAAAGCATTTCTATAACCTGCAGCAGTGAATAATGCATGATATCATGAACTAGATGAACAATTATCAATGCAATACATGAATCAAACTCACTCAGATGTCAACAATTTCAGATATGGTTTTCCATGCATCATTTTTTATTATATCACTCTATGTGGGCACAGATAAATCACATAAACGTTCGCAGTGACTTCCTCAGATCATGTGAGGTCCACTCCTTTAGTACCATTATTAGTTGAAACATCACACTTATGAGAATAATGTTAAACTTTGTTGTCGCTGCATGTCATATCATTAGAAATTGCCAACTCTCAGCTGATGCTTGCTTTATTGCTGCAAATCACTGCTTTATAATTCAAATAAAACCACCCAATCGCTGGGTTTTTCCATTTACAACCTAACTTAGGTTGTTTTTAACCCAGCATTTTTGGAGTGTATGTTTTAGGATGTTTATAGTATATTTTTAATGGAAACAGCAGAAACGTGCAGCAGTGGTTGTACAGTATTGTCATCAAACCTTTTCAAACTGAATCTAAGCGCACGGCTCAAGTGCAATTAGGGTGTGTCCGAATCCACTTCTGCTAGTTTAACGGCGTGAAAAATGGTCGGCACACCAGGCACATGGTCCAAAAGGGTTGTCCCTATTCTCTTAATGAGTCATGAGTGTGTTTTGGGCGTAAAGTGCAATAAACCAATTAGAGTCTCATCTCCCATTCCCTTTAAAAGCCAGTTGCGCTCACACCATGCTGGATTCTCTCTATTTACATGCCGGAATTTGCAAACGGAAAAACTGAATGCTTCTCTAGCGAGGAAATGGATCAATGTTAATGCGCGATAGCAGAACATCTATGGGACAAGCTGGATTGCACCAAAGCATTTTATCTTTATGCACACAATAATAATATTTTACATTGTAATCCTTTTATTTTTAAAATTCGGGATGTTTGTGTGCTGCTGCATGTCCCTGTGTGTGTAACAAGCGCGTTGTGCACCCGCCTGTAGGTGCGTATTACTAACACGCTTTAAATAACAAAACAAATATTGCGCCATTGACTTTAGAGCAGGTTTTTGTTGGTCAATGGCGCAGTCCATTTTAGTTTCCTTAAAAAAGCATCACGCCAACAACGCACCTGAACACACCTTGGCGCACAAATGGGTGCAATTGCATTTGCTATTTAAACAATGTGGCACTGGATATGAAAATGATAACCGCGTTGGGCTGAAACTAGCAAAAAACACACAAAAAACACAATTGCATCGCATTGCGCTGGGTGTATGATAGAGCCCGAAATGTGAATATTAAAATGAAATCAGATTTTGTTTACTTACTTACTTCGCTCACAAATTTATTTACTCTAAGTTTATTTTTTATAAATCCCCATATGTGCGTGGAAAATTGTGTAGGCACATTTCAATTAATTTTTTGTGTGTGCACAACGTTTATACATCAGTCCCCAGGCCTTGTGCTTCATACTGCAACTCCAATGAAACAATATTATCTGAGTATCTCTAACAAGAAAGGGTCTGCATTATAAATAAAGCTTGGCTAAAACCACTCAGGGTTTAAAAAAAAATGATTCATACAAAGTATTATAGCAAACACTTCACAGTGAAGCACATTTAGACATATTGTAACCTTCAATTAAAATCAAACAGCATGTTGGTTTGACAAAGCAACAGGTTTGCCATGCAACTCTATCATTTATATATCTATGGTAACATTTACAGTACAGCACTTTTTTTAAAAATACTTTTTTTGTCTGCTTAAAATGGTTGTTAATTTAGGAACGGCTGTGCTGTACAACATCATCTCAGAAAGCATTGTATTCAGCCACTTTGTGTAATACTGAAGCTACTCATGGACTAGTCTAGTACATCGTTCTAATCTATCAGAATTTCAATCTACTGGACATGGACTTGTGTCTCTTTAATCATAAGTTGAACTCATTCTGACACTGAACAATCACAGCTACTGTAGTACTTTAGAGTTTATCAGATTTATACAACGCTGAATGTTATTTACTTATTTACAGAAGCAAATATCTTTGGATTAAATATTATTTTTCTGCGCATTAAATCCTCTTGGCATTCTTATAAGCAACAGCCTCTGAATCACCAAAAACACAGACATCTGCCCACAAACTATTGCTCTTACTCAAGTCTTAAAAAAATAAGTCATTTCTTGCTTCATTTTACGTAAGTAACCTCTGTCACAAATGCATTTTACACTTCTTCAGTGCCGCCCTCCCCTTTTTTCATTTCGGTTCTTGTGCTCTCATGAAAGCCCAGAGACTATCCATTATGAGCAATTTAAATGGCCACTCCTTACCCACCAAAAGAGCTATGTGCGAGAAAGTTCATGGCTGTCACAGAGCAATAAGAGGCTTTTTCCTCCACACTTGAGGTTAGGGTGAGTGGGTTTACTCAGACAAATGCCGGACGCATTTCAAAGTAAGCAAAGGCGAGGAAAAGAAAGCAATACTGACTAGAGAAATATATTAGTATCTTATCAACACACACATACACAAAATAATCACATGCACACTTGATTGATTTTTTTTTCTTTCTGAATGTGAAAGTAAGGCTGAGTAAAAAGATGACAATAGTTCATTCTCCTCTTACTGACAATGAAGTATTCAGCATGCATTCATAAAAGAACACCGATCAAGTACAAAAGCTTCATTAATGAATCACATCTAAGTGATAATTATGCTCTAGGAAATCCTCTTTGTAAATAATTTCAAATGCATGGACACTTTATACAATTTATGACTGTTTACCTGCATATAACTTTACAATAAAGTTGTATACTTTGTTAAAATTAGTAAACACATGAACTAACAATGAGCAATTCAGCATTAATCTTAATTAATACAACATTTTAACAATAAAGTTAGTAATCATCTGCTGTAAAGACTTTGTTGAAAGTTCATAATGCCTATTGCATTAACTATTACTGAAGTAGCACCCAAAACGGAATATTTTTTAATAAACAAATCTTATTTTATTCTTTATCAGTCTGTTTTCTCATTTTGTCTATATCAAGAGCAACTTGTGATATTCTATATAGATATATATATATATATATATATATATATATATATATATATATATATATATATATAATTTTTTTCATGATTTATCACATTTTTTCTTCGGCCAAATCAACTTAGATAATTAATGTGGTTCAGATAACATAATATTTTGAATTTCTGTTGATTAAATCAATCATCTTCATTTTATCAACTCAAAATTCAATTTCAATGAACTCAAAATTTTAAGGCAACCAGGTAACTTTAAGTTAAACCAACAATTATTTTTTACAGTGTACTAATATTTGACTCATGTTTTGCATTTATACTGACAACATATTTTACAGTCTGTATTCTGAATTCTAACGTGGAATACTCCCTAACAAGTCAGGCAATAAATGACACTAGTCAGCATGCTTTAAAAAATGATATGGCATCTCACTAGTGGACATGCGGATTGGGTTTCCACTGTAATGTCTTGATGCATTGACAAGATGTTGCAGGAACAGTAACACACAGGAACACAGGAGACAAAATATAATGTAATTATAATCTCATTATAACGAGCAGCTACATAACAGTTGTTTTAATCACCGGAGCTGTCAGTGACTGCGCTCTAATGTCTGGACGACAATGTCTGTGTCTCAATCTCAAACCCTAGTGAGCTGCCTAACTAAACAGCACTTGGAGATTCCGCGTGAACTCGCGTCTATGGTCCTCAGAAATGTGCTGTCTTTGTAGACGGCTCATTGGGTTTTAAGACACAGACGATATAACGCCGAAACATCGTTAAGATGTGCCTTTAAAGTGAAGCGCGATGTAATTTCAGTCATTTGTGAGGAAAACCCTGAGCTTTGTATGTAATTCTTCTTCTTAGCGGAGTTTTCATTCATTTTTTCTGTCCGTAACGTCCGTTCTTAACGGGCGGCTCCCTATACTATAGCTACTATAGAGCCACATAAACGGGACTGACCACATTTAATGTCTATAATCTGTAAAATAAAGTTAAACTCAAGACAGCGTACCTGTATACTGCACAAGGAACATCGTCCTAGGGATTCGGTTTAAAAAGACGCCAGATAAAGTCCCGTAGGGCTCTTGAGGTGGACGTTATTCCGCGCTAGGAGCTTTGCTGCTGGTGTCTGTGGGTCTGCTGCGCTTATAACTGCTTTAAAGATAGAGCAGACCACAGCGAGGGAGAGAGAGAGAGAGGGAGAGAGGGAGAGAGGGAGAACGAAAGGAGGATCCACAGTCACGCTCAACACAACGACTACACTGACCGCGCGACGCGACTAATCTAAAAAGTGAACGACATCCCTCACGCGCTCGATTGACGGTTGACTGGTTTGACGGTTAACTGGTTTGAAAGCAGTAGCGTTCAAATTACTGTGCGCGGGAAACTCATACAAAAAAAATATATATATATATATATATATTTAAATATTTTTTTGTATGAGTTTCCCACGCAGTTTTCTCGTTGTCAGCGATTGAAATATGTGAAATGTGAGACTTCAGATGTTGACATTGTACAAAATAATGTCAACCCAGTTGTTAAAGTTTCCAAAATGAAAATTTAAAAGCTGCAGTCCGCAACTTTTTTTAGTTAAAAATTATCCAAAATCAATTTGAGCAAGTACATAACCAGCCAGTGTTCAAAACTATCTCATTATCTTGTCTCGATTCACAAAGGTAAGCTTGTAATAGTGTTTTATAATAAGAGCGACATGGTGGACTTCCGCGGGAAATTCGAGAAAGCAGCTGTTCATCGGTGCGTCATTACGTCACGTCCGTAAACAGAAAGGAAGGAGTCCCAGTTGGCTAGTCGGTTTTATCATGTGAGGATGCTGCTAGTAGCGGCACATTTATAGCCTTTTCTCACAGCATCTGAAATAATTAAACTTATCATTTTGATGGCGGATTGTAATCCAGAAAGGTTTAAATGACAATCATCAGTGACAACTGGAGATTCACCCGTAGTCAAAAAGCAAAAGACTTTGGACTGTTGGAAATCTACAGGTAACGCTAATATACACTAAATACAGTCATGCAATGCTGATGTTGTTAACATTAACAATTTGAGAAAAATATAACAGTAATAATAATTTGCACAGTTTGTTAGATTTAATTATCATTGGCAGCATGATTTATTGAAGGCCTAATGCTTTTTTACTCAGTTGGTCAGAATAAAAGTGGCAGACATGTTACTTACTTATTCAGATGATTTTTTTCAGTGAAAATTCTTATATTGGTCATACTTTCAAGATGTCGAATCTGTGATTCTGAAGTACAGTATCCACACCGGTGCGGTGACTGACAGCAAGCATTAGGTTCATATGAGCTATGCCGAGGCACAACGCACGTACATATAACTGTTCCGCATATGACTGCAATTGCAGGTTTCAAACAGAGATGGCGACAAAGAGGAAAAATCGCGGACTGCAGCTTTAACGTAACGAATTTAACTATTTCCTGCCAAAATAGTACTTCTTGCTAGGACAGTTAATGTGTGGCAACGTAGTATTGTTTTTGAAAAATGCTAACAATAACTTGGTACTAGCCTACTAAAAAAAGTTTAAAATATTATTTGTGTGGGAAACTCCACTGTAATTATTATAAATTGTAATAAATAAAATAAGATGTAAAGATGCAAGTTCCGTCGTACCAATAGAGTTCAAAAGGTGAACATTTATTAATAAGCAATTTAATAAATGTTTATTGTTTACTTATTTTTCATCAATAAATGTTCATTTATTAAACATTAATAACGATGCTTTCAGAAACGCACCCCTGATCTCACCCCCCATTGACTACCATAGTATGCTCTAAAAAATGCTGGGTTAAAAACAACCCAAGGTGGGTTGAAAACCCAGCAATTGGCCCTTCGCTGGGAGTTTGATTGACAAGCAATCTAACCAATCATAACACCGAATCCGCCATTTTGTCCAACAAAGCAGCAGGAGTTAGAAGATTAACCTTGGTGGACTTGAACTTGAAAAATGTTACGTCTTTTTCGCATTTGAAAAAAATATTCCTTCACATGTTCATTCATGTTTATTTGATGCTATAAATTAACTAGTAGGAAGAGATGATCGGTTCACGAGCCGCTTGATCTGAGGCGCTACAGTGATTTGTCATGACACACTAAAGAGCCACAAAATGGCTTTTATTGTTCGAATTTCTTAAAAAATTAAGCCGGGACTTTGTTTAATATCATAACCTGCTCTGTCTTGTCTGTCGACGTGTTGTCAGTGTCCTCTTTGCTCCACGATATATTTTTCACTGCGTGTGTGGCGTGGCAGTGCCATGGCTTGTCAGACAAAGCAACAGTAACTAAGGGGGGCGGGTCTTTGTGAAAGGTCAATTGGGTTGTTTTAACCCTTAAATGCATGACTGTTTCGCCAATCATTCTTACATATTCGGGTCTTTATCGACCCAGATCTATATCTAACACTGATGGATCTCTACCTGTCGCGATAATATAAAACTCCTCTGACATTAGGGTAACAATTACAGAAGAATAAAATAAAGCTTATCTTTTTACCTTTTGGAGCTTGAAAGGGCTTCGTTCGAGCAGATTTTTTATGCCATCATCACTGTCCTCGTCAGAGCTCATTTCCCAGTAAATTCAGCAAATAATAAGCTAGTTTTATGTTTGAGGTCACGAATATCAGCCCATTCGCGATCTCAAACATATTCTCAAAACTATATAATTTTCAACATCTTCAAAATCAATATTTCCATCACTAACAACTTCACCCGATCCATCCAGTAAAAGTAACAGTCATATTTGATTGTGTTTAGAACTTGTTCTGCAGTAAATCGCTGAGCCATTTCATGTTTTTCTTATTATTTCGTTTTCTGTCTGAATGAGTCGTCACTTCAGCATTGTGTATCAGACATTGCCACCTTGTGGAATAAAGGTGAATTGCACTTATTCCGTCATCTAAGATTCAATTATTGTTGTGAAGAAAAAATATACATACACTCATACACACCTCGGGTCGTTTGTGACCCTATACAATTTTTACAAAAAATTTGTACAAAAATCGGCATTCTTTCATAATTTTATTTTTTTTTTTTGTTATATTCTTTATAATGAATTGATTGAGGAATACCAAGAAGGTTGATGTCTAACTTTAAAAAATGAACGAGGAGGAGGGTAGTGAATGATGTCCCGGGTCACTAAAGACCCGAGGTATGCATTTAAGGGTTAACCCAGCGGTTGGGTTAAATGTTTGCCCAATGTGCTGGGTAGTTTTATTTAACCCAACTATTGTTTAAAAATGACTATATGGCTGACTTAAAATGAACCGAAAATAGGTTGGAAATTAAAAATCAGACACATAATTACTAGATGCAACAATAATAATCAAAAGGTGAACATTTATTAATAAGCAATTTAATAAATGTTTATTGTTTACTTATTTTTCATCAATAAATGTTAATTTATTAAACATATTAATAAATGTTAATTTCCAACATACTTTGGGTTATTTTTAAGTGAGCAATATAGTAATTTTAAACAATAGTTGAGTTAAATAAAACTACCCAGCAGGTTGAGCAAACATTTAACCCAACTGCTGTGTTAAAACAACCCAATCTCTGGGTTTGAATCATTTTCAATCCAACTTGGGTTGTTTTAACACAGCATTTTTAGATTATAGGAAAAAAATACTATGGTAGTCAATGGGGGACTCAATGTTGCAAACATTCTTCCAAATATACAGATTTGAAACAACTTGAGGGTGAGTAAATGATGACTGAATTTTCATTTTTGGGTGAACTATCCCTTTAAGAGCACCTATATTGTTGGAGTATGTACCAGTAGAGGGAGCAGAGCAACAGTTAAACTCAAGGGCTAATTGCCATACAGTATCCACATTGCCAACAGGATCCACATTAAAACCCTAAGGCCTCTTAAATAATGCACAAGAACAGACCATTCATTGCAGTGGACAAGGGAATTGCTAACTAATGTTCTGCCAGATAAAAAAATAAAAATAAATAATATATATATTTATACACATACAAGCATTGAAGCAAGCACACTTTATGAAAATCTAAAGGGATATCATGACATAATTTTGATTTTTGGGTGACCTTCAACTTCATAAAATAGAATGCAATGCATAAAAAAAGATCTCCAACCAACAAAGCAATGTTGGCGACCAGAATATAACCAAATAAAAACCTAAGCTGTTTTTCTTCGATACGATTTCTATTTTCCTCATAACAATCTGAGTGCAACATTGTGTTATGAGAAGAACAAATGACTGTCAGCATACTGGGGGTCCAGGAGAGCTTAAATAATCCTTTGGCTTGCTGGAACTTTAACACCTCCATGTTTACAGCTCAGAATCTCAAGCCTGAACTGTGCGGCATAGCCAGGGTTACTTTTTAGAGCTAAGGACATAACAGATGTCTTAACACATTCAGCAGGAATTTACAGTTCTACTGTGCGTCGCGGTTAGGAGGAGAGCAGTGGAGAACGGTGTTGTGAGCACAGCATTTGACATTACAACGCTCTCATAAAAGCATGATAAGAGTGTGGGTGGAAACCGCGGCCTGCTACAGCTGCTAAACCTGATGAACGCTGCCGACCAACAACCTCGGGGGAAAACAATCAAGACTTTATATCATTTGGGTGCATTAGCATACTAAAAGTCAAGAATGTAGATGGGTAGTTTAAATATCTACAGTAGATTGAATGTGCTGCTTAAGAGTATATTTATATACTTTGATGTTGGATGCAAATATAATTAGCTTGACAAAGTTGCCTTATTCCTTCGGCTTCACGGAAGTCGACATTGGCCATCGTTTTTGGCAGCCGCTTTCCTACGGAAAATTTGATGTGCATGGATGCAAGCATTGGCATATTCATTATGAACTGTTTATTTTGCCATTCTTAACAATTAGCTCTGACAATTCAAAAGCCAAAGGGGATACAAACAGCTGTCAAGATGATTTTTCAGAGGCAAAATGAGCATTTTTATGTTTTCGGCACTCATTTTAAACAGTTTTCATGCAATTAGGGAAATAAATGTGGCATGGCGCTGTTTTAGTCGCGTAAAAATATTCCAAAGCTGCGCCTGAGTCATTTGTGCAGCGAGGCAATTACATATCACAGCATCAAAGTGACACATTAAAAGCACTGGAAACATGGACTTTGATATGTTACTATAATATGTTATTAAGCCTAAGTGAAAAACAATAGTTCTTTAAAGACAGGGTTTCACATAAGAGCTTCCTTGCATGTCACGGCTCTTATCTGTAAATTAGCTCAATAAGAGCAATCAAAGTCTGTCTGAGCATTGCACTTTCCTTTCATTTACTCTAAGCGAACAGGCTTTTTCCCTTCGAATTTCAGCATGCTACATCATATATTAAACCACTGCCAACAGGTACAGTTATCACTAATAATTTGATAGCATCTGGCTTTTTTCTGTTTAAACTCATACTTTGGGAAAAAGACAAAAAAGAAGATCTAACCATGTTGCCTCGTTCCCATCTGCGGCTATCATTTATTTGGTGGTAATGGAGCTGTAGGTGTTTGACAGATGATTCACCTTTACAAAGGTGAGCTAGTTCCCTCTTCTCACAGACACCAGCGATGCCCCTGGCTGGAGCGGATTGCCTTTGGCTGAAAAACAGCAAATACAGTAACATGCATTTTCATCCTGATTCTCCACAATAATGTGACTTGCTGTGCGAGACAGATGCTTTTCTTCGGTCTTTGGAAGTGTGTCTGTTTATTACCCATTTTCTGTTAGTCACAAATATGGCGTTCATGTTTTAATAAGATGAACACAATAGAAACAGGCCAAAGTTTCTCAAGACAGCATCTAATGAATTCTCTCACCTCACAGAGAATGATTAAAAGCTGGTCTGTGCTCTTATTTAATTCATGCCAAGTTGTGGGACTGACTCTACTCCTTTTGTCCTGATTTCAAACAACCATGTGCTTTCTGTAAGTTGCTTATTTTATGAGCACTGGAAAAAATAATAAAAATATTGCATTAGCTGGAAGCAAATTACCTAGGTTCTAGTCAAGAAAGCCACACATTTAATTAAAAGGAATGAATCTGTTTACTTTAAAGGATGTCTTTCTTTCATTGGGGGAAAAAACGGGGTAAATGGAAGGGGAAAAAACTGCTCAAGCCTCAATCACTGCGTCACTAAAGCAATTAAAATCCCAAGAGCTAAACTGGAATTCTGCCCATTATTTGGTCCAACTCGTATCTTAAAAGTGTTGCACCTAAATATAAATCCTGAAGGCCTTGGAAATCAGACACAAAGAGAATTTCAAATACATACAGGGCAATTCACTGCACTGAAATCATAAAATACAGGCATTCCAGTATGCACAGTAGAGCATGGCGCTTCCCGGGGAATGCATGGACTGATGCAATGTAGTTCGCTTTGGATAAAAGTAATTGCTAAATGCATAAATGTAAATTTAAAACTAATATAAAAATGCAAAAAAAGACAACATCATAAAAAGTATATGAAGGTTTAAAAATATAACCCACGTCATGCCAATGTCTGGTAAATATAGCAATGTGAATATTTAAAACTGGCAACTGAACATAGCAATTAATCAAAGCTGTTTTAGAATAAACAGATGTTTGGAGCACTTGTTATTTTAAGTTGTTATTAAGATAATGGATAGATTTTCTAATTTAATTTTCACTTACATTTTCATATTTGGCCTGTTCAGCAGCACTAATGACACTGTAACTGAGTTAAAGCTCACTGTCGGTTTGGAGTCATTCAGTCATTTTTAGGGAATTTTTTTTTTTTGCCATTCTTTACAATTAGCTCTGACTATTCAAAAGCCGAAGGGAATACAAACAGCTGTCAAGATGATTTTTCAGAGGTAAAATGAGCTTACTTATGTATTTGGCACGGAGTTTAAATAATTTTTATGCAATTAGGGAAATAAATGTGGCATGCAGCTGTAAAAATATACATTTGGCTTGGTGTGTCTTGGCTTTAAGGAGGCAAGGGTGAGGGGGTGGTGGATAAGATGAGAGAATGTCAATATTAAAACTGCATTAGGACCTATACCAGAAAAATACCTGAAGTGAGCGTCTCCAACGCACCTGAACGGCAGCAGAAATCCTCACTTTATCACTCAAGGACTTCAGGACACTGTGTTCCAGTTCACAATGCTGATACCGGCGAGGGCGGCTTCTGGACTGTAGAGGTTTTGTGGTGAAAGCCAGTTAAAAGCTATTTTAACGGCTTTGAATTTGGCAGGCCGAGTTGCAGTTCTGTGCCATTTGGTGTTTTGGCTCTTTTAAAACCAGGCAGATTTAGCTCATATTTTCAAGAGGCAAATTATAGGACTGAATCAGATTTTGTTTTTGTGAACTTTTAGAACTCACTGCAATGGAGGATTTAACGTTAAGGCAAAGAAGCACTAAATTAATTGCAGACCTTCAACTTCTTGTAATGGAATAATGCAAAGCAAAACTATTTGGGTGTGAGCAAAAACATGCCATTTTGTGTGTGTCACTTTAAATGCAAATGAGCTACTGTTCCCGCCCCCTTTCCAGAAGAGGGTGGGGCTTTAACAGCTCAACAACAACAAAGCTGGAGAATCTCACGCAGCCAAAATGAGGAAAGTGTTCAGCCTTACATTGTTCAAACCGGAGTCGTCACTGATGGAGAGACTCAGGAAGAAGTTACAACTTTTAGACGTTTCTGAATGGTTAGTGGTTAAATTGATGTAGTTGCTGTGGAGTTGATTCAACTCATCCACTAGCATGTGCTCATCGTCAAGTTTGCCAGGATCAACTCGCAGGCTATCCAAGCTAATGAGACTCTAAATAGTGTTCAGTGCTCATCTGTGCAGCCAACGACAGAACAGTTAGCAAGCTTTGCTTGAACTTTTGCCATGGCGTTAGAACTGGTACACGTTTTCTCTTGCGAAAACAAAATGGTGGTGCCGTGGGTGGAAACGTGCAGATTAAGGGGTGGTAATAATATAATAAGATCCACTTCCTATGTCACTAGGGGCGCAAAATCTGAGCAGCTCGTTTTTTCACATGCTTACAGAGAAAGGCTTTCCAAAACACAGTTACTGGATTGTCCTTTTTCATGTTTTCTGGGTTGGTAGATGCACCGGGGGACCCGATTATAGCACTTAAACATGGTAAAAATCTGATTTTTATGATATGTCCCCTTTCGGTACACTTTGGATTTCATGTCGACTTTAATATATTTAAACTTTGTACAATTGGTTCTCTTTTTTGTAATGGCATATAGTATAGTTGGCATTACCACTAAAATACATTCCTGGATCGCCTGTCCTTGATTGTGGAAAAGAGGAAGTCATCAGTCAACAGTTTCTGTGTGCTGGGCTAGATAAGGGGAAAGTGGAAGAAAAGCTCCTGTGTAAATGAGACAATCTGCAGCAGGACTGTGCGGCGCAAACCGATCACCTATGGGGAGGACGGCCAGGACACCTGCCTCCAGATTCAACACAAGCCACGCAGAGCCTAATAAGAAAGGACACACTCATGTTCCTCATGAGTTCAAGAAATTAATTTGCTCACAGTCGTCCGGCAATTCTGCCATCAAGAATTCTAACATTTATTCTCCTGTGTGATTGTAGACCTGTCCGTCATGCTGAATGTCAGATCTCAAAATTGAGTTAAGACATTTTTGAATGCATTTAGCAAAAAAATGATTGGTTGGTTTAACAAGCACAAAGCTTTTATCTCACAGAAAAAGCTCAAAAGGACAGAGTTCAAATAGGGTTTACACAAGAGATTGTGACAACAGAATGTCCATCTGGCTACCTGGCATCTCATATAAAAATACTCTGCTTTTATGATTTATCCTCTGAAATGCACTAGTCCTCCACTGGCATTAAAACATTTGGGCTATTTATACACTCTAATATCAGATTAAACCCTATACTTTTCTCTTGGCTCGAAAAACACATCTGAAGCAGTATCAGCCTCACCTTTCAGCTTAATCTCCCAAAACTTGATAAAAGGTTCCGGCGGGCTCTGAAATCTAAACTTCCTGTCATTTAGAAAGCGCAAACAAGAACTGAAAAGTGATGGAGGTGATCCAGCAGACATTTCCACCTGTTCGTGACAAAATAAATGCCAAAGAACTTGAGGAGAAACCCCTTATTATTGAGAAGCAGCCTTTCACTGACAGTCTTATCAGGTGTGCAGCAGAGATCTTGCCAACAAATCCTTTTCCTGCTCGTGAGATCTACACTCTGACTGTGAATGAGAAGCTTAAAGTGTCTCTGATGGTACATCAAGCAGACAGAACCTCCATCAGCAGAATGCATATCAACTCACCTACAGCTCGGCCAGATCTGTAGTCCTTGAACATCATGTGTTAACCAGACACTCAATCTCCCGGTGACGGCACCCTGTGAAGAAAACAATACAGACTTAGCTGCATTTGGACATTAAGGGAGACTGAGATATCTCCATGAAACAGCTCAGGTTTTCCGTCTTATCATTAGTGAGAAATGATCAGTGAGAAACCACACTTTCCAACAGCATAGTAAATGTCTTGGAGAAGGCAATCTAAATTCACCAAGAAACATATTCAATTGCCAAAATGCATTTATCCAGTCTTTCAGTGAAACGGCACCTGTCACAAAAATGTGAAGATGAATTGTTATTTTGTTCCTCATATTTTTGCATCAGTTGCTTAAATTGAAGAATATTCCACATATGTTCTGAAGAAACTTTAAACATCCTGGATAAACATCTCACAAAACGTTCTTAAGAATACAATTATTCTTAAGTGCTATTTTGCCGTTTAAATGGGACATATCGTAAAAAATGGACTTTTTCCGTGTTCAAGTTCTATAACCGGTGCATCTAGAAAGCGTTTTGAAAAAAAAAGGACAACCTAGTATTTTTGTTTTGGCAAGCCTTTCTCTGAAAGCATGTGAAAAAACGAGGCGCTCAGATTTTGCTCCCCTAGTGACATAGGAAGGGGATCTTATTATAATATTACCGCCCCTTAATCTGCATGTTTCCACCCACAGAGCCGCCATTTTGTTTTCGCAAGCGAAAACGTGTACCAGTTCTAACGCCATGGCAAAAGTTCAAGCAAAGCATGCTAACTGCACTGAACACTATTTAGAGTCTCATTAGCATGGATAGCCTGCATCCATATGGGTTTTGCACAAAAGATGAACATGACGGCACATGCTAGTGGATGAGTTGAATCAACTCCACAGCAACTACATCAATTTATCCACTAACCATTCAGAAACGTCTAAAAGTTGTAACTTCTTCCTGAGTCTCTCCATCAGTGTCGACTCCGGTTTGAACAATGTAAGGCTGAACACTTTCCTCATTTTGGCTGCGTGAGATTTTCCAGCTTTGTTGTTGTTGAGCTGTTAAAGCTCCGCCCTCTTCTGGAAAGCGGAGCTCATTTGCATTTAAAGGGACACACACAAAAACGGTGTGTTTTTGCTCACACCCAAATAGGGGCAAATTTGACAAGCTATAATAAATGATCTGTGGGGGATTTTGAGCTGAAACTTCACAGACACATTCAATATTGTTTTCTTATTTTGTTTCTTCAGCTTGTTTGTAAAGAAGGAAAAAACTTAGGAAGTGCTGAACTTCTGTCAAGCTATTTGAGACAAAAATAGTGTGCATGCTTATTGTGATTATTACAGTAATCTGCAGGCAGAACAAAATAATGGTGTGTTTTTATTGAGTTGATCAGTGGGTCTTTGGCAAGAAATGCCATAAAGTCAGAAACTCCAAAGCCTGTAATTTTCTTATTAGAGAACCTCTTAAGAATTGCACATAGGAATATCCTTACAAACTTCTTAGCATTTATCATAAGAAATGTCTTACATTCTTTTCAAAGAACATTTTTTGTGAATCTGCAGTTCCTCGTTAAGCTAATGACCAACTGGCGAGTAACTTTCTGAAAGCTTGGTGAGTGTAAGTGTTGAACTGTTCTACATTTACTTTTTAAACTATGAAATAAAATATATAAGATATAAATTAACCCACCCATCCAGTACATTCTGACTATCTTTTTCAGTTTCAAAACTGTAATCACACATCTAGGTTTCATTAAGATCTATAATTGAAATGTCAGAAATCATGAGCGCCCTCTTTCATCACTTTGGTTTGTGAATGCTTTGATATAAGGATTAAGAAAGAGAGCATCATTGTGGAAACATATGTTATGAAATCAAGAGTCAGTCAATAATACAATCAAAAAACCACCTCTGTTTAGACAGAAATTCATGTCATGTTTTCACTACAGAAGCGCTGTCTTCAGAGAGTTTGTGGAGGTTTGTCTTCCTCAAATAGCAGTATGTCCAAGACACACCCGTCACTTCTTTGACACTTTGTCCTCAACATCGTAATGATGAACTCTAACCTCTTGACATGGGAACAGTCACCATTGCCCCAGAGACCTTAGCTGGCCAGACCTAAATACACAAATTTTAACTCAAAAAACGTGAGAAGAAAACAGATGAGAATGCACAAATAAATGTGTAAATGGAATAACTGGGTATCTGCAGAGTTTTAAAAATTAAATCTAAGATTTTAAGGCCATTCAAAGGCAGAACAAATCCATGTAATCTCAAAACAAATCATGCATCTCAGATCTCTAATTAAACAGTCTGGGGCACACAAGGTAAATGCAAGTTTAAAATACTTTGGGCATGTTTTATTCAACATGTACATGTAGTAAAATAGGATTATGTACTAAAATGTGACAGAAAAATCTAAACGTCGCCCATCATTTTGACAGATTACACTGAGGGTGATCTATTGTAGCTAGTAACTGTAATTACCACCGCTGTCCAGTTGGTGGCGAGCGCACATATTGATTAGCATGACATCTTTGTCCAGTCTGTGAATTTATGGTACGTTTACATGACAATGATGTACCAAAAACAGGAACGTTTTTCCTTTGTGTTTTTCGCAACGTTGTCAAAATGATACTCGTTCACACGGATCTGCGAAAACGACTAAGAATGCTGTATTATTCATGCCAGGCCAGTAGATGGCGATGTCACTTTGTAAAGAAAAACTATGCCTATAGACTGAACATTTAATATGTCAAAAACCGTCATGCACATACATTGCCATTTCAGACCCATTTGCCATTTCAGACCCCCAAAACGCATTAAAAGTTTCAGTTTTTAGTGGAAAATGGTGTTGTATAAATGGTCCCTAAATGTCCCACATGCATCACCAGAGAAAAGTCTTGATTATGAGGTCAGAAAAAAAATAAAAGCATGCATGGATTAACTGCTCAGAGTAAGATCTTATTGTTAATGGAATAATAATCAGTGAACAGAAGCACAAACGTTTAATTCCCATCGGTATAGTGTCAGTTTACCTAAAATTGCTTACACAGTCTTTATGTGTGCTGAATCAAATGTGTGCATTTAATCTTGTGGCTCAGACGCAGCAAGTGTAGTCAAGTGTCCAAAACAAACGAGTATGGTTCAGTCTTCAGTCTGAGGTTGAGCCTGCAGGGAGAGGAACGTGATTGGTCGCAGCCGTCATAACTGACAGAAAAACGTTAGCAAAAAATCCTTCCTTATGATGAACACCACTATATAATGTCTATTCCTCAAACTCGACTGTAGCTTGCAGGGCTGTTAGCAGCGTGTTGAACTTATGAGGCATATAAGACTGCATTTGGACAAAATGGACATTAAAAATGCATTTGAATTCATACGAGGTTAGATTTCAGTCAGTGGCCCAATGAAAATGATTCAGTAATAGCACTGGCCAGCATGAAACAGACATCATCTTCCCTCCTATCAAGCAGAGGATGCATCTCATATGAGGGTATATTTAGTCAATGAGATTGGAATTGCCAAGAAATAACATGTAACATAACAAGGCATGTCTCTTGACCTTCCTTAAGTACTACAAAACTGGGGGGAAAAATAAATACACAATCTATTCAATTATTGCACATGCTATCTACAGTAGAGCAGACATGAGATTTGTACTTAGGTATTTGTCCAGGTTCTTGTTATGGAAGCACTAATGATCCCATTACGACAATGACTGCGTCTCAAAACCAAGGTGCATCACTATAGCGTATTTCAAGCCTATATGATTCCCAGAAGTACTGTGTATGAAGGCAGGTCAGCAGGTAGCAACATAATGGAACATCGAGGGGCTTTAAATAGGTAGATAAGACAACAAGCACATTGTTGTCCAACACAACCTGTTGATAAAACAGCCTACATTCAACTACACCATTACATTTTTGGCTAAATTTAAACTCATTCATTCTGACTGGACATAACAAGTGCCCACAAATGACAGCAGGATTCTGCATCAATGACATTTTGCATCGGATTGGATGGATGGATGGATGGATGGATGGATGGATGGATGGATGGATGGATGGATGGATGGATGGATGGATGGATGGATGGATGGATGGATGGATGGATGGATGGATGGATGGATGGATGGATGGATGGATGGATGGATGGATCTGCAGGCATGAAAGATGCTTCGGACAGTAGACGGAAACGATCGGGTCTGTGCTGCATTGTCACTAAAGTTTATCATTTGCACGTTTTTAAGCATTGACAATTTGAATATTCAAGCAAAACAAGACACAAAGAGAACTCAATTCAGTACTCACATGCTGTGTGAGACGTTTTGTGCGCACAACACACACCCGAAGTGTGCTCACATAAAGCCATGCAACAGACGGTGTGCAAATACTGAATTCAGTTCTCTTTCACTTCAATGGACAGATTCACGCAGAATTATGAAAATGCCAGTATTGGTGAGTATCCTAGTAAACATAATCGGTTCTGTCTTAAGTGATCGTAGAGAAATAAAACGTGTGGATCAGTATATTGGATCTGTGCAGCTCTTAAAGTGACAGCAGCCTAATATTCCTGCTGCTGTCTGTCACTAATGTTAATCAAACAAGTACAAAGAAGAAAAAAAATAAATAAATCACGCACTGCTCCTGGCTGAATAACTTTTGTAACTTTAATAAGGATTAATCTACAATTAACTTATACAGCAAAGATTGCAGTGTTATTTTACATTTGATCACTTTATACAATTTTTATACCTGAAAACTACTGTTAGATCTACCTGAAAAGCACTGATAATCTCATTTATATATTTGTTCTATTGTATTTATTTGTGCTATTGCTCATAATTTGATTATTTGTTCTTATTTTAGTACTGTTTACTTTTCTTTAACAATATATAAAATTTATACGAGTTTGACATGGGTCAAAAACAATAACTACAGTACGCCAAATAAATATATTATTTATTACTGTGGTGGGGCCAGTGTAAATTTTGGTATATTGGTGCATTCAAGTCTTGTAAAGATTTTTTTGTTAGTATTTACAAGTTGAGCGCACATGAACACCACTAGAAATTTGTAATTACGAGTGGGAAACTTCTTCTAGCTCAGAGTTTCCAAGTTGGAGTCAGTGAGAAAACATGGTGGACACAAATGATACAGTGTCTGTAGTTGAATAAGCCGAAATGTATAGCTCTTACGGACATATCCTTATCTGTAAATTTTAGTCATGCCAAAAACAACTAAACGTCTGCTGACGTGCACATGTACATTAAAAATACCAATAGGGAGTGAAGGCAGTGGAGCTCACGTGATCCATTTCCTAGGGGATTTCAGCTCACGAGTATTGTGCATTATTTTATCATAAGCTCTGTGCTTATAATGCTGGAAATAATAATTGTTGGCATTCTGAATGACGGATTCATGCACTGATAATAGTTCATCTTCTTCATAATAGGATGCACTGCTACGGTTAAACAAACTCTTTCCTCTCCATTTTTAGCAACAAGAAACTGATTAGTTCTCTAAACAGAATGATGTCTTATTTTTCCCAGCGATACAGCTCATTTGAGATCAGATTTTGAGTGACGGGGTATAACGAGGGAACGTCTCTACATACAATGTTCAAGAATTCACCAAACCAGTGCAATGCACATTAACCAAATGTATCATTTGAAAACCTCTGGACAGTTCCCATCTTCTTCAGCTGAATGTACTGTTTGCAGTACTAAGAGACAAAAAGTGGAGAAGTTGAATTTTAGGCCAAGTCTGTTAAATGTTCTTTCTCTCTGTGCAGTAGAAATCCTGGCTCGGGTGCAGAAGAAATCTCCTGTTCTCTACAGCGAGAGGCAAATTATCATACTATTCATGGTCTGAGAAGATACTATAAATTGTGGGCCAGACGTACCAAGTCCTCCATAAAGACCAAACCTCAAATGCCTGCTTGGTCTTCAGAACCGTAGAGAACCAACATTAGAGGCTTTTACTGTAAGACTGGAAGCTTTTTCAATGAATTTTCCTCTGTAATGTGCAGAAAGGAAAGCTTTTAGCCTCTCTCAAACATTTCTTTTAGAAAAAGTGTTGCTGGAAGTAATGTTTCATAAGTGGTGCTTGCATTTGTGTTTTATGGCATAGGCTTACAATGGTATAAGAACGAATTAAAAGGCTTTCAAATTGCAAGCATCTAAAAGGATCAGAAAGAACTGCAGGCTAAAATTAGTGGAGAGTCTTCATTACAGTGGAATTTTTTCAAATTATTGATTCACCCAATGAAAACTGTCATTATTTCCTCACCCTCATGTAGTTCCAAACCCATCTGATTTACTTTCTTCCTTGTTGGAACATGAAAAAGGAAGACTCTGAAGAATGAGCAAGCTGCTGTTTTCCATTTAACAAAAAATAATAAGTGGCTTTAAAGCTACATAAAATACAGCATTCCCAGACATTTGCATTAAAAACAAAAATCTTTTTTTTTTAATAATTAGGATATTGCATTTACATGACACAAAGGACAAACAAAATGTATCAATGTTGTTTATTTTTGTCTCTTACCGAATTCTCTGTTATAACATGGCCATATATATCTATATACATATCTATACAGTATATATCTATCACTTAGGGTGGGCATTATGACCAAAATCATAATCAACCCGCAACAAAGATGCAGATACAAACAGTTCTTTCTTTTTTTCCCTGTTGTTGTTGTAAATTATGTTGCTATCACTTTAAGATCCAAATACTGGCACAAATCCAAACATTTTGGACATTTTGAAATAATTTTGTGTGTATTTGACCGATCATGTGGAATAAGCCAAGAAAGAGAACAAAATTCAGTACTCACACGTTGACAGGACACAAGAATACGCACAGAAATCCACAGCCAGTCTGAAATCGGTCAGTATGTCAGTACCGAATTGAGTTCTCTTTCACATTATACAGTGCTTTAATAACTCTTTTTAGTGCTATCAAGCATGTAATACTTTTTATTTGGTCATTCATCCATGTTTCTTAACCGCTTTGCCCGGTCCTGGGCACTTATGTGAAACAGCGAGTGAGAAATTTTCGTTTTCAGTTTCACACTGTTTCTCTGCTCCGTTTCCTTGTGAAAATAATGCATTACAACTTTAAATAAGGTATCATTTCCATAATTTATTTTTTGTGATTTCGTTTTTTGCGATTCTTTCATGGTAGAAGTGTGAATTATGCAGTATTGCAAAAAAATGCGACATTCTGTTGATTTCGTGTTGCAATTAGCAATCATGGCATCATGAAAAACTAGAGGGACTGAATTATGAGTTAAATTATACATTTTTTCTTTTATGCCAAAAATCATTAGGATATTAAGTAAAGATCATGTTCCATGAAGATATTTTGTAAATTTCCTACCATAAATATATCAAAAATTTATTTTTGTGAGTGGATATGCATTGCTAAGGACTTCATTTGGACAACTTTAAAGGTGATTTTCTCAATATTTTGATTTTTTTGCACCCTCAGATTCCAGATTTTCCAATAGTTGTATCTTGACCAAATATTGTCCTATCCTAACAAACCATACATCAACGGAAATCTTATGTATTCAGTTTTCATGATGTATAAATCAGTTAATAATAATAAAAAATTGACCCTTATGACTGGTTTTGTGGTCCAGAGTCACATATTGAAAAATATTCCTGTGGCTCAGACGCCAAAGACATGTGTTTGATTCCCAGGGAATGCATGAACTGATAAAATGTATACCTAGAATGCAATGTAAGTTTCTTTGGATAAAAGCATCTGTCAAATGCATGAATGCAAAATGAATATAGTGGCCAGGATATTCTTCAAAACTGATTTGTTCCATTCTTCAAAATATCATACAAACAGATTTCTCAACGTGACTTTTGCAAACATTATTATTCCTGAGACTGGCATTAAGGTGCAGGAGCAGCGTGCCACAGATGGCACAGATCAGTGGACCTCCTCTGATGAACACGGCCTTATCAGACAGCGCCAACGGACCACCATCAGGAGATGAGGAGATTACGAATCAGCCCATCTAACACCATTCATCTCCAACATGACAAGCAGCTCAAAACAACCACAAGATCCACAGCTACAACCTCCGCCGTGAAGATCAACAAACCAACAGCTGAATTCATAAACAAAAACATTCGATAATATAATGTTTAATGTTCTGAATACAATGGCTCTATTCAAACATAACAAGGTAGTTAAGTATACGAGATGCAATTCTTTATATTGCGTTTGAAAAAAAAAAAGCATTTCCGATTGAACGCTACATTGGTAAAAAATGCTTTGCCTCTGGAGCAAATCATTATAATGATGAGCATTATTTTAACAGAATTGGCGCTCGATTCTCTGCAGCATTTGTTACCATAGGAAACAACCTGCGGCCTGGCCTCTGATGTGGAAGTGCCTCCAAAATGGCCTTTTTATCTGCAGTTATTATCCTCATATGTCACTGTCATAGAAACAACACAGCGCAGTGACAGAAAGGGCACGCGGCGTATCAGAATATTGTTTAGAGCGCCGATTATCACCTGCAATGTGCTTTCCAATTGTGTGGAATGGAAGACGTCTCTAGAGAGAGCCCTGATCTCAACAACACAACACTGAGCACCACACTTATACAGTTCAGAGCCAATATACAGCTTTCAAGTGAGAAACCTGGGTCTATTATTGTCATAACTTGCTCAAGTTTGCATTAAACTACAGAATGAACTGACATGCTGCAGCCCTGTCTAAAAATATTTACAAATAAATGTAGATTGGGTTTTGCAGATTTGACCCAAAGAAAAAGAAAAATAAACTAAATACACACTACAAAATTTTGATGGCAAAACAAACAATTATGTATGTATTTAATTATTCAATTATTTTTGCATTGTAAAAATGCATGAAGCAAAAAGTATACATGCATAAAATCACCATTTCCACAATTCCAACAGTGATAACAATAAATGTTTCTTGAGCAGCAAATCATCATATTAGAATGATTTCTGAAGGATCATGTGACACTGAATATGATGGAATTTCAGCTTTGCATCACATAAATAAATTACATTCTAAAATATATTCAAATAGTAAACCACTGATTGGAAACAAAAGACTCGTAAAGCTTCATGAAGCAGTGTTTTGAAATCACCCATCACTAGATATTGTTGAATAAAGTCGTTATTTTGTTTTTTTGGCACATAAAAAGAATTCTTGTCGCTTCATAACATTAAGGTTGAACCCATGTAGTCACATGAACTGATTTAAGTATGTCTTTAGTAGCTTTCTGGGCATTGAAAGTGTTCATTATCTTGCTGGCGATGGAGAATTCACATCGGATTTCATCAAAAATATCTTAATTTGTGTTCTGAAGATGAATTAAGGGGTGGAACGACATGAGGTTGAGTAATTACTGACAGAATTTTCATTTTTGGGTGAACTAACCCTTTAAATGCAAATGAGCTGCTGCTCCCGCCCCCTTTCCAGAAGAGGGCGGAGCTTTAACAGCTCAACAACAAAGCTGGAGAATCTCACGCAGCCAAAATGAGGATTGTCAGTAACGGTGTTCAGCCTTACATTGTTCAAACCGGAGTCGGACACTGATAGCCAGCTTGCTTTGACAGCATGAGATCCCGCCCTCCCTTCAGAGCGTCTCCTAAGCCACACCTCCTTCAAAACACATGAACACACAGCAGATTCTGCAAAGCATCACGAGAGACAGTGTTAAATTACCTCATGTCTCAAAGCACATATCATTACAATGATAATGAACTTAAAAAACATTTTAAGCTGTAGTTGTACCACCTGACTGCTGCAGATTATTTTCGCCGTTGATAGTGTTGATATATACACATAAATCAGAGTCTGAGGACGTGAACAGCTCCGGGTACAAATGCCATGGGTTGCCATCTTGTAATTACAGTTAGACAGGGTGTGAACGCAGCATAATCACAACTTATGTTTCACGCCAACTTTAAATAAAATTTATTTTGAACAATATATTTAAAATGACACCCTCTCACTTGAATAATGACAAAGACTTCAGCCTAGAAAAAGCTACACCTTGTCCCAAATGCAACACTTAAAGGGTTAGTTCACCCAAAAATGATAATTCTGTCATTAATTACTCACCCTCATGTCGTTCCACACTCGTAAGACCTTCGTTATCTTCAGAAAACAAATGAAGATATTTTTGATGAAATCCGAGAGGTATTTGACTCGTCCATAGACAGCAATATAATCAACACTTTCAAGGTCCAGAAAGGTACTAAAGACATCAGTCATGTGACTGCAGTGGTTCAACCTTAATGTTATGAAGTGACGAGAATACTTTTTGTGTGCAAAAACAAAACAAAAATAACGACTTTATTCAACAATATACGCACAAACACCCTATTTTGCAAAGCATAAACTGGTGCAGACATCAAAGCGAACTACTACAAATAGTCTATTTAATCACCAAAGTGTGGTCTCGTAAGAGACATGAACCCTCCTGTGGCGGCTGCCATCTTGAGACCCGCAGCCATGTTTTGTAGGATTTGTTTATTAGCCAGTATACAACAACTACAAAGCGTCAAGACTAATGGGGGTCAGTAAAAATGCTCCCTGCTGTTTTTTTTTTTTTATTTTTAAGATGATGAATACAAGCCAGAAGAACTAACATAAAAATCTTCAGGAGGAGGATGTGTTCAGTGTGCATCCCAGATCCAGCCACAACCATAAAGTCAACACCATTTGTGCTGTTAAATGGGTTTTGTTTTGAGTTACTATTAAAAGAATAAATATTAGCCAATTAACATGACTACAAAACAGGATTGAAGAGCCACATGAAAATAAAGCTCATGGTAGAGTGGGAGATATTCTGCCTGCAGTAATATGACGCTTGAGATTATAGCACTCATAAAAGATAATGGTATGAACGCAATGGCAGCGCAAAATAAATAGAACTAATTGGGATTTTAGTGAATATGTATTGAAATAAAATAGAATACGACATGGGCATTTATATACATTATATAGTATACATACACTGATCAGGCATAACATTATCTGACAGGTGAAGTGAATCACACTGATCATCTCTTCATTAGTGGGTGGATATATGAGGCAGCAAGTGAACATTTTGTCCTCAAAGTTGATGTGTTAGAAGCAGGAAAAATGGGCAAGCGTAAGGATTTGAGAGAGTTTGACAAGGGCCAGATTGTGATGGCTAGACGACTGGATCAGAGCATCTCCAAAACTGCAGCTCTTGTGGGGTGTTCCCGGTCTGCAGTGGTCAGTATCTATCAAAAGTGCTCCAAGGAAGGAACAGTGTTGAACCGGGAATAGGGTCACGGGCGGCCGTGGCTCATTGAAGGCTGGCCCGTGTGGTCCGATCCAACAGATGAGCTCCTGTAGCTCAAAATCACTCAAGAAGTTAATGCACCAGGATGCACTATGGGAAGAAGGTGGAGGCAGTGTGATGCTTTGGGCAATGTTCTGCTGGGAAACTGCCATCCATGTGGATTTTTTAATATATTTAAATCATATTTTTAAAGCTTTATCCAAAGCAATTCTATACATTCAAACCACAACATTACTCAAAATCACCAGCACTGTCACTTCGGACAGTAAATGGCCTCTGTATTAGCCTTTATCTTCCTTTGAACCGTGGTCAATTGAATCCAGCCTGCAGCTCAGTGGGACTCCAGACGTGTTGATGATATCTGACTTCCTGAGTAATAGTGCTTGTGCCGTGACATGCTTCACCTAAAGGCCGCGCCACACAGGACACTGCTCTATAAAAGCCATTTTAGGAAACATTAGCACTTGATGGTGGGTAACTAGTAAATCAATTATCCCCTGGCCTATAAAACTAGCCAGGGCATCAAGTAGAGATTAAAAGACTAACAATATGGAAGAAAGAACTGGACATTAGGGATGCACTAATATTAAAATATTGGGAATGATTAATTTATGCAATGTCTGATAACTGATATATCATTGATATTAAAATATTATACATAATTTAGTTACAAGGCATCATATTATAATGCACAGTATGAAAATGAATATCATTTAGAGATTTGCTAAAGATTAAAGGATTAGTTCATTTTGAAATGAAAATTTGCCTGAGCTTTATTCACCCTCAAGCCATCCTAGGTGTGTATGACTTTCTTCTTCCTGATGAACACAATCAGTGATATATTAATAAATATCCTGACGCATCCGAGCTTTAAAATGGCAGTGAATGAGACCAATGAGTATGAGCTGAAGAAACTGCATCCATTCATCATAAGCGTACTCCACAGGGAGTTAATAAAAGCCTTCTGAAGTGAAGCGATGCGTGTGTAAAAAAAAAAAAAAAAAACTTAATAAATAATGAAGTAAAATATCTAGCTTCCGCCAGACCGCCTTCTGTATTCAACTTACGAAAAAACGGAACTGGCATCGCATCAGATAAGCTTTTTCCATAAGAAAGTGCAGAGCATGTGCGCAAAAGTTTTAATCAGAATGTATATAAAATGAATATAAACAGATATTTGAATAAGATTACGATGTTTAGAGTACATGCAAACAGATCTGCAATCAGATTCGATTCATTCGGATTGACGAAAATTGGTGCATGTAAACATATCCAGTGTAGACAACATGCACCACCAATCGAAAGTTTGGGGTTGGTAAGATTTTTTCTTATGCACTCAAAAAAAATGAACTTTCACTGTTGCTAGTTTCACTCAAACCACCCTTGTTCACATTACTTTAAAAACTCATGTAACTACATGAACGTAATTTAACTGCGTTGTTTCTACTAAAATTGAGTATTGTCAGCTTTACTTAGTAAGCGTTTTTTCAGTCAACTTAACATTGATGTGTGAAACGCACACATTATTGTTGACATAACTAACTGTGCAGTGGATCCGTAGTTCCCAGCATGCTTTACAAGGGACTGCATTGGAAGAGTAAATTTAGGGATTAAAGTGTTATTGTATGTGTTTTTCAGTAACGGGAAAGATGTTGTTAGTTTATGTAAGTGTTTAAAGGTGCACAAGAATGTTTTTTCACAAGATGTAATATAAGTCTAAGGTGTCTCCTGAATGTGTCTGAAGTTTCAGCTCAAAATACCCCATAGATTTTTTTTTTTTAACTGCCAATTTTGGGCATCATTAACTATACACTGATTTTGGCAGCACGCCGCCCCTTTAATTTGCGTGCTCCCTGCCACACGAGCTCTCGACTATATTACAGTGCATTTACAAAGTTCACACAGCTAATATAACCCTCAAATGGATCTTTACAAGATGTTCGTCATGCATACTGCATGCATCGGATCATGTGAGTATAGTATTTATTTTGATGTTTACATTTGATTCTGAATGAGTTTGATAGTGCTCCGTGGCTAAAGCTAACATTACACACTGTTGGAGAGATTTATAAAGAATGAAGTTGTGTTTATGAATTATACAGACTGCAAGTGTTTAATAATGAAAATAGCGATGGCTCTTGTCTCCGTGAATACAGTAAGAAACGATGGTAACTTTAACCACATTTAACAGTACATTAGCAACATGCTAACGAAACATTTATAAAGACAATTTACAAATATCACTAAAAATATCATGATATCATGGATCATGTCAGTTATTATTGCTCCATCTGCCATTTTTCGCTGTTGTTCTTGCTTGCTTACCTAGTCTATGCACAGATCCAGACCTTATATCTGCCTTTCCTTGTCTAATGCGTTGAACATGAGCTGGCATATGCAAATATTGGGGGCATACATATAATTGATCCCGACTGTTACGTAACAGTCAGTGTTATGTTGAAATCCGTGTGTTTTCCGGAAGTCTTTTAAACAAATGAGATTTACATAAGAAAGAGAAAGCAATGGAGTTTGAAACGCAATGTATGTCATTTCCATGTACTGAACTCTTGTTATACAACTATGCCGAGGTAAATTCAAATTTTGATTCTAGGGCACCTTTAATGTTCAGTTATGTTGGACATTTAAAGTAGTTTCTGTGATGTTTTTGAATTTTATGGTTACCATCACCTGTGTTTATGTCTCATATATGCATGCTTATAGAATAAAATTCCTGCTCTCAATTCAATTGAGTTTGTTCAATTAGTCATTTTTTAAATGCATTTTGGGGTGAGGGGTTGCATTCTGATATGTTGTATCCTTTTTATTTAAATGATTATTAAAAAAAATAATAATGTGTTCACCTTACGTAATCAACATAACATTATTAAGTAAACTGCACATATAAATATTATGTAACAGTGACATTCAAATTATTTGTATTTACTCAAAGAAATTTTGTCAGCTTTACTTGAATTTCTTTTGTTCATTCAACTAAATAGTTTTTCGTACAAATTACTCAATATTGTTGCGTGGAACCACTTTACTCTTATTTTTTAAGTAAATCCAACAATTAATTTTTTTGAGTGTGCTCATGAAGGCTTTAATTTATTTGATCAAAAATACAGTAAAACACTGAAATATTATGACAATTTAAAATAGCTTTTCTATGTTAATATATTTTAAAATGTGATTTATTCCTGCGATGGCAAAGCTGATGTTTCATTATCATGATGATTTGCTGCTCAAGAAACATTTCTTATTATTATCAATGTTGAAAACAGTTGTGCTGCTAAATATTAACCGTGATACATTTAGAACAGTATTTCTTAGAAACAAAAATCAAAAATGTAACTTTTGATCAATTTAATGCACCATTGCTGAATAAAAGTTTCGGCCACTAAACAATATGAAGGCTGGCACTAAAATGTTCAGCTTCCACTGGATGTAAAGTTGTTATGAATTCCCAGGCAGAAAGCCAAAGGTGCTTCGTTTAACAGCACTGGCCACATGTTGGAGAGGAAAATGTGCCAATATGGAGAAATCATTCACAGCTGTCTCTGATGGCTCATCCTCAGATTTTGGCAGGTTGAGAATCTGGCAACGGTTTAACTTCAACAAAGAAAATAAATACATCTCAACTGAAGTTGGACAAGAAAACAAACTTAAAAACCGCACCGGGCAGACTTCAGTGTGGAGGAATCAATCAAACGCACCATCAGTTCCAATTAATGCATGCTGAACTTTGAGAGCGGCTAGAAGAATAAACTCGTGTCACTCAAATTGTACTAAACTTACCTTTGATGCAATGCAGAATGTCTAACGAACCACCTAAACGTAGGTGGGCTAACTGTGAATCAAATTCCCAGCATGCTGAAGTTCTCACCCTTGACAGGTTTCATGCCACCTCTATATTCTGTTCTCTAGCCACCATTTACCCCATAGCCGTCCTTCCTGTGTCTTCAGAGAGCAGAGCGTTTGCTTGAATCTCGGCATTAATAATTCATTGTTTTCGGCGGACACTGTGAATACCAATTCCTTCATATTGCAAGGCACCATCATCAAGGCTGATTGCGGCACCTAAGGTCATTAACTTCATCCTGGGTGACGTGCCCACGAATGTAAATGCCCGTCGAAGGCTGCTGACACCGAGGTTACGCTTCAACCTGTTAGCCGGTCCATCTAAACCTCTGCCGGCCAGATGAGGGGAAGAGGGAAATTACATTGCGCGCTCCTTCCGTTTATTATTCGTTTGGCTCCTTCGCTCTGTGAAAAACATGAATTATGGCTTTCGCCCCAGTAAAAAGGAAACATTCACGATGTGCATTCACGATGGCCCCGTTTCCAGCGAGGTGCCATGGCAACACTGAAATTATTACCTGAAATAGCAGTGCAATAAATGAAATCAAATATTCCCCAATAGCCTGAATGTCTAGGGCATAACAATAACCCTGCTAAAAGATGTAAGTTGCCTGAAATCTGAAGCTTTTTGCAGGTTAAATACCGCTAGAACAATAACCTCCATGGCAATTTATTTCCCTCCAGCTGTGTTGATGTTCCCTGAGGAATCTGAAGCCAGACAGCAGGTGCTACAAGCTGCCTAACTTTAGGAAGGTCACAGAAAGAGCTTGGGCATCCTTTGAAAATATGTTCACAGAGTAAACTTTGAACATGATTCATTTCCTGTCTGCTACTAAATTGGCTTTTTTTTATGACTGTATATAGATTATGCTGCCTGGAGCGATACATGCTGGTCTGGACCAAGTAAATCTATTCTCTTGTGCACAATGGATGATTCCGGTATGGGACGCTATCTTCAGCTGACACACGGAAGAGCCCTTCATTTTGCTGAGGAGACCCCTAACACATTGGACATGGCACTGAGCACACCGCTGATCTCTGTCTGATCCAATTGACTGTTGGGTTTCAACCCCCTGCATCACCATGAGCCATTAAATGACCTGCCGAAGAAAAATGGCTCTGCTGGTCCCTGGGTAGTGCAATTGGATCAGCGATTTCTGCCCACTATTGTCCCATAACACTGCGACTAAGTTAATTTCCTGTGGGAAAAAACACTCAAGTGAAAAATAAGCAATAAATAAAAACCGAAAATGAAAGCAGTCCCACTAGATGCATGAGCCAGCACTGTTAGCTTTTGTCATGTCTTATCGGTATTAAAAAATAAATATGAATAAACTTCAGCAGGAATTGACAACAAATGATTGAGTATTTTTTTGGCTGATCTCTGACTTGTACACAAACTGCATTGCAATCATTTCCCAAAATGTCAATAGTGTGTAAATATGACTAAATCTGTAAACAGTACATTGAAGGTGACCTATAATACAAGATGTAATATAGGTCTCTGGTGTCTCCAGAATGTGTCTGTGAAGTTTCAGCTCAAAATCCCCCACAGATCATTTATTATAGCTTGTCAAATTTGCACCTATTTGGGTGTGAGCAAAAACATGCCGATTTTGTGTGTGTCCCTTTAAATGCAAATGAGCTGCTGCTCCCCGCCCCCTTTCCAGAAGAGGGCGGAGCTTTAACAGCTCAACAACAACAAAGCTGGAAAATCTCACGCAGCCAAAATGAGGAAAGTGTTCAGCCTTACATTGTTCAAACCGGAGTCGACACTGATGGAGAGACTCAGGAAGAAGTTACAACTTTTAGACGTTTCTGAATGGTTAGTGGATAAATTGATGTAGTTGCTGTGGAGTTGATTCAACTCATCCACTAGCATGTGCCGTCATGTTCATCTTTTGTGTTGAATTGACCCTCGTTTGTGAAGCAGTCCGGCCTAAAATGACGGCATGACAACAACACTCGACTACAACAACTCTTCCTCTTCTCTAAAGCAGACCAACGTGGCCCCGCCCCCTTTGTTGTGTGTTATGGGGGGGTGGGGTTTATGTAAATTTTAAGGTTAGTGATGTCACCAACCCATGAAGAAGCTCGTTGTAGTCCCTACCAGCTGTTTGTTGCAGTCTTTAAACAAAGAATTCTTTAAAAGAAAATATGAACTTTGATTGTCGTAACTTTGCAGATGTTGTTTATGCTCAAACAGCAACATTACACACTAACTAAAGTTAAAAAAGCTAAAGCATAATTAATCATCCCTTTAACACAGGCCAGAGATGGAACACGCTGAATACGGATGTAAACAAGAGAGGAGAGCACAGAGAATACTGTACCAACAACAGCAAGCTCACCATTCACAATGTTGGAAATACTGGAAATTTAAATATTGAATTGTGGGTGTGAGTTTACATGAATGTGTCTCTGAAGGGAACTGACTGTGTTCTGGTGATGGGTCGATCATGATCGATTTGTTCAATTTGAATGAATCTTTAATATGACTCAGGAACAACGAGTTGTCTCATAGAGTGATTCGTTCACTTTGTGTTGACAGTGCAGACCTGAAGACTCAAGACATGAACTAATCATTTTGATTTCAGGTACAGACTGCATAGATTCAGTTTATGGGGATGTGACGTTGCAAAATAAGGAGGTGAGGTGATCTAACAGACTGCATTACCTGAAGAACCAGCTAAGCAATGAAATAATCATTTCTGTTTCTCATAATTTGGCCTTGGCTGCACTATAGTTTTTTTCTTATTGTAAATTTGTTGGGGAGTTTTGGTTATTAACATGTAACATTTCAATTATATTCTGCTGAAGTGAATGAAATGAATGAAATTACTTAAAAAAAGCGATTGCTTGTAAACTAATGTTAGTGACAATGTTTACAACATGAAGTTTATACTGTCATATGTTTTAGACGGTTGTAAGAATGCATATTTTATCTCCCTCGTCTGAACTTACATGGGCAGACTGCTACAGTGTTGACTGTAGACATTTCAGAATAAGAGTCACGGTGTATTTCGGGATGGTTTATAATTATTTTTACCTGGTCATTATTGTTATTTTGTACAAGGGTTATAGTTAACTAAACCTAAAACCATAAAAAAAAACTTCATTACTTGAAATAAAACATTAACTGAAATACAAAAAAAATACAGTGGCATGAAAAAGTATGTGAACCCCTTGCAGAATCTGTGAAAATTAGAATTTCTTTAATAAAATAAGAGGGATAATAAAAAAATGCATGTTATTTTTTGTTTAGTGCTGTCCTGAAAACTTGTGAATTCAAATATCAAGGTAAATTGTACTTAATTTTTCTGCCGGGAAACATGCAAGTATCTTCTTGCAAGTACCGAAGGGCAGTACTAAATGAAAAACGATGATATTTAAACAAAATAAGAAAAATTGTGACATCTTCATCCTGTTCAAAAGTTTTCACCCCCCGGCTCTTAATGCATCGTGTTTCCTTCTGGAGCATCAGTGAATGTTTGAACCTTTTTTAATAGTTGTGTTTGAGTCCTTCAGTTGTCCTCAGTGTGAAAAGATCTGAAATCATTCAGTCACTGCTGAAAGGGTTCAAATATGCAGAAATGCTTGAAAACTGAAGAATCTGCAGGAGCTGGAGGATTTTTCTGAAGAACAGAGCTCAGTTTAACTGCTCAGGACAAACAAGAGACTCATGAACAACCATCACAAAACACAAAAACAGTCGTGGATCATCAGGTAACCACACACAGTATTGAGAATCAATGCTTCACATACTTATGAATGGGGTTATTTTAATAAATTCAGCTACTGTTTTGTCTTGTGAACTAAATGCAAACATCTTTTATGTAAAATATCTTACTCAGACAGTACTAAACAAAAAATAACATGCATTTTTTATTATCCCTCTTACTTTATTAAAATAATTCTCATTTTCACAGATTCTGCAAGGGGTTCACATACTTTTTCATGCCACTGTATATAAAACATGTAAACTGTTATTTTATTTCATCTAATTTCCAAGCTTTAGCTTAACCTGATGTAATAAAATAACTAAAACAGAAATAAAAAAACTATATAGACAAAAAAAAGCAAAAACTAAAAGACATTACTAAAATGTTTAACTAAAATTACAATGAAAGCAGAAAAACTAAAAATCTAATCTAATCAAAATTTTAAACAAAAACTATAATAGTACCTCAATGATAAGTGTGTCAATCCCTGACAAGTACTGAATTGAGCTCTCTTTTGTGTCTTTTTGCACTTGAACGGTCAAAATAGATTTTAGTCGACTAAATCGACTGTAGTCAACTAAAACTAGACTAAAACTAAAACAATTTCCGATGACTAAAATATGACTAAAACTAAATGGCATTTTAGTCAAATGACTATGACTAAAACTAAATCAAAATTTGCTGTCAAAATTAACACTGCAATGGAGGGACAGAAAGCGCTCACATTAACAAAAAGATCTTCATTTGTGTTCTGAAGATGAACGAAAGTCTTATGGGTGTGGAACGACATGAGAAAGAGTAATTAATGACAGAAAATTAACTTTTGGGTGAAATAAAAAAGGCAACCAGTATCAGAATAGGCCCATTTGCTTGTAAAAAACACCGGAATCAACCATTAAAAAGCGTGATCGGTGCATCACTACTTAGAATCCAACGCCAAAATACTCTTGCTCACTGGAACTCTGGGATTCATCACTACTGCCAAGTGGACATAAATGATTTTCTGTTTAGTGAGATGCTGATCACCCCAGTTATGGTAATATGATGCAGGGCTATCATCCCCAAACTCCATGACCTTTTTGCAAGGGACCTTCATTCTAAAATATGAGGCAATTCTGTATTTTATAACAAGCCATATATACTGTAAAAACAAAAAATATTTAAAAATATTAAGATATTAATTGGAAAAAAGTTACTTTCTATCTTTTTTCTATCTTATCAGTCAACAGAAAAATAGAACAGAACAGAAAAAGTGATTTTCTCATAATTTCTGACCAGATGAAGCAGTCATTTTGCAAATTTGCAAAAAAAGTGTAACTTTTATTATAATTACCATTTTAAAAAAATCTATTTTTTTTTTTTCACAGACCCCTAATTCTTCCTCGAAGATGGCCATGTGATGTCAGATAAAGAAAGTGGCTACTTCATCTTTAGTATCATAATATTTGGATCTTCTGCTACTTAAGAGCCAAGACAACAGATCAACACAAGATCAACAGACAAAGACACTAAATCTTCCAACTGTGCTCTGGAGAACTCTTAAACAAGGACTCATCTCCTGATGGAGAAAATTGCCTCATATCCTACATAAAAATGTTCCCAATCCCCCCGCCGACCAAAAGCGTAGAGCGATAACGAGATCTGAACAGTGAGGGAAAAAAAAATGATTGGGAACCAAAGAAATCCCCTGTCTTTTCAAGGATCTGCACATTATTCATACTCACACCTCAGTATAATAAAATAATACCTCTCTCTTTATTCATGAAGACAGTCTGGCTGACCCAGATATTTTCCGGATGTCTGTGCCTTAAGGGGACTGTCATGGTTGGGCTAACACAGAGCCAAATCACTGTCCAAGACACAAAAAGCACAACCGTTCCAAAAAAAATTTGCTGTAAGAAAATATAACAAAACAGTCAAATTTAGTGAGACCAAACCCACAGACATGGACTCTCGCTCACTGAAATAAATCACATTCAATCACAATATGTAGCAAATAAGCGTTCCTACCCCAGATGTGATCCAACTAGGGCTGGGTAAAAAAATATCAATATCTCGATTTGAATCGATTCTCATTTTTACGAACCAATATCGATTCTTAAATCTCAAGAATCGATTAGTCTAGTCTGTTTTCAGTTGATGAATGAGCAGAATATGTAGCGCCTCCCATCCAATAAATCGCAATAATCTTTGTGCTTTGTTACTTTTGATATGAAGCAAAGTCTCAGATTTCAAATGACGTCCATCTTATTATGAGATTCAAAAAATAAATAGCGTTTTGGCGCTGTTTAATGTGGCGTGACGGATCGCATTAGCGCCTCAGTTAAAGAAAAGCATGTGATCATCCTCTCCTCCGCTTTAATACCAGTTACAGCGAAATAAACATGAACATCTGAAGGTATGTTAAAATATACAGTACAACTTACTGAAATCCGTATCATGTCTCGTGTAATCGCTCAATCAGTGTTTCAACCTCGGAAAGACGTCAATAAAACAGCTTCAATGTCACGTGACGTCACATTTACTTCAGAAAAACATTCAGTGACCATAAACTCATTAGTCAGCTAGAAAAGTGCTCTAGAAAGAGAAATATAGCTATGCACCGTTACATATTCATTATAATTTTTAATGTTCTTCAATATTTAATGCATGTTTGAATAAATCAGCCGCGATTTAAATGTTTATATTTAAAAAAACAAACAATTGGAGTAGAAATATGATTATGTAATTCTAAATTTTATCTCTAATAAAAACATTATTGAGTGTAATTTAAGTGTTTGTATATAAATAAGTTAATTTAATCTTCAATATTATTATAGTAGTACCCGCTGACTCTCATGTGTAGTTTACAGCATTAGTTGAGAGATTGTTTTCCTCTAGAAAATTTGCCATGTGCTGAAACTGAAATACTACATCCAAAATAATCGATATCGAATCGAAAGCAAGTGAATAGTAATTGAATCGAATCATGAAAATTGTGTCAATACCCAGCCCTAGTGTAAACATTAGCATAACTAGGTAGAAAAATAGAATAGCAAAAGATTGAACACTTCTGAATCTTTCAGTTGCAGCTTCTTAGTTTCCTGCGTAGAGATGAGAAACAAATAACACGATTATAGTAACCAAAATGATCAAAATGTGCTGGAAATGTTCAAAAACTACTGATTCAAACACAATTAAATCATTTCACCAAGTTTTATATTGAAAACCAACAAACAACACATACAATTAGCAGAACTATGCACTTTTTGTTTGCATAAACATTAAAATAATAACATTAACAATGATGGCCGGAATTGAAATGAACAAAAAGGTCGACTGCATGAATTACAACATAACACATTATTATGTTGGCTTGAGAAAACCAACATACTGAAATGCAATTTAAACGTAAATGTTTTTTTTGTGCGCGTTGGCTCTTTTGACCCATTCAGGCTTTCTCAAGCCAACATCAAAGTTTGTTTACAAACTTTAGCTTCTAGTTTACTAAAATTCACTACATGTTCAAACAAAGTTTTGACAAAAAAAAAAGTTTTATATAAAATCCCTCCTCAAATTTTAGCCTTCAAACCATTTTTAAGTCAAAATGATAAAAGGTATTTTATTTGCTCTTTTAATAATATAATTGTTATCCAAAATGTTGAGTTTTTTTGAATGCACATTAGCTTATTCTCCATTAACCAGTTAAAATTTACAATATAAATATTCGGTCAGATTTTCGCAATAGTCTGAAAGAAAAAAAAAAAAAGCTGAATGAAAACCTAATCTCTGACAGTAGGTGGCGCTGCAGCACTTTTATGAATAGTGCTTTATTAGGCACTACATGAGGTAAGATGAAAAGAAAATTGCCATTCAAACTTTTCTGAAGATAATTTCTCATAAATCCTCATTGTTTCCGTCATGTTTTCACGCAAAAAAAAACGTACGCTGTATGTGTAAGACTATTACTAACTTTGCGTAATGTTGGCATGAAAAGGAAGTTGCGATGATCTTTTCTTCCCTATTGTGATGTAAATATGAGTGTAGCAGCTTGTTAAACGAAAAAAGTTGGGCGGGGCTTGATTTTGTCTGTGGTGAATTGATTGGATGGTTGTGGTTTGCTATTGGTGGATCTCATGTGAGTGACAGGTTGCCCCGCACTCGTCATCAGAGAAGAGAAGAGATGCTGCAAGATGGAGGGGAAGTTATTCTGAATCAAGATTACAAGGAACATGAATTTAAAACAATAATGACGATATGCATCAATTAACCATTTATAATAAACACTGCGATATTCCATTAAAAAATAAGAATCGTTCATTTTGATTTCACGGTGACTTTAATGCTGGACAGTATTTACATTCAGTTTTTTTTTTAATCATGGTAATCAAATTCGGTTTTAATGATAACTCACATATGAAATGGAAATACCAACCATTGAGGATTTTATTGTGGTTTATCATCAAACCAGTAACCATTTCATCCCTAGTCCTATATAAGCTGTAGGCTGTCAGGGCCGGCAGTGTCCAGGCACCTTATCTTGCTGAGGAACGTGCTGGACTGTACTGTCTTTATTGGCAGGATGATGGAGAGAGCGCCTGCCTCCCAAGATAAACAACTCCTCTGTAGTCTGTGATGCTCTCCTGGCCCTCGCTTTGCTGCTGGCATTGCACAGGCAGCTTCCACCATGATTAGCAGCCAGAGTGCTGCTGGGAAGGGCCGGCCACCCTCATTCAGAAACACTGGCACAGTGAGTGGGTGGAGACTCAGGCACATGTGAAGATGTTGCTCAGTCATCAACACTCACTTATAATGAAAGACTTCAGCTTTATCGCTGTGAATACCCTTTACAAGGCAACAAAAAAGACAGCATTATCCTCCCCAGGTGTTGGTGAGGAGCAGCTCTTGCTCCACTTGTTTGGGATGTCCAGTTTTCACAACCCAACCAATTCTTGATCAATAAAGTCTAGAGAAACACAATATATCTGTACCATAATGGTTACTGGCAGATATTAGACATTTTTTAGTTCATTTCTTCTGTTCAGTTTGTTGAGGTCAGATGCAAGTCGACTATAGATTCGATATCGATTCTCAGAAGCCACGAATCGATCTTTTTTCCACATTTATTTCCGCAAACATTGAACATAACATCTGATTGACGTTAATCGTATTACCAGTCTTCTCCACTAGAAGTCATCCTCTTATTCATTCAGTGCTTAATATGATGGATGTTTTTTCATCTTTCAGCGTGAAATACGTTCTGGACAGTTTAAGGAACTGTCAGTGTCCCGAAGTTTATCATTTGCATGCATTTTTAAGCCTTGCCAATTTAAGCATTCAAGCACAAAATGAGAGAACTCGTACACTGCATTGTGTGCGTAAACATCTGAAGCGCGCATAGAAATCTGTGCATCTCAATTAAGAAAATTAATTATCTTTCAAAATGCCCACATTAGTGAGTATCCTAGTAAACAGTGAAGAAACAGTTGAGAAAGACGCATGTGTATCAGTATATTGGATCAGTGCAGCTCTTAAAGTGACAGCAGCCTAATATTCCTGTTTTAATGTTAATCAAACTACAAATGACAAATAAATCACTCGCTGTTCTTCACTGAATGACTTTTTTGTAACTTTAATAAGGATGAACCTTTATTTAATTTGCACAGTGAAGATTATATGTGGTTATTTTACATTTGATTACTTTATTCAGTTTCTGTACCTGAAAACTTCTGTTAGATCAAACTGAAAAACCTAAAAAGCATTGTATTTATTTATTTGTGCTATTGCTTGTAGTTTGATTATTTGTTCTTTTTTTATTAATGACTGTTTACATGTCTTTAATAATCTTTGAAATTAATATTAGTTAGATAGTAGATTTAGCTTTGGTATTGAAATTGGAATTGAGAATCTAAAATTTTGGTATCATACAATACAGGGATACATGGGTTAAAAACAATAACGTTTTTATTCATTTATTATAATTTTTCATGGTGTGGCCAGTGAAAATGTACTTTAATCACTTAATTCATTTAATTAAATTGAAAATCAAGAATCGGGACATCTGTATTGACACCCAGCCCTATTATTGAGAGGAAAGCGCATCGGGATGTTTGTATCAGTATATGAACATTTTTTATTTTTTTTCTTTCCCTTAAGCGAAGGATGAAAAAGATCACCTTCGGGGCTTTAACAGACATTCCTTGCAACTGAATAATTACATGCAAACTGACTCAGTACTCACGCAGACTACTTTTCAGAAAGCTCATGACAGTCAGCAAGCTAGAATGGCCCCCTTCCTGTGGTCTACTTTTCCCAGCTTTCGCTGGAGTCACATAGACTCCCGGCAACCTCTGCAGCGCAGCGGGATAAGTGAGCTGAGTTTGCAGATTAGACCACCTGCCTCAACAATCCTGCCATCCTATTTATACCCATGACAATAAATTACTGCTGGCGAGCTGGAGACCGGGCTCTAAAAAGGGGCCGCCTCTACATATGAGCCGTGAGAAAAAGACAAGCACTAATGGACGCAGCGGTGACCTTATTCAGTATTTCACTATAAATGAGGAATGGAGTTTCTTCACACCAGTTATTTGTGCCAGGTAGCTTCACATAAAAGTGCCGGTAAACTAAGATGCTTTGAAGGAGATCTGCTGTCGGCTGTAAACAAACAAGAAACGCATTCTGGTGGGCTGACTTCTTTTCATGAGTTTCGCTTTGTGCACGCAAATGAAATCTTTTCTTGCGTTCAGTTGTTGAAACAGCTAACAGTCTGACGAAAAGACAGCACTGACAGGAAGCCCTGGGAACAAGATATATGTTGGTTTAAAGCTGTTGTTTTGTTTCAGAACTCAGAATTTATACTGGATATAAATACAGAAACTATGGATGCACTATATAGTGGTGCCTTATTGTTTACATGTCATATATATATTATATATATATATTATATAGCTTTTGCACGTACGCACACTTTTAGGATGAAATCTACGCAAAGTTTTATAAATGAGACCCCTGATGTTTCGGGACATGCGTATGAGCAAGTGAAAATATGAATTTTTCAAATAGTTAAGAGAGAGTTAGTTACTTTGCTTCATGAGCATGTGGTCCTTTGCAGGTGTCTGAATGATGTCACATCCTGTCACATGATATTGATCGCATGACATGATCCAAAATGGTCTCTTTATATCAGTTACTCCGAATGACATCAATGAAATTCATTTTTCCAGACATTATTTCTCAAAGCAATGACTTCTACGCATAATTTTAATATCATTTTGCACTATGTTGATATATGATGTTATAAAATCATGCCAGAATAAAAAATATATACATTTATTACATTTTAATATATTTTAATCACAAATGAAATGGCTGTATTGGACGGTTAAACCGAATGACATTTTGACACTTCAAAATCTTTAAAATACCTTTATATGTAGCAACATTTTAATAAAAAAGATCTAGTTGTACTACCTTACATACTTTGTATGTCATATTTTTGTTTTTTTATTATTAAAATAAAAAAAAAATTGCTCATTTGCATTTAAAGGGACACACACAAAAACAGTATGTTTTTGCTCACACCCAAATTGGGGCAAATTTGACAAGCTATAATAAATGATCTGTGGGCTATTTTGAGCTGAAACTTCTGGGGACACCAGAGACTTATATTGCATCTTGTAAATATAATAGTTAGTAAGGTAGTTGTTAGAATATGATCATACAGAATAAGGCATTAATATGTGCTTTATAAGCACTAATAAACAGCCAATATCCTAATAATATGCATGCTAATAGGCTAATAGTGAGAACTGGACCCTAAACTTAAGTGTTACCGTATGTTTTCCAATGAACACACAGCGCTCGTTCTCCTAGCAACCCAGCTGTCAAGCGCTGCATGTCAGTTTGAGTCATAAAAACAGCTGTTTTAAGTATGCAGGGTCGTGTGCTTGTGTAAAAGAGAGAACTATTCAGAGCATGTTACTAATACCTTACACTTGGGCACTTGTCAGGTTCATTGCTCTGCCTCTAGCTTTTGGCCTGATACCCTGCTTAATGCCATTTAAGCCTCTGTGACACCCACAAGCACAGTTTCAGAATGGTTGGTCTAACTCGGCCTCAGACAGAGGGCTAATGTTAATCTCAGTAAACAAAGCTGTTTGGCTCCTGACTGACAAGTTTAATTGTAATCCTCTTGGACGCGGTCTACTATGAAAAAGCAATCAAACACACTCTAATTGAAATGGACCAAAACATCTGGGACAGATGGAGGAAGTCGATTACTGATTAAAGAAGGGTGTTGTCTTCGGGACAGCTCAGGTAAATATCTTTTGGTGCCCCAAATATAAAACTAGAAATATGAGAAAAATGTTAGTGGTGTTTGTCAACTCGCCACCACGGCGCTAATGCGTCGCTATTAATGCATGCTTCTGTGATATTCTCTTGCTACGGAACGTTTTTCCAAGCATCCACTAGGGGAATGTTTCTGAAAGAATATCTGAAATGCTCTTCTCTTGTGCTTGAGGTAATAAGACTTGAGGTTATTCAATAGCCAACTTTCTTGAATAATTCTTAGATCAATTTATTTTTAGCCTGAGAGGAAACTGGAGGCTGGTAAACACTGACAGCATGCAATTAAACTGCTTGTTCTGTTCGACAGAAACATTTTTTGTGTTAATAACAAAAAGTAGCATTACTTGTCATTGACAACTTTTATATAAATGACCTGTCAGAAACCACGACACATACAGCAGTGAAAAGTGGTCAGAATGAGGGATTGTACGACACAGTGCATCGATAATCAACAGATGAGTGATGAATTTATTTGGATGCTGAGACTGCTACTTTAATATGCTTCTAATTTATGACATAACACAAATGAGCAATACCGCCAAACTTTAACAGACATTAGGGCTAATTTGTGCAGCATCTGAAGAACATTAATAACGGCTGTATTTAATAGATATAATAGGCCGATAATTTATGTCTCTGTGCATTTCCTTATAATGTGGCTTTAATCAGCAATTTGCATGCCTGTCTGACACAGGATTTTATTTCTCAACTCCAATTGGCTGCAACACAAAATAGAGGCGAAAGTAGACCATAATTACACAACACTGTCCTATATAACCACAAATGAGCTTCGCAAAGCAAAGAAATAGCCTTTACACCATCCTGATGAGCATTAGATATAGTAATCTTGGTGTGTGTGTGTGTGTTGATGGTTTATCTGTTGGCAGAGGGTGTAATTATTCTGTGAATTGTAATACTCTGCATAGGCGTGTTGAAGAAAACAATTCAAATAGAGGACAGGGGCTTCCTGAAAAGCCCACACACTATTCAGCATCATGAATGACTTATACAGCAAGAAACATTTTACTATCACTTCTCAACTCTATGAATGTTTGACAACACCATATTGTGCAGATATAATATATTTCAATAAATGGGCTTTTCTAAACTGAACCAAAGGTCATTTTTAACACTGGATTAATTTAATACTGTATGCACTACAATTAGTTGGTAATTTGCACTGTAGGTTTGTGAAAGTGGTCAAATTTTCAGTATCACAGCACACAGTTGAGCTTACCTCATCTTTTTAATGGTTAAATATCAATACAAATGTTAGCATATTAAAATATTAAGTTACTTAATTCATTGGAAAACATTTTAACCACTCTACCAGGCTAAGTGAGAAATAATTGCATGTCAAGTTCAGTTAATAAAAATAAAATATTCAGAACTTTTTCCATATTTGAAGCACATATTTCATACTAAAACTCTCCCTGACACAAAGGTTATGGCCTCCTTAACATTTATCATTAACTTTGTAACACTCCTTATCATTAACATGAGAATCAAAACTAAAAGACACAAATTATTCTGTTTTGATTACAATTAATATTTTATTCGACACACAATCTGTCAAGTTTTGATGCAGTTTTTAAGACACCATTAATACATAACGTTGTCAATAAAAAATATTTAAAATGTATTTTGAATGATTTTTAAGCTTCCAAAAACACTTTAGCAGATTTCTGTTAAGAGCACTTAATAAAGTGAGTTTCAAACATCAGTGTTTCCTCCTTCTTATATAAATCTCATTTGTTTAAAAGACCTCAGAAGAACAGGCGAATCTCAACATACAACAAACCAATATTTGCATATGCCAGCCCATGTTCAAGGCATTAGACAAGGGCAGCCAGTATTAACGTCTGGATCTGTGCACAGCTGAATCATCAGACTAGGTAAGAAAGCAAGAACAACAGCGAAAAATGGCAGATGGAGCAATAATAACTGACATGATCCATGATAACATGATATTTTTAGTGATATTTGTAAATTGTCTTTCTAAATGTTTCGTTAGCATGTTGCTAATGTACTGTTAAATGTGGTTAAAGTTATCATCGTTTCTTACTGTATTCACGGAGACAAGAGCCATCGCTATTTTCATTTTTAAACACTTGCAGTCTGTATAATTCATAAACACATCTTCATGCTTTATAAATCTCTCCAACAGTTTGTAATGTTAGCTTTAGCCACAGAGCACTATCAAACTCATTCAGAATCAAATGTAAACATCCAAATAAATACTATACTTACATAATCAGGTATGCTGCATGACAAACACTTTGTAAAGATCCATTTTGAGGGTTATATTAGCTGTGAGGACTTTATGCAATGTATTATAGAGTTGCGAGCGTGGGGGCGGGGAGCGCGACCATTTAAAGGGGAAGCACACTGAATCGGTGCATAGTTAATGATGCCCCAAAATAGGCAGTTAAAAAAATTAATTAAAAAAAATCTATGGGGTATTTTGAGCTGAAACTTCACAGACAGATTCAGGGGACACCTTAGACTTATATTACATCTTGTGAAATAATGTTCTATGGCACCTTTAATAAAGGCCTTCTGAAGTAAAGCAAGCCATTTTTGAAAGAAAAATATCCATATTTATAACTTTATATCACTAGCTTCCGGAAATGTCCGTCCACGCGTTCACAAGAGGGTCGAGTTGCGTAGTATGACGGAGGATGAAAGTGAAGCGTAAGCTTAGGTGAGAGTAGACACCTCTCGTGGTTCAAACAAACAAACAAACACAAGCTCCTCCCACATTTCTCTTTAAACATTCTTGTTTTAGACTTCTAATTTGTTAAGTCATCATCAAAACGTCATGCGCCAGGTCAAAGTCAGTGATTCTACTTTATAAAGTTATAAATATGAATATTTTTCTTACAAAAACGCATCGCTTCACTTCAGAAGGCCTTTAATAACTTTATGATGGATGGATGCACTTTTTTGGGCTTCAAAATCTTGGTTACTGTTCACTCCAATTATAAAGCTTGGATATTTTTTTAATGTAACTCCGATTGGGTTTGTCTGTAAGAAGGTAGTCATATATACATAATTAATTATGGGATAATTTTATTTTTTTGGGTGAACTACACTATGAAACCCTAAAAAAAACTGCATGCATTTTTCATGAGAACATTGTTTTGGTTGTGCTTCTGTTCTGCGTGACTGCGCGGATGAATATGGTCATGTTTGAAGCGGATGTCATAACAAATGTCAGTAGTGGTTCATTCATAAATCCGTATCTTACCTTTATGTTGTGGAAATACAAACCAGAAGACAGAACACAATGAGCGCAGCGTTAAAAAGGTCCAAATTTGTTTTATATCGTTATCAATAAAGGTAAACCGTCAATAAATACCAATACCATTTGGCCTAACTGAAGATGTATTGACTCATTTAAATGTTGTTAATTTTGAACAAAAAACAAAAAAGTTACATAGTGTACCTTTAAAATACATCAGTTCAAGTATGATAAAGATTCCAATAAGGATTTGAATTAAAGTCTCAAAGCCCTGAATACTACACAGACCAATTGAATTTGTAAGTGAGTTCAGTGACATCACAACTACAAGCCTCAAACACCCCAATCACTTGAATTAGGATGGCGGAAATGCAATTTCATAAGGAAACTTGTGAGCTAGGCACCTACAAAAGGAAGACCTGAAATGAATTTTAGGCTGCTTGCTGAACAAGCTCGGTTTCAGGAAAAATTATTCACAGTTTATTAGTGTGAAGCAGGAAACTCAGGGCTCAGAGTCTGCTGGGATATTACACTCGTCTTTCATGAGCTTCCCTAACGTTTCTCTGCGATGAACTTCCTGGAGCTTCAGCGCTGCTTCGTTTTATATGGATACTTTACAATCAGCCAGAGGCAAAAAGACACTTCTCTTTGAAAATAAGCACTAGAGCCAAAGTTAGGCATATGTAATCCAGGAGGGGAGAAAACTGCACACCCGTTGTGACTTAACAAACAAATTCTCCCATGTACATGCTAATTAATTAGCACCCAGGGCTGTAATGTAATGGGGTTCTATAGCCTGCTAACACATACAGCATTTATTTATTGCAGCCAAAATAATGAGAAAGGCAATAATGGCCATGCTTATGGTTTCTAAGTGCATTTTAAAGAGGCTGCAGGATTTTCATTTTTATGCAAGCCTGTTAATCAAAATTGATTGGTCCTGAACAATTTATGACAGAAAATCCTGTAACCATGCAAATTTTGGTGTTGATCATTTACAACCCAAGAGCATCTAGCAAGGATCCTAATTACACTCACATCAATATCAGATTGACACTAGTTTAATGAGTCAATGCTAAGTTTTACTTGTATTGTGTTGGATCTTACCGGTGCAGCTAATCTTATCCCCACACGCCTTTCAAGCTACTATGTAATCACTGTTAATTTATGTCATGGATCAAACGTAAAGGTTAAACATTGATTACTGGGTGTTGATTTACAAGGAACTGCTTCACACAGCCCTTCAATTTACCTTTAGTGTGCCAGCCGTCCTGATTTATAGCAGGTTAAATGGATTAATACAGCCACTGCATACTGGAACATACAGAGCCAGAAACGCATTTAATTTGATGCAGATGGAAAAAAAGGGCTGCGTGGGTTTAAAGTGCAGGAAGTTTAATAAGTCGTACTATTTTAAATACACTGATTATTCTTACTGAAGTCTACCAAGTCATGCAAATAAATGTATTTAATACACACATGCACTACATATTAATGTTAATTTCATTAACAAAAACTATGAAAATTGACTGTTTATTGTGGAAATCTTTTTAAAGCCAAAATGATGATTAGCGTCCCATTCAGTGACAGCCATGTAAACATCCACCAAGCTATCTAGATATTCAGCTTGCTGACAATTCTGGAATTTCGGCCAAACACTTTAAATGATTATTCATATATGTAAATATGCACTACCTTAATGACAAGACAAGACGATGTAGAGGTTGTGGAAAAAAACTAATAAAGAATAGCCGTCACAGCAGCAATCATTCGCCTCTCTCTGCCATGTTTAAAGTTTATGCCCCTCCCATCTCGGGAACTTGGGCAGGGTTACCAGGTCTGTGCAACAAAAGTAGCCCAAAAATAGCCCAATGCAATTTTCTGCATTAGGCGGCTGAATTCTCCAGTGAATTTGTATGTCTGGGGGCTGTTTTGGGGATGTTGGAGCACCGAAATCTTACGGATGAGGGTGGAAATCAATCCGCAAACGAATTTAAAAGTAGCTCAATTCCGCGGTAAAACCGCAAACTTGGCAACACGGTACTCGGGTATCAAAATTATCCCCAAGCTTCCCAGTTGTAAATACAACTTGAGAGGTCTTTGAAGGGTTAGTTCACCCAAAAATGAAAATAACGTCATTAATTACCACCTGCATGCCGTTCCACACCCGTAAGACCTTCGTTCATCTTCAGAGCGCAAATTAAGATATTTTTGATGAAATCCGATGGCTCCGTGAGGCCTCCATAGCCAGCAATGACATTTCCTCTCTCAAGATCCATTAATGTACTAAAAACATATTTAAATCAGTTCATGTGAGTACAGTGGTTCAATATTAATATTATAAAGCGACAAGAATATTTTTGGTGCGCCAAAAGAACACAATAACGACTTATATAGTGATGGCCGATTTCAAAACACTGCTTCAGGAAGCTTCGGAGCGTTATGAATCAGCGTATCGAATCAGCGGTTCGGAGCGCCAAAGTCACGTGATTTCAGCAGTTTGGCGGTTTGACATGTGATTCGATACGCTGATTCATAACGCTCCGAATCTTCCCGAAGCAGTGTTTTGAAATTGGCCATCACTATATAAGTCGTTATTTTGTTTTCTGATTAGTACATTAATGGATCTTGAGAGGAAATGTCATTACTGGGTATGCAGGCCTCACTGAGCCATCAGATTTCAGCAAAAATATCTTAATTTGCGTTCTGAAGATGAACGAAGGTCTACGGGTGTGGAACGACATGAGCGTGAGCAATTAATGACATTATTTTCATTTTTGGGTGAACTAACCCTTTAATGTCAAATTTTTAACTAACTTTCAGATACTTTACAATAATTCCAACAGTATGTGAAGGCAGCATAAATCAACATGCAATGTCATTGACAAAAAAGATGAGACTAAGTAATAATGAGATGTAGTTAAAAAAATTAAAAAATTATAATTTTTACCAAAATCTCTATTTTTGTCTACACCAGTGGTGGCTAACCCTGGTCCTGGAGAGCCTCAGTCCTGCAGAGTTCAGCTCCAACCCTAATCAAACACACCTGAACAAGCTAATCAAGGTTTGAATGGTTGCTAGAAAGCTGGTGGGTTTTATCAGGGTTGGAGCTAAACTCTGCAGAACTGAGGCTCTCCAGGACCAGGGTTAGCCATCCCTGCTCTACACTATGAGCTTTCATGTTTTTGGTTGCCAGATGTCAAGAGTTTATATCCCCAAATCAGAGCTTTTCTGTTAAAAGGGTAAATTTTCTGCCTGGTGTTTTACATAATCTTTGCAATCTGGCAACCATGCACACGCGCTCTCTCTACACTGTGGAAGAAGCGTGGATGATCTGAAAACACCAATAAACATGAGAGCTGGAGTTTAGTGATCTCCATCTGAGATATTCTGCTCAAATTAAAGTGTTATGTCATGAGATGCTTGCGCTGTTTGCCGCGACTAAATCTGCAATTTACCTTCTCAATGATGAACTGTAATAAATCCAAAGCTATTGTGGTTGCTGAATAAATGCACTTACACAACTTCTGTGACAAAACAAAGCCCTTTTTTTTTTTTTGTTAATAATAATAATTTTGTAATTGGAATTACTATTAGGAGTTTCATTGTTTTCATTTTTGAGAGAAGTTTCTTGTTTTACCAGTTTTCATAGTGTAGAGAGTGTGCTAATTTAGATAGTCTATAATAAATCAGGAAACTAGATGAGGTTAAATAAATCATGCGTTTAAGATGACATCCACTCACATTTGTACTTATAGCTGAAAGTGCAATAATTCTGATGAAACTTAAAAGTACATATCTCAAATGACAACAATCATTGCAATTATAATTTTGAGCAAAATAATCATTATTATCTGTTTAACGATTTTGCAGCATGACGAAAATGTGGCTAAGTTTTCATTGACTTAAACTAGACTACATTTAACTTATGCAGTTAGTTATTCCAAGTAGGGATGCAAAATATAATCGGCCACCATATCGGTATCGGCTGATATATGTTCATTTTTAATGTTATCGTTATTGGCCAGATAAGAAAATTTGGCTGATATATTAAAACCGATAAATAATAGATTATTTCCTTAAGCTGAGACACTTCAGATGCACACTGTTCACCATGAAGGTTTTGAATTGCTTGCAATATGATGGAAAATACAGTTAAGTGCAACACGTGCAGCACAAGTCTGTCATATAAGCTACATAATATTATATTGAGAACGTTATAGTTGTGTGTTTGGGACATGGATTTATTTGTGAGATTTTTGTCTTTGTAATCAGGCTCTCAAAAATTATATAAAAATTTAGATTTATCAGCCAATATATCCGTTATCGGTTTTCAAATATAAAGAATTATCGGTTATCGGTTTTCAGTATCGGCCAAAATTTCATTATCGGTGCATCCCTAATTCCAAGATTATTATTTTTTTCTCTCAAATGTCAACTTTGGATTGCAAATACTGATATGATTTATCGTCGTTTAATTTTTTACATCACAAAAACCAGCTGTTTTACCATGGGTGTGTCGACCTTAGAGTAAAATCTGCTGCAATGTGTGCAGGCCCAGTTTGAATAATACAGGAAACTGCTGCTATAATAAAAATGGCATGACAAGAACATTCTTCCTGACCCCAGAGCATACGGCCTGTAGAAAACAGCTAAATTACTTTTTCAGGGCTTTTAACCCAAGCCATTTAATCCCACAAAGTTTAGAGAGTCACTGTAGAGAGCAGAGCAAAATGAGACGTCTCTAAATCACTGCAATCCCCCGTCCCTCAGCTCTGATCCCAGCCGCTATTAGTTGGCCCCTCTGAGACAACAGTCCTAGCCGTGTGAGGATATTACGGATGACCACACATGCATCACAAATGAAAATACCAAAATCCAATAAATCCACACAAGACGGGTGAGGGGTGAATACATTTACAACATGTCAAACAAACGGATTTGACACCAGTAAAAAGAGTGCGGATATATTAGAACGATTTTTCACCGAACTGACCGGTTTCCTTTGATCAAGATTGAAGATTGAAAATCAAACGTTGTCTCGTAAAACCTATCCGGAGGATCAAAGGAGGATCTAACTTGATGCCTCTAATAGATAACATTTAGTTGAGTGGGTTTGATAAATGGCACACTATTTGAAGGAAGAAATATGTTTGTTCCAACATACAGAGCACTGCAGGTCAATAAAAAGCATGTTATTTGAGCAATCAACTTCATCCTGTTGACGTGGGACTACTTTTCCAGATGGATGCACTTCTGGTTATATAATATGGACAATGTTCCATACTCCTTGTTGTATGTGACCTGCATGCTTCAATCTTAGCTCATCCATGCTTGGTTATGGCCACATTTGTGTGTCAACTAATGCCAAGTGACTTAAAACGAGGAGCTGGAGCGATTGATCAACACACGCCTCACGAGCAGCGGGACTTTTATTATGCCACAGTCGCCGGCGCCGCTTTCGCTTTTCCGGTCATGAGTATGAGGTAACGCAGCTCTGATTATCATATTAGATACATTTGAGAGTGTTGAAAATGATGTTATAACGTTACTCTGTGCGTTCGCTCGGCGGCTGCTGTGAGACACTGTTGCACACGGCAGTAAGATTTAAGAATATCATATTAAATGCTGGATGGCTTGTGTTGATAAATGACATGCAATTAATTTTAAAACATATTGTATGATGGAGAAAATGCTGTATTACTGTTACTAAAAATAAAGCTGCATCTGATTATGCTATGTTAGCTACTTCACAAAATAGTGTTTTTCTCTGAGGCATGGTAAAGCATGAGACTCACAAAAAAAATCAAGAAAATTAGATTTAAACAATAAGACTAATCATGTTGAGCTATATAACAATAAATAGTTTATAAATATATCAAAACAGTTGTTCCCTTGTCTATTAAAATATGTAAATATTAAAGCATCTTTGGTGATTCCATGGTTTCTACAAAATAAAACCGGAAACCGAGGGTAACGCAGGTATGACGCCATTGACAGGCGACTCCTCACACGTTAAAATTGCAATTTTCTCACAATTTACAAATTTGGGATATTGTAAGTACTCAAGTGAACAAAATATGTAACACTGGCCTAGTGGTTTTTGGATATTTTACAGCAAAAATCGTACATATTGCACCTTTGAGGGGAAAAAACTGTCACTATTTACTAGGGGTGTAACAGTACATGTATTCATCCCGAACCATCGTGTTTCGGTGCATACAGACGCCGAATACAGTCAGTCACAGCCGATCCACACTTCAATCCAGAAGGGAGCATGTGTGGTAATGCAATGCTGTTTGCTAACCGCCAAAACAGGAAAAAGCAATTTTATGTTTAGGTTCCTCTCCAGAAGAGGGCGGAGCATTTGTTGTGTGTTCATCGGGGGCGGGGTTTATGTAAATTCTAGGGTTAGTGACGTCACTAAAATTGCCCTTTAAATGACAAAAAGCTTAAGAAGACTTGCGTATTTCTTTTGTCAGCTTAATAGTACTGAACAGTAGTGAGATTCTTACAAAAATATAGATTTTTTGTGCCACAGAAGAAAGAAATTCATACTTCACATGAACACAGGCGTGATAAAAGTCCTGTGAATGTGTAAATGAAGCCAGCTGTTCTGTCTGCAGGGGCTAAAGATATCCTCTCGTCTCTCAAAGAACTGCCCGGATTTGATTTTCCAGGTGTTTTAAAGAGCGCCAAGCTTTAAAAGCTTAGCTGAAAGATTAGGATAGCTGTGATAGTACTTTCTTTTTTGATCCACATCACATGACAAGATCGTGAAAAGAGCAGGCAAAGAGAGGAAAACCAGGCGTTTGTCATCATAGTTGCTTCATGTCACTGCATTCAGAATTCATCACCTAAATAATGGTCTGGATCCCTCAGTGACTAATATTCACATTGATTTACTGTCCATGAGAAATATTTGTTGTTTATGGGTGGGGAAGTTTGGACAGCCCCTCAATCATGTTAGGAGCAGGCTGGTAATTCAATTTTCGAACTGAAATGAACTCTGCGGGCCGAATTTGTTATGACTTAAACCTAACAAAACTTATTTAACTGATATTTTATTTGTTAACAACACAATCAAGGATATTAATTACAAAGCAGAAAAATGAAACGCACTCATGTAGCTCATCAGTAACCCTTGTTATAAAGTAAGAAATAGCAGCTGAATACTCACAGAAGCCCACAGAGCTCAAACTCTTTCATTTGCCATTATGCATAAAAAACAATCCCTAACTGGAAACTTTAAACCTTAAGACAGCTTTTCTGGTTCTTTCTCACTACGATGTGAACCACCATTCGCTGTTCTTCCATCTAACTAGGATCTCAAGACTGATCAGAAGCAATATTTCAATAAAATACAGGGGAAACATGACAATAAATAAAATAAGGGCAGAATTTTAAATTTTGGGTGAAGTATTCTTTTAAAAACTTAGATTTTAGATGGAGCACAAATAAAATGATAGCCTCAGCCTCAAACTATAGCCTCAGGCACTCAAAAGTAAAGCTGCATTCATTTGATAAAAAATAGTATTAGTATGAAAATAGTAATATTAAGTATTATTACACTTTAAAGGCACAATATGTAATTTTCGCCACTGGAGGTCACTTATTCAAAAAAAAAAAAAAAAAAAAAAAGGCGTAGCTTGATGATTCCTTGATTTAGTGGAATCATGGGAGGGGTTGTCTTCACGTCTACAACTGGTGGAAAAGAATCCGACGAGACTCGGGCAGAAATCATATTCATGGATGACCTAATGTATTAAAGGTGCAGTATGTAATATTTTCTGTCTGCTAGATGTCGCTATTCAAAACAAAGGCGTAGCTTGATGACGGCAAGTTTGAGCGCAGAATCTTGGGACATGTGGTCTTCACATCACAGCCGGTGGAAAAGAATCGGGATAGGACTCGGAAGAACTCATGTTCATGGATGCGATTATTAACGTTACTGTAGTATGAAGCAGAGCAGGAACGAGGAGAACGAGGAGCTGGAGCGATTGATCAACACACGCCTCATGAGCAGCGGGACTTTTATTATGCCACAGTCGCCGGCACCGCTTTCGCTTTTCCGGTCATGAGTATGAGGTAACGCAGCTCTGATTATCATATTAGATACATTTGAGAGTGTTGAAAATGATGTTATAACGTTACTCTGTGCGTTCGCTCGGCGGCTGCTGTGAGACACTGTTGCACACGGCAGTAAGATAGATCCATTTTACAATATCAGATTAAATGCTGGATGATTGTGTTGATAAATGACATGCAATTCATTTTAAAACATATTGGAGGATGGAGAAAATGCTGCATTACTGTTACTAAAAATAAAGCTGCATCTGATTATGCTATGTTAGCTACTTCACAAAATAGTGTTTTTCCTCTGAGGCGTGGTAAAGCATGAGACTCGCAAAACATCAAGATGATTAGATTTAAACAATAAGACTAAACGTGTTGAGCTCTATAACAATAATTAGTTTTCGTCTATAAATGTAACCAAACAGTTGTTCCCTACTCTATTAAAACTTTGGTGTTTCCATGGTTTCTACAAAATAAAACTGGAAACTGAGGGTAACGCGGGTATGACGCAATTGACAGGCGACTCCTCACACGTCCCGCAGCCTTGATTAAAATTGCAATTTTCTCACGATTAACAAATTTGGGATATTGTAAGTACTCAAGTAATCAAAATATTTAACACTGGCCTAGGGTCTTTTGGATATTTTACTGCACAATTCTTACATATTGCACCTTTAAAGATTTATTAACATTACTGTAGTATGAAGCAGGGTGTGGCTGAAAGCCGTTAGAGTGGAACGAGGCCGCTGGAGAGATTGCTAATGAGAGACGAGCGCGACACACGGATTGAGAGCAGTGGGACTTTTATTATGCCACAGTCGCCACTTCCACTTCTTCTGGTCAAGCGTATGTGGGGTAAAGCAGCACTGTTTATCATATTAGATACATTTGTGTGTTGAAAGTTGTTATAGTGCTATTCTGTGTTCACTCGGCGGCAGCTATGAGACACTTGATGCACGCTGCAGTAAAATACATCGATATTAGTCATGGTAAAACATGGTATTCGTGGTAAATCAAGAAAACGAGATTTAAACAATAAGACTTACTGTTTTGAGCTATATATTATGATTAATTTTCTGTCGATTAATGTATCCAAACAGTTGCTCACCTGTCTAATAAAACACATAATATATTAAAGCGTCTTTGGTGTTTCCATGTTTTCCACAAAATAAAATCGAGGGTAACGCGGGTATGATGTCATTGATAGGCGATGCACAGTACATGTCCTGGTTAAAATTGCTTATTTAAACATTCTTGGAAATATTTGGGATAATATAAGTACACAAGTCAACAAAATATATAACATTGTTCTAGTGGTTTTTAGAAATTTTAACATACTCCTGTGATGTCAAAGCTGAATTTTCCTGATGTTATCAATGTTAAGAATATTTTCCCCCCCTCAGGATTCTTTGATGAATGGAAACAGAAATCTTTTCTAACATTATAAATGTCTTTACTGCTAATTCTGATCAACTGAATGCATCCTTGCTGAATAAAAGTATTACTTTCTGTCCAAAAAATAAAAAATCTTCCTGACCCCAGACAATTGAAGCAAAACTACAATGAAAAAGAAAACATTGAGGAAAAAGGCAGGAGATTTCTGGCAGGACTCTAGACAAACTGGCAGGAGAGCCATCTAAATCAGGTTTATGGATCAGAGACTTCAACCAATTCAAGTGTCTTTTGTGCATAATGTTCTACAATCTGCTATAGTTTCAAGGCAATTAAACACAGTCAAACCAAAGTACATCTGAAATGTAGCTGCCAGACAACACTTTAAACCAGAGCTATGCCACTTTATTCAATTATAGATTAACAATGAATGTGTCTATGCTCTACAAAGTCCAAGTACTTTTAGGGTGTGTTCACACTTAGCAGGTTTGGTTGGATTAAAACGAACTCTGGTGGCAATTGAATAAGCATGAATGCTGCAATCCGAACCCTAGAGCGCACCAAACAACCGAACCGAGACCCACTTCTCAGTCCTCTTGTTTGGTGTACTCCAGAGTTCGGATTGAATTTAAATTGCTTCCAAAGAACTCTGGTGTGGTAATATGAACGCAACACGGACCAACGACATCTAAACGAACCAAAAACAGGACATGATCTCACCAGATGCATATAACAAAGAAATTCATACAGGTTTGAGGGTGAATAAATGATGACAGAATTTTCATTTTTGGGTGAACTAACCATCTAAAGTTGTGCAGAGAACACAAATGGGTCATTACTTCATCTATTATAAGTTCTTTTGACAAAAAAATCCTCTTATAATAGATAAAGATCCTAAGTCAGGAGTTGTTAGGCAGAAACATATGCACTTAAAGGACATCATACAACAAAAACAAGTTCCCTAACAAAACGATTACAATGCGCCCAATGACTCCAGACTATTCGACCCAATCACTCTGGATAACCCACATCCGGAAACACATCAAACCAACTCAAGTTATGCGAGACACTAATATCTGAGAATAAAGACATAGGTCTGTGATTCAAATGACATTGTTAAAAATAGCAAAGGCACCCACACGTTGCATCTGTGTGAACTTCTCCTTCAGGCTTTGAAAGAAAGAGTCTTTAACGTTGCTATATTTATATCTCTCTAGGGATTGACAACAGCCACTCTCCTCACTCCTGTTTCATCCAAAAGAAAAAAAAGTTTACTCGCGTTCAACTTTAAGAGGATCTTTAACAGATGAGAGGGACAGATTAAACGTTTTTATCTGCATATTTCCACAATGCCAATGCAAACAAATCAGAACAGCTTTATGCAAAAACCTCAGCATTGTTGAAGAGATTTATGCAGATTGTCGCTTATTATTTCAAGAAATTGTGCCTTGATAAAAGCAATATTACAAATAGTGTGATCTTCATCTTATCAAGCATCTGAAACTTTACAAAGATGTCTGAATGCCTACGAGATCAATTGCATGATTCAATTTCAGGCGAGGATGAACTCTAATGAATTTCTTGAAGTGAATATAATGACGCTACCTGACCACTCCGGCTTCCAGGTGTCGTGGCTAAATGACCGGTGTGAGAGTCATCGCTCTGTTGCTCAATCATGCCGCCTCTGCAATAAACAGTGGGAGGCCAATTAGAGCACAGAGCTCTCGCTTGAGATGACAGGTGATTTTCTGAGACCCTGATAAGGATTATTGTGGATGATATATTATATAATGCATAAATTATCAGCCTCTCAAGTACAACTCTTGAGAGAAAAGATCCCTGATTAAAAAGCACGGCCTATATGTGTGTTGATGAGCTGCAGTGTCCAAATATTGAAATTCAATGAATATGATACTCTTATGAAACATCATTATTAGTGCTTGCTAAGTGTTTTATTCATATAGGGTCATATTTTTTTCTGCATGCAATAATTTATTCAAAAATGCTTTTAAAATGCAAGTTATATATGGGTCAATGACGTGATGGGTCATTTTTCTGTCCAGAGGCATTAATAATAATAAAAAACAAAGATATGACATCCAAAATATGTAAGGTAGAACAACTAGATCTCTTTTACAGAATCCAAAAAGGTTTTAATTATATTTTGCTACATATAAAAGTATATTAAATATTTTGAAGTGTCAAAAGGTCATTCGGTTTAACCGTCCAATTTCATTTGTGATTAAAATATCTTAAAATGTAATAAATGTATATATTTTTTATTCTAGCATGATTTTATAACATCATATATCAACATAGTGCAAAATGGTGTTAAAATTATGTGTAGAAGTCGTTGCTTTGTTATGAGAAAGAATGTCTGGAAAAATAATTTCATTGATGTCATTTTGAGTAACCGATATAAAGGGACCATTTTGGAGCAAATCATGTGGTCAATATCATTTGACAAGATGTGACATCATTCAGACACCTGCAAAGGACCACATGCTCATGAAGTAAAGTAATTAACTCTCTCTTAACTATTTGAAAAATTCATGTTTTCTCTTGATCATACGCATGTCCTGAAACATCAGGTCATTCGGTGCAACCGCTATAAAACATGGAAAATGTTGTGATATTTTAAAAAGTTGTACTAAATATAAAATGTTTGATTGTCCTTTTGCTAGATATCAACCTATTAGCATTGATTGAAAATATCATCATTTGGTAAAACCAAAATTTTTTGGTTAAACCGAATGACTTTTTTTTGGTGACAAATTTAGTCCATCTTGTAAAAAATGACAAAATCAGTGTTAATTGATGATAAAAAAACACATTATGTCATTGTTAACACTTAATAAAACTTAATTATTAATTATATTATATCTCCATTATGTTTTTGCACTTTTAAAAACCTTATTTGCCAATGACCCATATATAGTGACTTGCATAAAACCCTTCTGTACTGAGCAGGTTTTTCATTTTTGTATTGAAATTCATTTTTATATATATATGTGTGTGTGTGTGTGTGTGTGTGTGTGTGTGGGTGGGGGGGGCGACAAAAATGACCCTGCAGACCCTCATGACAGTGTCAAGATCAATAAATTTCTTAAAATATCAGTTAATTCGATTTAGTTCAATGTGTAAAATGTCATGTGGTGCGACTCCTCAAACTGTATAATATTTATGATTTAATAATTCACAATATTTGAAAAGTAAATAAAAAAAATTCACAAAAAACATTTAAAAGTGTAAAGAAAATATGTTATTACTTTTTACATGGCGGTTACACCACATGTCATTTTTTTTCAAGAGACATTAAATTGGAACTAAATTCGAAGAAAATAATATAAGTGTTTTTCAAAACCACATGAAATACAAAGAGAACGTTTATGAAAGGCAAAGCTTGTTCTGATGGGCACATGAAGACCAAACAGCCCTATTGATCGGTGAGGCTGACATCAATTCCCATCTACATCTCTCTTATTTTCTTACTGCCCTTGAGGGTCAACAACCTTCTGTGATGAGAGGCCCTTCTAGAAGATGAACAAATACAACAGCAGCCGAGACAGAAAATAAATGTCTCATAAATGGGACTATTGTTTCAAACATTATAACAATGTCTGCAAAGGACAGTGAGTGTGGCCCAGGGCTTTCAAAACACGTTCCACTGAGGTCAGGGTGTGATGTTTTCTCAAGTCAGGCACTTCAACAACAGTGAAAGCAGGAAGAAGCAATATCACAGGAACTCAACACCACCCCCTAAGCACTAAAAACCAATGATTAGAGAACTGAGAATGACAAATGAATGTGCTTAATAATAATTTAAACACATTACTTGGGAATAGAGTTGTGGTATAACGGCACTGGGAAAATACCGGTGTATATTTTATTTTGATCGGTACGATATCATGATTTTGCGGAACTTGATATGCTACTGCTCCAAAGTTTTATCCTATTGTTTGCAAAGTTTAACCAGCGTAGAGGGAAAGTTTATCATTTGCATGTGTTTTAGGTCCTGTCAATTTAAACACTCAAGGGATTTTAAACCATTCGAGCCAAAACGAGCCCAAGAAGATGCGAAAGAGAACTAAATATATTCTCGACACAAACACGCAAAATTATGTTAAAATGCCCATCTCTGCAAGTACCCTCGTAAACACAATCAGCTTTTAGCTTACGTGAATGTAAGCAAATGAGAAAGAAATGGATGCATATAATTATAGTGTGCATTCGGTCTTAAAGTGACAGCAGCCTAATATTCCTGCTGCCGTCTGTGAGAAACATGAATATCTCGAATCAGAGAGATGTGTTATTACTTTAGGTGATCTGACTTAAAATAGTTGCCCACTGAATGTAAAACGGACTGAACATCTTACCAATTAAAGAGGACCTATTATGCCCCTTTTCACAAGATGTAATATCAGTCTCTGGTGTCTCCAGAATTTCTGAAGTTTCAGCTCAAAAAGCCCCAACAGATCATTTATTGTAGCTTGTCAAATTTGCCCCTATTTGGGTGTGAGCAAAAACACACCGTTTTTGTGTGTGTCCCTTTAAATGCAAATGAGCTGCTGCTCCCGCCCCCTTTCCAGAAGAGGGCGGAGCTTCAACAGCTCAACAACAACAAAGCTGGAAAATCTCACACAGCCAAAATGAGGAAAGTGTTCAGTCTTACATTGTTCAAACTGGAGTCACCGTTTTTGCTTGCGAAAACAAAATGATGATGCCATGGTTGGAAACATGCAGATTAAGGGGCGGTAATATTATAATAACATCTCCTTCCTACGTCACAAGGGGAGCAAAATTTGAGCGACTCATTTTTTCACATGCTTTCAGAGAAAGGCTTGCCAAAACAAAGTTACTGGTTTGCCCTTTTTCACGTTTTCTGGGTTGGTAGATGCACCTGAGGCCTGATTATAGCACTTAAACACGGAAAAAGTCAGATTTTCATGATATGTCCCACTTAAATTGAAGGATGGACACAAAACACATCTAGAGACTATTTGCACATTCAATCTGAGCGCGAACAAGCCAACTGCATAGCAATGCTCACAATAATAAAATAAAACAGCATGTTTTTTTTATCCTTATCAGTAGCAGACACAACTGGAAAAAAGTCCCACTTCGGCAGAGTCATGCTGTCCTTTAACAACATTTAAAAGATCAACAGTTTATATTATTCAAAATAGTGCACTTCTCAAACCACTGGAAGAAAACCTCTCATGGCACTGCTTTCATATGGATGAGATTAAGACTGAAATCCCTTGGCTCTGACACTCACTGGAGGTAATGGAAGTGACGTTGAAATCATCATGGGAGGGAAAAAAAATACAGCTTTAAAAAGAGGACAGGTCTGCGAGGGAAATACTCCTTAAAGTCTACCAACCACATATGTTCAACGTGACCGCATGAAATGTGTCTGCAGTAAGGACCTCACCACATTATTCCACCCACTGATTGGATTTTTTGGTCTGCTTGGACAGTCATATTCTCAAACTAAGGCCAGAAACTCTCTCTGCACGAGCATACAAATGCAAATGCTTGGCCAACGCATTCATGAGTGAAATCTCATCGTACATACTAATGCGAGTTACAGCATAGAGTATATTTCATGCCAAAAACGTTGCTACAAAGGATGCTACAACACTCATGTCAGGATTTGGTTCGATACACGATACTGATCTCACGATACTTTGAACAAAGCCAAAATAGATATAAAAGTAGTGTTGTCAAAAATACAGACTTTGGTACTGAAAATGTGCAAATAAGTCATTTTGACCGCTGTTGAGTGGATTTTTAAACTCCTCTGATTGGCCATTGTGTTCACGCCCTCAACAGATATTTTGTGTAGTTTATTTTTAATTTATTAATAATAATTATTAAACATGGAAGCTTAATTTTGTGACCTTCTGAGTATACGATTTTTGATGCACCATTGCATCAAATAAATTGCATTGCGATTTTTTGTTTAAGATTTTAAAATTATTTTTTTTTTATTCCAGAATCGATACTAATTCAAAATAAATTATTATTTCAACTTGTAGTATATTTCTGTGACACAAAGTTCAAATTATCATAGAAGTACTGGGATAAATGTTTATAGTTCCTGTATAATCACTGATGTCTACGGTAGCGATCAGAATAGTTATCACCTTTCAAAAGCGGTGCATCAAATAACGACTATATCGTTTACATTGTTGCCACTAGGTGGTGATAAACGACTGTTAAAAATGTGTTTGTCAATAAATAATTTATTCAGGAGAATGTAGTAATGTATTATGCTTCTGAAAGTAAACTTAGAAAGATGTGATGAATTGTTGTTGTAAATATGACTCATCTTATACATCATGTACAAGTGTATGATTCAACTTCTCTCGATGGTATAGTGTTAAAAAAAATAAAGCAAAATTGCAATACATTGCAATATCGAATCACAATACTTGTAGAATCGCAATAATTAAAAAATAGCAATACACATCATATCGGCACCCAAGAATTGCAATAGTATCAAATCTGGTGTATCGTCCCAGTCCTATATTTGACGCTAAAATAAATCGCTCTAAAAATTTCATTTTGTGTGAAGTATCCAGGATGCATATTGTTCTATTTTTGTTTAGCAATATATTGTGACACAACATAGATTCATCCCTTTTTGCTATTGCAATTCATCACAACTTATCATTTGAAACGATTTACATATTATAAAATTGCCACCATCCTCTTTTAGCCAGTAATAAAGAGCGGAAGTTTACTATTAACTGTATCTTAGAGCAGGAGATGAAGCTATTCAACCAGCAACAGAGAAAGATCACAAACCTCAGACTGACTTTCTGTCACGGCCGTGACTTGTAGGAAGAATGCTTTTAATCTTCCATCAGAGTTATGACACATCCCAGCACACCTGCATTCATTGGCAGGAACCTGATTTTGCCAATATTTCTGAGACATCTTTTCAACATTTCCTCAAATTCTTGTTACGGATTTGCACTTTAATTGGCAGTGGCAAAGACAGACAAATGCAACAATAAAGAAACTTTAGGAGTGGAAGAAACATTCATCTAAAAACTAGGCCAAATAAAAATGTGCAATATGTAGTTTTTCCTCTAAATGAAGGTGTAATATAAAACTCAACATTGCACAGATCAATTGATTTGTTTAAGGAGTCTTGATTACACATGGACACAATGCATAATTTAATCAGATCGGCAGTAAAAAGCAGCATCTTCAACCATCTGGAACAAGCTGTTTCAATGTTTTACATTGCAATTTGCAATCCCCACTTGAAAACACAAATGCACAAACTAAGTTTTTTGTGTTTGTTTTTTTTTTTTGACTCAAAACAAACGCAACATCTGTGAGGCCTGCTATTTCAAAAATATTATAATTAATAGCCCAGAAAAGTAATTCCTTTCACCAATCAAAAAAGGTCAATCCAAGATCAAGGTAAAACAAACCCAGTAACAGCTGAATGTCTGTAGATTCATTGTGTTTAATGAGTCAGAGGGCCAGCCCAGTGTTTCCACTGCAGTCTGCTCATAAATGTCTCATATTAGAGATATTTGCACAAGTGTCATCTCGGTAAAACCTCTGCTTTCATTAATATTCCCCGTCGCCTGACTGACATTTACACTGCAGCACTACAAAAGATCTTACATTGTCATTTTAATGTAAAATCTACTCTACAACATTTCAATATGTCAAAGGACACCTCTTCATTCTTGTCTTTAGCAGCACAACCAGTAACAGGGGAATCTCACAAAGCCTGTCAAGAACATTTTCAGCTTAGATTTTAGCCCAAAATTCTTAAAGAGCCATTATATATCTCACTCCACCAATTTTATTTATTTACATAGATGTATTTTAGGGCTGCACGACATTTTGATTTTCATTTTTTTGATTTTCGGCAATATATATTGCGATACGAAAAAACTTTAAACCAGATGACTTGAATAGCTCTATTTGGAAAGAATTAGTAATTCTAGAATGATTGGGGTGATTTTGAGGGGGAGTGAATCTGCAGAGCAAATAATAAACAATTTTCAAGCATAGATAAACACAATAGCTTTTGTTTTGCTTTGCTTTTTTCAGGTAAGTCTAACAGTATTTAGGTATGGAAACCGAATAATCAAATGTAAAACATCACTGCATATAGCCTTCACTGTATAAATTAAATGTAATTAATCTGTATTAAAGCTTAATACAAAAGTGATTTCTTTGTATTTAGTTGTTTGATTAACATTAATGACCAAAATATTAGGCTACTGTCACTTTAAGACCGAATGCATGGTTCCAATATAATGATATGCATCCATTTTCTTTCTCAGTTGTTTGCATTCACAAAAGCCATAAGCCACTGTGTTAACGTGCATACTTGCAAAGATGAGCATTTTAAATGGGACCTATATAATGCCCCCTTTACAAGATGTAATCTAAGTCTCTGGTGTCTCCAGAATGTGTCTGTGAAGTATCAGCTCAAAATCCCCCACAGATCATTTATTATAGCTTGTCAAATTTGCCCCTATTTGGGTGTGAGCAAAAACACTCCGTTTTTGTGTGTCCCTTTAAATGCAAATGAGCTGCTGCTCCCCGCCCCCTTTCCAGAAGAGGGCGGAGCTTTAACAGCTCAACAACAACAAAGCTGGAGAATCTCACGCAGCCAAAATGAGGAAAGTGTTCAGCCTTACATTGTTCAAACCGGAGTCGACACTGATGGAGAGACTCAGGAAGAAGTTACAACTTTTAGACGTTTCTGAATGGTTAGTGGATAAATTGATGTAGTTGCTGTGGAGTTGATTCAACTCATCCACTAGCATATCAACAACACTATAATACAACAACTCTTCCTCTTCTCTAAAGCAGCCCAACATGGCCCCGCCCCCCTTGTTGCATGTTTCTCGGGGGCGGGGTTTATGTAAATGTTAGGGTTAGTGATGTCACTAACCCGGGAAGAAGCTAATTGTAGTCCTTTAAAAGAAAATATCTCTTTTTGCATTGAACTTTGAGCATCATAACTTTGCAGATGTTTATAATCAAATAGCAACATTACACACTAACTAAAGTTAAAAAGTGAAATCAATCAACCACCCCTTTAACATAATTTTGCATGAGTCAACAAATATAGTTCTCTTTCGCATCTTCTTGCGCTCGAATGGTTTAAAATCGCTTGAATATTTAAACTGATGAAACCAAATGAATAATCTGATCCAAATAAAGGCATTTGACTGCATTTCTCTATGATCCTCACCACTACCGCTGTCAAAGAAACTGCCAAACTTCATCAATTAAGAGAAGTAAACCACAACGACTTACTTTTTTAAATGCCAGTTGCTTTTTTTTCATATGCTTTATTTCTGTTACTTAGCAGCAGATCACAGTTCATGTCTTCTCTCCATCTGACAATTATTTTGAGACTCTTCAATGTTTTTTTCAGGCATGTTAGCTCATTTCAGACTTGCTTTTCTTGAGTTTCTGTAACTACCTACGTTTGATATTTTCTCCTATAATTTTGTCTGAATTCTGTCTGTGATTTACTCTGGTAATAATACTTGATCTAAATGGTCATTAAAAAAAAAAAAAACTTTTGGACGCATTTTGCTTGAAAAGTCATTTTTCTTACAATAAATGCCACTTTCTTCAATATGGCTTAAAATGACTTTTTGTGGCCATTTACTTTTACTTATCTGAAATCAAATACTATTAGACTGCATCCATCTCTCCATTAATTATAAACCCAAATGATAATTTGTACAAATGGAAAATTATTTGTATTGTTTTGGAATGGAATGCATGCTTTCATGCTGCTATCAAAGCCCCGAAAAAATCTTGACAACTCATTAGTGATTCCATCCAGCAATCACGCCTATTCTGTCTTAAAATGTTAAAATTAAGCTGTCAAAATGGTTCCCTATGTAAAAGCTTCTTCAGTGAAATGAGCAACAGCAAATTCATACAATGAATTTGTCAGTGACAGAAGGCTTTTAGTATTAAGCGCACACACCTTCCACTCAATGACCAACCATGGTTCATTGATTATCTTATCAGAGGAATGTCAAAAGGGAAACGCTTGCTCGTTTCTATTTTTGTGAGGAGAGAGAGAAGCGAGCTTTGTGAAAGTGTATTTCTGCTTGAAAGAATATTCAAATGACACCTGCTATCTCTCTCAACGACACAATTCAACATAAAACAACAAAACAAATATAAAAGCCACACAAGTGCTGATGGACGTTCTACCCTTGACTAACCAATGCATCCTTCATGCTCGAACCTCTGAGCTGTGTGAATGTCCTCCATTAAGAGACGAGCATGTGTGCATTTAGAAGGTTATGATGAGAAATGTTCTTTTCTTTCAATCCAAATATTACTGGATCCTGCACACTTTTTACTTTTGTTTCCGCTCTGAATCATACATATTTGCCGTCTTTGAACGTAAACACTTATGAATAGTCCTTATAAAGCTGGTAAATGTGAAATAAATCCCTTTATGTGACTGGTATCCAAACCCTCTCACCATTAAACATCTCTTTGAATGCTATAAGGCAGGATAAAATGATACACAAAGATATATTTAAAAGCCTGCAGTAATTTCCTCTTGAACAGCCGCAAATCAAACAAGCATAAGGAAATAAACACATTTACTGCTGATCCCCTATTTCCTTTAGTCAAAGACTAGGCAGGATCTAAGCCTGGATTTAATCTAAGTCCTCGCTGCACAGAGTAAGCAGCAGTGTTAAGAACAGCAAATTGAGGTCTACAAGAACAGACTACAGTGCAACACAAAACTGAGAGCCACAGACAGACTGCTCGCTCTACACTTCAGCCGGAGGAATACAATGACTTCAACAACTGATAAACCTTATATGAAGGGAAGCCTGAGCAGCTTAGTATTTGTGTGGAGAAGGGCACAAATCCATCTCAGACCAGGAACATGAAACTGAAACTTAAAGGATAAGAGGGGAATAAATATGCTGGGATAACCTTAGAAACTTGGGATGAAGAAAGGAATAGTTCACCCAAATATGCAAAAAAAAAAAGCCATTTTTTTCTATTCAATAACAAGCTTTCAAGCTTCAAAAGGATGCAGAAGTATCAAAAAGGTGGTTGGATCATTCCGTGTCAAATCAACCAAATTTCGGAAATTTTCCCCGACTGTTAATGGGTCATTGACAAATAAGCTTTTTAAAAGTGTAAAAAAAACGCATCATGGAGATTAGACGTTTTATTAAGTGTTAACAATGAGATTATGTGATTTTTATAATATATTACAACTGATTTTGTCTTTTTTTTTTTTTTACAAGATTTGTCACAAAAAATGTATTTGGTTTAACCAAAATTTCGGTTTTACCGAATAACAATATTTTCAATCAATGTTAACAGGCTGATATCTAGCAAAAGGACATTCAAACATTTAATATTTAGTACAAGTTTTTAAAATATAACAACATTTTCCATGTTTTATAGCGGTTGTACCGAATGACCTGATGTTTGCCTGATGACCAGCAAGTGAAAACATGAATTTTTCAAATAGTTAAGAGAGAGTTAATTACTTTACTTCATGAGCATGTGGTCCTTTGCAGGTGTCTGAATGATGTCACATCCTGACACATGATATTGACCACATGACTTGATCCAAAAAGGTCCCTTTATATCAGTTACTCAAAATGACATCAATGAAATTCATTTTTCCAGACATTGTTTCTCATAACAAATCAACGACTTCTACACATAATTTTAATACCATTTTGCACTATGTTGATATATGATGTTATAAAATCATGGTAGAATAAAAAATATATACATTTATTACATTTTAAGATATTTTAATCACAAATTAAATGGCTGTATTGGACAGTTAAACCGAATGACCTTTTGACACTTCAAAATCTTTAAAATACCTTTATATTCAATAAAGGAGATCTACTTGTACTACCTGACATTCTTTGGATGTCATATCTTTGTTTTTTACTATTATTAAGGCCTTTGGACAAAAAAAAAAAAAATTAACCTAATATTTTTTTTGTAGAACGACAAACATAAATAGTGATTAAATCCACTATTTTGTAGAGGGAGTCAAAATGATCATTCACCTGAGATTTGGAGCTAAATTAGAGGGGTGTAAAAATGACTTTAGAAAGATGGCAGCATCATAATTTGAATTTTACACAGAGATTGGTAGGTCTATTAGTAAAATCTGTTGACTTTATCAATCTTTGTTTCAATATATGCCAATGGTGACAGTTCAAAAATGGAGAAAAAGCACTTCTTGTGTGTTTTTGCCTCAAGTTTGCATGCCTGTAACTCAAGAAATATTAAAAATATCTTAATATCCTTTTAGATTCTGATTCTTAACAAACTTTTCTTTTGGCATCTTCATTTTAAAGGCCCCCGATGGTTCAATCCCAGAGATATGGAGATCTTAATGTGGCTCCATGAGTAAATTGGTAAATTGTACACATTTTCAGTGGTCAAAAACCAAATGTGCGTCCCTTTGCATTCAGCTGAAGCTTTTTTCTTTTAAAGAGGAATATCTGAAGAACAAATAATGTTGAAACTAGAAATGCATCACATTTTTTTTCTATCAACTCAATTGCATAGATCATAAATATTCCTTTTCCAAAGTTTGCTTCAAACTAAAAACTTCAAACTAAAGGTCAGTGTTTATAAGAAATGATGGCTTTAGAAGACTCAGAATATAGTGCACAAGTTATATGGACCACATTCATGATACTTTTGTGATGCTTTTCCATCTTTTTTGAAACCTGAAATGGCAATACTTCAAGTTTCAAAATTATAAATGATTTATAAGTCTGCATTTTTGAGATATCTATACCTTTAAACAGATAAAAAGAATGGCAGAAGTGCAAAATTAATGCATTCCTAAAATCGATATTTAGAGTTTTGCACAACATTGGAATCACCTGTCTGAGCATTTGTGAGTCTAAACAACCCAAACTTTGATAAGTTTACAAGTAAATCAGCGTATTGACAACAAGCCCTATATCTGTCATCCACCGATAGCAGCCAGCGGTTGTGCATATCTCTTGTGTTGCTAGGATACAAAGCTTTTCATGTGATTGGTGCAGTCCTGACACTAACACGCTTTGCGCCATTCCACATGGTCCGCACTCTAAAAATACTTAAAACCTACAATATAGAAGCAGAGCACAGAGAAAAACAAGACGGGAGCGATTAAATCATTACTCTACCAAGAGCCCATTTCTACAGGCACACCTGGTGTGGATATTAAGATGGTCATAAAGCTTATTTAACAACAGTTTAAATGCATCACATCACTTTGCTCTAAACATCTTAATGTTTATCTGGCAGCAGTCATACAGCACAATTCAACTAATTATTTAGAATTACTTGCAGTAAGACTGAATCAAGTAAATTAGCCGAGGAAAATCTGACAAATGTGAAGCATTTTGACAATGAAAATGCAAACGTTATACTTTTCAGCTTAGCTTAACCCTTGTGCGGTCTTCATTTGGGAAGTACATTCAGGGTCTTATGTAATTTTGTAACAAAATAATAGTTTTTTTTTTAAACAAATGTAATTTTACTTAGCAATTTTATTAATGTTTTTACTCGACATTTGTGCAGTTTTTGGAGGATTTATCATATTTTTTAAAATTTTATACAAAAACAGCTTTTTATGTAAAATTCACTTTATAAAAGACCCACATTTCTGACTTTCATTCATGGGGATAACATGGATAATTTGACATGGTTTAGTGTCAGATTTTTGCCCATCTTTTGAAAAATGCATTTTAAAAGTAAAAAAATATCACTTTTACCAGTAGATGGCTCCAGAGCTGCACTATGACTGACTGACTATCTTTTCACAATTTTTTTTCAGTTGTATTCATATCTAAATATTATAAAATTATAACAATAAAAATTAGTTTTTCAATATTGTTACATTATAATGGGACCCCTCTTAGAAAATGGACAAAATTCATCTTCAAAATCAACATTATTGAAAAACTTTTTTTTTTTTCAGTACAAATAATGTTAAACTTTGACAAAAAATTTATTTTTTATTGTCATAATTGTGATTTCTGAAAAAACTGTCAACTGAAAAAAAACTTTCAGTCAAATAGCAAATAGTGGAGCTCTGCAGCATCTACTGGTAAAAGTGATACTTTTTTTACTTTTAAATCTGCATTTTCCAAAAGATGGGCAAAAATCTTACACTAAACCATGTCAAATTATCCATGTTATCCCCATGAATGAAAGTCAGAAATGTGGGTCTTTAATAAAGTGAATTTTACATAAAAAGCTGTTTTTGTATAAAAACAATTTTAAAAAATATTTATTTATTTATATAAATTTAAAAGATATGATAAATCCTCCAAAAAATGCACAAATATAAAGTAAAAACATTAATAAACAGTAAAATTACATTTGTTTTTTGAAAAACAATTATTTTGTTACAAAATTACATTTTGTTGCCTGGGGTCTCTGGAGACCCCAAAGACCCTGAGTGTGACTTTTTTTTCTACACTAACATAAAAACATTTTTTTATTTGCAGATTACTAAAGTGTTAACAACTGTACAATGTTTCATGTCATTTGGACAAAGAGAACACTTTTTTATTTTAGTAAACGCCGTTTGGGGTCTAAAAAGACCCTATAAGGGTTAAAGGGATAGTTCACCCAAAAATGAAAATTTGATGTTTATCTGCTTACTCCCAGGGCATCCAAGATGTAGGTGACTTTTTTTCTTCAGTCGAACGCAAATTCTGATTTTTAACTGCAACCGCTGCCGTCTGTCAGTCAAATAATAGCAGTGATTGGGAACGTGAACAATAAGAGTCGAAAAAACTTTCATAGACAAGTCCAAATTAAACCCTGCGGCTCGTGGCGACACATTGATGTCCTAAGACACGAAACGATCGGTTTGTGCGAGAAACCGAACAGTATTTATAAAATTTTTTACCTCTAATACACCACTATGTCCAACTCCGTTCAGCTTCCGGCTAGTGAGGTCTGATCGCGCTCTGACAACGGAAGTGATGTCTCGCGCTCATTGAATTATATGGGCGAGACATCACTTCCGTCTTCAGAACGCGTTTTTTGACCTCACTAACAGGAAGCTGAACGAAGTTGGACATAGTGGTGTATTAGAGGTAAAAATTATATAAATAATGTTCGGTTTCTCACACAAACCGATCGTTTCGTGTCTTAGGACATCAATGTGCCGTCACGAGCCGCAGGTTTTAATTTTGATTTGTCTAAGCAAGTTTCATTTACTGTTATAGTTGAAGTTCCCAATCACTGCTATTATTTGACTGACAGACGGCAGCGGTTGCAGTTAAAAATCAGAATTTGCGTTCGACTGAAGAAAAAAAGTCACCTACATCTTGGATGCACTGGGGGTAAGCAGATAAACATCAAATTTTCATTTTTGGGTGAACTATCCCTTTAAACTGATCTAAAATGTGTGGTAACATTAATGTAAACCTGGAAGGAATGAGAAATTTCTCCATTAAAGTTTTTTTTTATATATACAATTTACAGTTTAAATAACGGAGAAAAGCAAACCCCTTAATGTCATAGAAAAAAAAAAGGAATTAATGATACAAATGATATAGAAAAACAAGTTTAAACAATACATGTATTTTTTACCCATCTCATGCATGACATCATAAACGTTCCAATAATCACAGGTATCAATATTGATGTTTATGCATATGTGCCAGTTCATAATTATAATATTTTCCAATGACCTTTTTCAAATGTCCGGGTTTGGGTAAAATTCTATGGCGGTGAATGAGAGAATACATTAAATATATATTTTTTATGTCCCCATTTTCTCAAACACCAAAAGAAAAACTCAACAACTGTGTTTTCACAACTTTCAGAAAGAGGAAAAAAATAGAGAGAGATTGATAACGTCAGAAGAGAGAAATATGTCAACTTTAATGTCAATCACAGCAGCCTGAACCTTTTTTTTTTTTTTTTTTATAATTTGATTAAAATGTAATACAATACTAAGTATAGTGTTATAAATCTATATACATTTTTTTTTTAAAATGAAAATATAAAAAACTTTGCAAGATGTACGATGCTGATGACCGTTAAAACGCGTCATCACAGTCCGTGAAAAGGGTCCATTATTATTTTTAATATTAAAAAACAATATATCAATTGTTATTAATAATATTCAATAACTCAATAAGCGTTTTAATAATAATAATAATTATTATTATTATTATTATTATTATTAATATATATATATATATATATATATATATATATATATATATATATATATATATATATATATATATATATATATATATAATATTCAATAACTCAATAAGCGTTTTAATAATAATAATTATTATTATTATTATTATTAATATATATATATATTATTAATATATATATATATATATATATATATATATATATATATATATATATATATATATATATATAAATAAATATATATCCGTCTATATCCGTGTATTGTTGATATGTAACATGGAGCTTTTGCTAATCGGTTCTCAAATCATCACGAGTCAAATCTCGCTTACTGAACGAATCAATCATGAGCGAGTCGTGTTGATTTTAAAGATCCGACTCAAATGAATCGGACATCGCTACATGTTTGCTAGTGACGCAACAGCCGGTAGCATTATCATTCATAAAATTATAATTACTATAATTATTGTTACTTCTCAAATTATTCTGAATATAAGATCTCCTTTACGAGTACCAGTAGCGATTAACACAAAGTTAGTATTGTTTGTAATATAACGATTAAACTCCTCAAAAACATTAAGACGCTGTCCAAATTGCCTACATAAAAAGTCAAACACATATTGTGTAAAATCTTAAAAATGTTTTAAAGCGCAGTGCGGCGCGTGGACTGATGCACGCGCTGGTAATAACATGCCAAAGCACAAACTTGCAGTTCAGTCCTGCATTCGTGTTGCAATCACATCCATATAAGTTTGCACGCGCGCTCACCTCAGATCAGGAGCGAGGAAGTGTCCAGCGCCACCGCCGCCAACATAAACACTGTCCAGAGCTGCTTGTCTGGAGAACTGTGCTGGTCGTGTCGGTAAACGGTGGCGGTCCGGTGCATGCAGCACTGCTGGATATGTGCTGGATATGTGCGGGGCTCCAGTCGGTGACTAGAAGAGCCAGTGAGCAGCATCGGTGCTGTCAGACTCAGAGCGAGGTAAACACTAGGCATTGTGGGAATCTGGAGGAGCAACGGGGCAGAACACAGCGACATCTACAGGCCGCAGTGGTGTTAATAAAAAGCACTAGTGTTATTATAGTAATAATGCCATAGTATTCTATAAAATACTGTAATACCAGCATTTTAAGGTGTTTTAATATTTTTCTTTACTGAACTGCATTTGTTTGATCAAAAATACAGAAAAATGTAATATTATGAAATATTATTACCATTTAAAATAACTCTTTTCTATGTAAATATATGTTAATATGTAATTTATTCCTTAAAGCTGCATTTTAGTCACTATTACTCCAATCAGTGTCTCAGAAATCATTCTAAGATCATTTCTGATTATTGAAAACATATGCTGTTTTTTGATGTTGTTGTTTGTTTGCTTGTTTGTTTGTTTAGAGATAGACAGACAGACAGACAGACAGACAGATAGATAGATAGATAGATAGATAGATAGATAGATAGATAGATAGATAGATAGATAGATAGATAGATAGATAGATAGATAGATAGATGGTTGCTAGGGTGTTGCTATGTGGTTGCTAGGGTACTCTAGGTTATTGCTAGGGTGTTGCTATGTGGTTTCTAGGGTACTCTGAGTGGTTGCTAGGGTGTTGCTATATGGTTGCTAAGGTATTCTGGGTGGTTGCTAGGGTCTTGATATGCAGTATCGACATCTACAGGGCGCAGTGATGTTTGATGTGGACACTAATAAAAAGCACTAGTGTTTTTATTCGGACATGTTATTATAGTAATAATGCCATGGTATTCTATAAAATACTGTAGAGAGTTAATATAGTGCTGTTTTTTTATGTTTTTCTTAGGAAGTCTCTACTGAGCTGCATTTATTTGATCAAAAATACAGAAAAAAATAATATTGTGACATATCATTACCATTTAACTTTTCTATGTAAATATATGTTAATATGTAATTTATTCCTGATTAAAGCTGGATTTAAGTCACCATTACTCTAATCAGTGTCTGGGAAATCATTCTAAGATCATTTCTTTTTTTTTCTTGAGCAGGAAATCATCATATCAGAATGATTTCTGAAGGATCATGTGACACTGAAGACTGGAGTAATGATGCTGAAAATTCTTTGATTATTATTGAAAACTGTTGCTATGTGGTTGCTAAGGTACGGGGGGTGGTTACTAGGGCGTTGCTATGTGGTTGCTAGTGTACTCGGGTTATTGCTAGGGTGTTGCTATGTGGTTGCTAGGGTATTCATTGGTTGCTAGGGTGTTGCTATGTGGTTGCTAAAGTACTCAGAGTGGTTGCTAAGGTGTTGCTATGCGGTTGCTAGAGTATTCTGAGTGGTTGCTTGGGTGTTGCTATGCGGTTACTAAGGTATTCTGGTTGGTTGCTAGGGTCTTGCTATGCGGTTACTAAGGTATTCAGGGTGGTTGCTAGGGTGTTACCATGTGGTTGATATGGTACTCAGGATGGTTGCTAGGGTGTTGCTATGTTGTTGCTAGGATGTTGTTCTGCGGTTGCTAAGGTACTTGGGGTGGTTGCTAGGGTGCTCTGTGTGGTTGCTATGCTGTTGCCATGGTGTTCTAGATAGTTGTTAGGATGATCTGAGTGGTTGCTATGATAGATAGATAGATAGATTTAGTTTGATAGACATCTTTTTAAAATAGTAATAATATTTCACAATTTTCCATTTTTTTACTGTATTTTTGATCAGCTTTGGTGAGCAGAAGAGACTTATTTCAAAAACATTAATGTTTCCAAACTTTATCGATTACATATACAATTTAAGAAATGTATATGTGTTTGTTTTGTAATGTTGTTGGATCACAAAAGGAGACCTGTGCCCTGAACATCCCAACAATGATATAATAAGACAAGTACTGAATCAATCTTTCCTAATGAAACACTTTTGTCCTTGGTGAAGGCATAATGTTCTACAAATCACTTTTGAGTTTGATTGATGCAATTAGAATTATAATACAGTCTATTGTCAGCTGAGCATCTGTGATTTTGTGTAATTATCCATAAATGCATTCACCAACATTACGATGGTGCTCATTTTAGTCTAACAGTTCAATTTAAAGGATGTTCTCTTCAGAATTAAAATTTCCTGATAATTTAGTCATCCCCGTGTCATCCAAAATGTTTACGTCTTTCTTTCTTTAGTTTACAATAAATTAAGGTTTTTGAGCAAAACATTCCAGGATTTTTCTCCATATAGTGGACTTCACTGGGGTACAGCTTCAAAGGGCTCTACACAGTCCCAGCCGAGGAATAAGGGTCTTGTCTAACGAAAGATGTCATTTTCTAAAAAATAAATACATAAATAAAAGTATGTACTTTTTAACCACAAATGCTCGTTTTGCACTTCTCTGCGATGTGCTACGCATTACATAATCATATTGGAAAGTTCACGTGTAACGTAGGTGGAAGTACCGAGCAAGTGTTTACAAAGCGAACGTTCTAAAATTAAGCCAAACGCCCTTTAAAATACTATTATGTCGGATGATTTTGAAGTTGGAGGAGAAAATGAGTTCACTATATGGAGAAAAAACCTGGAATGTTTTCCTCAAAAACCTTATTTCTTTTCGACTGAAGAAAGAAAGACATAAACATTTTGGATGACATGAGGGAGAGTAAATTATCAGGAAATGTTAATTCTGAAGTGAACTTATCCTTTAAAGTCATTATGTTGTGAAACCAACTCTTATTCAAAACTCACATTGCAAATAGAGTAATCTTTGTTAATATAAAGTCATTCTTTTGTGACACAGTCCAACTAAATTCCATTAAATGTTGTCGTTACAGTAACCTGAGAAGTTGTACAAACACATTATGATAATATTTATTTAAGGTGTCTCCCATTTTGGAGGGTTTCTTCCTTAATAGTATAGAATTACTATTGTCAGGATAGCAGATTGAGGCCATAATTATAATCAGCCCTGTTGCCCAGTATTTCATTGCTGTCCTACCTGGTATGTGGTCAATCACTGTTGCAGCATCTTCTTGAATTAAGGTGGATACTGTTGCTAATGCTGAATTATAGTCAATGGTCCCCGAAGAGAAGATGGAATGCAAGAAAAAAGAAATGTTCTGCATAGCGAACAGTTAAAACTGGAATAAAAAAAGTGTTCCCTGTTCTGTTTTTTGTCTGGGAATTTCTCCTGTATGGGCAGGCCTTCATAGAATTTGCTCCACAAAACTCTATATTCCTCCATACCACTTATATAGAGAAATATTTTGGATACATTGAAAATACTCTCAGCTAGTAATAAGCTCCATTTAACAGATTTACCATAAATAACTACAGTCCACAGAATTCCAGATTTTCCACTACAATCTAGGCAAAAAATTTGAAAAATGTGTGCAAGATCCACATTGATGTACTGATGGGTGAACAAACCAAGAATGTTGCCTATTACTGTGAATTTGGCAGAGCATATCGGCCCTCAGATCTGAATTGATATAATCTTTAACCGGAAAAAGAAACTTGCACAGAAAGTTTTGCTTCTTCAGCAAGAATGTCGGTTACATTAAATCAGTCTATGATGATAATACATGCTATTTAAAGAAAAGATGATTCTTGTGTTGTACAGTTATTTTCAGAAATGCTGTCCCCCGAGGTTATAAATAAAGAGCCACACTGCACAGCGTTTTCTGTGTCTGTAGGGTTATTATAATTAACTCGAAGATAAAACCATAAAAACATGACTTGAAACTGATATAAAAATTTATAAAAACTATATAAACATATTTATAATATAAACAACTACTAACATATGACCAAAACACACAACAAAAAATTATTAAAACTGTAAAATTACAAAATTAATTATTAATAATAATTTAAAATATTAATAAAATCTATATAAATGAATTTATAAAATAAACAACTAATAAAATATGACCAAAACACACATCAAAAATTACTAAAAATGTAAAATTACAATAATAATTATTAATAAAAAATACATGTGTATTTATAAAATAAAAAAAACAAATAAAATATGACCAAAACACACAACATTTAATTATATGAATTATTAAACATAATAATAAAAACTATATAGTATCTTTATTTACTCAAATTTATTCACTAAAATTTTACTAAGTATTTACTAAAAATACACTGTAACCAAAGAAACAAAAAGCAGTTATCTTAATGCAGCATTTTGTTATTTTATATTATACAAACTGATATACAAAGCCCCTTATAATAATTTTGAGTGCAAATTGTAATTGATGCTTAACTGAATACATTATTAATACTTTATTAATAATACATTAGTATACATTATTAATAAATGTTCAATTTTTGATTATTATTGTTGCCTCTAGTAATTATGTGTCTGATTTTTAATTTTAATAAATAAAACTACCCAGCAGGTCGGGAAAACATTTAACCCAACCGCTGGGTTAAAACAACCCAATCACTGGGTTTGTGCATTTTCAACCCAACTTGGGTTGTTTTTAACCCAGCATTTTTTAGAGTGTACTAAAGGTCCTTGAAAATGAAAACCTAAACCAAACAAAGCATAACTGTGACAAAATACAGAGCATGGAATATATACACACACAGACAGACAGGTCATTAACATTCACTGATTAATTGCGAACAATAAGACCATGAATGCGTAATATAGGTACATTTTTATTTCAAGTAATGACCAGAGAGTCATTCTTACATCCTGCTGCATATAAACACAGTTCATTCTGGAAGCCTTTGCTTCTGCTGTAATTAATCATCATGAGGTTTTTAAAACCATAAACATAGTGAATCTAATGTAGCTCTGAAATAGAGCAGAGAGCACAAGGCCAACAAGAAAAAACACCTCAAGTCTTGAACAGATCACACCCCTCATGATTTATTGCTCTCCTGCGTTCCTTATTTCTGTAGCTGCAGCAAAAGAGTTCATAAATCCCATTGTTTTATTCTTGATCATGAGCTTTTAAGGCTAAAAAATATTATTTCAAAATCTGTTATACTTTAATACCCTCTCTTTGACAATAGCTCCACATCAAAGCTGATCATATATACTACTACAATAACAATAGTGCTCTTCTATGACCAGATCTTCTGCAACAGAACTGTTTTACACTTTGTGATGTCTTTTAACCCACAACAGAGGTTCCTCTGAGATTTATGGTGTGAAATCACAGGGCTTGAGAGACGGATGCAATAAAGGAATTGGGGGAAATGTGGAAGCACAAAGACTTTGCATACAATTGCCCTCATTAGTCATACAAAGTCCACAGACAATACTGCACTGGGAGGCTGGACTATTCATGAACAGCAAACAATTAATCTTCAAACCAATTCAGATGATTCAGTATCATTAGAAGAGTACAAACTGGGAACAAATGTGTGCATGCATGCATATTACATGAGTTTTGCATTTTGTGGCAGCACAGAAAAAAATATTAATTTTATTATAAGTACCCTCTAAAAAACGCTGGGTTAAAAACAACCCAAGTTGGGTTCAAAAATGAACAAATTCGGCAATTAGGTTGTTTTAACCCAGAGGATGGGTTAAATGTTTGCTCAACCTGCTGGGTGTAACGACTGGAGACTCAGGCAGGAGATCAGGAGAGTGCAGCATTTATTTACAAGTGAGAGTGGTCGTGCAGGCAGGGTCAAAACAGGAACAAACAGGAACAGTGAGGAACAGGCAGAGTCGTAGTCAATGGACAGGCAAAGATCAGGGCAGGCAGCAACGGGTCAATAAACAGGAAACAGGCAGTAACGGCAACAAACAGGCAGACAGGAATAATAATGCTCGGAAATGACACACTGGGTTATCAAGACTTCGCGGTGAGGTGGTGTGTGTGTGAGTCTTTTATAGTCCTGGTAATGAGTATCAACTTGGTGTGGTGATCAGTGACCACGGTGGGTCAGAATCCATTAATGGCCATAGTGGGCTACAGTCCATGGGTGGCCATAACAGTACAAAGGCCGATGACGGCAGTGACCAAGCAAGGTCCCCACCCACAATCTCCCCACCCTCAGGTATACTGCCCCCCCAAAAAGTTCTTGGGGATTTCAACGGGGCATGTTGCAGGCCTGTGGGCAAGGAGTTCGGGTGGCTCCAGCAGGGCAAGACGCTTGAGCTCGGGCGGCGCCGACAGGGCGAGGAGCACAGGTGGTGCTGGTAGAGCATGTCGCTTGGGCGGAGCTGGAGAGACCTCTGGAATGATCCCCAGGCCCACAGCGGCCTCTTGAAGGGCGTCTGCATCTTGAGGAGAGGAGGACGCCCTTCTCCTCCTCCTCCTCCTCCTCCTCCTCCTCTTCTGAGGGTGAGGCGATGGTTCACTGGTTGGAGTGGGTTCTGGAGCGGACTCAGTGGCTGGAACGCCCCCTGCATCCTTACGCACCGCAGGGGCGGCCATCTTGCACGTGGGCACTGGCAAAGCAGCCATTTCGTCCATCGCGTCCAGAGCGTTCAAGTCCATGACTACCGGCGAACTTGAGGGCGTTGAAACAGACTCAGTTGAGAGCGTTGAATCAGACGAAGTTGATTCAAACCTTCGAAAACCGGTCCAAAGGTACAAGTTTTTGAAAAACGATACCATTATCGTCTCAGTGTAAACTACAAAATGTGAATCTGTGAAAACAAGAAACACAGCATTGTTATTGTTTATTTCCTTGAAACTGTCTATAGGCACATAGTGCTTCCTTACAAAGTGACGTCGCCAACCACTGGCCTGGCAGCATAATACAGCATTTTTAGTCGTTTTCATGGATCCGTGTGAACGGAGATCTTTGACAATAACATTGTCTGTATGCAGAAAAACAAAGAACATCTGATCGTTGAATCAGATGAAGTTGAGAGCGCTGAATCAGACGAAGTTGAAAGCGTTGAATCAGACGAAGTAGAGAGCGTTGAATCAGACTAAGTTGAAAGCATTGAAGCAGACGAAGTTGAAAGCGTTGAAGCAGACGAAGTTGAGAGCGTTGAAGCAGATGAAGTTGAGAGTGAAGCGGCCACCGGGCTCGAGAGTGAAGCGGCCGGCTGGCGTGAGAGCGAAGCGGCCGTCTGACTTGAGTGCGAAGCGTCCGGCGGGCTTGAGAACGAAGCGTCAGGCGGGCTTGAGAGTGAAGCTGCCAGCGGATGCTTAGGAATGCCAGCCACTCGTGTTGATGTCAGCGGTGGATCAGCCACACTGGAACGCAAGCCTCTCCGCTCCTGGACTGATCTAGAGATGTGACGTGACTCTGGGCGATCAGCGGAGACGTGACGTTGCTCTGGGCGATCAGCGGAGGCGTGACGTGGCTCTGGAAGATCAACGGAGAGGTGACTGGTAACATAGTGACCGCCATCTTGTGAGTACTCTCCTGAGCGGCAGCCATTATGTGACACAGCGAACTGTCGTGTTCCTCCGCGACCCCCACAGTAAAGGAGGATCCACTCAGTTGCAAAGCCTGTTCAATATACTGTTCTAAAGTCCCATCGTGATCATGTAACGGCATGATGGCACTGAGCGGGCCTGATTGTCCACCACGGAAGAAAATCATGAGACACTCCTCGGTAAACAGGTCAAATGCGGCAGTTCAATAAAGTCTGTTACATAATCCTCAATGCATCTATCTCCTTGACGGAGACTGATCAACTGAGCGGATGGATTCATGGTGGTAATGACCGGAGCACTCATGAAAGCTACTGGATCTGTGTTGGCGAAGTCTTCTGTAACGACTGGAGACTCAGGCAGGAGATCAGGAGAGTGCAGCATTTATTTACAAGTGAGAGTGGTCGTGCAGGCAGGGTCAAAACAGGAAAAAACAGGAACAGTGAGGAACAGGCAGAGTCGTAGTCAATGGACAGGCAAAGATCAGGGCAGGCAGCAACGGGTCAATAAACAGGAAACAGGCAGTAACGACAGGAAACAGGCAGTAACGGCAACAAACAGGCAGACAGGAATAATAATGCTCGGAAATGACACACTGTGTAATCAAGACTTCGCGGTGAGGTGGTGTGTGTGTGAGTCTTTTATAGTCCTGGTAATGAGTATCAGCTGGGTGTGGTGATCAGTGTGGAGTGTGCATGGCTGTATGTGGCAACAGGTGATTGGTGGATTGAGTGCATGTGATAGTCAGAGAGGATTATGGGTAATGTAGTCCGGGATGTGACAGGAACAGACGTGATCGTGACACTGGGTAGTTTTATTTAACCCAACTATTGTTTAAAAATGACTATATGACTGACTTACTGTAAAATGAACCCAAATTATGTTGGAAATTAAAAATCAGACATAATTACTAGAGGCAACAATAATAATCAAAAGTTGAACATTTATTAATAAGCAATTTAATGAATTATTGTTTAATTATTATTCATTAAACTTATTAATCAATGTTCATTTATTAAACATATTTTGGGTTCCTTTTAAGCAAGCAACACAGTAATTTTGCAATAGTTGAGTTAAATAAAACTGACCAGCAGGTTGGGCAAAAATTTAACCCAACTGCTGGGTTAAAACAGCCCATTCGCTGAGTTAAAACAACCCAATCTCTAGGTTAAAGCAACCCATTCACTGGGTTAAAAAAAAAAACAATCTCTGGGTTAAAACAACCCAATTGCTGGGTCAAGACAACCCAATCTCTGGGTTAAAACAGCCCATTCGCTGGGTTAAAACAACCCAATCTCTGGGTTAAAGCAGCCCATTCGCTGGGTTAAAACAACCCATTCCACCCATTCACTGGGTAAAAAAAAAAAAACATTCGCTGGGTTAAAACAACCCATTCCCCCCAATCGCTGGGTTAAAACAGCTCATTCGCTGGGTTAAAACAACCCAATCTCTGGGTAAAAACAACCCAATCTCTAGGTTAAAGCAACCCATTCACTGGGTTAAAAACCCAATCGCTGGGTTAAAAAACCCATTCGCTGGGTCAAAACAACCCATTCCACCCAGTCGCTGGGTTAAAACAACCCAGTCACTAAGATTGTCCATTTTCAACCCAACTTGGGTCGTTTTTTAACCCAGCATTTTTAGAGTGTATCTTTGTCACACTTTTATTAAAAATATCATTAAAACAAGATGCATTTACAGTACTTCAGCAGCAAAGGTGTATAAGGTATTAAAACTTAAATGTTTTTTCCTTGTCCAATTGACAAATTGCTGTTTGTTGGGTTCATTTTAAGTAAGCAATGCAGTCATTTTTAAACAATAGTTGGGTTAAATAAAACCACCCAGCAGGTTAGGCACACATATAACCCAACCACTGCGTTAAAACAGCCCAATTGCTGGGATTGTCCATTTTGAACTCAATTTGGGTTATTTTTAACCCAGTGTTTTTTTTAGAGTGCAACAACATCTAAATTTAAACCAAACCAAATCAAAACATTTGCCAGTGGGTTATGAAAATAAAATACTTTAAATTTATCCATCACAAGTAAATGCATCTAGGATTTTTTGTATGTATTTTTCAGTGTTTGGTCAGAATCACAACATATCTCTCATGACAACATGTGGGTGTTTACAAGGATATGAAATCTTTGTTCAGGAAGCCAATGTGGGGAAAAACAGCCTGAGGTACAAAACAAGAAAACCACTGACTGAACAGACAGAGGAAGAGAAGTTGTGTATGTGGTGTGTGTAGGATCAGTTTTTCAAGGAAAAGACTGTACACACCAGGGTCCCCCGGCAAACAGAAAACTCAAATGTTTGATGGGTGGGAGTGTTACTCTGTGTGAAACTGGATACAAGCATCTCTCAATAACTTGTTTTATGGGGTGTAACTGTGTGTGTGTGTTCAGCTAATGGCCCCTTGCGTTGGTGTCCAGGTGGTTTGAGTAGGAGCAGATGTACTTCATAACGAATCCAAATGGAGAAATAACTCTTGCATCGGCTGTCTGAGTCCTGTCTGAGTCCTCATAAAGAAACAGAACATAGGAATAGTCGATTGGTTACCTAACCAGGTGAGCTGGTACTCGATCACTTAATTTCTTCAGAGACTGAAGAAAACACAACCGCTAATGCTCAGACCAGCTTCAGGTGCAGAAAATTGTGAAAAAAATAAAAATAAAAAATAATTAAAAAACAACTTTACTTTTCTAAGCAATTTTTGCATTGACTTTCAACCAACCCCACACATCATTTATTATAGCTTGTCAAATTTGCCCCTATTTGGGTGTGAGCAAAAAACACGCCGCTTTTGTGTGTGTCCCTTTAAATGCAAATGAGCTGTAGCTCCCGCCCCCTTTCCAGAAGAGGGCGGAGCTTTAACAGCTCAACAACAACAAAGCTGGAGAATCTCACGCAGCCAAAATGAGGAAAGCGTTCAGCCTTACATTGTTCAAACCGGAGTCGACACTGATGGAGAGACTCAGGAAGAAGTTACAACTTTTAGACGTTTCTGAATGGTTAGTGGATAAATTGATGTAGTTGCTGTGGAGTTGATTCAACTCATCCACTAGCATGTGTCGTCATGTTCATCTTTTGTGTTGAATTGACCCTTGTTTGGTGTAAAATGACGGCATGTCAACAACACTCTACTACAACAACTCTTCCTCTTCTCTAAAGCAGCCCAACATGGCCCCGCCCCCTTTGTTGTGTGTTCTTGGGGGCGGTGTTTATGTAAATTTTAGGGTTTGTGATGTCACTAACCTGGGAAGAAGCTCGTTGTAGTCCCTACCAGATGTTTGTTGTAGTCCTTAAAAAGAAAATATCTCTCTTTGCACTGAACTTTGAGCGTCGTAACTTTGCAGATGTTGTTTATGCTCAAACAGCAACATTACACACTAACTAAAGTTAAAAAAGTGAAATCATAATCAACCAGCCCTTAAGTTCCTCACCTCCTCTCCCTCATTGTGTAGTATTGTTGTGTTATGTTTGTTCATCTTTAGTTTAGTTTATTTTATTAAATAAATCCTTTTGATATTTGTACTTTTTTGGAATCTAAAGAAAATGATTTCTTGCGACAAATTGCAAGCACACAACGCAGTGGCACTTTCTCAAAGGAAAGCTTTCAGACATGATGAGCTTGTTTAAACTGAGGCAAAAATTTGAAAGAAATGGATCAAAGAATGATCACACCAAGAGTCCAGCTTTAACAAGTAAGGTTTACCTCGAGTGTGTTCTATTTCTACCTTTGAGAAAAACTCTGATGGATCAAACAGATGGCAGACAGGTCTGGAGATCACGGTCACTCTGGAGAATGATTGTGTGTGTGTGCAGAAAAAATAACAGTAACAGAACCAGTCGCAAAATCCTTTCAAGGCATTGAAACATTCATTCCCTTAAAAGTCCCACAATGCACTGTGAAAACCAGGGAGCATTGATGTTTTTTAAAAACAAGCCATTAATTATAAACCAATTTAATTATATTTCACTGGACGGGTAATGAACATAATCTAGCTAACATTTCTAATTTATTTATGGCTGAAACGTTGCAGGGATATGTAACAATTAAAGTATTTATCATAATGTATTTTTAAATTACATAAACAATGAATGTCAGAAAAATATCTGTGCTGCTGTTGTTCATAAATGCCAGTAGTGACGTTGCACAAAGAGTTTCCATGTCACCGGAAATAGAGCCATCAATGTCCCAAGTGAGTGACCAGTGCCCAAATATGTGAATGTGATTCGCAATATATTGATTCATGACCTAGAGAGCTGATTGAGACGCACCCCAGATAGGCAGATATATCACTATCTTTGATGAACAAGAGGAGTTATTAAAATATCAGAGCATTCAAGGTGAAAGAGAACCTTGTTTGACTGAGAAATTAACATGTGTACAATTACACTGAGAGCTGCGGTTGATGGAAACTATGTGCTGGGTGTTTTTTCATTATCTGATGATTGATTAAATAAAGTGTGAATTAAGACACCCATGTGACAGGTGCTTCAAGGGATCCAGCCCTCTGACATCTACTGAGTCAAGAAATATTGATTTTCTGATTAATTGAGCTCGTAATCCAATATTGATTCTTAAAATCCCAAGATCAATCTTTCAAACAACACTGTTTTAAATATGCTAAAACATTTAAACAATGTTAAAGGTGATGCAGTTTTGTTAAAGTTATGATTCTTTACAATACTTCATTTGCATATCAAGGACATTTGCACAACAATCTTGCATGTGATGATGGTAAAAATGGGTCCTGTTGCTCAAATTAGATAGTTGATAGACATGTTTTTTTTGTACCTTATATTTTCCACCACAACTGTGCTGTAATATGTGTATACACTACACAGGTATGTGTCTATATCAAAAATGAATTATATTAGACTTGGACTTAGATTCATATTTGAATTAAAATGCAAATTCACATTCAAAATGAATTCACATTCAAATTTAAAATCACCTTCACCTTCAAATTCACATTCAAAATCTCATTCACACTCACATTCAAATTCAAAATCAAATTCACATTCAAAATCACATTCACACTCACATTCAAATTCAAAATCAAATTCACATTCAAAATCACATTCACACTCACATTCAAATTCAAAATCACATTCACATTCAAAATCACATTCACACTCACATTCAAATTCACATTCAAATTCAAATTTAAATTCACATTCAAAATCACATTCACACTCACATTCACACTCACATTCAAATTCACATTCAAATTCAAATTTAAATTCACATTCAAAATCAACTTCCCACTCACATTCAAATTCACATTCAAATTCAAAATCAAATTCACACTCACATACAAATTCAAAATCAAATTCACATTTAAACTCAAAATCACATTCACACTCACATTCACATTCAAAATGAATTCACACTCACATTCAAATTCACATTCACACTCACAGTCACATTCAAACTCAAATTCAAAATCAAATTCACGTTCAAACACAAAATCACATTCACACTCACATTCCCATTCAAAATGAATTCACATTTAAATTCAAAATCACATTCACACACATTCACACTCACATTCAAAATAAAATTCACATTCAAACTCAAAATCACTTTCACACTTACATTCAAATTCAAAATTAAATTCACATTCAAACTCAAAATCACATTCCCATTCAAAATGAATTCACATTTAAATTCAAAATCACATTCACACACATTCGCACTCACATTCAAAATAAAATTCACATTCAAACTCAAAATCACTTTCACGCTTGCATTCAAATTCAAAATCACATTCACATTTAAAATCACATTCGCACTCACATTTAAATTCACATTCACATTCAAAATGAATTCACATTCAAATTCAAAATCACATTCACACTCACATTCAAATTCACATTCAAATTCACATTCAGAATCAAATTCACATTCACACTCATTAAAATTCACATTTAAATTCAAATAAAAAATGCTGTTTTAAACATGTCAAAGCCTTTAAACAATGTTAAATGTGATGCAGTTTTGTTATTCAATGGGCATGTTTTTTGCCTTATATTGGACTTGGACTGAGATTTGTATTTAAATTCAAATTTAATTTACATTTACATTTACATTTACATTTACATTTACATTCAAATTCAAATTCAAATTCAAATGAAAAAATGCTGTTTTAAACATGTCAATGCCTTTAAACAATGTTTAAGGTGATGCAATTTTATTAGATAGTCGATGGGCATGTTTTTTGCCTTATCATAATGGACTTGGACTGCGATTCATATTTGAATCCAAATTTCAATTCAAATTCATTTAGAGTCAAAAACTTAATCAACATCAAAACAAAAGCTATGAAATATAATCACTATGAATTGGGAAATCTGTGTCGATACCAGCCCTAAACCATCCTGTAGGAAGCTCAGTTTGACTTTGCAGGACTCCTGACTTTGAGTGTCATCACAGCTGCTCTTTGTGTGAAGCATTTTATTTAGTTTGACTGTGTGAGAGGCCCACATCTACAGTATTCACTGTATGCAATTCAACATGAAAGAGTGATGAAGACATTAATCAGCAGTTGTGTTAACTAATAGTGAGATCCATTTCACTTCTAACTCAAGGTGTTTAGTCCCTTTCATTATCATGAATACTCATTACTCATGATGTAGTCATTATGACGAGAACAACTCTCTGAGAAACAGCCATAGAAATCATACAAGTACTCCACGTTTGTAGTATTGGAGGGTAATAATCATGCTGTTTGTTTACTAGCTGCTCTCGACAAGCAGACAGAAGCTGTGTGGGTGGACGGGCGAGTGTCTCGAAAGCGACAGTATGTTCAATTGCAGAATGCTTTTACATCCAACAGTCCCAGAAAAACATACTCGAAAAGTAGGTTGAATTGTAGATGGCTGTTGCAGAAACGTTCCAGTTTTAAGCAGTCTTGTTTTACCGCAGTGCAGTCATGTTCATACACAGCATCTGAGAACTCACCGTAAGAGTCAGGTGAAAGAAAACTGGAGAGAAAATGTAGGCAGAGAACAAAACCCAAAGGACACAAAAGTGACAGAATGTGGAAGCCAAAGAGGTTGATAGAGAGCAAATGAAAGGATGAAGAAAGATGAGACATGCTGGCAATCATGAGTGTTTTTATCATTGCCTCCTGTTGAGCTGCAGTCAATTAGATGTTGCTGTGTAATAAATCACACCTCCGTGCAAGCGGTAAAATGTGCAAAACACATACAGTTTAACAAATTAAACCAAATTACTGTGAATACATAGATACACAGAATACAAAAGGCACAAAATGAATATCTGAGTTTGACCTTGTCAACTATAATGAAGACAAAAAGAACAAAAGTCAAGGGTCGAAGACATTTAGATATCCGCATCAATAGAAATTTACAAAAGTGATTTTATATACATAGAAAGCACATTAAATGCAAGTAAGATGTCTACTTTTAAGGTTTCAAATAAGTTTTGGGAGAATAAAATGTCAAAATGTGTGTGAAATAATGTTCCATTGTCATTCAGTGTAACACTTTTATTTATGTAAAAATTGATACTTATTCTGACCTGTATATATTAAAATATATAAAAGAATAAGTGAGCATGGTAAATTTAAATGAGTAAAAAAATCTTACTAACAAATAGGTAAAACCTAGGACAGTGGCAAAGTTTAAAAATGTAAAATTACAAATAATTTGCATCTGCGGTAAAAAATAAAATTTCAATTTTTGTTGTTAATATCCCTGACAAGATTGTTACACTGAATGACATTTTAGTGGTGTCTTCTGTAAATCATGGTAAAAATGAACAATATAGTAAAATATTATTACAATTTAAAATGACTGTTTTCTGTTTCAATATATTAAAAATATAATTTATTCCTGTGATGGCAAAACTGAATTTTCAGCATAATGTGTCACATGATTTCAAAAGTATTTATTTGAAATATAAATAAATTGTACCACTACAAAATCTAAAAAATGCTGGGTTAAAAACAACCTAAGTTGGGTTGGACAAAGTGGTTGGGTTAAATGTTTGCTCAACCATTGGGTAGTTTTATTTAACCCAACTATTGTTTAAAAATGACTATATTGCTGACTTAAAATGAACCCAAAATATGTTGGAAATTAAAAATCAGACATAATTACTAGAGACAACAATAATAATCAAAAGGTGTACATTTATTAATAAGCAATTTAATAAATGTTTATTGTTTAATTATTAAACATATTAATAAATGTTAATTTTCAGCATATTTTTGGTTCATTTTAAGCAAGCAATACAGTCATTTTTGAACAATAGTTGAGTTAAATAAAACTACCCAGCAGGTTGTTTTAACCCAAACATTTAACCCAACTGGTGAGTTTGTCCATTTTCAACCCAACTTGGGTTGTTTTTAACCCAGCATTTTTTAGAGTGAAGATATCATGTATCATGTAACACTCTGTATCATTTGTATAAATGTCTTTACTGTGACTTTTGATCAATTTAATGCATCCTTGCTAAATTAAAATATACATTTCTTTCCAAAAAACAAACCAAAACCATTTGAATCAGAATGTACAAAATGTTCAGTCACACATACATGTATTTAACAGCATTTTTTTAATGGCTTCAAGCGCTGCAGATCCAATCAGAATGTTGAGTCTGAACTCTCTGTTTGATGCACACTGAACTCCAGCAATCCGAGTCAATTCAATTTCACAAAAATAATTGATAGTCATGTCTATGCAAAGGATGCATTGATGTTCTTCCCTGCTGCTCTGTTTCAATAGAAACACATAATGCATGCTGTTTTGTTTGTGAAAATGGAGAATAGTTGAAGCCAGCCACTATACTATATCATTGTGTGCTAACAATGGCCGAGAAAATTCCCCTTTGGCAGGTTAACCCCCAAAAGGCCAAATCGATCGAAAAACACAAGGGGCATATGAAAAACGTCCAAGCCGCATTGCATAATTCTGAGAATCTTAAAGAACAACAACTATTAGTGTACAAACATGTTCCTACACCGAAACAAGAGCTAAATTAGGAGTAGAAACGCCAGCTGTAAATTGATTTTCCTTTCTTGTGTCTTGTGTTAATGAAACAAGCCCCCTCCTCGCATCTGCCACAGATCAGTGTTGCCAAGATAAACTGTAATGCTGAGTGCCAATCAAACCAAAGACATCACATTTCAACATTTTTTCTCTCTCTAAGACAAATTATCAGTCATCAACCAGCCATGAAGTCAATAAATTTGCTTTATCAGCAAACAAGCTAGTTTGAAATTTATAAAAAGCCAACAAAAATAGCACTTGCTTAGTTATTTAAATCATTTTATCCAATTAAACAAATGACTTATCTAATGCTTGATGTGAATTTGACAGTTTTACATTGGGATTGGTTCCCTTAAGCAACACAGTCATCAGGTTTCCCTGAATAAGAGCTGTGTTGAAGACAGCGGCGGTGACACGCGGTTAATTGAAAGCGGCTCGTTGTAGCCGCTGGTGTGGCGTGTCGGCCGGCGCTGCAGAGGTGCCATTAGTTTTCATTAGCGTCTGCTGCTGTTGCTGTTGGGAACACGTGCGCTGATCGCACTGAAGACCTGTAGCTCATCAACAAACATCCGAAGAGCCACAGGACACATTGAGCTCTGACAGAGAGCAACATTTGCCCTTTCTCTGGGTTCAACACAAATTAAGATCTATCCGCAGCATCTGTGGCACGCCGTCCATTACCACAGAAAATCATTTTGATACAATTGACCCTCAGTTTGTAAAAGCAACAAAATCGTGTTGAGAGCTGCATAATGGAAGTCAACGGGGAAGGACATTTCTGGAGAGCTTGAAGCAGAAATGTCAAGTTTGTTTTTGTTAAAAATATGTTATTACAGCTGTAAAGTCAAAAGCAAAGTCTAAGTCTTACATTTAGCAGGGTTAGTACTCATCTAAGCAGATGGTTATGCATTATTAATGTAGTGGGTGGCTTTTGATCAATGTAAGGAGAATTGTCAATAGTTGCATCCTTTTTTTGTATGTGTTCATGTTTTGTGTGAAAGTTTACTGGCTTTATATGGCCACAACGGAGTTGAAAATATGAAAATTTTTACATCTAGGGCCCTATGTGACGTTTCAGCCTGACGCAGTTATCATTTTCACGTCCAGCGCCACGTTGTGTAAATCACAAATGCGCTCGCACCCATCTGTTGGGCGTGTTGGTCTGAAATCAAGGTGTGTTCAGGTGCATTGATGGCGTGTTGCTATTTATTTTGAGGCAACTGAAAACAACTGCGGCATTGACCAAATGAAACCTGCTCTAAAGTCAATGGCATAGTTATTTAAAGGGTGTGTTAGTGATACGCACCTATAGACAGGTGCACAACACGCTTGTTACACACACAAACATGCCAAATATTAAAAATATAAGGATTACAATGTAAAAGATTATTATTGTGTACATCTACATGACATAATGGATCAGAATGACCTATTTGCAGTAATGACGAATGAAATTGGCTAATTATTTGACCAATCGTGGAATTACACACATTTATTTAAACTGACTCGTCAGGTTGAGAGTGTCTATATTCCACCATGTAAATAGCGAATCCGCCATGGTGTGAGCGCAACTGGCTTTTAAAGGGAATGGGATTTGACACTCGGATTGGTTTATTCCACGTTATGCCCAAAACACACTGGCGAGCCAACCAAAAGTGGATTAGATCATTAAAATAGGGCCCATAATGTATAGGTCTGTTAGGTGTGTTACTGTACACAATATTTTATTAATTCAAAAACAAAAGGAGTCGTAGCACAAAAATATTAATATTCTGTCCTTGGTTAGTTACCTTTCTTTCTTTTTTTTTCTTGCCATACAGTCTATTGAAGGGTTAGTTCACCCAAAAATGAAATTTCTGTCATTAAGTACTTACACTCATGTTACTCCACACCTGTAAGACCTTAATTTATCTTCAGAACACAAATTAAGATATTTTTGATGAAATCCGAGAGGATTATGACTCGTCTATATATAATCAACAATTTCAAGACATCGTTAAAACAGTCATGTGACTGCAGTGGTTCAACCTTAATGTTATGAAGAGACGAGAATAATTTTTGTGTGCAAAAACAAAACAAAAATAACAACTTTATTGAACAATCTCTTCCCTTCTGTGTCATTCTCATACGTTGTTTACGTCCAGCGCTTCCAGCTCCTGCGTCAGCATCACATGCATGCGCCGTGCTGATCACGTGATCAGCTTTGGCCAATACTGAGCCGGCATTTGGACGTAAACACGGAAACTTCACTGTGCTCACCTGCATAAGGATAATGACAGGGAAGAGAAGAGATTGTTGAATAAAGTTGTTATTTTTGTTTTTGCAGTAAAAGTATTCTTGTCATAACATTAAGGTTGAATCACTGCAGTCACATGATTGTTTTAACGATGTCTTTAGTACCTTTCTGGACCTTGAAAGTGTCGATTATATATAGACGAGTCATAATCATCATCAAAAATATCTTAATTTGTATTCTGAAGATGAACGAAGATCTTACGGGTGTGGAACGACATGAGGGAGAGTAATTAATGACAGAATTTTAATTTTTGGGTGAACTAACAAAATATATTTTAAATTAAATTTTAAAATATACAAAATGTATTGTAATAATATTTCACAATATTACTGTTTTTATTGTATTTTTTGATCAAATAAATGCAGACTTGGTGAGCATAAGAGTGTCCTTTTAAAAAAACATTAAAACATCTTACATCTTACTCTAAAAATGCTGAAGAAAATTGAAAATCACTCACCAAATATGAAAACTAGAGTCTGAAAGCTTCCAAATGATATCATGATTACTTTAGGTTTAGACCAGAGCCTGCATAAAACAATGGACGTACACTGTTTACAAAAATGTACACAAAAATGCTGGGTTAAAAACAACCCAAGTTGGGTTGAAAAATAGACAAACTCAGCAATTGGGTTGTTTTAACCCAGTGGTTGGGTTAAATGTTTACCCAACGTGCTGGGTAGTTTTATTTAACTCAACTGTTGCATACAAATTACTGTATTGCTTGCTTAAAATGAACCCAAAATATGCTGGAAATTAACATTTATTAATATGTTTAATAAATGAGCATTTATTAATAGGATAATGAATAATAAACAATAAACATTTATTAAGTTGCTTACTAATAAATGTACACCTTTTGATTATTATTGTTGCCTCTAGTAATTATGTGTCTGATTTTTAATTTCTCACCTATTTTGGATTCATTTTAAGCCAGACATATAGTCATTTTTAATCAGTAGTTGGGTTAAATAAAACTACATTTAACCCAACCACTGGGTTAAAACAACCCAATTGCTGGGTTTGTCCATTTTCAACCCAACTTGGGTTGTTTTTAACCAAACATTTTTTTAGACTGTGTCCTTCTTGTACCTTGAAAGCTCCTTAACTGTCATTGTATGGCAAAAGCTGCGAAAAATTCTACTTTGGTGTTCCATGGGGGAATAAAACGGCATACAGGTTTGGAAAAACATGAGTAAATAACCTGAATGTTCATTTTTGGGAAAACTTTTCCTTTAACTTGCACTGGACCTTGAAGAATTAATTAAGATAAAAAAACAAAAAGTGCCAGTGTGTGCTCTGTGGTATTGAACCTCCAATATCCTATGTATTAACAGTTCCTCATGCATGCTAACTCTGTCTGAGTTAAATGAATTTTAATTAGAGTCGTGGATATCAGATTGTTTCATTCTCTGAAATCCCTGAACATCTTCAGCAGCTCGGCCTCATTAACTCGCTCTGACCTTAAAGCGACTCGACATTCGACCTCTCATCACACACAGCAAACAGTCTGAGATGTGAATAGAGGAAGTCTAATCAGAGCGCTCCGTGTTCAGCAAGCAAGGCCCGTTTCCCAGATGGTGACTGAAAACATTCCCCCAGGGTAAAGCATCACAGGAGGAGTTAGAGGAACACTGGGAATCATTCTGTAAGACTCTAAGGATTTGAGTGCTCATGTTTCTCTGCTCTCTCTTCTTTGTCTCCACGAGGACCAAATGTGTTCGATAATATATTCTTAGTCCTGTCTGAGTCAATCTTTTCCATACAGTGAATATAAAAGGGTACAGCCATTGAGCTCAGCTTTGCACTATATTGTTTGTCATCATTGACGTCAAACCTGGCCTGATTTGTCCTGAGGCCACATTTTTGAATATAAATGCGAATGATGTTTGAGGTCTGTGACCGAAGAGAAGATTTTCATTTAAATTTTGGTACTTGAAGACTTGAAATATAGCTCATGAGTCATATGAACTACTTTGATGGTGTTTTTTAACACTCTGAGTCAGTAGGATTTGTTCTTATTTACTTTATTTCTATGTAAAAGAGCGGCATGAACATTTTGCTAAACATCTCTTATTTTAGCGTAAGGCATACAGGTTTGGAACAACATGCGGGTGAGTGAATGATGACAGAATCACTGACATCACTAACCCTAAAATTTACATAAACTCCGCCCCCGAGAACACACAACAAAGGGGGCGGGGCAATGTTGGGCTGCTTTAGAGAAGAGGAAGAGTTGTTGTAGTCGAGTGTTGTTGACATGCCGTCATTTTACGCCAAACGAGGGTCAATTCAACACAAAAGATGAACATGACGGCACATGCTAGTGGATGAGTTGAATCAACTCCACAGCAACTACATCAATTTATCCACTAACCATTCAGAAACGTCTAAAAGTTGTAACTTCTTCCTGAGTCTCTCCATCAGTGTCGACTCCGGTTTGAACAATGTAAGGCTGAACACTTTCCTCATTTTCTCTGCGTGAGATTCTCCAGCTTTGTTGTTGTTGAGCTGTTAAAGCTCCGCCCTCTTCTGGAAAGGGGACGGGGAGCAGCAGCTCATTTGCATTTAAAGGGACACACACAAAAACGGCGTGTTTTTGCTCACACCCAAATAGGTGCAAATTTGACAAGCTATAATAAATGATCATTCTGGAGACACCAGAGACTTATATTACATCTTGTGAAAGTGGCATTATAGGTCCCTTTTAAGACAAAATAGTGTGTCTTCGCTCCAGAAACATTGGAGATTGTATTTATAAAGGCCGGTAACATTCTACACTAGAGTTTCAGTGAATTTCAGTGTTTGCTTCGCTTACACTCATCTCACATTAAGAATGCAAATATTAGCGATTTGTTAATCAAAATGTGGTGTAATGTTAATCTGAGGTCACGCAAACAGAAACAGTAGCAAACAGATGCTGTAGCTCGTGGATGTTTGTGTTTCCATAGCAGCTCAGGTAGAAGAGACATTTGTTTTTGTAAAAGCGAACACACATAGAAGCTCTCAGCTGTTCAGTAGAATCAACTGAATATGTTTTATGAAGTGTGTTTATATGTAAATGCTGATAACTATAAGAGTTTACGTACAAATCAATAAACCAACAATGGAATACTTTTTTTTAAACATAAATTGACAAATTACACGATGTTGTAGTTGAGCACAGCTCAAATCAGTCAAAACCAAGACTATAAGAGGGTCGAGTCTGAGTCAAGACCCACATGCTCCCAAGACCAAAGACCATGAAAATATTGAGATATATTCACAGCCTTGATTTTGTTGTCGACTTGGCAGACTCGGTCTTGGCTCGGACTCAACCCAGATAGCATGGTGATATTGATGCAAAGTTGAGTTTTGATCCAAAACATCATTTTGGTTGAGATTGCCATTTCAGTGTTTAAAGTGTGTTGGATCAGCACTGAAATTTTGATGAACATCGACAGCACACAGACAGTACATTGAACTAACAGTGATTTGTAGTTGATGATCACCAGATTATTAGTGTTTCCCAATCAGTGGGGAGTGTCAGTTCATGACGGGCATTTTCAACCCCTTTACCCGATTTGCTCTAATCCACTGGAGGCTTGGGCCTTTATGATTTGAGCAAGTCTGTTGAAAAATGATTGAAAAACATCACTGGTAAATGCAATTTTGGTTTTGCATTGCACTTCTCAGGAGTCAATTTAATGCTTCCTCATTAGAGAGAAAACACAGGTGCATCCTATACAGAAGTCTTGAGTGTTGAACCACCTGAAGCAAAGAAAAGCGAAGCAAAGCAATATTTAGGTTGATATTAATTTCTCAGCACATTCTCACTCCCAGCTCATCACATATGGAGCCTTTGGCATCATTTTTTAACGCACAGTTTACCAATTTAGCATGATTTATTGACATGCAAGTTGCTTTCAATGAGAAACCTTTGCTGTCAAAAGGGGGATTTTATCATTAAATTATGTATGGGCAGAGCTGGGTAGGTTACTTTTAAAATGTATTTCACTACAGATGATAAAATACATGCTTTAAAAATTAATTTGTAACGTATTTTGTTAGATTACCCGAATTTTGTAACTTAATCTAAATACTTAAGAATACTTTGGAATACTAATAAGTATGTAGGCTAACACAAAAACAAGGTAACTGAGTTTTTATCTGACAATTCTGACTTTTTTCTCAGAAATGGTGATATAAAGTTGCAATTGTGTGATATAAAGTCTCAGTTTTACAGAAAAAAAGTCAGAATTGCGAGAAATATACCAGAATTGTAAGATATAAACTCGCAATTGCGAGAAAAACAAGTTTTTTTCATGCAATTCTTACTTTATACCTTGCAATTGTGAGTTTACAGTACATCTCCCAATTCTGTCTTTATAAAATGCAATTGTGAGTTTAAATTTTGCAATTCTGAGAAAAAAGAATTGTGAGATGAAAACTCAAAATTGCAAGGAAAAAATCCAGAATTGTGAGATAAAAAGTCACAATTACTTTTTTTTTTTTTTTTTTTAAATTACAATTTCAATTACAAGGGACTCACAACTATCACAAAACATGAAAACAGTCATGGATCATTCAGGTAACGACAGACCGTTAAGATTCAAGGATGTGTCCATTTTTTATAAATTCAGTCATTTTGTCTTGTGGAGTAAACATCTGTTGTGCGAAATAAGCTTATTCAGGACAGTATTAAATAAAAATAGCATGCAATTTTTATGATCCCTCTTATTTTGTTAAAATTATTAAAATGTTGTATATTCTGCAAATGGTATGAAACATATGATCAAAACTGTAGCCGAGCTTAGGATGCTTTTGCAGTGTCAGAGAATCACCAATTGCTGTTTACATTTAATTGCCCGTCACAGTTTATATTAATGTTGAAATATGAAATAAATTGTATTAAAATTCAAAGTAACGACTTTGGTAATCTAAAATACTTTTCGGATGTAACTGTAATTTGATAACCACCCATTTAAAATGTAACTGTAATAAAATACAGTTACTCAAATTTTGTATTTTAAATACGTAACTAAGTTACATGTATTTCATTAAACCCCAACCCTGTGCTATAATTTTGTCATTGTGACATGTATGTTGGGGTGTGATTTTCATGTGTTTTATTTAGGCTACATTACAATATTTAGACATTTTTGAGCATTTAACCCAAACACCACTGTCATCATGTGACACCTGATTATGTGCAAGAAAGCAAGAAAAAGGATTTTTTGTGTGTCCAAGGCAATCTGTGTCTTTTAAAAGGCCATGAGCTATTGCAGTCGCCCACACAGCTGAGATGTACTGTGATAATGTGTATTCATGAATTAATCACAGAGTCACCCAAACAGGTCTCGAGTTAAACATGCTGGAACCTGCGAGGTGGAAATGGCGCAGTAAAACAGCGTCATATGTGAGAGTGATTCAAAAGTCCTGATGATGATATATCACTGGATAATATTCCATCTGAACAGGCTGTTGGAGATCCGATAAATATAATCACACCATGTTTTTCTCACTAACACCGATTTGCTGAATCTGGGAAAGTGGCCAAGTGCCATGTGATGCTTTCATTTTCACAGGAACATCTAGATGTGTTCACTTAAAAGAACTCTGCTTTGTCACTGAATGTGTTGAGGCGACGGGGGCCAAAGAGGGCCCTGTTTCTCCTTAATTATGCAAATTATGGATTTAGCTCTCACTGGTTTGTAAGGTGTCTTTTTCTATCATGTAATTAGATTCAGAACTATCAGCATGAAGTCTGGTCAACATTGCAGCCTTTTTCATATATCAGAAATTGTCTGCCAGACATGTCAAGACATGGTTGGCACAAATTATGTTTATCCAGCAAGCAAACCTATTTAATGTAGTCTGTGACTTTTTTTTTTTTGTCACACAACCTGTTTGTGTTGACATGTGCCTAAATGATTAGTCTTTTCATCAGCTTTGGCAATTAGCTTAAGAAACTGTAACACGTTTTTTATTTATTCACTCCTAAACTGAATAGTCTGAGCATGACAGAAATCCAAGATGTCAAAGATTTTGAGCCAATCACAAAGTCCTGAAGGATCTGATGCAGATCATTATCAAAAAATTTGGAATTTGGAAAACAATGTGGTCAAACTACATTTCACTTGGCTCATTTGTGAAAGTCACTGACGTGCAACTACACTCTAAAAATGCTGGGTTAAAAACAACCCAGCGATTGGGTTGTTTTAACCCAGTGGTTGGGTTAAATGTTTGCCCGACCTGCTGGGTAGTTTTATTTAACTCAACTATTGTTTAAAAATGACTGTATTACTTGCTTAAAATGAACCCAAAGTACAGTATGTTGGAAATTAACATTTATTAATGTTTAATAAATGAACATATATTAATACGTTCAATGAATAATAATTAAACAATAAGCATTTATTAAATTTCTTATTAATAAATGTTCACCTCTTGATTATTATTGTTGCCTCTAGTAATTATGTGTCTGATTTTTATTTTCCAACATATTTTGGGTTCATTTTAAGCCAGACATATAGTCATTTTTAAATAGTTGGGTTAAATAATTTTTTTGAGTGTAGAGTTTGGGGTTGATGAGATGTTTTTCTTGTAAGGTGTATTTTCTGTTTTATCGACTTTTAGGTGTTTACATTAAAACAATGTAATAAAAGCTGAAAAGAGCACATACAGACAACAACTTTGTTAAAACAATCCCCATTCACACGGATCCGCACAAACAACTAAAATGCTGTATTAATCATGCTAGGCCAGTAGATGGTGTTGTCACTATAAAGAAACACTACGCGCCTATAGACTGAAATATGCATGCATTTTCACAAATTCACATTTTTTTTAGTTCACATGAAGATTATAACAGTATAATTTTTGTGTTTTCAGGCCCCCAAAACGCTGTTGTCATGTAAATGAACGGCCAAAGTGCATTTAAAGTTTTAAATTAGATTGTTTGTAACCTTTGCAACCCATTGTATTCACATGTCTCGATTAGCCTAATTGTTTGGTCTGTGTATTTAAACCCTCACTTCTTTGTCTGGTGTCTTCAAAGCTAAGATTGGTTTATGTTACTTCTGTGTAGTTTTCCATGTGAATATATTTTAAAATGTAATTTATTTTTGTAATCAAAGCTGTATTTTCAGCATCGTTACTCCAGTCTTCAGTGTCACATGATCCTTCAGAAATCATTCTAATATGCTGATCTGCTGCTCAAACTTTCAATGTTGAAAACAGTTAATATTTTTGTATAATATATCTCACTCTTGTTTTTTGTTTTTGTAAAAATGAATCAGTATCGCATGCTTTCAGGTTATAATGTTCTATACACATCTTGGTATGTTTCCAGTTTTGTGGCACTTTACAAATATCACCGCTGTCACAAGTGCAAAATTACACCTATTCCAGTGGTGATGAGTATCTGACATCCTGGCTGCTCAAATAAAACACTTCAACTGGAGTCACCTTTGCGTGTCACGAATAGGAAATTTGTTTAAATGTAACTAAAGTTGATCTTTGAGTCATATCATCCTGGTGCTGGCTCTGAGTGTGTTTGTGTGTGTTTCTAACCCAGTAACACTGCTGAAAAACATCCCAAACATTTTGCTTAATCTGACAAATCCTCATCATGAGAACGTCTTCAAGAAGACCTGCTTATACATAAAGCTAAAAATGGAAGTGGGTTTCTTTTAGGGTGTAAGGTTAGGGTTAGTCTGTAGTAATTATAATCAGCTTTATTCAAAAAATAAAAAAAAAAAGTCTTTGTTTTCTTCACATTTAGAAATCTTGTTAAAAGTGTGTGAGAGAGCAATCTTAAAGTGCAATGCAAATGTTATCGCTCTGGTTCAGTTGTAAACAGAGTAAGTGCTTGAGAGTGTAAACAATCTGGACGAGCACCTTGATGCTCCAGACAGCTGCAAAAATAGCTCCAGCCTGTCAAATTAAAACACTGCATGCAAACTGAAACTGACAGGACTAATCTAATACTTCTCTTGTACTTTCATAGAGAAGCCGTCTGTTCTTACATTAATGATAACTGAATTTCATGTAATATGCACATACCTCCAAATAGGTTTGTAACACAGAGACATGAAACGTAAGTTGTGACGGTCTTTTCTTCCCTATTATGCCGTATGGCCGAGTGAAACAGCTTCTTGAACAAGAAAAAATGTGGGGTAGGGCTTGATTTTGTTAATGGGGAATTGATTAGATGGTTGTGGTTTGCTATTGGTCAGTCTTATGTGAGTGACAGGTTGAGAGACTGGATGTTATTTTGATTAAATGATGATGTGCATGGATAAATCATTTATAATAAATTCAGATCTCCATTTTAATCTGGAGATGTCTCTGTTTGATCGTGTGTATGTTAACGCTCTGTTAATATGTTCATATTATTGAATCATACTTATACTGTGCAGCAGACCACAGAATCTGATCATTTGTTTGCAGCCGATGCTGGTGTTTTTTTTAAATATACCATGTTACGGAATGATTACCATATTCATATGCATGTCGCAAAACAGTATTTCATGACTATAATACTTCATTGTAAGTGTAAATTCCACACTTTAAGAAGCCAACAAATGGAAACATTTCAAACTGAGATGTTGAATGGAGCATTTACCAACAATATATTTACTGGAGCACTACATATATACTTTGTGGGAAAAGACAATATGTATCTGAGTCTGAGAGGACCGTTCACAGTGGCAGACTATTCGTCTACTGTGACAGAAATAAACCTGAGAACCACCTTGACAAGATGCAGACTCAGCGAGTATATCCTAGCCGTATAAATGGGTAAGCAAAAAAACATGGCTGACAACAGAAAGCTGGCGTCTACAATGCAAGCAAAACAAAATCAAGACAGAAGTGCATTTTCTAACTGAATGCACAAAAATGTCAATGATGAAATCACAGTGTTCTTCAGGAAAACCAGATTTAACGTCCTGAATTGACAGAATGCTGTGCAATAGAAAAACTGTGGAAACATGTATAAAAGATGTATCTCTTTCTCTAATAGGAATAGTTTGCTTATAAATCATGTACTCACCATCATGTTCCAAACCTATGACTTTCTTTCTCCTGAGCAACACAAAATATGATGTTTTGGAGAATGTTCACACTGCTATTGGTATACAATGCAAATGAATGGGCGGAGACACTGTAACTGCAACAGGAACAAAAAAAAAAACCACCATAAAAGTCCCATAAAAGTAGTAAACATGACTTCTGAGGCATGAGTTTTGAGGTGTGTAAATGCTTATCTATATTTCACAATTCGTTATATACAACAAATACTAAAAATAAAGGTTCCAATAGGGGGTTTTCACAGTGATGGCATATTTTAGGTTCCCCGAAGAACCTTTTATCAAACAATTCCTGAACCAATGAGGTTCATTCTCGTGTTACGCATCACGTTTGAGCTTCAGCGAGAAACAATGAGGTTCATTCTCGTGTTACGCAGCACGTTTGAGCTTCAGCAAGAACCAGTGAGGTTCATTCTCATGTTACGCAGCACATTTGATCTTCAGCAAGAACCAATGAGGTTCATTCTCGTGTGTTACACAGCACGTTTGAGCTTCAGCAAGAACCAATGAGGTTCATTCTCTTGTTACGCAGCACGTTTGAGCTTCATCAAGAACCAATGAGGTTCATTCTCGTGTTACGCAGCACATTTGATCTTCAGCAAGAACCAATGAGGTTCATTCTCGTGTTACGCAGCACGTTTGAGCTTCAGCAAGAACCAATGAGGTTCATTCTCTTGTTACGCAGCACATTTGATCTTCAGCAAGAACCAATGAGGTTCATTCTCGTGTGTTACACAGCACGTTTGAGCTTCAGCAAGAACCAATGAGGTTCATTCTCTTGTTACGCAGCACATTTGATCTTCAGCAAGAACCAGTGAGGTTCGTTCTCGTGTTACGCAGCACATTTGATCTTCAGCAAGAACCAATGAGGTTCATTCTCGTGTTACGCAGCACGTTTGAGCTTCAGCAAGAACCAATGAGGTTCATTCTCGTGTTACGCAGCACGTTTGAGCTTCATCAAGAACCAATGAGGTTCATTCTCGTGTTACGCAGCACGTTTGAGCTTCAGCAAGAACCAATGAGGTTCATTCTCTTGTTACGCAGCACATTTGATCTTCAGCAAGAACCAATGAGGTTCATTCTCGTGTTACGCAGCACGTTTGAGCTTCAGCAAGAACCAATGAGGTTCATTCTCTTGTTACGCAGCACATTTGATCTTCAGCAAGAACCAATGAGGTTCATTCTCGTGTTACACAGCACATTTGATCTTCAGCAAGAACCAATGAGGTTCATTCTCGTGTTACGCAGCACGTTTGAGCTTCAGCAAGAACCAATGAGGTTCATTCTCGTGTTACACAGCACATTTGATCTTCAGCAAGAACCAATGAGGTTCATTCTCGTGTTACACAGCACATTTGATCTTCAGCAAGAACCAATGAGGCTCATTCTCGTGTTACGCAGCACGTTTGAGCTTCAGCTAGAACCAATGAGGTTCATTCTCGTGTTACACAGCACATTTGATCTTCAGCAAGAACCAATGAGGCTCATTCTCGTGTTACGCAGCACGTTTGAGCTTCAGCTAGAACCAATGAGGTTCATTCTCGTGTTACGCAGCACGTTTGAGCTTCAGCAAGAACCAATGAGGTTCATTCTCGTGTTACGCAGCACGTTTGAGCTTCAGCAAGAACCAATGAGGTTCATTCTTGTGTTATGCAGCACGTTTGAGATTCAGCAAGAACCAATGAGGTTCATTCTCGTGTTACGCAGCACGTTTGAGCTTCAGCAAGAACCAATGAGGTTCATTCTCGTGTTACGCAGCACGTTTGAGCTTCAGCAAGAACCAATGAGGTTCATTCTCGTGTTACGCAGCACGTTTGAGCTTCAGCTAGAACCAATGAGGTTCATTCTCGTGTTACGCAGCACGTTTGAGCTTCAGCAAGATCCAATGAGGTTCATTCTCGTGTTACGCAGCACGTTTGAGCTTCAGCAAGAACCAATGAGGTTCATTCTCGTGTTACGCAGCACATTTGAGCTTCAGCAAGAACCAATGAGGTTCATTCTCTTGTTACGCAGCACATTTGATCTTCAGCAAGAACCAATGAGGTTCATTCTCGTGTGTTACACAGCACGTTTGAGCTTCAGCAAGAACCAATGAGGTTCATTCTCTTGTTACGCAGCACATTTGATCTTCAGCAAGAACCAGTGAGGTTCGTTCTCGTGTTACGCAGCACATTTGATCTTCAGCAAGAACCAATGAGGTTCATTCTCGTGTTACGCAGCACGTTTGAGCTTCAGCAAGAACCAATGAGGTTCATTCTCGTGTTACGCAGCACGTTTGAGCTTCATCAAGAACCAATGAGGTTCATTCTCGTGTTACGCAGCACGTTTGAGCTTCAGCAAGAACCAATGAGGTTCATTCTCTTGTTACGCAGCACATTTGATCTTCAGCAAGAACCAATGAGGTTCATTCTCGTGTTACGCAGCACGTTTGAGCTTCAGCAAGAACCAATGAGGTTCATTCTCTTGTTACGCAGCACATTTGATCTTCAGCAAGAACCAATGAGGTTCATTCTCGTGTTACACAGCACATTTGATCTTCAGCAAGAACCAATGAGGTTCATTCTCGTGTTACGCAGCACGTTTGAGCTTCAGCAAGAACCAATGAGGTTCATTCTCGTGTTACACAGCACATTTGATCTTCAGCAAGAACCAATGAGGTTCATTCTCGTGTTACACAGCACATTTGATCTTCAGCAAGAACCAATGAGGCTCATTCTCGTGTTACGCAGCACGTTTGAGCTTCAGCTAGAACCAATGAGGTTCATTCTCGTGTTACACAGCACATTTGATCTTCAGCAAGAACCAATGAGGCTCATTCTCGTGTTACGCAGCACGTTTGAGCTTCAGCTAGAACCAATGAGGTTCATTCTCGTGTTACGCAGCACGTTTGAGCTTCAGCAAGAACCAATGAGGTTCATTCTCGTGTTACGCAGCACGTTTGAGCTTCAGCAAGAACCAATGAGGTTCATTCTCGTGTTACGCAGCACGTTTGAGCTTCAGCAAGAACCAATGAGGTTCATTCTCGTGTTACGCAGCACGTTTGAGCTTCAGCTAGAACCAATGAGGTTCATTCTCGTGTTACGCAGCACGTTTGAGCTTCAGCAAGATCCAATGAGGTTCATTCTCGTGTTACGCAGCACGTTTGAGCTTCAGCAAGAACCAATGAGGTTCATTCTCGTGTTACGCAGCACATTTGAGCTTCAGCAAGAACCAATGAGGTTCATTCTCTTGTTACGCAGCACATTTGATCTTCAGCAAGAACCAATGAGGTTCATTCTCGTGTGTTACACAGCACGTTTGAGCTTCAGCAAGAACCAATGAGGTTCATTCTCTTGTTACGCAGCACATTTGATCTTCAGCAAGAACCAGTGAGGTTCGTTCTCGTGTTACGCAGCACATTTGATCTTCAGCAAGAACCAATGAGGTTCATTCTCGTGTTACGCAGCACGTTTGAGCTTCAGCAAGAACCAATGAGGTTCATTCTCGTGTTACGCAGCACGTTTGAGCTTCATCAAGAACCAATGAGGTTCATTCTCGTGTTACGCAGCACGTTTGAGCTTCAGCAAGAACCAATGAGGTTCATTCTCTTGTTACGCAGCACATTTGATCTTCAGCAAGAACCAATGAGGTTCATTCTCGTGTTACGCAGCACGTTTGAGCTTCAGCAAGAACCAATGAGGTTCATTCTCTTGTTACGCAGCACATTTGATCTTCAGCAAGAACCAATGAGGTTCATTCTCGTGTTACACAGCACATTTGATCTTCAGCAAGAACCAATGAGGTTCATTCTCGTGTTACGCAGCACGTTTGAGCTTCAGCAAGAACCAATGAGGTTCATTCTCGTGTTACACAGCACATTTGATCTTCAGCAAGAACCAATGAGGTTCATTCTCGTGTTACACAGCACATTTGATCTTCAGCAAGAACCAATGAGGCTCATTCTCGTGTTACGCAGCACGTTTGAGCTTCAGCTAGAACCAATGAGGTTCATTCTCGTGTTACACAGCACATTTGATCTTCAGCAAGAACCAATGAGGCTCATTCTCGTGTTACGCAGCACGTTTGAGCTTCAGCTAGAACCAATGAGGTTCATTCTCGTGTTACGCAGCACGTTTGAGCTTCAGCAAGAACCAATGAGGTTCATTCTCGTGTTACGCAGCACGTTTGAGCTTCAGCAAGAACCAATGAGGTTCATTCTTGTGTTATGCAGCACGTTTGAGATTCAGCAAGAACCAATGAGGTTCATTCTCGTGTTACGCAGCACGTTTGAGCTTCAGCAAGAACCAATGAGGTTCATTCTCGTGTTACGCAGCACGTTTGAGCTTCAGCAAGAACCAATGAGGTTCATTCTCGTGTTACGCAGCACGTTTGAGCTTCAGCTAGAACCAATGAGGTTCATTCTCGTGTTACGCAGCACGTTTGAGCTTCAGCAAGATCCAATGAGGTTCATTCTCGTGTTACGCAGCACGTTTGAGCTTCAGCAAGAACCAATGAGGTTCATTCTCGTGTTACGCAGCACGTTTGAGCTTCAGCAAAGACCAATGAGGTTCATTCTCGTGTTACGCAGCACGTTTGAGCTTCAGCAAGATCCAATGAGGTTCATTCTCGTGTTACGCAGCACGTTTGAGCTTCAGCAAGAACCAATGAGGTTCATTCTCGTGTTACGCAGCACGTTTGAGCTTCAGCAAGAACCAATGAGGTTCATTCTCGTGTTACGCAGCACGTTTGAGCTTCAGAGAGATCCAATGAGGTTCATTCTCGTGTTACGCAGCACGTTTGAGCTTCAGAGAGATCCAATGAGGTTCATTCTCGTGTTACACAGCACGTTTGAGCTTCAGCAAGAACCAATGAGGTTCATTCTCGTGTTACGCAGCACGTTTGAGCTTCAGCAAGAACCAATGAGGTTCATTCTCGTGTTACGCAGCACGTTTGAGCTTCAGCAAGAACCAATGAGGTTCATTCTCGTGTTACGCAGCACGTTTGATCTTCAGCAAGAACCAATGAGGTTCATTCTCGTGTTACGCAGCACGTTTGAGCTTCAGCGAGAAACAATGAGGTTCATTCTCGTGTTACGCAGCACGTTTGATCTTCAGCAAGAACCAATGAGGTTCATTCTCGTGTTACGCAGCACGTTTGAGCTTCCTCAAGAACCAATGAGGTTCATTCTCGTGTTACGCAGCATGTTTGAGCTTCAGCAAGGAACGACATGAGGGTGAGTAAATGATGGCTAACCCTTTGATTTTCTTTCTTTTTTTTTTTTACATAAGCCATAAGCTCTTGTTACACAGTGATTTGAGGAGGTAATCATTCTAGTTGACCAGTTCAAGTGTTCAGCTGAACTTTGACACATGTAATTAACTAACTTCATCCTTACATCTGCTGCTGTCAGACCCCGCCTGCTGAAGGTCAGTGGATAAACACATAGATCAGCTCTAGCCTATCAGTCATGGCTTGTTGGTCTAGTGGTACATCTTTGGGATTTGAGTTCTTACTTGCAGTAATTTAACCTTTGGATTTAATAAAGCAAATCTGCAGCATACATCAGTGAATGTCTTAAGATGCGGTCACATTAGTGAAACTTCAACATTTTGTGAGAAAAAATCTCCATTGTCAATAATGTAGCAATGTACAGTATTAAGCATGCTTTCAGTCCAAGCAGCTTTCTATTGGACAACGCAATGAATCCACACTTCCATGTCTTTTCATTGCTCAAAAGGTTCTTTATAACTGAAAAGGGTTCTTTAAATTATTAAAGAGTTCTAAACAAAGGGTTCTTTCAAGAACTGTTTCATGAAAAGTTCTTTGGGGAACCTAAAATGGTTCTTCAAAGGCAGTGCTGCAAAAAAACCCTTTTGGAACCTTTATTTTTAAGAGCGTACCTTGTTTGCATTTTGTTTTGTGATTTTACTGGTGCAGATACGAAGCCACAGAAGAGTGAAGGCAGCTGGAACACCCGTTTGAGAACCGTATAAACACTGCTGCTGTTGATTTCTTCTAAATATGACAACAACAGCTACCACTCAGCCAAACATTTAAGATGACACATTTCTCCACCAGACTGCCATAACAAAATGAAAACTGAAAATGTTTCCTTTGTACAACTTACACACCAGCTGTCTCCTTCACAATGGGACATATTCAAACGCCTCAGTTTTTGACACAACTGCTTCTTGCATGTCTCATGATCGTGTTATTAAAAATCTACAATGGAATTTTTATTTTTAGATGTCTTATGCCATTAAACCTGTTACTGTTTTAACTAAATCCCCTAGAGTGCTCTATTAAAAAAAAAGGAACAAATGATTTTCGTCAACTAAACCTAATTTTCATTTTTTTTTTTTTTTTTGGAGTAAGCAAAAATAAAAAAGCCCATGCAAAAAAAGAAACAAAATATAAGTATATATACATACATGTTTTAAGCACAGCGTTTCGTTATGCTGCAATCATTCACATTTCAGTCTAAGGTTACACTTTATTTTAACGCTTCGCATGTCTGTCAAAAATGATTTTTTTTTTATTTCAATGAAATGAATGTACTATATTTTAGTTTGATAATGTTTTTTATTTAATATTTTGTATTTTTAGGGGAATTTATGATAGTCAAGTCAAGTCAAGTCACCTTTATTTATATAGCGCTTTTTACAATGCAGATTGTATCAAAGCAGCTTTACATTGATAACTGGTACATAATTTGGCTGCACAGCAGCTCTTAAATAATAGTGTCAATGCAGGCAGATCAGAAGCACTGTTGAATAAATGTCAAGAATACTATTGAATATCAAATGTCAAGTGTCCCCAACTAAGCAAGCCAAAGGCGACAGCGGCAAGGAACCCAAACTCCAACAGGTGACATCAGGTGGCAAACAAGTGCCAAATAGGTGTTAAAATGGAGGAAAAAAAACCTTGGGAGAAACCAGGCTTAGTCAGGGGGCCAGTTCTCCTCTGGCGAACAGTGCTTTGTTACAATCAGGTTGCTATCGTAAGTCTGATAGGATCGCAACAATCAAAGTATTTATTTCAGTTCCATCCAGTTGAGGATCGTATTCATCATGCCGGTATGGACGGTCTGTTTAGGAACTGTGCTACTGGCTGTCATGTCGATGGGGCCTTCACAATGGATGATCCAGTTGACTCGATCTCTGCTGATACTTCAGGGCTGCGTTGTGGTCGTGTCCAGTTGAGGATCGTATTCATCACACCGGTATTGACGGTCTGTTGAGGAACTGTGGCACTGGCTGTCGTGTTGATGATGTCTTCACAGTGGATGATCTAGTTGACTCGATCTCTGCTGATACTTCAGGGCTGCGTTGTGGTCGTGTCATGGCACCAGTCCTTGGTCTCAGCTGGATACGGCCCAGATCCGGTTGACTACGGTAAACCTCGGGATAAACAGAAACACTAATATTAGCGTAGATGCCATTCTTTTTCTGATGTAACGAGTACATCTGGTGTTATACTGTAGGAAGTGTTCCCGGTTCCGGCTGACCTAATTTATGCAGCCTAATAATCCTTTAACGGATTTGAAAATATAAATTGATAATGTGTTATGTGTATGCCAGGTTAAAGAGATGTGTTTTTAGTCTAGATTTAAACTGACAAAGTGTGTCTGCTTCCCGAACAATGCTAGGAAGATTGTTCCAGAGTTTAGGTGCCAAATAGGAGAAGGATCTACCACCTGCGGTTGATTTTGATATTCTAGGTATTATCAGCTTGCCTGAATTCTGAGATCGCAATAAACGTGAAGGACTATAATGCATTAAGAGCTCACTTAGGTACTGGGGAGCTAAACCATTTAGTGCTTTGTAGGTAATTAGCTAGATTTTAAAATCTATACGATGTTTAACAGGAAGCCAATGCAGCGATGACAGAACTGGGCTAATATGGTCATACTTCCTAGTTCTAGTAAGAACTCTAGCTGCTGCATTTTGTACGAACTGTACGACTGTTTATTTATCAAGCGGGAGGAACAACCACCCAGTAGAGCGTTACAGTAATCTAGCCTTGAGGTCATGAACGCATGAACTAACTGTTCTGCATTTTTCATTGAGAGCATATGTCGTAGTTTAGATATATTTCCATTAGTGGCCATAACAGTTCAAAGAGCCATGACGGCAGTGGTATGTGGTGATTAGTGATTAGTGTTAAGTGTGTGCAGGTGAGTGGCAGAGAGGATGATGGGAGATGTAGTCCGGGAACTGACAGGAACAGACGGTGATCATGACACATGCGGTACTCCATATTTAACATGTGATTGATATGACCTCTCATCATTTACTACTACAAACTGATAACGGTCAGATAAGTATGATTTGAACCATGCCAATTCAATTCCACTAATGTCAACATAGTTTTCGAGTCTGTTTAGAAGAATATTGTGATCAATAGTGTCAAATGCAGCACTAAGATCCAGTAACACCAATAGAGAGATACAACCGATCTGATGATAAGAGCAAATCATTAGTAACTCTAATGAGAGCAGTCTCAGTACTATGGTACGGCCTAAATCCTGACTGGAAATCTTCACAGATACTTTTTTTTTTTTTTTTTTTTAAAAAAGGAACATAGTTGTGATGAAACTGCCTTTTCTAGTATTTTTGACAGAAAAATGAGATTTGAGATCGGCCTGTAATTGACTAATTCTCTAGGATCAAGTTGTGGTTTTTTAATAAGAGGTTTAATAACAGCCAGCTTAAAGGTTTTTGGTACGTATCCTAGTGATAAAGATGAATTAACAATATTAAGAAGAGGATCTATGACCTCTGGAAGCATCTCTTTCAATAGCTTAGTTGGTATAGGGTCTAACATACATGTGGATGATTTTGATGATTTAACAAGTTTAGACAATTCTTCCTCTCCTAAAGCAGTAAATGAAATGAATTTTTCTTTAGGGACACTACAATGTACTGTCTGACACAAGACTGTAGTAGACGGTTGCATGGTTATACTTTTTTTCTCTAATTTTTATCAATCTTGCAAGTAAAGAAGTTCATAAAGTCGTTACTGCTGTGCTCTTTGGAAACATCAGAAGTTGAAGCTTTATTTCTTGTTAATTTAGCCACTGTATCAAATAAATACCTAGGGTTGTATTTATGTTCTTCTAAAAGTTTTGAAAAATAGTCAGATCTAGCAGTTTTTAAGGCCTTTCTGTACTCAATCATTTTCTCTCTCCACGAAATACGAAATACTTCTAGTTTTGTTTTCTTCCAGCTGCGCTCCATTTTTCTGGCTGCAGTTTTTAGGACCCGAGTGTGCTCATTGTACCATGGTGTTGGATTAATTTCCTTAATCTTTTTTAAACGCAAAGGAGCAACTGAGTCTAATGTGCTGGAAAAGACAGAGGCAATAGTTTCTGTTGCAATATTGAGGTCTTCTAAGCTGTCTGGTATGCTAAGGCAATGCAACTGATCAGGAAGATTATTTATAAAGCAATCTTTAGTGGTAAAAGTGATAGTTCTACCATATTTATGGCAGGGAGGCAGTTTAGCCTCTTTGACTAAATGTAGTATACACAAGACTAGATAATGATCTGAGATGTCGTCACTCCGCTGCAGAATTTCAATGGCATCAATATCGATTCCATGTGACAATATTAGATCTAAAGTATGATTACGACAGTGAGTGGGTCCCGACACGTGTTGCCTAACACCAATAGAGTTTAGAATGTCCGTAAATGCCAATCCCAATGAGTCTTTTTGATACTAAATATTTACGCTGTAGTTATAATCCATGTATTCACTTTTTGAGCATAGACCTGAAAATGAAATTTCCAACTTAAACTGTCATAAATTTTGTATGCTTTTCAAAGACAACCCTTGGCAAATTATTGCTGAAGTAAAAAAAAAAAGTTACAGAATTTTATGTTTTTTGCAATGAAAAATATACAAAAATACTATATGAAACATATATTTTCCAAAACACATTTTACTCTAAAACTGCAAGAAAAATCAAAGCCATAAATCTAAACAAGTTGTGTTCCAAATATGAGGTTGATATCTCAAAAAATGAGCTTTCAGTAAGGGTGCAGTACCAAAAATTTTCACTAGATGAAATTCGTCTCCCATTCATTTCCAAAGCGCTCAGTTTTGACCGCGAGGAGCACAACTGTGACAATTTTTTTTCAGGACCATTTAACCTTTTCGAAATCATGTAATTTCATCTTTTTTTTTTTCTTCTTTTTTGCATGTGTTTTCTCATAGCAATTGCCAAAACCTTTTTCTAAGTTTGGTACCATTTTGATCAAGTGAAAAAAACTTACATTTCTTTGGTGCTCTTTGGTCATTTTTGACCAAAGGGTTAATAGTCCCCTTTAGACATTCTTTTGACTATAAGTAACGTTGCACCTACATGTCAACTAACTCTCATTAAATAATTAGTTAAGTATTAGTAGACTGTTATAGGGTTAGGGTTAGTAGAATAAGGGGTTCGGGTAAAGATAATGTTGACATGTAGTTGCAAAGCAAATACAATGTTAGAAGATATTACCAGTCTACTAATACTCTAATGAGAGTTTGTTGACATGTGCAACATTACTTATAGTCAAGAAAGATGAAGAGACTGAATCTGGGTCAGTTATAGCTCTCTTTTTGTATTTGTTTGTGGACAGTTGCACAAAGCAGAAGAGAAACAGGAACGGAGACAGAATAAAAGGAGATAAATTTGAGAGACAGTGAGAATGAAAGCGAGTGGAGTGTTATTGATCCGTTCACCTCATCAAGCAGCTGCCTCAGTAAGATGTCGGCGGCATCCGGCTCACATGGCATGCTGCGGTACTACCTGAGCAGTGAGACCTATAGGTGCTGACAGCTTCGAAATCAGCTCCCTTTCACACATGCATTGTGTCTATTGTCAGAGCACTTTTACTGACTATTACCCCTGAAGGAGCTCACAATGCTGTGATACTAAGAAATGTGATTAGTAAGGGAGCTCTACTGAGAGCAATCTAGTTATCTGCTCTTCTAGTCCAGCTGAGTGGAGAGGAGAGATAGACCAGGGCAGAACATTGACTAAAATGACTAACACTGAATTTAAAAAGAATGATAAATACTTAAAGTCACCATAAAATCAAAATGTACGATTCTTATTTTTTTATTTTAAAATATTGCTGTATTTTTTATAAATGATTTATCCTTGCACATCATTATTTAAATTCATGTGCCTCATAATCTTGAATTAGAATAACTTCCACTCTCTTGCAGCATCATCTCTTCTCTGATCTGATGATGTGTTTACTGGCACGAAGGCGGGGCAACCTGTCACTCACATGAGATCCACCAATAGCAAACCACAATCATCCAATCAGTTCCCTACGGGGAACCAACTCCCGTCCTGCATTTGTTGTTCATGAAGCTGTTTTACTCAGACATATGTTGCAAAAGGGAAGAAAATACTGTCACAACTTACATTCCATGACAACTTTAAATACCATTAAACAGTATTTTGTTGGGATGCACAATATCGGCCACCATATTGGTATCGGCCGATATATGTTCATATTTAATGTTATCGTTATCAGCCCAAACAGAAAATTTGGCAGAAGCCAATGAATAATGGATTATTTCCTTCAGCTGAGACTTTTGCGTTTTTTAAATCAGGCTTTTTAAAAATTATTTAAAAATTGGATTTAGATTTATCAGCTAATATATCTGTTATCGGCTTTTAAATATAAAGAATTATCGGTTATCGGTATCGGCCAAAATTTTCAAATCAGTGCATTCCTATTTTTTTATTTTTTTTTATTGAAACATTCCTTATGATAATGGGAGGGATGGGGGGATATTTTTACTTGCATATCACCACTGGTCAAACAGTACAGATCATGTGCCACTGGCAACCAAACCAGTTTTATTCTCTCAGTATAACTGCACAAAAACTCACAAAAATTGAAACGGTTTTTCCACATTTCCTCACCCTCATTTGAAAATGTATTATAAAATATATATATTTTAACATGATTTTACATATTATTTTGTTAATATGTTATGTTCATATTTTGTGTTTTCGACTATAATTTTTATGTTTTATTGGATTTTTTTTTGAGATGCACAGATATGAACATTTTGGCCGATAACCGATAATTGTTTGTATTTGAAAGCCGATAACCGATATATTGGCTGATAAATCTAAATCCAAATTTTTATATAATTTTTGAGAGCCTGATTACAAAAACTTGTCAATAACAGTAACATTAAAAATTAACATATGTCAGCGGATACCGATATGGTGGCCGATATATCATGCATCCCTATTATTTTTGGCTTGTCTGTGCAAATAAAAAATAAAAAATTTAAATCTCCCCAAAATGACACCTGTGCACATGGTGCAACATTTTGGTGTGCTAGTGTTCCCACAAGATCAACCAGCAAAGCGTTCTTGGTCAACCGGCTTCATTAGAAAGGATGCATTTCCTAATCACAAGACTACATGTGTGTTCATACTTACAGTCATTTCGAAAGGAATCAAGGCAAAGGGGATTTTTGTGCAAAGGTGAAAGATTTCCCAACACAGATTTCGCAAAGGGTTCAAGTGATTTCTGAGTGAGCTGTGCTTCTTGCATCACTACACTTTTGAAAATAGGGATGCACCGAAACGGAAACCGAAAATGCTTTTTAAAAATGTATTTATATCTTATTTTAAATTAGCTTATTAATATTAGACTTTTTAATGAAATTTAGTCAAGAGAGCCAGTTAAATAAAACCACACTTTTATTGAAAGTACCACTAAAATTGGATGGAATATATATTGATTTATTTATTTATTCACTAACGTACATGGCATTTTTGCTCACCAGTCAGATCCACACCAAACCATTATTAACCAGACAAAACCAGCCTTGACCTTGACGCTACTGTCAAACAAGCCCAATATTTCTCTTTATAGAAATCCACTGCTATCTGGAAAATGTGAACTAATTGTTTTTATAATTGAGATGGAATTGAATAACCTTGTCCTTCAGCCAAATGGATTTCTGAAAATGAAGAGATGTTATCATTATTTCCATATGAGCAAAGTCACACATGAAACTGACAAATCTAAATTTACCAAACGTACTATTACATTTCCATACATCTGCATGTTAAGAGCTCAGACAACAAAAATGAGATTTCCAATAAATGTCGAGGAGGGATTCTACAGTCAGAGGATGAATTCCCTTGATGCCTGAGATTGAAAGAGTGGTTGTAATCCCGGCATGCCAAAAAGATACATTGATATGCCACAGTGGAGATTTGAAGCTGTTCTCTGGTATGCAAGGGCACGGCGGGTTCAGCGCCAGACAGTCTCTAATGGTGCTTCTGTGATAACCACAAGTACCCTAAACGAGTGGAATAAGAGAGTAAAAGTCAGCTATGCATCACCACATTCAGGGCACCGCTGAGGTTATGGGATTATAAAAGAGAATGACACCTTTAAACCTTGATGGAATCGTCTGGCAGCTCTTACATTTGATGCCTTGTGCTTGAATCGAATCACTCCCTCATGAGCACTGCCATTTACCAAGCACAGAAATCAAGAGAGGTTCATGGCAGACACTTCTTCTGCCAGTCGTGTCAAGCCTGAACTGACTTGGAGAGTGCCCTATTCTCTATAGTGTCTTGCTATTAAATGCAATGACAGGGGTCAAAATGAAACTGGATGAGACCTTAAAAGAGGAGTAGTGTCGTGGTTTTAATCCTAATGCATGCTGATAGAAAACCATTGGGCTGTAGATTTCTTTTAGAAAAACTGAACGAGAAACATTCATTTTAGATTTCTGAAGACACTGTCGCAATGCAGTTGCTATGTGGTTGCTTAAGAGCCCAAGACTCTATTCACCTTTTTTCCTGAGTAAAAAGAGGATTTGAATGAACTAAACAGAAACCTTTTAAACAAATGTGCGCAGGGTTAAGCTGTGCTGTTGTTGGCTGAAATAGCAATAAAATAGCAATAAACTGAAGAAATTATTGGAAAGAACATGTTTTGAGCACCAGCGAATCTGAAGAGAATGTTTGTATGCCTTGCATTTTATACTAGACTGGCAAGAGCAAACAAGCATGGCTTGCAGCACTTAAAGTGGACCTATTATGCCACTTTTACAAGATGTAATATCAGTCTCTGGTGTCTCCAGAATGTGTCTGTGAAGTTTCAGCTCAAAATCCCCCACAGATCATTTATTATAGCTTGTCAAATTTGCCCCTATTTGTGTGTGAGCAAAAACATGCTGTTTTTGTGTGTGTCCCTTTAAATGCAAATGAGCTGCTGCTCCCGCCCCCTTTCCAGAAGAGGGCGAAGCTTTAACAGCTCAACAACAACAAAGCTGGAGAATCTCACGCAGCCAAAATGAGGAAAGTGTTCAGCCTTACATTGTTCAAACCGGAGTCGACACTGATGGAGAGACTCAGGAAGAAGTTACAACTTTTAGACGTTTCTGAATGGTTAGTGGATAAATTGATGTAGTTGCTGTGGAGTTGATTCAACTCATCCACTAGCATGTGCCGTCATGTTCATCTTTTGTGTTGAATTGACCCTCGTTTGTGAAGCAGTCCGGCGTAAAAGGACGGCATGACAACAACACTCTACTACAACAACTCTTCCTCTTCTCTAAAGCAGACCAACATGACCCCGCCCCCTTTGTTGTGTGTTCTTGGGGGCGGGGTTTATGTAAATTTTAGGGTTCGTCATGTCACTAACCCGGGAAGAAGCTCGTTGTAGTCCCTACCAGCCGTTTGTTGTAGTCCTTAAACAGAGAATTCTGTAAAATAAAACATTTCCTTTGCACTGAACTTTGAGGGTTGTAACTTTGCAGATGTTGTTTATGCTCAACCAGCAACATTACACACTAACTAAAGTTGAAATCACAACCACCCCTTTAAGTTAAAATACTCCCGAGAATCGCCAGAGACGTCCACGTTCAGAAAAAGGCAGATATATTGCAAAACCCCCCTCTTAATCAGGTTTATTGTCTTCTTTACCAGTAGATGCAACTAAAGCATACACCAAAATACGATTTCAGAGAAAATATCTTGAATTATCTTCATTGTCATATCTTCACCCTGTTGGCAAAAAGCTAATGGGTAAGAAACATAAACTTATACTGTATATATCACAACAATAACACTCCAAACTCTGACTATAGCTAATAATATTTGTGATGTTTGACTTAGTAACCAACGATTGGGGAAAAGCTAGTTAAGTTGTCACAGCCATTAACAGTCAGAGCATTTCCTTAAGCATGATTTCTCCATTTGGAGACAAAGAATCAACAGGTCATTATTTCATCTAGCTAATTTTAAGGCCCCGTACAGTCAGAAGAGCACATGGGCTCCTCATAACGTTGGTTAATTACCTTCATATTAGCTCTGTTCCTGGAAGAAGCTTTACTTAATCAACAGAAAGGATCCATTGATTCTTAGAAAAAGGCCGTATAGCATGGCTGTTTTGTTTGGCTTTAAGCACAGCCAAAGATACTCACATGTATAAATTATTTTTAGCTCTTCAAGAATTCATTACACCATCAAACAAAGAAATATAACATTGATTATTATTTACAAGAGCTTCCCGCGGCTGAGCATAAGAACACCAACTAAATAGGGAATAAACAGCTTAGATGTCTACTTTGATAATAATGGTGATATTATAATGGTTAAGAAACAAAATCATTTTAGCATTTTTTTTTTTTTTTTTTGTACCGTATCTGGTCACTATTCACTTGAATATTGTTCTAAACATCTCTTTTTGACTTGCACAAAGATTTAAAAAATACATACCGTACAGGTTTGGAACAACCTTTAGGAAAAGCAAGCATGTTGATATTACAGTGAAATATTAATGTTAATTGTGAAAACTAAACATAGAGATCACAGTTCTATTACCATTGTGTCTCATCCACACGTTTAGCAAGCAAAACTGCTCTTGTGTAAGCGTTTAATGACAAATGTCAGCAAAAATGTCCAATGAGTGTAATATGGTGCATATAAATTTTCATGTGCCTTGTGGTCAACACAGAACTGCAATGAAAAATAACACCTTGAAATGACTATCTAAGAAACCACAGACTGAAGATTAGACAATATCAAAGCTCCACCATGCAGGAACAGCCCTCGGGTGTCTCACCAACGGGCACAGAAGCTGAACTAGCTGAATCTTGATATCACCCTGCGGGTAAGAAGCTTGCAAGCAGCAGCATAAAAAAATAAAAGTTTATCTGAGGTGCCAACACAGCTGCGGTGTTAAAAACAGCCCGGAGATGAACGGCAGCCATCATATGCTCACCTGCTCCTGACTTCAACACAGTCAAACCGATTTACAGACAAACAGATGGAGAAAGACTGAGACAGCAGAAGCACTGGAGAGACAAAATCAACAGATAGAGAACAGCATGCATGAAATGAGAGACATTTGCCTTTGGAGAAGCATAACAATTACTCATTTAATCAATTTTATCCCTTCCGCTTTCTGTATTATTCAAAAAGTTTACACTGTATGTCCTACGCCTTCCCTATTCTACTTACAGAACGATTTTTTTGTTTTCGTTTTTTTCCGTAAGTTGAATAGGGAAGGTGTAGGATATAAAGCGTAAACTTTTTGAATAATACGGAAAGCGGAAGCACATTCAAGACGATCATTTGTGTTTATAAAGCATATACAGTTGTATTTTTTTCGAAAACGAGCGATCGTTTCTCTAGATAAGACTCTTATTCCTCGTCTGGTATCGTTTAAAGCTCTTTGAAGCTGCACTGAAACTGTCATTTTTACCTTCAACCGTTTGGTGCCCATTGAAGTCCACTATAAGGAGAAAAATCCTGGAATGTTTTCATCAAAAACCTTAATTTCTTTTCCACTGAAGAAAGAAAGACAAGAACATATTGGATGACATGGGGGTGAGTAAATTATCAGGAAATTTTTATTTGAAAGGGGACTAATCCTTTAAGACCCTATAAATGTAATATACAGCAGTGATGTTGACCTTTTATCATTCGGTCCTATGTCATAAGACACACTTATGTGATGCAAAACAATGTCCCCCCTCATGAATGTTCATATGACATTTGGCTGGAAGCTTTTTTCTTATGCACACCTATCGTTTCACTTGATTCATCCACTGGGGTCATATAGATTACTGTCATTTTGTGTGGTTTTCAGACTCCATTCAGACTCACAAAGATTATTTTCCTAAACATAGAGAAAGAAAGAAAGTCATATGCAGCACATTGGGATGGCATGAGGGTGAGTAAATGATGAGAGAATTTTCATTTTTGTGTGAGCTATCCCTTTAAATAACCAAGAACAACATCTGTTCAAACACCATGTTTAAAATCATACTAATTAAATAAATCAGTTTTAAGAAGAAAATATTCCAAAATATCCACAAATGTCACATGGATTCATTAATTAAGTGTTAATCTCTGGGAAAAAATGTTGTCTAATCTGAACCATGCATGATAAAACAAGTTCAGTTCAAGCTGTTGCTTACCACATCAAAAACATTCTGCCCTCAGTTTGAAAGCAAAAACGAAACAAAACAAGCAATAATAATGTTAACAGTAATGCATTTACAGTGGAGGCCTGTGTTATAGTCAGCAGTGCTCATACATTGTTACCTGTTCCCTGTGCAGACAAGACACCTCTAATACTACTGGATCTCACCAGTCTAATCTCCAATAACCTGCTTTAGCTGTTAATTAAATGTTTTCAGCTGGGGGAGGAGACAGACGGATGGAAATGATAGAGGGCTTTAAAAGGGTAATACGGAGATTAATAGGTACAGTGTGTACTGCAATTATTATTTAAACAACACTAGCCCCTAAAAACACAACTACTACATTATTTAATATATGCGGCCCACATTTATTTTCAAGTGTGGAAGGTCAATATGTGCTTGCAATAAAAAGAAACCTTAGATGTATAACATAGTGTGGATTTTTTTAGTTCAAGTTTACTGATCTAATTCTTGAACCTGTTTGACTCTGAGATTAGCTTCGATCCAGGATCTGGGATTGTATAATCAAGGCTTGTTTTATCCAACGCAGGTTCACTGGAAAAACGTGCCTGTGGAGACATTTCTTGAAAATGATATTATGCTGCTTCTTGCACATTTCATGACACTTTCAAAGTGAAATGTCCAGAGAGTATCCTAAACAGATGAACATGAATCTGGCGGTGTTTTATTAGGTTGGTTGTTGTATGTATCATGACAATTCAGAAATTATATGCCCAGTGAAATATGTTTTCGCATTTAAAAATAACGTACCACCTACACTAAACCCTACCCTAAACCTAACCAATAGTGTTAAAAAAAAATTACTCTGAGGTCCTTAGACAACAAAAATATCCATGCCAAAAAACTTTGAAAAAATTTAAAGCTTGGGAGCACACAGTGGTGTATAAAGTACTCGAAAACCATACTTGAGTAAAAGTATAGTTATCTTACCAGAAAATGACTTTGGTAGAAGTTAAAGTCACTGTTTAGAATGTTACTTGACTAAAAGTTGTAAAGTATGTGATATTTTTTGTACTTAAGTTAAAAATTAAAAAAAATGGCTAAATGTTTTTTGTAAGTTTTAAATATGAAAAATACTAATGTATTAATTATACATTGATCGTTCATGTTAATTCATAGTGCATTATAACTAATGTAAGAGACAACTTTAAAATGTTAAAACTTAAATGTTGAAATTAAAAATGAACAATACTTTTATTAACCTTATTTAATGTTACAAATTGACTCTTATTGTAAAGTGTTTTCATTTCCTATAAATCCAAACAGTCATGCTTAAAAATTACCATCTTTAAACACAAAGGCAGAGCATGGGTCTATTATATGTATAGCCTACTTTCACACATTATTATCCTCTATTTTAGAATACTTGATGATCTAATCAAAATGTGTTACAGTGCCGATAAATAAATAATTGAAATCGAATACATTTCTGATTTATGTTTCTGTCGCTGCATGATAAGGAAACAGTTTAAATATGCAACTTCACTGGATAATGAATGCATAACAGCGAACAAATGGATATGAACTACTGAAAATGAATGGTAACAATGATATTAAACAGTTTGTGTTTTTGTCACATTGTTTTAACCGTTTTTTATTTTTAATTGTTAGCATCCTCTCAGCCTCGATGACAAACATAGGCTACTGTTCACCACTAATGCAGCATCTAGTCAACAAACTAATTACTTTATAATGATATGAAAACATGTACTGTAGTGTTCACTGTATAACATACCGTTTTGTTGTCCGTTTTAAATCCGTTTTTGAAGTGTCCCGCTCTGTGCAGCGCAGCCTCACGTCACGTGTCAAAATAAACTAGGAGGCATCAGTGATAGTTTTTATTTTGCCTCTAGAGGCCGCTCTCGTAATGTCTCGTAATGACAGCACACTCTTCTCAGCCGCTCCAGCAATGAACGCAACCCGGAAAATGAAATCAACCGCGGTTGTCTGTGTTCTTCCGACTTTATTTTGTAGTAAGTAACGAAAATGCTTTGGTAAAATGTATCGGAGTAAAAGTATACATTTTATTTAGGAAATGTAGTGGAGTAAAAGTAAAAGTTGACAGAAATATAAAAACTCAAGTAAAGTACAGATTCTCCCAAAATATACTTAAGTACTGTTACGAATTATTATTACTTTGTTACATTACACCACTGGGAGCACAGACTTAAGTTTGGTCTCTTTTTAAAGAAGACCCTTGGTAGATTTTTGTTGAAGTAAAAAAAGTTTTTAAAAAGTGAAACCAAAGAAAGTTATAGAGGTTTAAGTTTACGAAAATGATTTATAAGCAAATGTTTGTATAAAATATATATTTTATAAAACATGCTGAATGCAAACATTACTAAAAAAAATCAAAGCCATAAATCTAAAAAAGATGTTTACCAAATTTGAGGTTGATATCTCAAAAAATGAGCTTTTAGTAAGATTTTGTTTGGGTGCAGTACTACATTTTCCCCCTTAGATGCCAGCAAAACTCTACACACATTGATTGGGTTTGCTTTATACCCGAGAAAATGGCACCATCTGGTAAAAAAAATAGTAACAATTTAAAAAATGTGAAGCCTTGCCAACAGAATGAAAGCCTGTTAACAAAGACTGTATCATTTTATAGTGAAATAACCCTGGGATTAAAAATAGCAGTTTTAATGGGTTTCAATGGGGACATTTTTGTCCCTTGAGGTCCTGAGAGGAACTATTTTGTGTTACGAGTGTAAAATAGATTTATTAAAGGAAATGAGTGTGAAATAGTAAATTTCTAATAAAAATACACACTTATGCCAAAATTTATGCAGTTAGCATTAACACAGACAAAATTATAGCCTATATATAAATGTCCTTAAGGACGGACAAGGGTTAAATAAAGCTGAAATAAAACTATAACTTAAAAATGAATACAAACACTGAATACAAAATGAACTGTGATGTCCTGTCTTGGGTTAAGATCTGAGAGGTTCAATGCTCTGCTGCAAATGAGATCCTAACTGAAATCACCATGGTTACTAATCAGATAAGATCCTGTAGGATTCTGGGATGTTTCAGTAATACGGCCCTGGATCACAGAGATGTTACACAATCAGATCATGGTGGTCCGCCGCTCCCCCCACAGCCCAGCACTCATAACCAGCCTGCAAATGGGGAATTGCGCTCTGCAAATTGCTCTCATCACTAATTTTGTGCGCCGCAGGTGCTAAAACAACAAAATATAAAGCATGTGCAAAAAGCAGCGCTGGTGGGTGCAATTAGTGAATCAGTTTTTGTAGGAATAGAGTTGTACTCTTGGACAGAACACCACCATTCACCTCCTAAAGCCAGAGTTCAGTGTCCTCAGCACAGGATAACAATCGCTTTGGAAATCCAGGGTTAAGTTAGCGGTCAAATCGTCTTAAAGGTGCCCTAGAATTAAAAATTTAATTTACCTTGGCATAGTTGAATAACAAGAGTTCAGTACATGGAAATGACATACATTGAGTCTCAAACTCCATTGTTTCCTCCTTCTTATGTAAATCTCATTTGTTTAAAAGACCTCCGAAGAACAGGCGAATCGCAAAATAACACCGACTGTTACGTAACAGTCGGGATCATTAATATGTACGCCCCCAATATTTGCATATGCCAGCCCATGTTCAAGGCATTAGACAAGGGCAGCCAGTATTAACGTCTGGATCTGTGCACAGCTGAATCATCAGACTAGGTAAGCAAGCAAGAACAACAGTGAAAAATGGCAGATGGAGCAATAATAACTGACATGATCCATGATATCCTGATATTTTTAGTGATATTTGTAGATTGTCTTTATAAATGTTTCGTTAGCATGTTGCTAATGTACTGTTAAATGTGGTTAAAGTTACCATCGTTTCTTACTGTATTCACGTTATTTTCATTTAACACTTGCAGTCTGTATAATTCATAAACACAACTTCATTCTTTATAAATCTCTCCAACAGTGTGTAATGTTAGCTTTAGCCACAGAGCACTATCAAACTCATTCAGAATCAAATGTAAACGTCCAAAAAATGAACACTGTACTTACGTGATTAGACATGCTGCATGACGGACACTTTGTAAAGATCCATTTTGAGGGTTATATTAGCTGTGTGAACTTTGTTTATGCTGTTTAAGGCACGTGCGAGCTCTGGGGGCGGGGAGCGCAAGATTTAAAGGGTCCGCAGCCTGAATCTGTGCATATTTAATGATGCCCCAAAATAGGCAGTTAAAAAAATGAATAAAAAAAATCTATGGGGTATTTTGAGCTGAAACTTCACAGACACATTCAGGGGACACCTTAGACTTATATTACATCTTTTTAAAACACGTTCTATGGCACCTTTAAGTCATCCATTCCTATACTAACCTACTCACTCACCCACCCTCACCTGAGAGATTTCAGCCCAGACCCCTGCTGAATAATCTCACAGTCGGAATAGAAGACGTGAAAGCTATTTCAAGAGCAAAGTAATCTCCTCGCCCTCTTCAGAGAACATCTATTCCCTCTAATGCGTCTTCCACATTTAATTACCAAAAACCCTCTCACCTTTGTTCGTGTTCATACACTCTAAAATGCGAAAATCAAAAGTTGAGTTGAAGCCTAATTAGATGTGCGTTTCATGAACGGCGTGTTACTCTGCTCAGTATGGATTAGAGAGGACGTCTCTCTTAAGTCTCATTAGAGCAAACCCTTGAGAAACATTCTGTCTGGAATTAAAAGAGTAAATCAAATGTTTGACGACATGCAGGAGATGTTTCAGGTAATATTTTCTGGAAGAGGATGAATCCATGCGGATGCAGTAGCAATCACTGTCATGATGTTTTCATTCAGATTTTCTCATATCAAACTCAAATATCTTAGTGTGCTTCAGTCAGAATAAAGGCCATATTTAATTAAGCACCAATGAAAACAAGACTGTGAGGGATAGAAGTACAGTCTGTTCAGTAATATATTGGAAGAAATGAATACTTCTATTCAGAAAGGATGTATTAAATTGATTAAAAGTGACAGTAAAGACATTTATAATGTTATAAAATATTTCTATTTCAAATAAATTCAATTTTTTAAACTTTCTATTCAGCAAAGAATCCTGAAAATGTTCTATTGTAGTATTCACCCCATGTTGTAACAATAGCAATCTTTGTGTTTGACATTAAATTTAGAATTAAGCTGTATATTTCAAAGTTACTTTCATTTACAGCAGACGAATGTTGGGAAATTATATCAAAGACATTAAAGCAACAAACAACTATCCCCGGTCTCCCCTGCTGCTCCTGCTTTACATAATCTGGCGATCCTTCAGAAATATCCAGGGAGGGAGAGTAACAAAGCTATTAACACAAAAGACAACACACGTCACCTATGCAGATCTTTGGCACAATGGACACTGTGAGATCACCTCCAATTACCTCCATAGTGTGTGTGTATCTCATTACATCCACAGGAAATGGCTCACATTCCTGTGCCTTTGGTTATTGGTTCCTAATGGCTTCTTGCAGATCACATACCCACATCCTCTAAATATCTCTCACAAGCCTTAATATGCTTCAGGGAATCAACAAGGCCTGTCCTGGACGCTTCAGTGTGAGCGCCAAGATCGATACTGACTTCAGCATCCTTTAATTCTCAAGCTGGATATCGATCGCGTGGCAGGTGGGAGGGGGGGGTTTGTCCTACCTTGCATGCCATAGATGTCCAGACATGGAGAGACAGAGAAGGACTAAGACATGTAGACAGATAATAACCATTGATGTGTACCCAGTAACAAAGTGAAATGTCAATAAAACATATTTGCGAGATAGTCCGTGACTCTTTTAGAGTATGTGTGTGTGTGTTTAGCCTGTATATCTGTATAGGTAAGAACAGATTACAATATAATATAAGTCTCTGGTGTCTTTAGGATGTGTCTGTGAAGTTTCAGCTCAAAATCCCCCACAGATCATTTATTATAGCTTGTCAAATTTGCCCCTATTTGGGTGTGAGCAAAAACACGCCGTTTTTGTGCGTGTCCCTTTAAATGCAAATGAGCTGCAGCTCCCGCCCCCTTTCCAGAAGAGGGCGGAGCTTAAACAGCTCAACAACAACAAAGCTGGAGAATCTCACGCAGACAAAATGAGGAAAGTGTTCAGCCTTACATTGTTCAAACCGGAGTCGACACTGATGGAGAGACTCAGGAAGAAGTTACAACTTTTAGACGTTTCTGAATGGTTAGTGGATAAATTGATGTAGTTGCTGTGGAGTTGATTCAACGCATCCACTAGCATGTGCCGTCATGTTCATCTTTTGTGTTGAATTGATCCTCGTTTGTGAAGCAGTCCGGCCTAAAATGACGGCATGACAACAACACTCGACTACAACAACTCTTCGTCTTCTCTAAAGCAGACCAACATTCTAAAATTTACATAAACCCCGCCCCTGAGAACACACAACAAAGGGGGCATGGTTTATGTAAATTTTAGAGTTAGTGATGTCGCAAACCTTGGAAGAAGCTTGTTGTAGTCCCCACAAGCCATTGTTGTAGTCCTTAAACAGATAATTCTTTAAAAGAAAATATCTCCCTTTGCACTGAACTTTGAGTGTCGTAACTTTTCAGATGTTGTTTATGCTCAAACAGCAACATTACACACTAACTAAAGTTAAAAAAGTGAAATCATAATCAACCACCCCTTTAAAATGGTTTCAAAAATTGACATATGCGTATCTGTGTTCATGACAGATCCGCAATAACGGTTACTGTCTGGTTTGAGGAGATAAAAACTGAGATGATGCAAGAATATGCCATTTTGAAGAAATAAAGTCATTAATCCCTTTGTCAAGCAACATACTGACAAAATACACACAGAGCCACAATAGATGTGACACCAAAAATGAGAGATAAACCTCTGGAGAAATGTGTCTTCCTTCTCTTATCTTTAAGATTAAGCAGATTAAGACGAAATCCTTTGCTTGTGCATCAGTCTCTTTTCCCTAAAACTCATTGTGAGGACGTATAGGTAACTTTCTGTGTGACAATGAAGAGAAAAACTTATTTTTTCCAATGTGATTTCTCAAAATGTATATGCCACACTCAAGAACAACACACCGGCTTAAACTGGCAGGTGGCATCAGTGCCTCAGAGAGATGTGACACCTCCTCAATCTGACAAAGCCCACATGGGCTCAGATCTGACACTGGCAGAGAAACAAACTTGTAAACATGTATGTTCCTGTCGTTCGCTGACGCTGCTTGCAAGCCCCCCTGGGATACTGATTTTTTTTGTCGTGACATTTGTATACAGGTGAAACCAAACTCCCACGGACATCTTGTTTTGATTTGATTTTTTGAAGGAAGTGTCCTGGTTTGAAAGGATATAATGATAGATTGGATAGATTGGGTTCCACGACACGCTCAGGGAATAGAATGGGAAAATTAGCTTAACTTTTTTTGTGGTGGACCACGAAGACTGCTAGATTAACAGATTGTATGATTTAAATAATCATAAATAATACATCTAGCTACATAGCAGCAATTACGGTGTCATGCATACCAATGGCAAAAAATCTGACTGATTATACTTGTCATGTCTGGCTGTTGTAATGAATGCATGATGAGTGGAGTACTGTCGATAATCAAAGTCTTTAAATAATAAATTCAACAGAAATGTGTAGGAGAACTTCAGGAGAAACAAAAAAACATGCTACCATAAATGACACAAGACAAAGAGCTAAGGAGCAATCAGGGTTTATATACAAACAGAACAGGTTTGGGGAACTAATTAACTTAAAAACTAATTAGAAACAAATTTTTCCTTTATTCCCAGTCATTATTAGTTTCTATAGTTTCTGATTAGTCACGCACCTGTTTCTCTTTCAGTTAATGATCTCACTGTATTTAAGCCCTTAGTTCCATTTGGTTCTGTGTTCAGTCTTGTTTCTGTTTGATGTGGTTGTGTTTTTCCAGAATTACTCTGCTCTCTTCAGTGTTTCCCTAGTTTAATTGTAAATAAACGTTTATCTGTTGAGTTCTCCAATCATCATGTGCCTAGATCCTGTCGTCATGTAGCCTAAATCTTGGAGTTTCGTGCTTACAGCACACATTACAGACACTGATGCACAAATGCAGTTATTCTATGTTTAAAGTATATAGAAAGAATAAACCAGTCTTCTAAACTCCCTGATTTCGCTTAACAACTTTGAACAATTCTGCATGCACAATAAACTTTATAGTACAATTTATTTATATCTCGACAGAAATGTTGCAGGTTTTAATAAAATGTTTTTAATAACAGTAGTCATAATAAGCATATTTCCAGTACATGCCTCAGGCTTGCATAGTATTGGCAATTCGCTCGTCAGACTCCTCGGTAATCCTCTGCAAACTTCGACAGTTGGTTGAACCAACTCATTTGGTTATTTTTGAGTCAGATGCGCTACTTCGGCTTGCGTCATCAACTCAGAACTAAAGTTCGATTCATTCAAGAATTGAACAACTCAAAAGCAGAATTATTATTTCATAATTATGTTATAAAATTGGTTTAAACTTTTGACCAATAGATGGCGTTGTCACCAAATTAATTTTATTGTTAGAGGCTGTTTACGATGACATACATAAAATACAATGTGACGTAAAATGTCATTTAAAGGAGTCATATTTGGTGAAGATTCAATGAGCACTGTAGGAGGAGCTCAAAATGGTATGAATTTTTAATTAAATTATAAATGGAGGGCATGCAAAATTGTACCATATGTTCTCATTGTACTTTGCATAAACCCTGATCTCATGAGAAAAGGTAACTATTTTCCCAATTTTGTTTGTATAAATCCATACATTTTTAGAAAAGAGGCAAGTATGAAGGTCCACCTCTGAAGGAAATTGAAGGAAATTGTATAAAAAATGCACAAGTAAGATTGTAGTAATTCAGCCACCAATTCGCAGAAACCTAAAATAGTTAGTTACAAACTGCCATGAGATTGTGTTGGAATATCGAATGATTCTAACAAGGACCATGAAAATAGATGAGCAAACAAAATTATATGTATTTTTGTTACATTTAACCACTGGGTGGTGCTGGTCCCAAACTTCAAGAACTTTCAGGGCATGATGTTGATGCAAAATAAGTCTTGTACAATACAGAATTTCATGACAAAAATACAAAATGACCACCATAGGAACACTGGCCATCATTTGACTCTGAATACCTCAAAGAAATCTAAAGCGATCACAAAGAGAGTAGAATGAGAGACATGAGACTTGTACAAAATCAGTTCTTTGCTTAAAAATTCAGAAAACCCAATCCTTAACATGCAGTTCCACATTTGCTACACGGAGTTGAATCACTTACATGTGCAGTGTGAATGCTGTAACCTGTTAATATGTGCGCCAACATAAAAATATGCTGCTTACGTGAACTGAATGAAAAAGGCTTTAGACAGACCACATCTGATTGTCTCCATTACGGCTAAAAGATCACCCGACTACTAATCAATCATAGAAATGAGCAGCAGCACGGCAGGTCAGCAGAGATGTGCGGATGCACCCGTAATGAGAAGCGGAAGGACAACAGGGAGCCATTGCTGTTCTTGATGGATGAACATGAGTTAGTTAACAACAAGTGAATCTGAAAGAAGAATGATCCCCTTGAACAACCTAGGAGGAATGACACAATGCCATTGTTTTGCATTTCTCCTTGTTGCACCTGATAACTCTCTGTTCCTGATAGGATGATATGATGCACTTCATCTGAAGTAGTTGTCGATAGTGGTTAGCATGTTCTCAATATGTTTTGTTTGCAGTACTACAACCTGGAAGATATTTAGCAGTTTCAGCCATGGGATCCCTAAAGAAATTCTTAAAGATATAGTTTATCCAAAAATGAAAATTATCCCAAAATTTACTCACCCTCAAGCCTTCCTAGGTGTATATGACTATCTTCTTTCAGACAAACACAATCGGATATATATTTAAAAATATCCTGGCTTTTAAGCTTTATAATGTAGTGAGCAGGGGGCGTGTTTTGAAGCCCAAAATAAATGCATCCATCCATCATAAATATAATCCATAAGGCTCCAGAGGGTTAATAAAGGCCTTCTGAAGTGAAACAATGGGTTTTTGTAAGAAAAAAAATTCATATTTAAAACTTTATAAAGTCAAACAACTAGCTTCCGCCAGACGGTTCCCGGTTCTTGGCACATTTTGAGTCAGACATCAACAATTCAGTGATCTGTTAACTGGAGACTCACTCTGACCAGATCATTGAATCAGTGAGTTGTTAACCCAAGAACAGCTGTAATCGGATCAGTCCAATTTGCTTATAAATCATTCCGTGTGATTTGCAAAGAGGTTCATTAAAAAGAATCACAAAAGAATCTTAGAGATTCTTAAAGAGAATCTTAAAGAATAACCCAGTGTTTGGGTAGTTTTTGTTTTACCCAGATCCTGGGTCAGACGTGACAACACAGCATTTGGGTAGTTTTTGTGTTACCCAGATCCTGGGTCAGACGTGACAACACAGCATTTGGGTAGTTTTTGTGTTACCCAGATCCTGGGTCAGATGTAATAACCCAGCGTTTGGGTAGTTTTTGTGTTGCACAGATCCTGGGTCAGATGTAATAACCCAGCGTTTGGGTAGTTTTTGTGTTACCAAGATCCTGGGTCAGACGTAATAACCCGCCGTTTGGGTAGTTTTTGTGTTACCCAGATCCTGGGTCACGTTTGGGTAGTTTTTGTGTTACCCAGATCCTGGGTCAGACGTAACAACCCAGCATTTGGGTAGTTTTTGTGTTACCCAGATCATGGGTCAGACGTAACAACCCAGCGTTTGGGTAGTTTTTGTGTTACCCAGATCCTGGGTCAGACGTAACAACCCAGCGTTAAACAACCCAAACTGTGTTGTTTTTAACCCAGTGTATGTACAACAAAACGTTAAAAATAGGATCTAAAAATTAATTTGAATTTCTTGGGGTAACCCATGTTGAATTAGCCCTCTGGTTTAACCTACGAATCGAGGTCATGACTGAACAGCTCTATTCACAAATCTGTTTTGAGTTAGCATGTGCCAATTACTCTACCTAGACTTTAAGGTGAAGTGTGGAGGTGCCAACATAATGGCTTACTTATTTTTGTCTCTGCATGTATCTGGTGTAGCAATTACCCTCTTCGCCTCTGCAAACCTAAGACATTTACAGACCTCACTGGACCTTTCATCATTTTCCTGGCTAAGCAGCAAATATGCAAATTCAGCTTGAAGATTTTGATGATGTAGGAATCACAGACAGAAAGGACGCATGAGAGCCTTCCAGACCACACAATCAGTGGATACTGGCCACAAAGACACTGAAAACAACTTGCATTTTATACCATAAATCATTTTTACAAGAAAAAATAATTTTATAATATGTAAATGTAATTACTGATGATATATAATCATCCTCTGATAAACTGTGAGACTGTCAGTTCTGCACTTACATCTCAACTACAGGACTTTTTCACTGCATCCTCAATGTCCTTCTCATAGGTTGACTTGTCTTTCCTGAGTTTATAGTTATGGAGCCAGGAGGATCTAAATATAGAATAGAGATTGTTGGTATTTCATGGGTGCAGCTCACCTTGCTCCATCCAGGTCAGTGTGATGGACATGACCTAAAGGAAATTCTGAGTTGTCTAACTGGAGGACAGACATGAGGGGAGTAAAATATTGAAAAGGGGTCCAACTGTACAGACTCTTGTTACTAAGGGAAATGTTTTCAACCAAAGGAACACCCAAGTCCATCATCCTGAAAGTAATGGAAAGCTGTGCACAACAATCTCCCCAAAAGAATTTCCACACAATTTGACAAGTTTTGCCATTTCACGAGTTGCTGTAAGCCGCGTGAAGCCGAATGGAAACCAGTTAAATAATTTCTAATTTATTCCTCAATGTGCCCTTAAAAGCTCACAGATCTGAAAAGATTCAGTTGAAGGAAAAAAGAAACAATCAGCTTGAGAGCCACCCTCAAACATGAGTAAAAATAGGGCATTGAAAGTCTTTGACATCAGGGATCTATAGAAATCCAAACTCTGTAAGTTCTGCTTCATTCTGTGATGTTAGGCCCAGAGGACACATGTTTTGACATGTTAAATGAATCGGCTAGCATTTCTCAGGCTTTGACTCTACAGAGATACAGTACAGTGTTGCATCAAAAAACAGAGCTGATTTGATTTGAAAGTATCAAACAGATGCTCCTAGTTCTAAATCATTCATTGTCATATGCTGTACATTACATGGATATGGGTGCAGAATCATTGGCTTTGATTTTTTAAAGGAATATTCTGGGTTAAACTAAACTAAATGGACAGGATCTGAGAGGATCATACTATAATCAAATAAAAGAATTCAGAAAAAACAAAAAATGGAATTATTATTGGTACTTTTTTACTGCTTGCTACAAGTCCCCGTTTTGTCAAAGACTGCATATATTGACTCATGGTATTTGAAATCTCGATAGAAAACCTATTTCTCAAGCTCCCAAGATACTGCTGTTTTAGATCACAACTGAACAGGGCAGATCACTCCCTCTGCTCTAACGGAAAACTTCAGCTCTATAAGATCTGTCAAAAGAGATGGTGCTTTCTTTAACTGAATTTCATATCCAAAGAGACATATTTAAACACAGTATAGGAGTCAAGAGACATAAGAGGAGAACAGCACCACTCTCCCTAAACTCAAGAAACACAGGAAGAAAAACAAACAAAAAACAGTGCAAAGAAGAAACAATCACATAAAAAAATTCGGTCCCACTTTATATTAAGTGGCATTAACTACTATGCACTTACAGTTTTACAATTAATCATTTGATACAATGCACTTATTGTGTACATACATGTTTTTACATTGTACTTATATTTTAAAACACCTGCATGTAATTAAATCTGTAATTACATTTTTAATTACACTGTTGACCCATCCCTTACACCTTACCCCAACCCTCAAACCTAGCCATACCACTAAACCTGTCCCTAACCTTACCCATATCCCACCTCAAAAGCAGCAAAAGTGTTTTGCAATTCAATATGAACCCAATAAGTACATTGTACTTATTTTTTGATGTAAGTACATAGTAGTTAAGGCCACCTAATATAATATAATGGCCACCCAATATCGTGTGCTCCATTACATAATCCATGTATATTTACTTAGTACCTTTTTGTACAACACTGTAATATGAACAGTAATGTAGTTTAAATTAATCTGCTCATTTTAGGTTTAGGGTGAAGCACAACACTACAGCATTAGTAAAGCAAACAAGTTGTGCAGAACGTAATTAATCAAAATTAGTCCACTGTGTATTAGTGTTACAGCCGTATTAGTTACTTTGGGATTAGTAAGATTTTTAATGTTGATGAATAGACAGTTCAAAAGACCAGCATTTATCTGATATAGAAATCTTTTGTAAAATTATAAATGTCTTTACTGTCACTTTTGATCAATTTAATGCATCCTTGCTGAATAAAAGAAAAAAAAAATCTTACTGACCCCAAACTTTTGAATGGTAGTGTATAATGTTAAAAAAGCTTTCTATTTCAGATAAATGCTGTTCTTTTGAACTTGAAATCAAATCTGTACTGGTGTGCTGTCTCTGTGAACAAACACCCGAAATGCGTGCACAGAATGACGCTTCAGACAGTTCTCTTTTTCAGAACTTAGTTCTCTTTGGCACTCGAATGAACAAAAACACACAATTATGTAAAAAAAATCATCATAAGCACAGTCTCAAATGAGTTAAAAAGTGTTAAATTAATGTAAAGAGTTGTGAGAAAACAGGATGTGTCAGATCCGAGTCATGTGCGTCAGGTCTTAAAGTGACAGCAACCTAATAAATCTAATACTGTCTGTCATTAATATCAATAAAATAACAAAAGACAAAGATAAAATCACCTACTGCTCTTGACTGAATAATTTTTAATAAGGATTAATCTGTTCAGTTTACAATTTATTCAGTGAAGCAGTGTTTAATAATCTGAATATTTACCTGTTAGACCTACATGAAAATCTTAAAGCACTGTTTACAAGGTTACATGGGTCAAAAACAATGAAAAACATTTTTGTGCAACAATGAATACATTTTTTGTGCATTTAAGGAAGGTAAAAATTTGAACCGGCCCGGTGGGGCCGGTTGAAAAAACCTCAGCGTTGAGCCCTGATATATTAAAGTCAAAGCTAAAGCTTCAGCTGAAAACCAAGCAGAGATCCCCCAAATTTATTACATGTGCCATTTGTGACATTATTTGCTAATGCGATTTGAGAGCTTAATCAGAGAGAAAGAGTATCAGGAATTACAAGCTTAAATTTTGCTTGTATGAATTGAGAAGAAATGGAATATAGCTTATATGTCATATGAATCACTTTTATATTACTTTTATGGTGCTTTTTTTGGAGCATAAATCGCAAACCACTTTAGATGTCAACAGAAGCTTAGACTTTCGGCCTAAGATCACATTTAACGCAATTAACGGAAGAAAGAAATCAATACTAGGTTGGATCAATGTGAGAGTAAATGATAAAAGTATTAATTTTTGGGTAACTTCTTAAACTCCTGGCTAGGAATATTGTTTATAGCATAATGTAGGCTAATATGTATGAAGGAGGGGTACAATGTCTGGTCACAAACTGACCATGGCAACAGTACAGGGATGGCCCTCTGGACTTTACTGCCTCTCCATCACTGCTTTACAGCCCCCAGACGGTGCTAAATATTTTATACGATGTGTTCTACGTTAGAAATGAGTGGCATTATTTATGGAAAGACCTGCAGAGCTTCATCACGAGGCCACATAATATATGGGGCAACGCTCCAATCTTACCCCTTGCCACTAAGAGAGCAACACTCAGAAAATAATAAATAATGGAAAGTGTATTATTGGTGTGGCTGGCACTTTAAATTTGCGTTCTGTGGTTCAGATGGACATCCTAATATTTGCTTACAAAGACTGTTTTAAAGGGATAGTTCACCCTCATGATGTTCCAAACCTGTATGAATTCTTCATTGGAAGACAGAAAACGTCTTGTTTACTTTTGTAACCTCTGTTTCCTGATGAACAAGATGTGGTGTCGATGCCAGTCACTAGGGGTCTACACACCTCTGATACTTTGAGAAAAGGTGAGTGAATTGGTGAGAATTGGTGAGTAGAATTTGTATGTGCCACTCCCCCAGACATACAGGTATAAAAGGAAATGGTGTGCATCCACTTATTCAGGTTTGTGCTCCCGGCACATAGAGACAGAGCTCTACCTAGGGGAAGACATAAGTTTACAGACTGGGAAACCTTACTGTGGAAAATACATCATATGGGAACAGGGAATCACTACATATAGAGCATCTAGCTCTAAGTACATGGGCTGACCTGCATCAAAGTCCTCTGGCAAATTTGACTGTTGCAGAGTGCTGAAATGTAATTCACATCTAGGGTTTGCCAGTTCGGGGAACTCACATGGATAAAAAAAGCACATGTTATCACCTCAGCATGTGCTGTGTGCAAGTGGTACACTCTGCCTGTTGCCTGTATAACTTGTTGATACCCATTAGCACACGGTATGAAACTAGATCAACCCCAAGAGATTGTAAAATCTTGTGAGGGTATTGGGTGAAGCCCAGCCTGCTGCTCTAGAGATGTCTGTTAGAGACGTGCTGTTTGCTCGATAAGGCTGGGTTTACCTCATCCCAAAGCAGAACTTGCAAGTTCACCACTTGGTCCCTAAAAGGAGTAGTGGGACCTTTGGGCACACAGCCCAGCTGGGGTCTAGGCCAGACTGAACTCAAGGCACATGTCCCTGATAGGGAATGCCTGCAGGTCCCCAACTCTCTTGATGAAAGTGAGCTCAGTCATGAAGGCCATTTTCAAAGTGAGGGCACTTTACCGACTGACTGCAGGGGTTCAAAAAGAGCTCTCTGCAAGCCTAGCAAGACCACAGAGAGGTCCCAAGAGGGAATAAGGTGTGGCCTTGGAAAATTAACCTCCTGGGACCTCTAAGGAAACTGATAATCAGGTTGTGCTTCACTAAGGACTTACCGTTCACTGTATTGTGATGTGCCACCATGGTGGCCACATACACCTACAAGGTGAAGGGGGACATCCATTCCTCCAAACTTCCATCCTGCAGGAAGGAAAGCACCAACCTGAGTATGCATTTCTGTGGGTCTTCCCCTTGGGAAGAACACCAGTTTGCAAGTGTTGTGATGAGCTGCCACTGTGTCTGTTGTGACAAACTGCCACTATGGTGACACATACACCTTCAAGTGGGAGACAGCTATCCTTCCAACTTCTCCTGCAGGAAGAAAAGCACCATCACGACTGCACATCTCTGTGGGTCTTCCCCTCGGGAAGAACACCAGCTCATGAACAAATGCTTCAAAGCATACAGGTCTGTGCATGGGTGCCAAATTGTGCCCTGTCCCTGAGAAAGAAGGTCCTTCCTCAGGGGAATCCACCAGGAGGGGCAGTCACAAGGAGAGTGATCTCCAAGAGCCCAGTCTGGGTGGGCCAGTATGGCACAACCATCAAGACCTGTTCTCTGTCCTCCCAGACTTTGCACAAGGTCTCTGCAATCAGGCACACTGGAGGAAATGCATATTTGCGAAGGTCCTGGGACCTTTTTTGTGATGTGTTATTCTTGGGAAAGAGCACCAACCTTCTGGGAAGAACAGCTCCTACCATCTCTGGGTCATTCTTTTCAAGGACGCTTTGAAGCCTTCTTCGGGTTCTTGGTGCTCACCTGACGAATGGGCGAGCTCAACGCTGCTGCTGCTGGGCTGTATGCTTGGCCTGCGGAGGAGCAGGTATGGCTACCACAGGTGGACTGCCTCGGTGATGAGCAGACATTGTTGCGGGGTCTTGTGGCCTGTAGGTGGCAGAGGAACCCTGCTGAGGCAAGATGTGCTTAAAAGCCTCCGTTTGCTTTTTTACTGCCAAGAACTGCTGGGCAAAGTCCTCAAAAGTGTCGCCCACCCTGTGAGATGGGGATGTTGACAAAGCGAACACTTTTGGCATCTTAGTAAGGTTAAGCCAGAGACAGCCACTCCCGGACCACCATAGTGAGCATCGCCTGGCCAAGAGCTTGCGCATCAATCCCAGGTCAGAACTACTCTCATGCAGATCTTTTAGTGCCTTGGCCAGATGCACCACCGTCAAGGGAAATGAGGTTGAAAGAACATGTGAAGCAGAACCAGGCACTAAAAATTACTCTCCACAACTTCATCAGCTCTTCATGCCCTACCAGGAAGAATGGCACTGGGTCCAGGAGTAGCTTTGAGTTGCACTACAAGACCAGATACTGAACATCTGGCTGCAAATGCTCTGGACAGGGCAGATAATTCCACTCCGGTCTGATGCTCTCTGCGGCCCGGGCAAGCATGGCTGCCAACTCGTTGTCGGGCTGAGCTACAGCACCCATAGGTCAGTCCAGCCGAGTATTCAGCATCGGAAGGCACCCAACATTGCATCCAAAACCGCAGCCATGCTGTAGTTCTTCGCACAAATGTGACGTTGCTCTTTTTCTAATAAAAGTGCCCAGCATAACTATGGTAGATGTCAAGACTTTCAGTGAATAATTACTTAAATTTCAGTCTGTTCTTCACACAAAGCTATCGTATGGCTTCAGAAGACTTGAAATATTGCAGAGGTTGAACTTTTAAGACTTGCCATTCCAGATCCAAAGCACCCTTGTCATTCTTATGTATTACTGCCCATGGCTGTGAGCTACAGCCCAACTCTAATGTGGTGACTGAAACACATACTTTAACAAACAGTAGTGACGTAGGACTCACCTGCTGCAAAACTGCATGTCTAGGTTCAGATCGGACCCTCAAATTCAGAGCAGTTCAGACATGTTTGGCTATAATGCTGTCACTATAAATAACTCTCTATGGATCCCACAGCTGCCCCTAAAACTCACCATCCATCATCACCAACATTACACCAACTCCTGTTTATTGTAGCAGCTCAGTTGATGATAAGACCCGAGTGTAGAGGTTCAAGGTTTATCGAATATAAATTACACTTTAATCTTTTGTAATCATCAGGGACTGAGCTTATTAAATCCTTCAGTAAACAGGGTTTAGAAGGAAAAAAATCTTTCAGCAGTATATTGTACTAAATATATATTTTCTGTATGAAACATCTTCTATTTATCTTTATATCCCCCCCACACACACTTTTCTGGCAAGTACACATATCACACTGACTTTTTCAGGAGAATTAATTTCAACAAGGTCAAGGAGGGGGCAAACTAAAAGATCATAACATGAAAGTCCTCCAAAGCACACAAAAGCAGCAGTGCAGTTCTACACAGCTATTAATCAAATGTGGATCAACGATTGTTTATTGCAGAACCTCCACCATTAAAGTGACTCTGGGAGGAAATCATTGGTTTATTCTACCAGAGTAAAGACCAATCATGCTTCTCCTGACACCTGTCCTTAGCACTTTTGATCGTGTTTTACTTACTTTATAATATGCTGATCTTATTTCAGATGATTGATTCTAAATGTAGATTTGGAAATGCATTTTCGCAAATGCTATTTTGCTCATATACAACAGTACAATAAACAATAAGTTAACTCAATTTTGAGTTAAAAAAATAGTTACAAAAAAGCCACAGCTAAAAGTTTATGCCTCTGAGCAACACACAGGACGTGTTTCGTTGTTTTTAAACAAATCAGTTGATGATTCAATGACTCCCTGCTTGTGAAAGCTGAAAAATGCACTGTGCGCAGGCAGCATACAGAGGTAGGAACATCCAAATCCAATGCTTGTGTCACATCCTGCCTACTGAAATAACAATCTGTTTGATTTTTGAATGTAGCATAGATGTATCCTTCTCTACCTAACTTTTGCGAGGTACCTGCAAAGTCATGGCCTGATAGGGTAGTGAGGCAAAATAAATAAAAAATAAATAAATCAGCTGCCCAAGGTTTTGGATGCAGACATCGTTTTTGAATTAGTCAATGATGACAGTCATCTGTTGCAACCTACTGGCATATCAATGTAACCTTCAGAAGGACCGGCAGCATTTACATCCAAACTAATAATGTGCAATAAATATGCAAAAATGGAAGGTATTTTTGATTCAGAATACTTTTCAATGCCAAGCACATTGCAGTGGTGCATATTTGTATGTATATCTTAGGCATGGTGTAAGATTTGGTTGGTGGTGGAGGAGAATGAATTTTTGTACATAAGAAACACATAAGTAGTAAAGCTTTTCCGGCATATTTTAAAATATGTCAACAAGGTAAATACGCTATTGCCTTTGGTAAAAAGCTTGTGTTGGCTTTTTCCACTTTTCTGTTTATTCTGAAAGCATCTACAGATGTTTTATTCAGAATATAAGTAACACAAATGTAAATGAATATTTGAGTAGCCTTAGAGTACAGGCTGAATTCACTCGGACTGATGAAAATGGGCTCATGTAAACATATTCACTGAAAAATCCCCACCACTAATGCACAGACTGACAGTCTGTCTCCAACAAACACGAGTGATACAAACAGTGTTGTTGGTCTGTGTCAGGACAATCAAATCAGCCAGTCAAATTTGAGGACTGGAATTAATGGTTGAATATGATATGATACATTAAGACAGAAGAATAATATTAAAGGGATAGTTCACCCAAAAATGAAAATTTGATGTTTATCAGCTTACCCCCAGGGCATCCAAGATGTAGGTGACTTTGTTTCTTCAGTAGAACACAAATGATGATTTTTCACTCCATCCGTTGCCGTCTGTCAGCCGTATAATGTGGGTCAATGGGAACTTCTTTTATAAGAGTAAATAAAACTTGCTTAGACAAATCCAAATTAAAACCTGTGGCTCATGACAACACATTGATGTCCTAAGACACGAAACGATCGGTTTGTGTGAGAAACTGAACAGTATTTATATCTTTTTTTACCTCTAAAACACTACTATGTCCAACTGCATTCAACATTCGCTTAGTGAGGTCTGATCACGCTCTGACAGCGGAAGTGATGTCTAGCACTCGTTGAAGTATAAGCGTGAGACATCACTTCCGCTGTCAGAGCGTGATCAGACCTCACTAAGAGAATGCTGTACGCAGTTGGACATAGTGGTGATTTAGAGGTAAAAAAAGATATGTTCAGTTTCTCACACAAACCGATCGTTTCGTGTCTTAGGACATCAATGTCTCGTCACGAGCCGCAGGGTTTAATTTGGATTTGTCTGTGCATGTTTTTATTTTACTCTTACAGATTGACACGCATTGACACGCATTATACGACTGACAGACGGCAACGGTTGGAGTTACAAATCATCATTTGTGTTCTACTGAAGAAACAAAGTCACCTACATCTTGGATGCGCTGGGGGTAAGCAGATAAACATCAAATTTCATTTTTGGGTGAACTATCCCTTTAATACAAAGAAAATTCATTAAAATGTCACATATTTTTAAGTGTAAAATTATACAGTTTATTTCAGTAATGAATAAAAAATAGTTATATACGACAATTTAGCTTTTTCGTAAATAGTCCTATGTTTCATGTTTATTGTTTATATTTTGCTTAAAAGCATTTGGCAGGTTCCATTGTGACAAATAGCGTCTATTTCCATGTGAAATAATAACAAATTCCCATTTTTTTGTAGGCTTCAAAATATGTGCCAATACATAAACAACAACACAGTACTGTAACAACTAGCCACAGTCTCCCCTGCAAATCAAACGGCAACATAATCAAGAGAGGATAAACACAGTATTAATGCCAATCATTCTTATAAGCCTTGTGAAGCCACAGTGATCCAGTCACAGTCCAGCTGTTCATAAGAAGCCTCGGTGTTGAAAACAGCCTCTGGGTGTGTTTGTGTACAACTTTGCGCATACTCACATGTTTGTGCACACCCTAGAGAGGAACAGACACACGCACTTCAAGCATCACTCATTCTTGCACACTTGAGAGGGATAGCGCATAAGACATGCTGTCTTCTGAAACGCCAGTCTTCACTCATCTCCACAGCTACCTACCTGCTGTGCATTGTCCCTGCTGAAAGCAAAAAGCAGGACAGTCACTGTGGGAAAGCTCTGAAGCCTGCAGTGATCATAAGCTGCTAAAACAGGTTTTTCTCCCACCGGACACCGCTGTATGATCAGTGATTTTTCAGCCCATTTCTGATAATTACAGAGCTACGCTCTCACACATCCACTAGTCTTTGATGTCCCTAAGGGACGGGCTACCCACGAAAAATACTTATTGCGGCCTCTCCTTGGTGCTCATGCTGAATACAAGAGCTGTTTGTTCCCTCCAGCAGTAAAAGCCTGTCACTGGGAATGAAAGACAATAGAGGGGCAGTCAGGACTAATGTATATACAGCATACGTGTGAGGGGAGCTAAGAGGCCATATGCTCTTGACACACAGACCCATTAGACGCAAATACACAGTGACACGGTTCCACTCGCTGCAGGCAGCTGTGCTGGAAATAAAGTTCATTTTCAGGTGCAGAATCCTATGATACGCAGCATATGCCACTTGTTCCGATGGTGACAGGGGCAACTGCAGCCGGGCGGCCAATCACTCGTGTTCTTCATGCCATGTGCTGCAAGCCCAAGGGCTCACAAGCTCCGAGGGGAAAACAAATTCTATTATCCATGCTCAGTCTGTCTCTTACTCTCTCGAATACCCCTCTGTCTTTCAAAACTGCAGGTCTCCGTAATGAAAATGGTGGATGGCCACTTATCATCTTCAGGAGACAGGATCTGAAGGTAAACCACACACAATGTAATACACAGTGGCCTTTAGAGTTATAGGCAAAGATGTCAGAAGAAGGCAATAAAACTGTCAGCTTGATGTTAAGCTGAACATATAAGTGTAATCTTACCTCTCAGTGTGTTAAAGACCCCCTGAAATATTTTCCAGATCTCACAGAAATATGAGGTACCGATTACATATGAATGTGATTTGTACGAAAACGTAAAATTTTTAGAAAAAAGAAAGCACGAAAGTCCACCCCTAAACCGGTGCAGATCATTCCAAAACGTTTAAATGAGAATGTACGAGTTTATAAGAATTAGCCACCAATTCACCAAAGCGTAAAATTGTTACGAAATGCCATGAGTTTGGGTAAATTAAAACTGTGGAAAGCAGGGTGGGGCCGAAAGCCGCGGGAACGGAGCCAGTAGCTTGGATGGAGCAAACTTTAACGTTGTTTTACAAACTTTAACGTTACATCAATCATTCATGTTAGTGCTCGGCTAATTTATGCACTGTTATTGATACTATTAATGATACAGTTCCCACATGTGCACAGCAATAAACTAGAAATATACACATCAGTTTGTTGATGGACATACTGTTAATGCTGATGTAAAGGAATTACAATTGCAACATCTAATGTTGGGTGTTAAACTGAGTAGTGTATCAAGAAATGTCCTGCTCAAGTCGTTCTTGCGATGGAGGTTCCGGTTGAATAACTAGTTCTTCTGATGTTTCATCATCAGATTTGCGTTCAGATTGATATGGTCAAATCGACGCCATCGTTACTGTCTTTACAGTGTGTGCAATCGTTATGGTAATGTCCGTTTGTTTCCACACATGATGCAAGTGGTAGACCCATTACAACAGATTGTGCTGTCTGGACAATCAAAGCAGAGCAGGCTCGCGGAAAGGAGGGATTTAAAAAGACTAAAGCATCGGATGAGTCGTTTGAGAATCATTGGAAAATGTGGTGATGTGCAGTGTATATTATAAGAAAATTAAAGGGTTTTTTGACCTTTGATGCGTGTAAACCTATTATAGGAGACCTCCAAAACAAAATTAAGAACCTTTAAAAGAGTATAATAGGGGCACTTTAAGACAAAGTCTGCCCCCGTGCCATATTTATATAGTCCCCACTGACACTCCTAAAGATCCTATTTTTAAAAAAAAATCACGCAATCTCATTTCAGAATTCATGGTCCATGGAATTATAAACACGAACTGACATGCAGGGCAAATGCCATTAGTCATTCCATCAGCATAGAGAAGATGAGAGATAACACAAATGATATGAGACAAAAGCTTGCTAATCTTATGTTTGGTATAGTTAATATGGCTGTTCATGGTTAAATCAAATCCAAATGGAGTGTGTGTTGAAGACACTTCATTGCTTCTCTGAGAGAATTTATCAATTGTCAAATGCTGAGGATTTACTGACATTTCACCTTCATGAAAACACTGTCCGCTGTCACAAATCACTTCACACTTGGAAGCAATGTTTGAGAGGCTTTCTCCAAGATGCACACATTTGCAAAAACTAAGTAGCTCCAAATCTCTAAAACTGCAATTAGATCCTTTCACACAAACTATCTGGAAGACTTGCAAAACCATGAATATGAACAATTGGTATTCACTAAACATCTCTAGAACTTGATTCTGCTGAGAGATTAGATAAAATAGAAAGACTGTGAAACATAACATTGGATCTGTGGTGCCATCATGGACCGCATCAAATACCAGGAGATTTTAGGCCACACTCCATCTTGTTCTGGATTGATTGCATTGATCGAAAGCAGATCTCCAAGTCCAGACAAAAATATGTTTTTGCTGTGGCCATCCAGGTCCCCTGACCTAAACTAAAACCTCTGGGGCGACAACCTAAAGATCCCCAAAGGATCAGCAAAGATTTGTTTGTAGAAATGGACTCTCATTGTGCTGTATTATATCATCTCAACCAGAACTATGTAGGATGTATGATTTTATCTCAGTATAGAAAGGGTAAACTAAATGACTTGAGTAATTGTACTTGGTTAATATGTATATTTCTTAAGTGCCATTGAACACTTTTTATTTCTCATTTCTTTTAGAAATTTCACTGATTTTCGCAATGCAAATCTATCCTTGACTAAACAAACTCCTGCGTTCTAGAATTGTTCTTTTTGTTTAATAAAGACTGCTGCATTTACATCTTAAATCTCTCCTTAGGCTGAAACAACCTGTGACACTATGTAGGATTACAGGGATGCTGAAGTCTATCACATACAAGGCTAACACACACATTCATTTATGGGAATGTCCTGCATGTCTCTGGGGAAACTGGAGGTGAAACCCATGCCAACATGAAGAACAACATGCAGATCCACACAGAAAGATCTCGCCCAATTGCTGCTCAAAACTAGCACAAAATTAGCTCGATCATGTTTCGGGGGGTAAAATCCCTGTTTTTGGCGGGGTTTCCCTTGTAAAATTCGCATTCCAGGGGCTAAATATCATGATATTTGGGGTTGCTTTAACCTGCGGACATGAAAAACCACCCACGGCAGCAGTGTTAAAAAAGCCCACTTCCGCGGGAAAACCGCTGACTTGGAAAGGACTCAAACCAGGTTTGAAATGCATTTCAATTTAGGATACAATTTGCCAGAACTATAGTCAATAATTTTGTGACTTGAAACATTATAATATAACTATCATTAATGAACTTGACTTGAGTGTGATCAAGGTTTGTAATAAGTCTTTAAACAGCTGTATTCAATGGTTAAGCAAGGGTTAGGTTATTTTTTGACCCTGCAATTTTATTAGCACTAGATTTGCAGTTATGTTTGTTTTCATCTGTACTCATGTGCAATAATTTTGATACATGTAACTTTATTTCGATAGACATTCTACTAACTATATGTAACTTTGCAACTACATGCCAGCTAACACTCATTAATTTGCAAGTACATGTCAACTCATTGGAGAATGAGTAGATGGTTAAGTTAGGGTTCAGATACTATTACTGTAATGAGAGCTAGTTGACATGTAGGTGTAAAGTTACTTACAGTAAAATGTCTAAAGTGGACTATAGAAATAAAGAGTTACCCTTGTATCTGAGATAATTAGCATTTACATAATATGCATACTTTCACAAAATCACTTTAGCAAGTTAGAGACTGTCAAGAATGTGAACCCAAGATTCTGATATAATGAAATATAACATCCCAGTACAAAATTAATTTAACAAATGAATCCATTATTTAATTTAAAAAGATATTTTTACATCATCTGCTTGTCATCTGATCAAACTTTAGTTTGACGATAAAAGACATTCCCTGCGTAATTGCTGTGTGTCTTGTATAATTAACAACCTTCATGGCACGAATAATGAAAACACTGACAGCAGGAGAAGACGGGTTTCTTCAAACCCGCTGAGCCAGTGTTCAAATGTCATATTTGTGTAGTTTTGAAAGCAGAAAGAAGATGTGACAATGTAGATTTCAAGCTGAGCTGAAAACGTCCTATCGGACAACCTCACTTCCCAGCCACCGGCCTTCCAGCAATCTCCAGTCTAAAGGAATGATGTGAAATTCATATCTTTCCAAGTAAGTCCTGGAAACAAGTGTGCTGTTCCTTTTGTTCTCCTCATGCTAACTTTTACAATATATGCAGCTCAGCAGGACTCTTTTTCTGTTTGATTATTCAGCTCAACATGTCACGGCATTGAGAGGAGGATATGATGCTGAGAGACTGATGTGTGATGTGAAGAACCAGCGTCAAGCCACATCTGACGGACATAAATATCTCATATCGAGTCCTTTAATGACAATACAAGTTTGCAGCAAAACTAAACTCAATAATAAGTAAGAATTCATTACATGAGACCAAGGGTTCGGTTCATTACTACAAGATACTGCAGTCCCTATGTGGCCCTTCAGCAAGATATATTAACATTTCTGACCTTAGTCCATTAAAACAGCTGCGTCAGTGGGAGTATGATGACCATGTTATGTTGGAAAAATGCTGTATGGAGCCAGGTAAAGATGATATAATTACAGTTGAATTAAGTAATCGTTGGGAGGAATATATAATGTCATTACAGGTTGGTAAAAGACCCATTTGTAGTCTGAGTTATGATTTACTATCAGCATGGATTTATTAAATGGCATGAAAGCTCTGGTTTCAGAAACAAAATTACATTGATTTTAAAAATGACTGCCTCATAACAGCTTTACAGATTACATCCGACTCCCATGCAAGCGGACCTGGGTTCGAGTCCCGCTTAGAGCGGGCGGTTCGAACCGGAGGGGCTACAGTGGTGAGGTACAGCGAGGTTTAGGAGGGTAGGTCTAACAGACGTAGGCTAGTAAGAGCTGTGTGTGTAAACCTCACTCCCCTGAACTCTAGAGACTGTGGTCTTTAGCCTCCTTGTTAGACCACCCGACTCCCAAACTTCAAAAAGCTTACGCTACATACTACACCTTCCCTATTCAACTTATGGAAAAAGCTTAACTGACGCTAAGCCAGTTTACTCTTTCTTCGTAAGTTAAATATGGAAGGCGGTCTGGCAGAAGCTAGATATTTTACTTCAGAACTTGTTAAATATGGATTTGTTTATTTTTTCATTTATTTTTTTACACAAACTCATCGCTTCGCTACAGAAGGACTTCATTAACCCCCCGGAGCCGTGTGGAGTATGTTTATGATGGATGGATGCATTTTTTCACCTCATACTCGTTGGTATCATTTACTGTTCTTGGATGCGTTGGGATATTTATTAAAGGTGCCCTAGATTCAAAAATTTAATTTACCTCGGCATAGTTGAATAACGAGTTCAGTACATGGAAATGACATACAGTGAGTTTCAAACTCCATTGTTTCCTCCTTCTTATATAAATCTCATTCGTTTAAAAGACCTCAGAAGAACAGGCAAATCTCAACATAACACCAACTGTTACGTAACAGTCGGGATCATTAATATGTACGCCCCCAATATTTGCATATGCCAGCTCATGTTCAAGGCATTACACAAGGGCAGCCAGTATTAACGTCTGGATCTGTGCACAGCTGAATCATCAGACTAGGTAAGCAAGCAAGAACAACAGTGAAAAATGGCAGATGGAGCAATAATAACTGACATGATCCATGATAACATGATATTTTTAGTTATATTTGTAAATTGTCTTTCTAAATGTTTTGTTAGCATGTTGCTAATATACTGTTAAATGTGGTTAAATTTACCATCGTTTCTTACTGTATTCATGGAGACAAGAGCCGTCGCTATTTTCATTATTAAACACTTGCAATCTGTATAATTCATAAACACAACTTCATTCTTTATAAATCTCTCCAACAGTGTGTAATGTTAGCTTTTGCCACGTAGTACTATCAAACTTGTTTATCAAATATAAAAACCCAAATAAATACCACAGTCACATGACCCGAGGCATGCATGCAGCATACATGACGAACATCTTCTAAAGATCCATTTGAGGGTTATATTAGCTGTGTGAACTTTGTAAATGCACTGTATTATAGAGTCGCGAGCTCAATGGGCAGGGAGCATGAGATTTAAAGGTCCCGTTTTTCGTGTTTTTTTGAAGCTTTGATTGTGTTTATAGTGTGCAATTTAACATGTGTTCATGTTTCGCGTGTAAAAAAACACAGTATTTTTCACATAATTTACTCATCTGTATACCGCTGTTTCCACTGTCATAAAAACGGGCTGATGACTTCCTTGTTCTATGAAGTCCCTCCTTCAGAAATACGTAACGAGTTCTGATTGTGCCAGCGGTTCCTGTGTTGTGATTCGACAGCTCTGAGCGCACCGTGCCCGGAAAAGTCACGCCTCTTACCATAACGTGGAGATGCACACGCTCAGTGTTACTGTAAACATGTCTTTAATTTTACCCTATCAATTTGAGCCGGAATCAGACCCAGTGATTGGACTGCGGGATGAAAATAACAGCGTTTCGACAACATGGCGACAAACACACTCTACAAACGCAACTCTTGTGTATTCCTGTGGGCGGAGGTAAGTCAAAAAACTGTTTTAGTGACGTCATTAAAGAAGGAAGTAGAAGGATGTAGTCCAAACTGGCCGTTCGATGTAGGCGACTTCTGTTAAATAAAATATCTCGCTTGGCATTGAACTTTGAGCTTTAAAATTTTACAGATTTTATTTATACTCTAACAACAACATTACACACTAACTAAAGTTTGAAACATGGGATCACGGGACCTTTAAAGGGCCAGCAGCCCCTGAATTGGTGCATAGTTAATGATGCCCCAAAATAGGCAGTTAAAAAAATTAATTTAAAAAAATCTATGGGGTATTTTGAGCTGAAACTTCACAGACACACCTTAGACTTATATTACATCTTGTAAAAAAAATGTTCGATGGCACCTTTAATATATCTCCGATTGTGTTCATCAGGAAGAAGAAAGTCATATACACCTAGGATGGCTTGAGGGTGAGCAAAGCTTGCGGTAATTTTTATTTAAAAGTAAACTAATCCTTTAAGAGCACTTTTTGGGCATGAAAATGTGAAATAATCAGTACATATAACTTTTGGATGTACAGACATTTTCTGTATAAGCGTTGGAGACTGCCACACCATTATTTTTTTAATTTTTATATGTCAATTATATAATAAAACGCAATCCATTTAAAATTAGGCTGTCCTTGGAAAGCACATTAAAGTGAAACAAACTGTGTTTTCTCACTTTACATTTCAGTCAGACGGTCTGCCCCCTGTCTAACTTGGTAGTTTTCGGCCAGAATACGTTACTATCTGGACCAGACTGTGTGCTGTTAATCAAACAGTCTGTGATTACAGATGTTCAGGTGCTGAATAAACAGTCCCTCTGGCACAGGCTTTGACAGCTTCTCTGTTCAGCACACAAGAGCTCAAGGACACTGACTCTCTCAGGTAATCATTGTCTCCTCTGACCCTCCTCTTGCTGTGTGGCATATTTTACATGCCAGAATACCTCAGTCTCCTTAGAGGTCAACTGTCCAATTACAGTCAGAGATTCACCTTAACCCCACAGACTGCCTCCATCCTTCATTCACACACAGCAAATTCATTGAGCTTCCCTTAATTAAAACTGTAAGTTAGTGCAGCAATAAAAATCGCACACGTCTGAAGGCAGATTATCTCTCTTTATCTGGTCTGATTGAGTTTATATTGTCTCTGCAGTGTATGCCAGTGTTTCTATAATTAACTCCATAACTATGAGGATCTAATCTATAGGACAAATGGCTAGTGGTTTTAAAAACCAGTTGTGCCTGAATGGTGACTTATATTACACAGCCAAACATTTGATTAGAAAATATCAGCTGCAAAATACTAATTAGTGAAGAAAAATATCTGCTGTCATCCTCAAATTTGCATACTGTATATACAGTGGAATCCAAATATCTGAGACTGCACATAATAATGTTTCTATTTTGCATTCCTTTCTAGGAAAGGAAGTATAACACAGGAAGTATAGCACTACATCCAAGGATGCCCTGACAGCGCCAAATCTGGGCATCTCTAATTCTCCCTGCCATGTTCCAGCCGGAAAACTCCTTCCATTGCCCATTCCTCGTCATCCTTGGGGGTGGATTTCATCAATGGCCCTGTTTCCACCTGGTATTAAGATGTGTTTTGGTCGATCGGATCACAAGTGGACGACGCTAAATACAGGTGTAAACGTGGTGTAAAACATTTTGAGCTTGTTCACTTTTGACCACTTCCAGAGGTAGTTGAAAACGCATAGTTTCATAGTGTAAAGGCTCATGTGGTTAAATGTGCGGCTACTGACCTAATGCGTAAACACTACGGGAAACGCACTAAACCAGACAGGTTTTTGAATTAACGATAAAAAATGTACCAAGTACAATATTGATTTGTTTTAACTTTCAGAACAGAAACTAAAGCTGCTGCTCTCTGTGTGTTTTTCTGTCGTCTCCAGACACGTTCCTATGTAAATTGTGCAAGCTTATTTCATCCATGAGATCGAAAGATCCCATACATTTATCCGCCCATATGTAGCCCCTCTAGTTCACACCTGCCCGCTCCAAGCGGGACGCGAACCCAGGCCCGTCTGCATGGGAGGTGGGTGCTCTATCAAGGAGGCTAAAGGCTACAACAGCTAACGTCAGTTGCTAGAGCACCTCTTGGGTTCAAGGGAATGATGTTTACATGCACAGCTTACTAGCTTACGTCCGTTACACTCACCCCCGTAAACCTCACTCTCGTCCGGGTCACGGCACCAATGTAGCCCCTCTAGTTCCCCTCTACCCAGGTCCTACTCGCCCCGCTCTGCACGGGCCTCGAACCTGGGTGGCCTCCGTTAAACTACTAGCTGGCCTCCGTTACACTCACCCCCCCAAACCTCACTCTCATCCGGGTCACGGCACCAATGTAGCTCTTCTAGTTCGCACCTACCCGCTGCACGCGGGACGCGAAACCTGGTCCGTCCACATGGGAGGTGGGTGCCTTAACAAGGAGGCTAAAGACCGCAGTCTCTAGCATCAGTCACTAGAGCTCCTCTTTGGGGGAGTGAGGTTTACCTGCACAGCTATTACTAGCCTATGTCTGTTACACAAAGACCATCCCCTCAAAGAAATCAAGACAGAAGTGGTTGAAAGTGGACAAAAGAGACAGATTAAAACATCAGGTATAAACGGGAATGTCTCCCTCGTCTACTCTTCCACCCAATTGACCAAAACGCATCTTAATACCAGGTGGAAACAGGGCCAATGATCTCCTGGCATCAGACTCCTACACTTGTATCCTGGTCATGGTTGACTGTTTCTCCAAGGCCTGTCATCTGGTGTCGATGAAGGGCCTCCCCACTTCTCCTGAGATAGAGGAAGAGCATCTCCATGGTCAGGTGAGCCGTCTGAGCTTCCACTGGTTTCAAGAGAGTGAAAGGGTCTGGACACTCAGCTCATATCTACCTCCAAAGGGCAGTCTGGTGTCAATAGAGTAGATGCATCCACCTACCATCCTGGACAGAACATCTGGCTTTCTAGCTTAAAGGTTAGAGAGTCAGACTGGTAACCTGAAGGTTGCGGGTTCGAGTCTCTATACTGGCAGGAAATGACTGAGGTGTCCCTGAGCAAGGGCAAATGGCTGCCCACTTCTCTGGGTGTGTGTGTGTTCACTACTTACTACTACTAAAATTCTAAGTATGGTTTTCCATACTTGGCCTTTACATGTTACTATACTATAATACATTCCATTCCATGTCCTACTGACTAGTCGACTACATTTGTGCAAAACTAACTGACTGGTAAAAATGTGTAACCCTTATTGCATACTGAGTGCTGGCTCACTACAAGCACTGCTCTTCATTATTATTCATGATCAATATGCAAAAACATCTGAAGTAGATGAGCTCCAGGCCCCATGGTGCTACAGCTACTTTTCATCACAAGATGAATTCATGCATATCAAACCCAGAACATGTTGTACTGCCATCATACATGAAGCCCAGCAAGCTCATTCATGATACTGCCTCTGTTGGGACGATCCCTACATGCTGTTTAAGGGCAGGAAAAGTAAATGGAAGGGAAGTAAGAAGTGAAAGAGAAAAAAGACACAATGCTGCATAACTTAAACCTCCTGAAGGGAAAGAAAGAGAGAGGCAGACACAAGCAATTTAATTTCATTGAACAATATATCGACTTTGAATCACAATGGGGAAGCTGGCAGACCACTGAGAATGCAATCTTTCACTATAGAGACCTGATGCTGTTTACAGAGAGATGATATGCATATGAGTGAAGAGACGTTAATGAGAGAGAAACTAGCTGAAATAAGTCAAAGAGATGAAGATAACTGAATGAACTGTTTATCAAACATTTATTTTTTTTGTCTGGTGGAATATGATCCTTTGTGCTAAACCTTGAAACCAAACCAAAGTCATGCTGAGCTTTGACTAGAGTAGAATCCTGCCAGCCAGGTTTTCTTGGAAATATACAAACATTTGTTGTATTTTTTGACATTCTATCTCTGCCGATTGATTCTGACAGTGCAAACATACTGCTGCTACTGAAAACCCCAACAAAATGAATTTCGCAGCGCAGTATGATAGCTTCAATGTATTCATTCAGTTTGAAATATATTGGCTCATGACCTCCTTAAGGCAAACTCTGAAATGCTCTAAACTGGCTGCTTGCCCATCCCACCCACCACATTTTAAGAATAAAGCATCTGACAGATTTGTGTTTGGTGGGATGGGTGATGCCAGCAGGTGCAAAACAGTCTGGCACTACGGTAATAGACAACGCACCAATGAATACAAAAATTTTGGAATTTTTTTGTTGCAAAACATACCCACACATACAATTCACAGCAGTTTCCAGCTGAAATGAAGGCTGGTGGGAGTAAAACACCAACAATTTTATTATTTTCAAAGAAATTACGAGTTTATTTTATAGCGGTTGTACCGAATGACCTGATGTTTCAGGACATGCGTATGAACAAGTGAAAACATGAATTTTTCAAATAGTTAAGAGAGAGTTAGTTACTTTGCTTCATGACCATGTGGTCCTTTGCAGGTGTCGGAATGATGTCATATCCTGTCACATGATATTGATCACATGACGATCCAAAATGGTCCCTTTATATTGGTTACTCCAAATGACATCATTAAAATGAATTTTTCCAGACATTCTTTCTCATAAAAAAGCAACGACTTCCACACATAATTTTAACACCACTTTGCACTATGTTGATATATGATGTCATAAAATCATGCCAGAGATATAAAATATAATATATACATTTATTACATTTTAATATATTTTAATCACAAATTAAATGGCTGTATTGGGTTTTGGACGGTTAAAACAAATTACCTTTTGACGCTTCAAAATCTTTAAAATACCTTTATATGTAGCAAAATATAATTAAAACCTTTTGGATTCAATAGAAGAGATCTAGTTGTTCTACCTTACATAGTTTGGATGTCATATCTTTGTTTTTTATTATTATTAAGGCCAAGGTAACAAGACCTGTGAAACAGCAAAATAAAATGGTATGGGTGCTTCAGAAAATGTGTTTTTATCTCACGTTTGCTTTTGTTAATATTGATTAGATTTAAGGTAGGGTTAGTGTAGGTGAAAGAGCAACTCAATGGTCATTTTGTTATTGAACTGTCATTATACATAAAAGATACAACAACTAATGTAATAAAACCAGATTTACGACCAAACTGTTTCAGATTAAACTGATCGTGCTTTCAACACCACTCACTGGACATTTCACTTTGAAACTGTCGTGAAACATGCAGGAATCAATGTAAAATTTAGCAGAAATGTCGCCACAGCCACATTTTTCCAACAAGCCTGGGTTGGATAAATTATGGATCCCGCTCTCGGCTGGCACGCGGCATGGACAGAATATCCATGTTCTTCACAAGCAGCAGTCAATTGAAAGGCATGCAATTGTACAAATTTATTTAACAGAAAAAGGTTTTTGAAGCAAAACATTTTTTATAGTTACACATTTAAGTGCCTTTTTCTCAAACTTCCATTTGCATTCCCGCAACGTTCTGCCACAACAAATAACAAGCTGTCCTGCAGCTCCACACGTTTCCACCACATGCTCCATTTTCCTAGAAAATCCTTCTTGACCAAAGGTGACCTGAAATGAGGTCCTTAAATCTATGTGTTTTACTCAAGAGAGTCCAGTTGGTAGCGAGTTGGAAATGTCTCAGAACTCTTAAAAGAAAGTGGATCACTTGCTCCCTTCTGGACTAGTCCTTCCAAGTCAGAGCTGGTGCTATTGCATCAAATAATGATGATATCTCTCTCAAATGAGAATCTGTCCTTGCCATAATTTTTATGCATGACCCTGGGAACCTCTTACACTATGGGGCTTCTTCTACAATCAAATAAAAGTTTTATGAAGAATCTAACAAGCCTGCTTCCTGGCACATACTCTATGAACATCTCTGCGTCTTGCAAAGTAGAGCCTTCCGCTAAACCCAAGGTCTACAAACATTGGTTTTCAATAACAAGCTATACACAACATGGTGGTAAATGCTGAAAGTCCTGAAGTACAGTTAAAATACAGAGTCTGAAGCACATACATACCATAGATATGTATTTGCCATGAGCAAGATGAAAATCAATCGCTAGCAGCAAGCCCTAGGTCTTATCTATTGATTGCCTGGTTTACTTTACTTCATGGTTGCATTGAGTCATTGACATTTAGGGCTAAACTGTTGTTATTTCAGCATTTGTTCTACACAGATTGGTGTCAGGTTCAGAATGTAATTTTCATTAGCAATTGCTAATCACTGTGGTTTGTTAAAAACATCAAGTGATTGCTGTTGTTTACCATTATTTTGTTCCATAATTAAGCGCAGACAGAAGCAGCAGCAATTCTGAGACCTCAGTGGACAAAGCTAAATATAGGGGCCAAAACATCTTGAGCTTATCCACTTTGAAGATGGTTGGAAATGCATGTGACCAGATAGCAGCAAAGGACCACCCACTCGCCTGTCAATCAAGCACTGTGCTAAAACAAGAGTTTTAACTTTTGAGTGTATGTTTAAATAACTGTCCACTTGAAATAACTGGAGAAATGTATAAATATACGTGCACAAGACTTCGAAATTCTTTTGATTATGGAAATTGCAGTCTACTTGAGTCACTGTTAACTACTTTAACTACAGAAGAATGTTTGATTTATTGCATTTTAAAGTTATGAATTATAGGCAGTACTTTAAATGAATAGTTTACACAAAAGCTAAAATTGTCATTATTTTAGTTATTTTCAACCCTATCTCAGACAGTTTGTTATTGTACCTTTAAAACCTTCAATGCGAAATGTTCACACATATAATGAATTACAGTGTTGTGAGTTTGCAGTGAGCTCTAATTCAAGTAAATTTGATTGTAAAATTCAGCTTATGATGTATGCTTTTTATTTAAAATTTAATTACTAAACTATTATCAGTTACAGTAATGGCTTAGCTAAGAAGCCACGACAGAAACAAGCTACACTGCCAGAGAAGATATTAATTACTATAAGACTGCAGCAATTCTGCTCTTATTGAAAGAAGAAAAAAGCAGCTATAGATTTATCTCATGCCTAATTGCAGTGGCACACACCAATTACAGATTAATTTCTCCTCATCACGCACACAGCAACACATTAAAGGCCTTAAAGACGACTGTAGTGGAACAACAGTTTGACCAAATTGCTCTGTCCTTCAGACTAAACATTAAATTGATCCTGAAAGAGGCACTTGTCAGGTTAGTGTAATTCCTCACAGTGTCTATCAAGAGGTAAACCACACCATCATTAGTGCATATAGAGAGAGATATACAAAGCTATAAACTCAACCATATTCATACAATCAAACCGCATTACCTAATAATAAAATAAAACACATTACATTCTGTTTAAGTGATTTAAAATCACACTAGTGACTACACTAGAAGCTACAAAACGCTGGGTTAAAAACCCAAATTGGGTTGGAAATGGACAAACCCAGTGGTTGGGTTCAATATTTGCTCAACATGCTGGGTAGTTTTATTTAACTCAACTATTGTTTAAAAATGTCTGGCTTAAAATGAACCCAAAATAGGTTGGAAATTAAAAATCAGACACATAATTACTACAATCTAAAAAATGCTGGGTTAAAAACAACCCAAGTTGGGTTAAATATGGACAAACCCAGCAGGTTGGGTTAAAGGGCACCTATTATGCCCTCTTTCACATGATGTAATATAAGTCTCTGGTCTGGTCAAGTTTCAGCTTAAAATACCCCACAAATTTGCCCCTATTTGGGGGTGAGCAAAAACATGCCTTTTACTATATTACTATACTGTTGGCTAAAAAATAAAACCAAAATTGGTTGAAAAAAATGGCTGGGTGAAAACAACCCAATCTCTGGATTTGTCCATATTTAACCCAGCAATTTTTAAAGTGTAGAGGAAACAATAAAAATCAAAAGGCAAACATTTATTAATAAGCAATTTAATAAATGTTTATTGTTTAATTTTATTCATTAAACTTATTAATAAATGTTCATTTATTAAACATATTATTAAATGTTGATTTCCAGCATAAATTTTAAGCAAGCAATACAGTCATTTTTAAACAATAGTTGGGTTAAATAAAACTACTCAATAAAATATATAAATAACATTTGCTGCAAGGAAATGGAAACAATAACCATTAATGAGGTAAAATTAGCCCAGCATTTAGTCAATATGAACAGAAGTTGGGTTAAAATGTGTAACCCAACTTGCTGGGTTACTTTAACCCAGCATGTGTTGTGTCCAGTATTTACCCAGCGTGTGGTAAATTCCATTGTGTGCCAATTTCAGGCTGAGAGATAATTAAATTAACAGATTTAATGGCTTTCCTGTTATAAGTTTTGATATCTAATGCTTTTGAATGCCTAAACAAGATCATCAGGGTCATCCCAGCTCAGATCTCTGGAGGTTGTCGATTTGAATCAGCTTCTTTTAAAAAAAGGGAATGAATTAAATGGGTTGTTTAAAGATTTTTAATCTTGTCTTGAGAATACACAGGAGCAATCTCTAGCATAATTAACTGTTCATTTTAATTATTTTATTGCTTCAATTACATTATTTATGAAGTACCTTCACATTTAGAGAGTTGATAAAAAAGCTTGTTAATTAAGTTAATTAAGTGTGGTTTGTGCACAACTCTCCAGTCAACAGTCTTCATCTACTGAGATGGATCTGTCGTTGTTCTAGTATAATGTGAGCTCAGAGTTGCTCTGACACAAGTAATAAGACAAACAGTGAGCTCAGCATGAATAATGACGAATAGACACAACTACCAGTCAATTAAAATGCTAACATTTGCACATATTTATGTATAAACTGCATGTGATGCACATACTTGCTTAGATGGTCATAAATCAAGCAGTGAGGATGGCAATAACACATTAAATCTCATATGATATTCATACCCCATCTCTCATGGCATAATTTCCTCTTGAGAAAATTTCAGGATTTGTTTCTTGTTGACAGTTAGTTATTTCTGAAATATTACCAAATTATAAATCTGTACAAGACTGGAGAATATTTGCTGCACTGTAAAGACTCCAGCTGGATTGGAGGTTTTGAATGAAGTTGAAGAAGTGTCAAAGCCAATACAAGCATGTGAACAGGTCCAGAGAAATCTACATGAAACCACAGAATATTGATTAGCTCATTTAGAAATGCAAAGCAGACAGATAACACAACAAAGCCAGAGTGGATTTTCTTCATCTGAGCTCTGTGAAGTTTAAGTTAAGATGCAAGTCACATCCTCAAGATCCTAGTCACAGCCACACAATTTCAAAGGTGGAGAATGTGTGTCTGGCCTCATTACAGCTTCAGAACAGGGAATTCCAACAACTTCCGGTTGCGGCCCCAGGGTAATGCCAGTCTAGGGCCGGTTTTACCCTCTCAAATCCAATCCTTACTAACTTAACTTTTACTAGTACAAAGTTCTATCTGGGAAATGAAAGACACATTTGTAGGCCGCATTCAAAGGAGTTGTACTTCAAATATTCAGAATGTTGAATAGAATTCCACTTCATTATGTGCATCATGTTCATATTTGGCTGCCATGTTGAAAGAAAAACAAATATATGCTAATTTCCAGATTTGATGATTATCAATGTGACACAGGCATTGTCTATCATGGGCTATGGCTTATCTGAATAACAATAATAACAATAAATAATTATAAAATATAGCTGCAAGCAGCAATTATCGGGGCCAAGCACAAAGAACACGGTAAGCAATGCCAACATGCTGTGAGCGTCATACTGTAAAAAGTAATATGCTCTATCTACTCAATAAAATTTTGGCAACAGATTACAAGCAATATTATTAATTAAATTCAGAATATTAGAATTGAGTTAGAATTAATTAGATTATTTCATTAAAAGTCAACCATTTAAAATGTGTTAAGTTAGCAAACAACATTACAAAAACATTACAAACTCAACGAAACACTGGTCACCAAACATGTTCAATAAAATCAACATCAACATCTAAACCTCTATTAATTCTTGCGTTTCTCTTTCCTTCAGAATTTCTGCTTGTTATCATCAAGTGTCTTCAATTTTGGCAATAAAAACGTCTTAGTTCATCTTTGACATCTGTATGTTATTCAGATATTACATTTTACTTAAATTTTACTTGTTTTTAATGTTTTACATTTAAGGAATTAATTTGAATAATTCTAACTAAATACTATTTCTTGAATTTAATTATTAATATTGCTTGTAATCTGTTGTCAAATTTTTTTGGGGTAGATATAGCATATGACTTTTTACAGTGCAGACCAACTGCAACAACAAGTAAGTAATGACATTTTAAGATGATTTTAGGCAAATTGGCATCATGCCTCAAATTTATTGCTGCGCGATATATGAAAACGGTTTTGCCTATTGATGCGAAATCCATAACTTTTTTGCCGGCATGGTCTGAAGGTGATCTGACTCAAATTTTATGAAAATCGAAGGACTTCAAAAAAGTAGGTTTTTAAAGAAAATTAAAATGGCGGACAGCAAGCTTGGCCAACTATGTTAACAATGGTATCCATGTTCTCGGCATGGAATCTATTAAATCCAGTCTCATGACAATAAATTAAATTAACCAAATGCTTTCAGCATTTAAAAAAAAAAAAATCATTATAACATTTGACCACAAGGTGGCGCTGTCTCAAAGCCTTTTAAGTACATTCAGGGCTGATGGTGCTGATGACACATACTGATTTCTGTAATGGTACACCCATGCATTCGAAAAGTATAACATTTTATATCATAATACTGTATTGTAGCTACAATTTTATGTTTTGTTCTATTATAGCGCCATCAAGAGGCACAATCCCACCATTTTTTGTATGTGTCTTGAGAGTGAGCCTATACATGTGTGTGCCAAATTTGGTGAAAATATCTCATTTCGTTTTGGAGTTATAGACATTTATATGTTTGAGAACATAAAAAATGACCCATGGCCAACTTCAGCTATCACAATTTTGACATTTGTGCATTAGCGTAGGGCCAATGGGGCTTGGCCCCTAATATTTGGTCTGGAGCTAGGCTATATTATACAATAGGCAGAATGACATCTAAATGACTCCAGATGGCAAAATGCATTTTTAAAGAAAAACTAAGACATGAATTCCAAGACTCCATAAATTTACCCAGTAGTTGGTTCACCTTCCGCCAATGTTCATGACCATAAAATGGGCATACCAAAACAGCACACTAGTACACACATAGGCCTGTATACTGTATATAAAGTAGCAAAGACTTGAATGTTGTATCCTCTAAATAGTTTCCCCACCACTAATTCCAATAAAAACCCTTCTCAAATTCCAGATGGAAAATCCGAGACATGATATTAACAAGGTCTTTCTAACAATGCACTGTGATCCGATGTCCGTGTGTTTACACAAATTGTTTATTTTCTCCCTCTCTCTTCTGGCCGGATTAAGGGAATAATTAGTTTTGGGTTCCAGCTCAGTGGCGGAGTGGCACATTTCCCCTGCGGCTCCACAGTTTAGGATGTGTGTGTCAGGGCTTTGAGCTCTGGAAGGGTTTGTGTGAGCCGTTTCTGAGGGAAACAGGGTCTGACAGCACTGCTGGAGCAGCACCGTCTGAGCTCTTAGACCTGAGGAGAGCAGCCATCAATAAAGACACGCCCTTTACTCACATTCACAGTCTAACAGACAATCCTAGATATTCTGGATTTACAATGTCTTCATTATATTAAGCCATCATCAATTTGCATGCAAAATCACACTAGCAGACTGATTAAAATCAGCTGATTACACATTCAGAGCACAATCAGGTAAGAAACTGGAATCAAGTTGGTAATGGTAATCATGGCATATTATTAAATATGCAAAGGAAGAATACTATGATGAGAAAGATGCAGAAATGTTTTTGTGGCACAAGTCAAATGATTAATCTCTTATATACAGTCTAGCCATGAAGGGAGATAATGCTGAAAATGTTCCTTCATCAATTATTTATTGTATTTATATTTTTTGAAGTGCAGGCATCAATGGCAGTCCTGTCTCACTGGGAACATTAGACCAATGGAAAAACAAAACTATTCAGGTTTTATGGTGGTACAGTTTTTTCTTTAATATGAAAGAGGTACTTGAACTCAGACATCCAAAGAACAAAAATACGCCATATGTCGGTGTGCTGCCCACAAGGCTATCGCCACCAACATAAAGCATTTATTAATCTAAGTTCATGTTCATATGAACATTTAATAATGCAGTACATGATAAAAATCAAAAGTTGTATATGTTAATATAATAAAAGTTGCTTGTTGTTAGTTAATATTAGTAAATGCATATAATGTTAACTAATGGGACCTTATATTATAAAGTGTTACCAGTAATTTCTCACTCCATGTAATATTAAAATCAGAATTATCGCATAGGTTGTGTGAACCATGCGGCATGCTTGCGACAGCCTTGAATAAAAAGTAACTACACAAATATGTTGATAATATAAATAATTCTTAAAGATTTTTGTTTCTTAAGCTATGTATGCATTAGTATTTGTACTATTCCGAGGCTGTCAATACATTAATAGATGTTCACAAACATACAAAAAAGTACATGTAAGCATTACATACCAATAACTATGAAGTGAGATCAAGCTAAATAAGCATGTTTAATTTTCTAAGATACAAAAGCTTTTAAAAATCCACTTGCGCTCTTAGACTAAATGGGTATGACACTTCTGTGCTCAGGAATACTCTCAGAAAGACTAATTCATTGCAATTTTACGGTTCATGCCAAAGCCTATGATTACAGTACTGGAAGTCTTATTGAAATGCACACAATAGCCTCAGTAAAATGTCAAGATCTCCATCTTAGCATGAATGCCTGTACACTGCTAATGTTCCTCTGTTACCTAAACGCTTTGCTTTTACATCACTAATACTTGTGCTGGTCTCCAATTTGCTCCCTAACAATTACGTCTTTACAGGTGACTCAAGGTCCTGTTATTTTCTGTGTGCCTACTTCTAGTGTTAACCTTCACATCTGTCCTCTCTAATGGTAAAACATTTAAAGCCTGCGCAACATAACCATTCTCAGCACAAACCTTTAGTAAACAACTTATTTAAATAACAGCTATAGTGACTGACAGAGTTGTCTGTAATTTGAGTTAACAGTGTTAGTTGTACTGAGAAGTGTAACAAATCTATAACCAAACAAGCAACTTAAGATTTTTAAGTTCCCTCAACTATTGTAATTATGTTGTCAGCTTTGATTTGTTTGTTCACTAAATGCTGAATGCCTCCTGAAGCCGGAAAACTCTTGAGACAGCAATTACAGATCCCTTGTTCAGCACATTTTCAATTAGCAACACTTTTTGTCTTTGTTTAACCATATCATGGAGCTTTAAGGCACTGTTTTAGTCTCATAAGGTGAGGACATCTCAGTGTTGTTTGTCTCTAAAGCAGACAACATTTTGCAACATTATGAAGTTTACTGAATTAAGAAACACAGACATAGTTAACCGCATAATGTTGGCGATCCTCAAAAAATAAAGCGAAAAGAGCATTTCCAGTAGTGGACAAGCTGAAGAAAATATTAACGCCATCTGATATGAAAAAGCGACGTCTGATACATAAATGAGTTGATTGTTTCCAGTGAACCTGTTCAACTGGTTCACAATTGCTCTGAATGATTCATTAGCAAATTGCACTGATCAGATTGAAGTTGTTCTTGAGTCAACAACTTATTTGTGTGACCGGAAAACAGAAAAGTATTTGGTTAACCTGAACTAACATATCAAAAATAGTACTGATTTTTTCCATTCTCAACACTCTAAAAGGCAAAAATTGTACCGGTGGTGTTGTTTTAATGTCATATGACCTTCTTTTTATTATGGACCACAAAAGAAGAAGAAAACACACAAGTTGTGAGAAATCAAGATTAACAAAAACATGACATGAAAAACAATACGCCTAGAAATCCCCAAAACAGCATCCATGTACTGTCTTCATTTAGTTAAATATCTCTGGACCAGAACTCCATTTGTCAGAATAACAGTTGAAAGATGTGAATGCGATAGCTTCTTGTTACAATGAATACAATGGATATATTCACCTCAAAGAAGAAGGTACATGGATTGTATTTTGTGTCGTGTGTTTGTTAATCTTGATTTCTTATAACTTGTGTGTGTTTTTCTGGGCGAGATGGAGTGAACTGTGGCACGTCGTGCATTGAAGACCAACAGCCAAGGTCAGGATTTTTATTAAATAATACATAAAATTTCTTACTGTATACCCCCAGAACACTTACGACAAGTGTCGCATGGGATCATTCTGTGATACTTTTGAGTCTTTTTTAAAAAGCTTGATGCTGGTTGCTTTCACTGCCATTGAATACCAGCGCGAGCGGGACATTCTTTAAAAATTCTCCTAAAAGAAAAGCGGCATTAGAACAACACAACGTTGAGTAATTTATGTCTTAATTTTCATTTTAGGGTGAACTATTCCCTTAAGAGTACAACAGCATGTCAACTGGGGCAATATGCAGCCTACTTTAAGATACTTTGTACCATATTCAACCCCAAAAGTTTCATAGTAGTATGCATTACATCTCTAAGTTACTAATACCTTTTGGAGGTTGATAAGGCAAAGCTATCTCTTTGATGGTATGTGAGATGCAAAAATAACTTTAACTTTGAACCTGCCTGGTTTTGATAATCTTTCTTTCAGACTTCAATATGTAAATGACCTCTGATTGGCTAACATGCTCCCCATGTGGTGCTAAAAACGTCTCTGCCAATTGGTTGCTGGATACTGAATATGCATTGATATGTAAATGTGAGCAGTCTTATGATGGGATTGTAATGTCAGGATTTCTCTATGACCCTTTCCATAAATGTTCTGGACCAACTTTGCACTGTAAACACTGAGCTCTTTTGTTTCAAACAGGCAATGGAAATCAACATATTTGGATTTCCAACACAAAGTCATATTTGATTTCTGTCTATGTTGACAAATGAACAGAAGAGCTTTGGAGATCCATTGAGTGAGCCACGAGTCCTAATGCTTAGCTTCTACGTTTTTGTTCTTTTTTAAGAACTTAATGTTCTTTATTTAACCTTATAGTGTATGTTTTTATGCAAATGAATCTTTACTGAACTAACAGGCAAAAAAAACTAAGCACACCTGGATCCGTCAATGTGTTATTGAATTTGATATGGTGGAACAGGTGGTTGATTCAAAACTTTTCAGCCAGAACAAGCAGCTCTCTTTAAGACAGGCCTGAGGCAAGAAACACTGGAGATGTACTTATTCTGTTCACACAGGGTCAACATTGAGATGCCTAATCCTTGATTTTTAGCTTCTCTTTCCAGTTTCTCTTGGAATATCACAGAAATCCATTCTTGCTCTCTCACATAATTCCCTTGAAACTGAATCAGTTTAAGAGAGTTGGTACAGTACGCATTGGTCCTTAGGGATGCTTTTTTTTCTCTAACCCTGGGTTTGTTTTCCCAAAGGGATGTGTCTTTGATATGTGGGAAGACTGGATTGGTGAACCTAAGAGACAGATTCTTATCTTTTCTGTTCCCACATTCTTTTTTCCCTTTGGCACCGAGGGGACAAAAATGAGCAATGCAGCTGTCAAAAGTTCCATGAAAGCATGTTTGACCGGCTTCCTCTGTGAAATCGAAAACTTTGTGTAATGTCTATCAAACAGCAGGTGTACGACAAGCAGGTGTAACGGAATGACAAGCAGATTTAACATTTAAAACACAAGAATCTCTCATTAAACAGGAGATGTATTAGTGAGCGCAGCTCAGGGAAACCTTGACATCCTTCTTTAAAAAAAAAAAAAATTTTTAAAGATTGCCTTAAATCTATTCTCTCTCTTTTTGAAGTTGAACATGTCAAAAAAAAAAAAAAAACTCTACAGGCAGTCACATGCTCCTCTGTCTGATGTCGCAGAATAAATGTCAAAATAAAAGTAATAAGCTATTGGTCTTATGTCAAAATAAACCAAATCTGTAAATGATATTTGTTTTTTCAGGTATGAAAGAGATGTAAAAAAGTTAGAAGATATAATACAAGAAAGTTAGAAATGTTTTCTTTTTGTACTCCTCTAGTTTTACCATTATTATATACATATACAGCTGAATGACAAGCCAAACATGTAAGTCTCTGAGTAGCATATAATTTATTTAAACCACAAAATAAAATAAACTACAAAATAAACTATGCAACTATGCAAAAAGCATTTCAAACGTCTCCAGCACGTTTAATAAATACCCCAAAATCAAACATAGTTCACGCTTATGCACATTATCATGTCCGTCAAAAACTTAGACTAAGAAATACATAATTATTACCTTACGAGCCATCTGTTTTCAAATGCACATAATTTGAATATCACAACATCGATGTCTATCAAAAAATAACATGCACAATACATGGCAACATTTACAAGAAACAGAGGTCCAGGGAGTTGCGCATTCCTTGGAAAACCCTTAGTACCGGATGTTGTGACTATATCATCGCTTTCCGAGAAGAGGGACAAAGCCTGAGCAACTTCAACATGCTGTCTGTCAGACTTGATAACGTGCATAATACATAATGCATGCGAGTATAAAGTGGTTCTTCACTCATTGAAGTTGAATCGGAATGATCAGGGAACTGAGCTGCAATAAACACAAATGCCAATCCAATTGAAGAACTTTACCAGGTTAGTGAACATCGTTCAACGCATTGGTTTTGACAGACATTTTTATGCACAAACTATGTAACATTAAAAGGTGCCATTGAACGTTTTTTTTAAAGATGTAATATAAGTCTAAGGTGTCTCCTGAATGTGTCTGTGAAGTTTCAGCTCAAAATACCCCATAGATTTTTTTAAATTAATTTTTTTAATTGCTTATTTTGGGGCATAATTAACTATGCGCCGATTCAGGGCTACTGGCCCTTTAAATCTCATGCTCCCTGCCCATTGAGCTCGCGACTATAATACAGTGCATTTACAAAGTTCACACAGCTAATATAACCCTCAAATGGATCTTTACAAGATGTTCGTCATGTATGCTGCATGTATTTATTATAGTATTTATTTGGATGTTTACATTTGATTCCGAACAAGTTTGATAGTGCTCCGTGGCAAAAGCTAACATTACACACTGTTGGAGAGATTTATAAAGGATGAAGTTGTGTTTATGAATTATACAGACTGCAAGTGTTTAAAAATGAAAATAGTGATGGCTCTTGTCTCCATGAATACAGTAAGAAACGATGGTAACTTTAACCACATTTAACAGTACATTAGCAACGTGCTAACGAAACATTTAGAAAGACAATTTACAAATATCACTAAAAATATCATGATATCATGGATCATGTCAGTTATTATTGCTCCATCTGCCATTTTTTGCTATTATTCTTGCTTGCTTACCTAGTCTGATGATTCAGCTGTGCACAGATCCAGACGTTAATACTGGCTGCCCTTGTCTAATGCCTTGAACATGGGTTGGCATATGCAAATATTGGGGGCGTACATATTAATGATCCCGACTGTTACGTAACAGTCAGTATTATGTTGAGATTCGCCTGTTCTTCAAAGGTCTTTTAAACAAATGAGATTTATATAAGGAGGAAACAATGGAGTTTGAAACTCACTGTATGTCATTTCTATGAACTGAACTCTTGTTATTTGACTATGCCGAGGTAAATTCAATTTTAAATTCTAGGGCACCTTTAAGACAAAAATAAAACCTAGTGAAGATATTGTGCCCTTTTTCATTGTATTCATATATATATATATATATATATATATATATATATATATATATATATATATATATATATATATATATATATATATATATATATATATATATATATATATATATATATACATATATTTTAAATTATGTTTCTTTATTATTATCTGAGTAATTAATTGATGCAAACAAATTCAAAAATCAGATGTGTACTCGCTCTGAAATTAGATGTAACAGAACAGAATTACATGTCTATGCTTTTTATGTCTGTATTGTGTGGTAATGCATTTCATAATAAGGGGGATGATCCTTGTTATGTTTTGATTCCATAAAAGTTGTCATTATGGTGTTTTAATTGAGGTATAAGAGCGTGGCACGTTTTGAATCTCTCCAGTGCTGTTAATTATCTACTTCAATTCACAAAAAAAGACATACAATTAAATGAATATTTCTCATGGAGGTCGTATGAGAATGTGAAGGAAATGGATTTGGCTTGTGCGAGACACAGGTGTGTCTATACGCTAACACTCGCTGATATTGATTTCAGAGCATTATTACAGAGTGATGGCATGCAATGAAGAGGAATCTGGCTACAGGCTGCGTAGTGGACCTAATCTATCGACTGATGTTGTGAAGCTGGCATTATCACAGAGAGCTGCCACCACCAGATCTTATCAACAGCAGCCAATTATAAAGGAATAGGTGAGCTGCATTAAGGAAATGTCAGCATCTCAGTAACCTCCAGCTCATCTTATCTGTCCTCATAGCCATGTATGACAACACGCTTTCCTTGCACATTGTCATCACACCAACATGATTTTTTTTTTTTTTTTTTTTTTCACATTCTGCCTTTTGAAAGCTTCCTGAAACACAATGGCCCCCTGACAATTAGTGTGTGTGTGCTTTTATGCATTAGCAGGCCATGGCTTGTGGAATGAAGGATTATAGCTTTTGTTCTGATTTGAAGGGCAAATACAGTATATACTACAATGAAAACTGTATGAATGTCATTGCATTAGATAAAAAAAGGTCAAACCAAGTGACATTTATTTTTCCAGAGATACATCGCATGTACACTTTTCAAGCAGAGCATTGCACAAAAAGAAATTAGTTAGATTTTAAAGGGTTAGTTCACCGCTAAATGAACATTCGGTCATAATTTTGTCACCCTCAAGTCATTCCTAACCCTGTACGACTTTTTTTCTTCTGTGGAACATAACAGAATTAGTGCTTCAATCAAAAACAACAACAACAACAAAAACTCAGGGACTTTTTTTTGGTCCAAATCTGTCATTTTACACCGGACTGCTTCACAAACGAGGGTCAATTCAACACAAAAGATGAACATGACGGCACATGCTAGTGGATGAGTTGAATCAACTCCACAGCAACTACATCAATTTATCCACTAACCATTCAGAAACGTCTAAAAGTTGTAACTTCTTCCTGAGTCTCTCCATCAGTGTCGACTCCGGTTTGAACAATGTAACACTTTCCTCATTTTATATTACAAGGACTGCATACTCAGTATAGTTCACTCTTTTACAACCTGATCAGATCAGAACTAGTTACGGTAAACAAGCAGTTTTTTAAACAGGCATTTCTGGTAAAGAGCTAAATTTAGATGGTGGGGCTCACTTTCCCAGAATATTTTCTAGTGACTCTTTCTGTTTGATTTCTCAGGCAAGAGCGTGGAGGGAAGGAGGTGGAAATGACAGGGGAATAGAAGGGCAGGAGCTCATTATAATGCCCGGCATGACAGCCACTGTGAGGTGTCTTCTCTGTGCGGGTCAGTGACAATGCATGGCAAAGCCCTGACAGGGAGATGGGACTCCCCCAGCATGCACTTCTCTCGTTTGCGCCGGAAATTCATATCAGACGACAACAGCTATTCAGAAAGTTCGACCTCTGAGTCCATGGTCATCAGCTCAGAGCTGTTGAAATTTACTCCAGAGCAGAAAGCTGATAGAGAAAGAGCAATGGCAATAACAGCTAATAGCTCTGGTTCCTGTCCCGGATGTCTGCCTCCCAGTAGAATCATGACCCAGCAAGTATTCCACATCGAGCTTTAATCCGGGAAAGAAAGAAATAATGTCCACACACTCACAAACAACAACACCACATTCACTACAATTCTCCAAGACAAATCAAGCTCAGAAATCACAGTTATCATCGAATACCGAAAGAGTATTTTGTCATATTCATTGCATTTAGGTTTTGGATGCAAATAGGACGTCTAATACTAGTGGATATTGCTTTAATACTAAATGTTAAGAAAGGCTTCCCCTAAAATCACAGCAATGATGTTTATCAGAAAAAAAATTATCTATATAGATTAAAGGGGATCTATTATACAATATATAATATAAGTCTCTGGTGTCTCCAAGATGTGTCTGTGAAGTTTCAGCTCAAAATACCCCACAGATCATTTATTATAGTATGTTTTCGTGCATGTGTCTTTAAATGCAAATGAGCTGCTGCTCCCCACCCTCTTTCCAGAAGAGGGTGGAGCCTGTACAGCTCGAGCCTCGGATTCTAAAACATAAAACATATTGTTTTATTGTTTTAAAACATGGTTTTCTGAGCGCACACATCTGAAGCATGCACACAGAAAGCTGTCTGTCAGACGGCACGTTGTGTGAGTATTAAACTAAGTTCTCTTTCATGTCTTTTTGTGCTTAAACTGTCGAATACACACAAGGTTATGTCAAAAACACAAAGTTCATAAACATAGTCGGTTATGTCTGCGAATGTAAACAGCAGAGAAACAAATCACATGTGTATATTAGATCTGTGAATTAAAGTGACAGCAGCGTAATATCTGCTGTTAATATAAACCAAACAACAACAAAATCACTCACTGCTCTTGACTGAATAACTTTAGTAGCTTTAATAAGAATGCTTGAATGCTGCTGTTAAATGCTCTGGCGAGGAGATAAACATGGCGGACTGTGTATAGCTCACTCAGGGGAGGAGCTATGCTAATAGGGCAGAGTCCATCAGCAGTCGTGGGCGGGGCCTAAGTCAATTAAATGTACAACGCAATGTTTTGGTCAATAGACACTCCTCAGGTTGACTGAAACACTGTGTATTTAGGCTATTAAAGGGATAGTTCACCCAAAAATGAAAATTTGATGTTTATCTGCTGACCCCCAGCGCATCCAAGATGTAGGTGACTTTGTTTCTTCAGTAGAACGCAAATTATGATTTTTAACTGCAACCGCTGCCGTCTGTCAGTCAAATAATAGCAGTGATTGGGAACTTGAACAATAAGAGTCGAAAAAACTTGCTTAGACAAATCAAAATTAAACCCTGCGGCTTGTGACGGCACATTGATGTCCTAAGACACGAAACGATCGGTATGTGCGAGAAACCGAACAGTATTTATATCATTTTTTACCTCTAATACACCACTATGTACAACTTCGTTCAGCTTCCGGCTAGTGAGGTCTGATCGCGCTCTGACAACGGAAGTGATGTCTCGCGCTCATTGAATTATATGGGCGAGACATCACTTCCGTCTTCAGAACGCGTTTTTTGACCTCACTAACAGGAAGCTGAACGCAGTTGGACATAGTGGTGTATTAGAGGTAAAAATTATATAAATAATGTTCGGTTTCTCGCACAAACCGATCGTTTCGTGTCTTAGGACATTAATGTGTCGTCACGAGCCGCAGGGTTTCATTTTGATTTGTCTTAAGCAAGTTTTATTCACTGTTATAGTTGAAGTTCCATCTACTGCTATTATTTGACTGACAGACGGCAGCGGTTGCAGTTAAAAATCATAATTTGTGTTCGACTGAAGAAAAAAAGTCACCTACATCTTGGATGCACTGGGGGTAAGCAGATAAACATCAAATTTTCATTTTTGGGTGAACTATCCCTTTAAGTGATTGAGCAAGTTTGAGTGGTGTGCAAGATTTTTTTTTTTTAATTTTGTGGTTTACACTGAACTTTCTTGAAGTTCAACATAACATTCATCAAAGATTTCGACAAAAATATTAAGCAGCATGACTAAAGGATCATGTGACACTGAAGCCTGGGGTAATGATGCTGAAAATTCAACTTTGCCATCACAAGAATTAATTACTTTTTAAAATATATCCCAATACCTGTAGAAAATAGTTATTTTAAAAGGTAATTTTAAAAATGAAGTTGACCTCTTTATTATACTAAATGAAAGTGGATTAAAATTTAATTAAAGGTTCATTGCAGACTTCAAAGTTCTGCACTCATGTGAGCAACCAATTACACTCTACTCTTTTGCACAACCTACTTTCTCAATTACATTTACAATTAACACTGCAGGTCGGACGTGGAGAGTTTTTCTTCTCTTTGCAGATGGACGATTCCATTCCTACTAAAACTTTTAGGTTTGCATATTATTTGTATAAGTATAAGCTGCAGTCTTTCAAGCTTTCCAATAGCAGATCATCTCTCTGTAACAGCACATCTGTACTGTAAGTGTCTAACTATGAAACATTAATGTTGGTAAAATGGCAAATGGTCTCACATTGCCAACAGATCTCTGCTAAAAACTGCCAGATGTGTGAAAAGTGTCATCAGGTATTTAACTAGATGACAAGTCACGTGTCCATGCTAATGTATCGACTAGCTGCTGAAAACATAAATAAGATCAAATCTGGGCTGACAGCCAGTGTGTCACATTGTTTGTTCATTTGGATGGAGCAATATGTGTCTTATCAGAAAATGCAGATATCGGAGGATAGTTATTGTAAGAGCACTAAAGAACTGAATTCATAATGCTTTATTTAAACCATCACTACAGTTTGGTCATTAAGCTAATGAACATCACAATTACTACTCATTCTTAACTCTTAAGCCTAAATAGTAAACAATGAAATGTAACCATATTTATTTATATGGGGGTTGGGTCTTGTCACAGATATATAAGAGTCCTTTTTATTTAGTGGAATTAAAGAAATAAAGGATTCATAAGGAATAATGAAAAAGAAAAACAATACAGTAAAATAACTAAGTTTATTTATTTATAATGCATTTGGACTATTTGAAAATATGCAGCCATTCACTCTTAATCAAATATGCTGGCTCTGATATTGTTTCTCATCTTGTCACATTCAATTATGAATAACATTATGAATGATTATAATTATTAGGGATGCAGTGATATAAAAATGTTGTCCGATACCGATAACCGATAATTCTTTATGTTTGAAAGGCAACAACCGATATATTGGCTGATAAATCTAAATGCAAATTTTTATATAATTTTTGAGAGCCTGATTACAAAGACAAACGTTTCACCATTAAATCCAAGTCCCAAGCACATGATTTTAGTGTTGTTTGCATGTTGTACTTAACTGTATTTTCCTTTTTGAAGTGATTCAATCATATTTCAAGCAATTCAAAACCATCATAGTGAACAGTGCGCATCTACGGAAGAGGATTAGGGCCAAGCAATAATAAAAAAAAAGCCCATCTTGAGATTAAAGTTGGTAAATTTCGAGAAAAAAGTCAAGATAAAATGTTGAGAATAAACTCATTAAATTACAAGAAAAACTCGTTAAATTTCAAGGAAAAAGTCGAGATAAAATGTTGAGAATAATGTCATTAAATTATGAGAAAAAAGTTGTTAAATTACGAGAACAAATTAGTTAAATTATGAATTTCTTCTCATAATTTAACAACTTTTTTCTCGTAATTTAATGACTTTATTCTCATAATTTAATGACTTTATTCTCAACATTTTATCTCGACTTTTTTCTCGAAATTTAACTATTTTTTTCTCGAAATTTAACAACTTTAATCTCAAGATGGTTTTATTTTTTTGCTTGGCCCTAATCCTCTTCCGTACGCATCTGAAGTGTCTTAGCTGAAGGAAAAATCCATTATTTATTGGCCTTAATATATCGGCCACATTTTCTTATCCAGCCCATAATGATAACATTAAAAAAAAAAAAAAAAAACATTTATTGGCTGATACCGATATGGTGGCCGATATACTGTGCATCCCTAATAATTATTACGATACATTATAAATGATAAACTATTTTCCATTCAAAATGGCAAAATTGACAATGGCAAAACAGTATAGAGTTTATGATTATTGAATATTACCGTCAGTCTCGTAACATTTCTATCGTAAAACAGTTGTCAAATTTTAAATGTTTAGCTACTCCTCGCACTCTTTAATCGCCACGACATCCGTGAACGTTCAAGCACGTGCACTTTGGTCAGAGTGGTAATAAGATGTTTAAGGTGTTTACATGCCTGTTTATAGCGATTAAACGGCACATGCGAGTAGTTACTACGATTATGAGCTTAATCGCAGTAGTTTAACCAAAGTATTGCGTTTACATGAGGTAAAATTTACCGCAATATTGCCAAAATTCCATTATAATCGCATTATGAGGGAGCATATGCCCCACATAGTGACCTGAAGGCCTAACAGCCACCCAGAACATTCTAGCAATAAAAAACACTCAGAACACATTAGCAACCACATAGGAATGCCCTGGTCTTGCATATGCAATCACCACATTTACTTTAGAAAATGTAAAATTGCTGTTGTTGTTTTTGCACAAGTGGCTTTGGAATACCTCATAATTTGTCTACGAGTTTATTGTGTAAAGGAAATTGAAAGGGTAGCAGTAAAGTAAGAAATAAGAATGATATTTTATGCAAATCTCTGAAATGGCCAGAGCTTGTTGTTCATTAAGTGATAAGTCACTGACATTCATTCCAGTAGAATTACTAATAAATATAGCAAAATTAACCTATCGCTCTCAATGTTTTAATGAAGCAAACTCTGTATGGATGGATGTTAATCCACGCTGGCGCATTAGATCCTCTCCTCAGAGAGTCATTAAACACAGAGTCTGTCTTGTGTTGCCAAAGACCATGAGAACTGCTGAATATATAATGCTGCAAACACAGGGAATGATCATTATGTGGGTTACATTAGGTCTTCTCTGACAGAGAGGAAAATGCAAAATCATTTTTTTTTAAAAAAGCACTTCAGCCATCCTTTTCTATAAATGTGAACTTCAAGCAATTGTTTCGTTTTATAACAGCCTCACCAAAATGTCTGTGTAGATAACAAGGAGCTCTATGGCCACTTGACACTGACCTTGAGCAAATGATTATCATGCAGTATGGAAATGAGGCTCTTTGTAAAACTGGCTCATCAAACATGTTTCCCTCCATTTCTTTGCTGAGCTTCCTATTGTTGTTTTTAAATAAACCAATAATTTGTGAATACAATTCCTTTGGAGAAATAAAAGTAGACACAAATGAGAAATTAGAGGAGTCTAAACTGAGAATGTTGTGAAAGAAACTTTTAATATTGCTTGGATGTTGCTCTTTCTAAGCTCAGGAGACTTAGTTGTTATTGTCATATCTCTCTTGTTTTAGTATCAACAGTGTTTCAGATGTTTCTTCTAAAATTCCTTAGGAGGAATAAAATTAGACACAACCGAGACTTGCCAAGTTAGATGCGTTCCTGGGTCAACATATTTTGTTGATCCTAGAACAACATTCCTATCTGAAAATGTAGTCCTAACCATATCCCCTACCCTAATTCTAACCCTATCCATAAGTTATCTATAAAAACAGAGGGAAATGATAGGTGAATAACACTGATGTAGAAGCAACTAACCCTGGTTGTAAGCCTAAACTTGACATAAACTGTAAACTTGTCCCTCAAATTTGATTGGTTGTTTGTAATGTTGTTCCAGGATCAACAAAGATGTCGATCCAGGAACATGTAGCACTTGCTGAAATCAGATTAGGCGGGTTTTGCACAAGGTTATGTGTTAAGATCTCTTGAGCATGTTAGTGTTTTTGTCTCAGGAGTTGCATATAGCAACTAGACCGATCAGGCACACAATTATTTGTTATATTTAATAAATAATCCAATAGACTCCCTCACAAAAACAACAAAACTAGGTTCCAAGGTGACTGTGAACAACCCCCTATAAGCCACAACTAAAACCCAGATGCAGGCTTCTGGTTATCACGGCAACAAAGACAAATCATCGAGATAAGACAGGAATACAACCCAAAGAAATTTAGAGTTTCATTCCCTATTGAAACAGACACATAATGCCCATTAAAAGGACTTCCCTCTATTAATTCATAGACAGACCTTTCTATAAATTAAAATATTTATCACCAGGATATTGTGTGTATTATTACTGTTTTTATTTTCTTTTGTATTGTATAACAAAGTCATTGCAAAACAAAGTCATTTTAATGATGCGATCACAGCTACATGCTCTGAGTAGTACTATATACAGCCAGGTCAAGTTGATAGATGATTATTATTGAGCATCCTCACATGCTATATAGCCTACTAGCTGGGACTCATTCTTTTGGTAAACAGATGTGATGTAATGACGCAAAGATGAATGGTTGCATGTTCAAATTTTCCATGGAAACCCAGCAGTACCACTTGAATTAGAACCCATTATTACAAGCTTACCAATGTGAATCGGGTTAAGGTAAGGAGATAGTTTTGAACACTGGCTGGTTATGTACATGCTCAAAAATGGATTTTGGATCATTTTCAACCAGAAAAAATTACCGACCGCAACTTTAAATGTCTTCAGAAGATTTACTGGAATATAACACACTACTAAATGGGCTACACATAATACACTATATAAACTACATTGATGATTACAAGTTGCTAGTTTGTCCTTTTTGGAGCTTAAAAAGGTCTTAGCATTGTCTACTTTTCTTTTATGGTTGGTTGGTTGGTTAGTTATTTATATTTAGGTGTATTGCCATATCAGCTTTACAAGCTATTTCACAGCAGATACAGATTCAACATTTAATGAACAAATTCAATAAATACAAACATTTTATAAAATTCAATAAAAACAAAAATGACTTTGTATATACATGGACTAAAAGATCAGTTTTTTTTTTAAGCACAGTTTCCCTGAAGCCACCAGGTTGGCGGTGCCAATAGGCTTGGACCCGTCATTGTTGCTTGCAGCTATATTTATTATTAACCCAAAAGCTGGGAACAGCTTGCTGGGTAATTTTTTGGGGTTATTTTTTTATATTTTACCCAGGTGCTGGGTAGTTTTTCTGTATCTCAGCTGCTGGGTCATTTTTACCACCAAGCCACCAGGTTGGCTGTGCCAATAGGCTTGGACCCGTCATCGTTGCTTGCAGCTATATTTATTATTAGCCCAAATGCCCAAATTTTTTGGGTTATTTTTAATATTTTACCAAGGTGCTGGGTAGTTTTTCTGTATCTCAGCTGCTGTGTAATTTTTAATGTCAATGTCTTAATGGTCATTTTGTTTTTTGTTCTGAGAGAAAACTCCCTGAGGGGAAATTCTGGAATGAAATTCAGGTTTGTATTACATTGTATTCCTATCAAATTATTACTGTACAAAGAGGAAAACCGCTGTAGTCCCACATTTTACATTTTTTGTTTACATGTACACAGCAGTCTGCTTAGAATTCTAGCCTTCTGCAAACGCAGCATACACCAGATCTAAAAAAACAGGTTTTACAGACAAGCTAGTGCTACAATATTGGCATTTTTAAGGTTCTTCTTCACCCTTCAGATAATATGCATCAGTCAGTCAGGTATGGCCTATTTAAAAAGGGGTAGATGCATATTTATAGAAATGAACCAACAGTAGAGTTTATTAGTTACCACTATTGAAAAAGGGCCATAGTAGGATTTTCAACCTCGATACCAAGGTGAAAAGCTCAACCCCGCTCAAGGGGTTTTTAATGCAAACAGTGTGTCATGACCTCAGTGTTATGTTTCACCTCTATGACAGCACTTTCCTCGAGAGCAGTGACTCTATCAGTGACACAGGGCACTGGAACCTTCACAGGTCACTGGCTGAACTTCCTGTATGTGCTTACTAACAACCCTTCAACAGAACCTTGACATTTCACCACTGACGTATAAACCAGACAAATACCTGATTGGACTACCAGCATTAAAACCAGCATGAAATCAAAATGGATTGTATTTACTTTCATATCCTGCTTGTGTTGTGAATGATTCAAGTTATTTCAAACACAAAGACACATTCATGATATGTAATATCCTCTTTTTACCATCCAATCAAGTCCGACCTTACATTTGTCTTCTTGAATATTGTGAATATTATTTCAGTCAGACGTCACATTGCAGAAGTAAAATGGGTTGCGAGAAGATATTCACATTGACTTTAACTCACAGTGTGCAATGACTGTGGGTGATATTAAATCCTCCCGCAGGAAATAAAAGCAGACATATTGAAATATCTAGTAATAATTCAGGTACTACGGCAGGAACAAATAACATATTCAGAAACATTCAGATTCTGATCTTGGTATTAAGGGGTCTGATGCACTGGTTCACAGCACAAGCTTAAATCCTATGAATTTTCATTAATAGAGGGGTGAGAGTACAAAAGCATGAAACTCTGGTCTCCATATAGCACTACAACAGTGATGATCACCTATAGGGAGCGAAGGAGGGGGATTGGTTGTCTCTACTTTTGTTGACTGTGTAGGGCTTGTACGGGAGTGAAAAGTCTTTGTCATGTAAAGGACTATTATTGAGATAAGATCCAGATACTTCAGATAACATCAGCCGAACACTGCCCTTCAGAGACTCTCTCTCTCCCCTTCACACACACACACACACACACACACACACACACACACACACACACACACACACACACACACACACACACACACACACACACACACACAAAGCCCTCAGTTACCTCATTATCAGAAAACTGACAGTCTCAACAAGGACAATGTGAGACAAGTAAATACATAATATATCCTAGGGCCAGTGTGCACCTTTTTTGTTTTTGGAACCACATTACTTTCAAAAAATCAATAAGATTTGCGGACAACTAGCCAGTTATATGTAGGTGTAAAGGGCCTAAAACAACACCAATCATTTTCAGAGTGTCTATTTACACCAAGTGCAAATATCCCGCCTATTTGGCAGAGGCTGGTTATACAAATGGTATTCAATCTACTACTACAAAAAAAAAAAAAAAAAAAAAAACATGGTTACTGTTGGGAAAAGTTACTTTTAAAAGTAATGCATTACAATAAAAAAAATTGACACGTGTCCAATAGAGGGTGCAGCAATAAAAACAAAATGTTTAACTTAAGTCTAGTTACTTGAAAAAGTAACCTGATTACGTAAATTGCATTACCCCAAACACTGGTTACTACACTATAACAAAACTATGGTTAATTTTGGATCGCTAGGAGCAGGATTAAAGGTGTCTGATGTGGAGGAGAAGGTGGGTGCGGTCTGTCTGTGGATGCTGTTGCATGCAGATCAGAGGATGAAGAAAAGCTTTGGTCTCTAATATAAAGCAAAAGCTGTTGACCAGGTCTCTCTGTGTGGGTCCTGCCTGAGGGAGGCCCACAGGGGCTAGTCCCAACAGAGACAGTTGTATAGAATGGAATAGTTGGACTGGCAAAGCAATTTATGAGACATTCAACACCCAGTGCAGTCCAAGTTATTATTTGGAAAACTGAAATATCATCTAGCAAAAAATGTAAAATGTGCAACTGCAAGCAAAGTGTTTTTTTGTGCATTGATTTTATTTAATGTGCACTTCTAGTGTACTTCAAATCTTAAGAGAATTTATTATAATTTTAAACCATAATCATTTTCATTTGATTGCAATTAATATGCATTTAAGTGTCCAAAAAATTACATTCAGTTTGCACTGACATGTATTCTTTCAAATTATTTATGTAATGTCAAAGTGTAAATCTTTTTACAAGGAATAAAAAAGAATAGTGTCTAAATCTCCCAAATGGACAATTTAAAAAAGCATTACACAACGCACTTTCTACATACTAAATAATCATATAAGTAATCAGAATCATAGAGAAAATCATTTTGAAGCTGCCACAGCTGTTGGTGAGACAGTTATAATCAGCGGCAGTCTCAATGTCAAATGAGTCACTACTCAAATTCATCAGCTGCATGTTTTCAGGGGTGTCTCTTCTCATTTTCATATCTCTCACTGTCTCTGAATACAATTATGCCATTATTAGCACATGACAGTGTGACACTGAATTGGGAGCTTCTAAAAATGCAATGCAATGCAAAAAAATAAAAAATAAATAAATAAAAAATCTGGTCCTATGCAAATAAGTGAAGCAAGGAAAAAAGGGACTTGACTGAGCTCTAATTCAACAAGCAGACAAATATATTTTCCCTCCCATATGGTTTATATAGTGTGTAGAACTCAATATACTTTAAAACTAAGTAAACTGGAGTCAAGTGTTTGATTCAGTTGAATATTATGATTGTGTATACATCTGTTTTTTTGTAGTAAGCGATTTCGGAGAAACACTGTTGATATTTGAAATCCAAACAAACACATCCCTCCCTTCATTGTTTCACCCCCAAAAGTGCATGTCCCTTTATTATAGCTGAAAAAGCTTAGTGAAAAATAAAGCGAATATGACCAATGAACGACAAGAAAAAAAAAAATGAGAATACAGTTCAAAAGTATATATAGTACAAAAACATATACAAGTTGTTAGTTGCCAGCAGCACACCAGCTCCAGATAAACAATGACTCTCAAAAGTGTTAACATTACAACAACAGCATATCTTGGTTCTGTGAATCATAGCTAAACCAATGTTACGTAAGGAACAGAAACAATGCAACCTCAGCGTCCATTCTCAGACCTTCCTGCTTAGGTCTCTCCAGCGTTGTAAAGCTTTTCTAAAATAAGGTGGGTAAATTTTAATACTAAAGCTCTTGTCTGATCATAACCTTTCTTTTTCCAGTGATATTCCTCTGACCTTTTCTCTTTTGTAATGTCTCTCAGCCTTCTCTCTTTCTACAGTCTTTCTTCAAATCTCCCTCCTGCTCTGTCTCTCTTTCCTCCCCCATCATGAGTGGACACGCCCCCTACTGCTGATTAGCTCACTCTCTCCTCCCCATCATGAGATGACACGCCCCCTACTGCTGATTACCTCACTCTCTCTCCTCCCCCATCATGAGAGGACACACCCCCTATTGCTGATTGGCTCACTCCATCCATCCATCATGAGAGGACACACCCCCTACTGCTGATTGGCTTACTCCACCCATCATGAGAGGACACACCCCCTATTGCCAATTGGCTCATTCCCCCCCATCATGAGAGGACACACCCACTACTGCTGATTGGCTCACTCTCTCTCCTCCCCCATCATTAGAGGGCACACCCCCTATTGCTGATTGGCTCACTCCATCCATCATGAGAGGACACACCCCCTATTGCTGATTGGCTTACTCCACCCATCATGAGAGGACACACCCCCTATTGCTGATTGGCTTACTCCATCCATCATGAGAGGGCACACCCCCTATTGCTGATTGGCTCGCTCCACCCATCATGAGAGGACACACCCCCTATTGCCAATTGGCTCATTCCTCCCCATCATGAGAGGACACACCCACTACTGCTGATTGGCTCACTCTCTCTCCTCCCCCATCATGAGAGGGCACACCACCTATTGCTGATTGGCTCACTCCACCCATCATGAGAGGACACACCCCCTATTGCTGATTGGCTCGCTCCCCCCATCATGAGAGGACACACCCACTACTGCTGATTGGCTCATTCTCTCTCCTCCCCATCATGAGAGGGCACACCCCCTATTGCTGATTGGCTCACTCCACCCATCATGAGAGGACACACCCCCTATTGCTGATTGGCTCGCTCCCCCCATCATGAGAGGACACACCCACTACTGCTGATTGGCTCATTCTCTCTCCTCCCCCATCATGAGAGGGCACACCCCCTATTGCTGATTGGCTCGCTCCACCCATCATGAGAGGACACATCCCCTATTGCTGATTGGCTTACTCCATCCATCATGAGAGGACACACCCCCTACTGCTGATTGGCTCACAAGTTGTTTCGGTAGGTGAGCGTCTGCTAACAAGAAATGTAATTCAAATATACAGTATATGTTTGGAAGAGATACACAGTATATGCATATGTAATGCTGATGGTCGACAGATGCATTCAAATCCTCTCCATCTTATTAGCAGCCACATTTCATGCAAGAATGAAGCTGATTTTCTGTTCCCCTCTAGATATTTCATGGTCTATTTTCCGCAGTCATTTTTTAAAAATGGGTTCTTTTTTTATTAATTCATGTCTTTGACAAAAGCATACGTATCTGGACTGAGGCAATGCTAATGTATAACCCACATCTTCTCTACTGCTCTGATTGTTTGCCAGATGCACGTGGAAAAAGATTATCATTTATTCCAATTAACTAAATCTCCTCTTAATCCAACCCATGCAATTGAGAAGACAGGCGAATGTGTGTTTCCCAGATGCTTGACTGAGCTGATGCGGTTTGTGATTCCAGTAAGCATTACTCAGCAGGGGTGCTCATCGAACTCGTGTGAGAGTAGTGAAATCAAAGTGTCTGTCCCTCTCCATTTATTATGACAGATACACCACCTGCAAGCGTCTTGGCAATACTAATACGCTATAATACTGATATAAAGCAACACTATTTAATTACAAATGTAGTTACTCTGCAAATGAGCTGGCCATTATGACTTTTTAAGTAAGCTATTTTGAGTTTCAGATACTAAATGTAATTGCAAAAATAATGATATGGTTTCTTGAACATTCAAGAAATCCTGTGCCTTCAATTGTTTGGACAAACAGATTAGGAGTTCAGGAGACTGCTAGCAGGGACATTGGTCAGTTTTCAGTGGCATGTTTGAAAACAGAATGCAGCAACTGACCAATCAGAATCAAGTATTCTGATAATGAATGATGACTGGCTGACTACACATTATATCATTTATTACACGGCTGCTCAAGAAATAAATATGTGGACATGAAAAACTGATTCGAATAGAAATTTTACATTGTATCTTTATTTTGTATCTTAACGATATACGATATTAACTATCCTGTATATTATCTTAAATTTTCAACCAAGACTAAATTAATCCATAACAAAGTACAAAACTACTGTCAGAATCAGTGTGATTTTAGTATGAATGATATTTTAGATATTTTTAAATTTTGAATTAGATTTTAATTTTAGTTTTTGTTTTTGTCATTTGTATTAGTTTCAGTTTTTAAAATGTCTATTTTTAATAATAATAATAATAATATATAAATAAATAAAATATATATATATATATTATATATATATATATATATATATATATATATATATATATATATATATATATATATATATATATATATATATATATATATATATATATATATATATATATATATATATATATTTACCTGCAAATGTACTTATAGTCTAATGTCTAAAGTATGTTGGGGGACCATCACAATAAACAGTTATTAAGCAGATATTAAGCAGACGGTCTACTAATACTCTAATAAGAGTTAGTTACAGTTACTAATAGTCAACAGAATGTTCAATAGTAAAGTAAGTAAAGTGTTACCAAATTAGGCTGATATTTCAGGCTAGTCACCCTATTATCCATGTTGTATATGAACCATTTATAATTTGCATTTGTGAATGAATAATTTGGTATTAATAAAGCCCTTCATAAACCCGTGGGACATTACTACAAAGAGTTACTATTTAATTTCCTTTCAGATGATTTAAGTAGTTAGGCAATAATTCATGCAATGAATTACTATGCTAAACATCTCTAACAGTGACAGTGATAGAGGAGAGGAAGCGGGAAGAGCTTAAAATCCAATTCTGAACAGCTGCCATTATGCAAGACCTACAAGCTTCATTTCAAGGCCAAAGACTCAAGCTATTCAGAAAATGGCTAGCTGCCACATAATAAGCAGATGTTGTCATTTTTTGTAAAGCTTTTATCGAAAACTGACCATGGTTATAGATTAGAGTGAACTGATGCACATAACCTCGAAACACAAAAGACCCTGTGAGATTGTGTGTTTGGCCCTCGAGCAGCTTTCAGTCTGGAACTGATTTTCAAACATATTTATTTGTCCATATAAACTATAAAGCATGAATGGCACAGGTAGTTATTACAGAAAAATACATTGTGATTTGTATGGATGTAAATAAATTGAAAGCCAACACTTGCCTGAGGATCATCAAGGTCAGTTTTATCTGTTTTTTGATTGCCGTTTTTTAAAGATAAAAAACGGATTATGAAGAGTCAATAATGCCAAGTCAATAATAGTGTACCTGAAATAAATAAAACTGGAAAAGGAGACATTGAATTGCTTATTTGAAAAAAACAAACAAAAAAACTCAAACATCTAAAGTCACTCTTAAAAAAATAAATAAATAAATAAATGAAAAAAAGCTGACCTGCAGAAGACCTCTGCTTGGATTCTGCTTGAAGAGACAGATGATGTGAAACGGACGATCAATAAGTCCAGACAATAGAGCATTCCGAGCTGGAAATTGAAAAGCATGTCATTGTACACAGGAAACTATGGACTGCACCTTTAGAAAAAATGGGAACACATTCAGTTGAGAGACAGGGAGAAAAAATTGATTGTGACATGCAATTTGAGCCTTATATCGTCAGCTGAACAACATCAGTGTGGGAGTATAAGAGGTTGTTCACACAGAACGTGTCCTTGCTTTTAAAAAAGCTAGATTGGTAAAAGAGGTTTATATACTAGAAAAAACAATTAAAAAACACACTGACATGGATGCAAAAATGGGTCGTGTGAATGGCTTCAACCACTAAAAGTAGTGCCACTACTAAAATTTCAGTAACAAGCTACTTTTTCCATCAAGTATTGGTGTATAATGAGATAAATGATACATCCTCTCTTAACACTTACAGGCCTAAAACGCACCGATCAATGTCCAGATATTACTTCTGCAAACATGCGCGCTCAAACACATATGCAAAGAAAGAAGGCGAGTATATTTTCCTTTGTCTACAGCAGAACAAAGAAATTTATGCAGGTTTGGCACAACTTGAGGGGGAGTGAATCATTTTGGGTGAACTATCCCTTTAAAGTAGCTTCCCCAGTTTTCAAACACTTACAACCATTGGTCAGATAAACAAATAGTCCTGCCCTAAACTTGACCCACAAACTGAGCCAAAGTTGCTATGTTGGGATGATTGCGACCCTCAAACAATGGTCTAATATACTTGTAGAAAACTATCTGTTAACGTTCCCACTCATCTCAATGGCAGTTTCTTGGCTGGTGAATGCAGTCCTGGAAGTACGTGACCAGCATGCTGCCATCTTTCTGTCTGATAGCTTTGTATTTGACCACTTCACAGCAGACAGGGAACAAACACAAATCTGTTTCATGCTGTTAAGAAGCCTCCAAAATATAATTTGTTTCTCGGTATCATTTGTTCCAAAGCATTTGTTGGCTGAATAGAAGACGGAATATATTAGCATTGCTGAGAGATGATCTGACCATTTCCTCTAGTAATAAACACCCTGCATCAGCTGCTTTGCTGCTTCATAACGGTTGTCAATTCAGTCACTTGGATTCATCTGTGTCTCTGGGGTCTTGATGATTCAGTTTAACAGAATAATGCAGTTAGTGTTATGACATGTGTCACCTGGGGCTTCACACATCTCTGAGACGGAGAACGACTGACCTCATACAAGCCTGTTTATTGTTCCTGGAGCTCGACAATCTTCTTAAATTGAGTTCAAATTGAAGAGAAACCGTCAAGGCACAAAAAAGTCTTCAGACTGACTGAGGAAATTATAGCAAATTATGCCATTTCAGTGGGGAAATTGTCTTGATGATGAATCTGTTACAATCAGGGCTGAAAACAGAAAGCACAGCTGATTAATACCTTCAGTCTGATGTGAAATGGATTTAGATATTAAAGCACCTTCAGTGGATTCAGATAAATCAGGATGACATGAATTCCTCGTTTCCAAATCTCTGCCTCTTCTCTGTATCAAAACATTTTATATACAATTTTGGGATTTTCCTACTTCAGATTTTTATATATATATATATATATATATATATATATATATATATATATATATATATATATATATATATATATATATATATATATATATATATTTATATATTAAAATTTTTATAATATATATAAATTACTTCAAAAAAAAAAAAAATTGTATATATTTTTTTCTGTTGAAATAAAATATACTTATGAAGTATTCACTTCTTTGTGTGTACATATACTTATCTATGTTTTGACTTATCTATGTTATTAAGTTAATATAAATAAAACAAAATCAGAATTAGGAAAACCTTAAATTTGTATATCAAATTATCAATTTAGTCATCTCAGTAGCCTTTTAAAAGCAAATTTAATTTACTTATAGGTTGTCTAATGAGAGCTGACATTCTGAGATCACATGACCTGCTTAATACTACTACAGCCAAAAACCAGCTCATGGGCTAAATGTTGCATTAGTCATATTACCAAGAAACAATAATGTTGAATTCACTTGAATGCAACTGAACACATTTCCCTTCAAAAGTAAATTTATTTAGCCATCCCTAACTACTACGTTTAGTAGCATTTTAAAATGTGCATTTAACATTATTTTATCAGAACAGACCTGCTCTGAACCATGTACAAAATTATGCAATTTTTTAACCATGCAATTAAAGATCTGCCATGTCAATAACACAGCAGAAATGAGTAGAAACTGTGACTTCATCCTTGTCTTAAGATAATAAACATATACTGTTATGCTCAAGGATATCTTGTTTTTTTTGCTACTGACTGCCTCATATAAGGCTCTTATTGAAAATATCTTTCAAAAGATTTGCTCATTGTAGCAGCCAGAGACCCGAAAACCATCCGGTCATTGATTAATTAGCACACCTGTTTGTAGTTTGGTTCATTATCACTGTGTATTTAAGTACCTCATGTCCTTCAGTTTTTTCTCCAGTATTGTTAGTGTCAGAACGAGACAGTGAAAAACTGAATGTTGCTTTGGGAACTAACTGATGTTTAAGTCAACATTTTGAGGTGTTGACTTGACCTCTAAATTCCCCAGATCTCAATCCAATTGAGCATCTGTGGGATGTGCTGAACAAACAAGTCCGATCCATGGAGGATCCACCTCACAACTTACAGGACTTAAAGGATCTGCTGCTAACATCTACAGATGCACACCTTCAGGGGTCTAATGGAGTCCATGCCTCGACGGGTCAGGGCTGTTTTGGCATCAAAAGCCAACACAGTATGAGGAAGGTGGTCATAATGTTATGCCTGATTGGTGTATATTAGTCATGATCATGCAGGTCTAAGAGTGAAGATGAGAAATGCATACATGTTGTGCTTTTTCATTTTCTTTTCTTTTTTTGCTAAATGCTTGCTTTATAAACACTGTTTACATTTTGAATGATTAATCTCTACAGCACTAATTCTTAAAACCGTGTAACAAGAACAAAAGGTCCTAAAATAGAAGGTGCTTGAATACAATGACTTATTCAACCAGTATAATTTAGGAAGCTCTCTCTACACCAATTTATCAGCTGGCTCGGTGTAGATAGAGCTACCGGAGATAGAAATGGGACCGGCAGTATTGCTCTCACAGTCATTGTGGGTTTTGAAAATACCTGCCCTGGAAAGAATAGGTAGCGTGATAAGGAAATGAGCAATCCTTTCTTTCTATGTTGTTTTGTTAGCACTGAAATGAACTGGGACTTGGAGCAGGTCTCAGTCCCCCAAATGATACAAAGCCCCTCCAAAATGTGCAGTGTCCTCAAAGGGTAGTCCTGTGAAAGCACTTCAAGCGATGTTGTATAAAGGTCTGGGCTGAAAGCCAGTGTGTCTGTGTTTAACAGCCATAAGCATGTGTTTGCTCTGTGTTGATGGCCATGCTGCAGGTCTGGAGAAATCATTCACAGCTGCCTCTAATGGCCTAGAAGAGGATTTGGCAGGTTAAGAATCTGGCAGCACTGTGACCGACAAATTTCACCACATGGAAAATAATACAAAAAATTCAATAAGAACACAATGGCCTGTGTGTGAGAGATAGGGTTGTATCAAATTATTTCTAATTCAGATTTAATATGGGTAAAAGAAATTACATGTTAATCAGTGTTTAATTGAGAGTATCATTAATAGAATGCAATAATTATTGACAGCATAATAACTGAAATAAACTTCCGTTCTAAAACTGTCCTGCCACTATCTTTTAATGCTAGCAACAGTGATATTGTTGCAATCTAAATCTTTCAAATTCAACAGCAAATACTGGGGCCACGCTATTTGGACCATCATTCCTTGCAGAAACAAGTCTGATATGAGCACTGAGATTGATAGTGTTATTTCTAAACCCTCCCAAACTATTTGAAATCTAGGTGTCATCATCTCTAACTTGTCAAGCCCACATAACGACCGGCTGTTCATCCACCTCCACAACATTGCACACCCACTTTTAAGCTCAAAAGACACTGACGCTCTGGTCCGTGCATTCATAACCTCTCACCTCAACTACTGCAGTTCTCTCTTGATTGGTCTACCTGCTACAATCACTGCCAGATTGCAAATTCAGCAGAAAGTGAAGCGTGATCTGCCCACATCACCCTCATCCTCTTTAAATCATATTAGCTGCCCTTCTCGTCTATATCCAAGACACTTTTCCTGAGCAATTCTGTATATTTATTTATAAAACGGTTAGTTCCTGCCCTTGATTCTGATTGGCGAATAGCTGTATATTTCACGATAAAACACGGCTATGATCGCTTCACTTGAAGGTTCTGTGTATCACTACACATCACTCTTAGCAACGTAAACTCTTTGTTCACAGCTGATATTGTTCAATGAAGCTTACTGTATTATGTAGAAGAGTATTGTGAGAAAGAGTTTATTACCTGCATTCAGATTTAGCATTTTCCTTCAGGTCAGTCCTATGTTAATAATAAGAAATCTGTTTAAATGTCTGATGTAATATCTTGTCCTTTTAACAGTTAAGGGGTTTTCCCGTGACTGACAGCACTAGTCAAAGCATTTGTCAGGTGCGTCTTGTTCCCTGTTCACAACAATTCAGTCTTTTTCAAGTAAAAGTCTTCACTACTGACTGACACACTCACAAACCTTTGCTGCCATCTAATGGCGTAATAATGTAACTTCTGTTGCTGTTCATGGTCAGGGGCTATTTTTTCCGGCGGAAGGAAGGCTTTTAGTGAAAGTTTAGCTTATGAAAGTTGCATTAATGCATATTTTTGGCTTTAATATTTGTATTGTGTGGTAACGGTTTTAAAAAAGCAATAATGTACTTGAGGCTAGTGCTGTATCATGAATAAGTCATGGCTGACTCCTCTTCAAGTTGTGCCTAACAACGCCCTTCAGCCGTGACTTATTCATGATACAGCACAGCCTCTCATACCTTATTGCTTACATTTATACAAATAAAAAAAGCAAAACATAAAATATCTTTATACTTTACTTAAATGCTGCAAACGCCATCTCTGCATACTGACTTTAATGTGCATTTAGAAATGCCACATGCTCAAATTTTATTTTCACATTTGCATAATTTCCAACATATTTCTGAACAGATAATTACAGAATTTCACACTTTTACAGCATTTCAATACAGCGAGACATTTGCAAACCTGTTGTCACAGACACTTAAAGAGGACCTATGATGCTCCTCCTCAAAATCTTGATACTAAAATAGATTTTCATGCTTGAATGTTCAAAAAAACCCAAACATTATTTTTTACATATTTTACATGGTTGCAGCACCTCTTTTCCCAGTCTGTCAGTAACGCTCTGTTTAGTTCCTGCCTCAATGAAGCCCCTCCTTCCGAAAAGCGCAATGTGCTCTGATTGGTCAGCTGGAGCAGTGTGTTCTAATCGGACAACTGCTTCAAGCGTGTGTTTCTGAAATGCCACGCCCCTTACCATAACCAAATATTGTGACGTAACTTTCTGGAGACTACAATGGAGGCGTTTCAGGGAGTTCAAGTGAACTTTTTGAAGCGATAGCTGTCAGTGGAGGGACAGAAATCTCTCAGATTTCATCAAAAAGATCTTCATTTGTGTTCTGAAGATGAACGAAAGTCTTACGGGTTTGGAACAACATGAGGGTGAGTAATTAATGGCCGAATTTCATTTTTGGGTGAGCTATCGCTTTAATGTGTTAATGTTGACAGCCCTTGTTTAATCCTGTGCGAATATCTTGACTATGGAGCGCTCATAAAATCTGATATCCCAGCATCATTTCACCCTTCAGATGCTTTAAACCCACCATCACGGTTTAAGCATCACGTACAATGAGTCACTGGAAGTCTTGGCTCTGTTATATCCCCCCCAAACCTCCATACAGTTACAATAACATAAGGCCATTTCACACAAATCCTACACACTGTTTTCCCAATGACACACCACCATTTGTTTAGTTGGCTTGGATTCCTCTAGCACAGATGAAGACAAATCTTCATAGCTTCCTCACTGCTGAGGAACGACATGTATGACAATTGCCAACAGAGAATCTGTGCATGGCATACATTTGGGATGTTCCTGACGCTACTTCCAATTCAGCAGAGAAACAAATCATATAGTGACAAGAGAACAGAGCTTAAGTGCATTTCTTTTTAAACATCACATGCTTTGAACATATATAAATACCCACAGGAAAAATGAATGCAGATAAAAATGTTACACGCTCTCAGCCGGAGCTCTTTTTCCACATTTACTTACTGGTATTACAATTACAGGCACAGCAGATATCTCTGGAGCATTAAAATACTCATATGTGTGCACACTTTGATGTAATGAGAACAAATGGAAGCGTGTAAGTGAAGTCATGCAATATGGCTGCAACACAACATGCTGAGATGAAGTTCATGAATACAAATCACAACTAGATTATTTCGATTATTAGATTTATTTAAAAGTCTTGTGTCTGAGTATGGCAGGGTCATTGCAGCACCAGAATGATTGCTATGGTGTTAGTTTCTATTTGCCTCAAATAAAAAGTTATTGTCTCCTAAAAGAAAGAATTCACTCTGAACTGCTGAAACTGAGACCAATCAGTGCAGAGTAGACCAATCACAACAAGCTGCATGACAAAGTTCTGTCTGCAAGAAGTATTTAAAGAAAATGAATCAGCAGTATGCTACAAAAGGCACCACTAACAATACAGCAGTATAATCAAGGCTGACGGCAGTGCCTGTGGTCAACATCTTTTGCAGCATGTGCTGAAACATCTGAGCACTGGCATTATGCAAATATTAAGGTTACCCAATAACCTGTGAGCACGTCTGTCTGTAGGTCAGGCAAGGAGAAGCCCGAGGAGGAAAAGGATTGAAGACGTCTTCTAGAATATAAATGGCCTTCAAATTGGATTTGTTCCCCCATGCCTGCTGTGGAGTGAGTCAAGAAACTTACGGACTTCTGAATTTTTCATTATGTAACCAGAATACACAAGAAACAAGCTCATTTTGAAACAAAATGCTGTGCCAAGTTTATATATTCTATCCGTCAAAAGTAGCAAATCAGCATATTATAATGATTTCTGAAGGAGTAATGATTCTGAAAATTCAGCTTTGCATCACAGGAATGATTTCTATTTTAATATATATTCAAATAGAAAAATATTATTTAAAATTGCAATAATACATTACCTTTTTTTACTGTCCTTTTGATTAAATAAATGCAGCTTTGGAGAGCATAAAATACTTCAAAAGATAAAAATAAATATAATTGCGCTTACTTTATAATGCAAGTTATACTGTATTTATGAGTTAACAATTACTTGCATCTAATGCAACAATTATATTCATGCTGTTTGTATAGCACTATACATTTCTGAAGCATCTCGTGAATCCTTAATAACATCCTTTATACTGAAACCGGCACACAAGATGACAGGATCATTATGTCAGCATGTCATGATTTAACGCTCAAAAATAAAGTGCAATAGCTCTAGCTATTAAATTATTAAGCAATATGTATTGCTTGTATATAAATATTAATATTTATAACTTGCATGACTTAAATGAGGGTTTCAGTTTGAAACTTGAGAGGTTTTCTCTTCCTTCAGGGTGCAGATGTACTAGGCTTTGAGCTTGCACAATTATTTCTCACTTCGCCACAAATATGGACATCAGGATGTCATGTAACGTTCTAAGAGTTCTGTTTCTAATAAATTATAAATTCAGAAAGTTAAAATACTTTCCAGCTACACTGCAGTTTTGAGGTTTTCTTTTGAGCCAAGAGGTCAATTTGAAACTTTTACACTACAGACCCTCTTCAAATTTCCAGGGTTCTCAGAAGCAGAAGTTGTCATAGTTGGGTAAACTTCCACAGTGGTGAATGGGAGATGACAGCAAATATAATTTTTGTATTTCCAGACTTTCCAAAAGAGGGAAATAATATAGAGAGATTAATTACGTTGGTCAGAAGAGAGAAAGATGCCAAATTTGTCATGAATCCCTCAGCTGTTGAACACTCTCGCTGCAGTTTTTTGTCTTTTACTGACAAAGAAATATAACACAGTATAGGCCTATAGCATTTTAAATGTGCATGTTTTTTTTTTAAGTGAAAATATGAAACAGTTCACTAGATTTGTGATGTTGATAACTGTGTAAATGCATCACCACAGTCCATGAAAAGGGTCCATTGTCTATTTGTCAAGTCAAGTCAAGTCACCTTTATTTATCACTTTTTTACAATGCAGATTGTGTCAAAGCAGCTTTACAGTGATAGAGAGAACATCATTTTGGCTGTACAGCAGCTCTAGAAGAAAATGGTGTCATTGTTCAGCTCAAGTAAGTTCAGTATTGATTAGTTGTTAATTTAGTTCATGACTTTTATTATATGAATTTGCAGTTTAGAGTTCATGTATAAGAACGGTATTGAATGGAGCACAAAGGCAAGTGTGACTGCACTTTTATCTCTATCATCATTTACTCACCCTCATGTTTCATATGGAAGGTCGTTTCCAACAAGGAAAAAAAAGGTAAATGTAACTTCTCCTGGTTTCACAGACAGGGCTTAGATTAAGCCAGGATTAGGACTTAGTTTAATGGGGGCATTTAATAGCATTACTTGTGTGAATCTTCAGACAAAACAATGACACTGGCATATTTTAAGATATGTCTGTGCAATTTGCTTTCAGTTAAACCTGCTCAAACATGCATTTTAGTCTAGTCTGTGAAACCAGGCGAAAAAAAAAACTAACAAATTCTGCCTTCAATTCACAGAACTGCAAGTTTATTTCTCACAATTCTGACTTTATAATTCGCAATTGCGAGTTTATATCTCCAAATTCTGAGAAAAATGTCACAATTATCTGTTGTGATGGAAACAAGCTTCCAAAGTTCCAAACCCTGATTTTGTAAGAACAGTTTTGTGAACCAGATCAAGTGAATCCTTAAAAATATTGGTTCATGAATCACAATTTCCTTGGATATTCAGAGAGTTTTTGCATCTTTTTTTGAATCTTGAAAGCTTCAGATCCCATTCATTACAAATATGGAAAAGTGCAACCAATAAATTCTGCTAAACTTTTGAATAAGGATTTTTTTAAGATTTACAAATTTTAATTATAGTAAAATCCCATCAAACTGAACTTAATTCTTACATATTATTCATATTATGAATTGAGAATTTTAAATGAGTAAAAAAAATAGACCTTAATAAAATATTTTGTATAAATCTTAATAGAAAAAGGGAATGAACCATTTAGTTTATGTGATTTGTATTCATACATTAAAACATTTGTTTTAAATATATGACTGTAAATCACGAAATAATCGTTCCATTCCCTTCTTCCATTAAGAATTATACAACATGTTTTACTAGCTAGTTTTTTTTTATTGAATTTAACTATTAATTGAAATGTGTAAATCTTAAAATGCAAGCTAATATTTTGAGTGCACAACAACAACAACAACAAAATTTGCATCAGGATTTGAAATTATTACCAAGACAAGTCTAATGGATCTCATAATGTCAGTTTAAAGAGTAAATTCTTCCTTGAATGTTATGTAGTGCAAAATATTTAGATAAATCCTACCCAACACTACCACCTTTGGGCTCGAATGAAGAACTGAACATAAAACCAAATCCGTAAATAAACCAATCTTTACTTCTAATTTTAATCCTGTCCAGTGGCCTGTCGCATATAAAAGTGTACAAAAGCAGCATATAGTTCCCCATCACATCAGACTTGCACTGAGCGCACCGCTGACCTATGTCTGAACCAATTCAATTTTTGGTTTCAACACCCTGCATCGCCCCAGGCCATTAATTGGTCTGCTGAAGCGAAATAGCTTGCTGGTCGTGCAGTGATGCTGCTGGATCTAGCATCATTTTTTTCAGCATTTTGAGACAAAGTTTGTACTTTATCAAACTAGTACAAACAATCAAGTTAAATTAAACCAGTTAAACAAGTTTGTTGAATTGGCTAAAAATAAAGCCTCCTAGCAAACTGAACAATGCTTTAGGGAACAAAAACCTTTTGGATTGTTCATGTTCTTGTCTTATTACTGTAATCCAAGGCCTTCCCTTCCCAGCAGAAGCATCAGAAAGAGTGCTGAAGAGCTGGCATACTGTCAGGCAGTATGTAGGTCTGGCCAGGCTTTGGGTTCTGATGTCCTCCGGCACTTCCAAACAAACAATCTGAGCACTGTATGAGCCATTTAATTTCCTGAGATGCTCGATACAAACAAAACATGCTCCTCGTGTATCAGGGATCTATCTATCAGGCTGAAAGTAAGTGAATGACAGGACAGCTTGATAGGAAGGAGAGAGGAAATGAAACGCAAGCTTTAGGAAACCATCAAATTATTCTCGGCCACATTCCTTGATTCCAATGTAAGTTTCCCATTTATACATGAGGACAGGCTGACTGCCCCAGATATATCTTTAAGCTCTTAAGGGGGTTGTCATGGTTGGGTTAACACTGAACTGATTCGCAATCCAAAATGCATGAGCGGGTGCCATTTTCATGAACATGACATGACAAGAGTGATTAAGGTCTCCGCTCCTGTATATATTCACTTAAAGAGTCATTACTGGCTCTTTGGAATTAAAGTGTTTGAATCGGAACATTCCTCCATTTAGAACAAAGTAGGGCAGTCAGTTTAACATTGTTAATTATACAATATAAATGTGTGAAATAATACATTAAAATATTTCACAATTTTAAAAAATATAATTTTAAATAAAAATATGTAGCTTACAATATACACCGATCAAGCATAACATTATGAGCACTGACAGGTGAAGTGAATAACGCTGATCATCTCTTCATTAGTGGGTGGATATATTAGGCAGCAAATGAACATTATGTCCTCAAAGTTGATGTGTTAGAAGCAGGAAAAATTTTCTTTTACATCACGTGGATGGTTGGGTGCGTGTGCATCTCTTACCTGGGGAACACATGGCACCAGGATGCATTATGGGAAGAAGGCAAGCTGGCGGAGGTGATGATTTGGGCAATGTTCTGCTGGGAAACCTTGGGTCCTGCCATCCATGTGGATGTTACTTTGACACGCACCACCTACATAAGCATTGTTGCAGTCCATGAACACCCTTTCATGGAAACGGTATTCCCTGGTGGCTGTGGCTCTTTCAGCAGGATTATTACTGCTTTTTAATAGTTAGTAAGGCAGTTGTTCAGTTTAGGTATTGGGTAGATTAAGGGATGTAGAATATGATCATGCAGAATAAGGCATTAATATGTGCTTTATAAGTACTAATAAACAGCAAATATCCTAGTAATATGCATGATAATAAGGACCATAAAGTGTTACTCTTTTTACTATATTTTGTTAATCCACTGCAGCCATAATAAAAAGTATTAAAATCATTCTGTTTTACTGTTTTTTTAAAGTGTTTTTTTTTACCATCCACGTGTCTAAGGCCCAGGACATAACTGCTTTCATTGGCAGATTGATGCAGGTAGGATCTTCTTCCCATATAAACATCTCCTCTGCTCAGCGATGCTCTCCAGACCCTGTGTTTGTGGTGCTGTTTTGTAGGCTGCTCCCATCCCAGCATGTGCACTGTCCAGTAAAAACCACCCTAATCAGAAACAGAGATGGATGGATGTGAAGGTTTTGCAATATCAGTTCACATCAAAACTATTTCTACAAGGTAGTTTTGACTTAGCTTCCAGGTTCTACATCAGAATGCTGGCTCAGTATTGGCCGACGCTGTTCGCACTGCGTCACATACAGGAATGCTACTGTAATGGAAATCACAACATGGGCTCAGGAATACTTCCAGAAAACATTGTCGGTGAACACAATCCACCGTGCCATCCGCCATTGTCAGCTAAAAAGCCGTATCTAAACATGATCCAGAAGCGCAGGCGTTTTCTCTGGGCCAAGGCTCATTTAAAATGGACTGTGGCAAAGTGGAAAACTGTTCTGTGGTCAGACGAATCAAAATTTGAAGTTCTTTTTGGAAAACTGGGACGCCATGTCATCGGGAGTAAAGAGGACAAGGACAACGCAAGTTGTTATCAGCGCTCAGTTCAGAAGCCTGCATCTCTGATGGTATGGGGTTGCATGAAATGTGTGTGGCATGGGCAGCTTACACATCTGGAAAGGCACCATCAATGCTGAAAGGTATATCCAAGTTCTAGAACAACATATGCTCCCATCCAGACGTAGTCTCTTTCAGGGAAGACCTTGCATTTTCCAACATGACAATGCCAGACCACATACTGAATCAATTACAACATCATGGCTGCGTAGAAGGAGGATCCGGGTACTGAAATGTCCAGCCTGCAGTCCAGATCTTTCACCCATAGAAAACATTTGGCGCATCATAAAAAGGAAGATGCGACAAAGAAGACCTAAGACAGTTGAGCAACTTAGACAAGAATGGGACAACATTCCTATTCCTAAACTTGAGCAACTTGTCTCCTCAGTCCCCAGACATTTGCAGACTGTTATAAAAAGAAGAGGGGATGCCACACAGTGGTAAACATGGCCTTGTCCCAACTTTTTTGAGATGTGTTGATGCCATGAAATTTAAAATCAACTTATTTTTCCCTTAAAATGATACATTTTCTCAGTTTAAACATTTGATATGTCATCTATGTTGTATTCTGAATAAAATATTGAAATTTGAATCTTCCACATTGCATTCTGTTTTTATTCACAATTTGTACAGTGTCCCAACTTTTTTGGAACACTGACAGGGTAGAGAATAAATTGTGGAATAAATTTGTTATTTTGATTTTGCGCACAAAAATGTATTCTTGTTGCTTCATAACGTTAAGGTTGAACCATTGTAGTCACGCTGACTATTTTAACAACGTCTATACTACTTTTTGGACCTTGAATGTGGTAATTTCGTTGCATGATCTATGGGATCTATGGTTTTATATATTGGAGATTAAAAAAAAACTCTCGGATTTCATCAAAAATATCTTAATTTGTGTTCTGAAGATGAACAAAAGTCTTTCGGGTGTGGAATGACATGAAGGTGAGTAATTAATGACAGAAATTTCATTTTGGGGTGAACTAACTGTGGCGAGGGGGGCGTGGTTCAGCGAGGTCTGCAACCGGAGAGAATAGCGGGAGACGCGTGGTAAGTGAGTGGGTTGAATACAAGTCACGAACACCTGTTTCTCATTCCAGTGATTGGCGCGGAGACAGGATAAAACGCCGTGAGAAGCAGGAGTGTGTGAGAGAGAGGGGAACAAAAGAGAGGGAGAGAGAGAGGCAGCTGGAAGGGGCTCGCCGACCCCTTGGCACGCCACCATGTGGTCCTCCGCCAATTGGATGGCTGAGTCCAGCGACGTGGGGCGGTGGCACTGGACCCACTCGGCAGTTTTTTTCGGGAGCCGAGTGATGAACTGCTCCAGCACCACGCGATCGATGACCAGGTCCACGTCGCTTCCCTCAGCCAGCAACCATTTGCGGCATGAGTCCCGGAGCTGTTGGGCCATCATAAAGGGCCGGCCGGGCTCACCCAGGTCGAGGGAGCGGAAGCGCTGTCAGTGCTGCTCCGGGGTCCGACCGACCCGCTGGATGATGGCCCGCCGTAGGTCGTCATAGACCAGGAGGTTCTGGACTGGGAGCTGCTGTGCCGCCACCTGCGCTTCTCCTGAGAGGAGCGGGACCAGCCTCATAGACCACTGGTCCCGCGGCCACGAACACGCTTCGGCGGATCTTTCGAAGAGCTCAAGAAAAACTTCTGGGTCGTCCAGTGGGCCCATCTTGTTGAGGGGCAGGTGGACAGGCACAGCTGGCTGCTCGATGGGCTGCCGGGGAACCTCCCGGTCGATCCAGCTCCGGAACGCCTCGTGGTCCTCCTGCTGGGTCTGTAAGATGGCTTGAAAACAGTGCTCTTGGTCGCTTCGTAGCTCCAGCAGGGCCTGTTGTTGTTCGCGGTGCAGGACCGCGAGGGACGCGATGACGTCCGCAAATGGGGTGGAGGACGATGCTTGCATGGCGATGTGCTCCCGTCTTCCTTCCCGGGTTTCGGCACCAGTGTAACACAGTTAAGTTCGTAGTGGGGGAAGGAAGAGGACAGGGTCGACGAGCAACTGCTGACTGAGACTTTTATTAACTTTCCACAAAGTTCAACAGAAAGACTGTGCAGCGCACAACAACGAAAATAAACAATCCACAAAGGGCTTCACTCCAGGTTCGGTATACACCATCCACAAGGGCTTCACTCCAGGTAACTCGACACGATTCAGTCAGCAGTTCCCCTCTCTCTCACACACTCCTGCTTCTCACGGCGTTTTATCCTGTCTCCGCGCCAATCACTGGAATGAGAAACAGGTGTTCGTGACTTGTATTCAACCCACTCACTTACCACGCGTCTCCCGCTATTCTCTCCGGTTGCAGACCTCGCTGAACCACGCCCCCCTCGCCACACTAACCTTTTAAAAACACTAAACATTTCAGCATTTTTGGTTTGGACCATTTTACATTGTTAAAGCCTACTTACATTGTTCAAAAAGAGTCAGATTGAGTGGGAATGTGGCATAAAACATGTTAATTGGCCACTGTGTATAAATTGGCTGCTTTTTACTTAGTGTCAGCCAGACAAGCCTCATGGACCTGCTGACTGGCAGCGATATGCGTGTTTGACGCCATGGCCCAGTCTCAAGGCTAAGTGTGCATGGCCCACTTTGTTCACTTAATCAGAGTTGGATGAATTTAATATATGCTGGGACAGAATGATTATCATTTCCAGTGAGCTTTTAACTTAGACAATATTAGGCAATTAAGCATTGCTAATAATAAGCAAATGCCCAGTGCATTAGTCAGCAGCAGAGGAGGAAAACAATGATTACAAAAAATTAAAAAGAGCTTAAAAATAGAGGGAGAGAAATTAGTTGAGGGTGTAAAAACCCCCACAAAGATTCCCTTTTTCAAAACACCTCGGTCAAAATGGTGTAAATGCAAAGAAAAAAACTAAATGCAATAAGGCAACACACCTTTTATAAACTAACTGTTATTAAGTGATTAAGTATTACAAGTATAAAAATGAAGTGTCTGTACAATATGTCTTCTTTTATTAAACTAATGCTATTTCATGCATTCTGACTTATTTACACTGTTAAAGAGTTGCATTCTCATGGCCAAAGTTTCAAAGCACGAGTTAGACGTATGACGGAGTATTTCTGTGCCGAATATACTACTTCTGGTTTTGGACATGTCTTTGAGAGATTTTTGAGTAATCATGTAATATGCACTTGGTTCGGGTTTGAGATTTTTCAACAATGTTACCAAAGGAGTGTGTTTTAGGTTTTTAGGGAAAGATAACCATTTTCATCTTCCCAAAGAACCCAGCGTTAAGGGAACAGTAGATGAAGTTTGTTTTTCCAGGGCAGCAACAGAGTTGTGCATGCATGTTTGTTTGTTCACAGGATTTCAGTGATGAATTTGTAAACAAGTCCCAGTTCGCCGCTGGATTTGCAGATCACGGGCAGTGAGTAAAAATGCATTAAATGTCCATGTTTTGTTGGCAATCGGTGTGAAAGTGCATATAAAGGAGCTCTGCTTTTTTCGGAAAGACTCGGTACAGCGTATCTATCTTTAATAAATATGATAAAACTACAGACTTTTCAGAGATATGAAGGATGCAATACTACTCGAAGATTAACATGAGATTGGCAGAAACTGTGTGTGAAACTGTGGGCTTGTTTTGTGAGACAATTACCTGCTGCTCTTTCTGTTTAAGTATCTACATATAAAACCGATCCAAGATCAGGTAAAACAATGTAAACATGATGGTTCATGAGTTAACTGTGAACAACCCCCTAACGGTGAACCAATGACATTTCAAAACATTCTAAAACAAAAAAAGCCTTGTTTACTAAAATCATGTGACTTTGACAGTTTAATACATGCAACATACTATGAACCACTGGTTTGAAAAAAGATTCCCAAAGGTTCAGAAGCTTCACAAAGCAGCAATTTGGAAGAGCCATAACTATTTTTAAGTTGTTAGGAGTCAAATTAAGTTACAATTGTGAAAAACTCAAAACGTCTATATTGCAACACTGATTTTACGAATGTGGACACAGCTGCAAACGCAGTGAAATTTAACATTCAGAGCTGATTGTAATGTTTTTTTCACTTTGATGCTTGTTGCTTCACTTCTTTTGTTTGGGCTGTATAACCACTTCAGTCTATTGCAACATTTCAGAGAGGCTCAGTGTAACCTTCGCTTGAAGAGTGTGCTAACCTTAATCGTATATAAAAACAACAACAACAACAACAACAACAACAACAACAAAAGAAACTATTAGATGTCAGACAACTATTTGAAAGGGCTAAAGACTGACAGTGAAATAAACATTTGAAACAGCCACTGTCAGGTTATTCTCCATGGCAGCTCTGATTAACAGTGTTATAGGTAATGCATTGCAAGTAACACGAGTTACGTTTTTTTAAGTAACTAAGTAATGCATTACTTTTACATTTACAACAACATATCTGAGATACTTCAAATAAGTAAGGCAGCGGTACTGCATGCTGTTCTGCTTTTCTGAGCATGTACACCCAAAGCATGTGCACACTAAAAGCCTGTCAAACTATCTAATCTTTCACATCTTATTGTGCTTAAACTGTCAAAGACACACAAGGTTTACATAAACACATGTATTAAGTGAAGGTAAACAGTTGGGAAAAAAATTGGATGCGTGTCTATATATTAGATGCATGCATGAGGTATTAAAGCGACGGCAGTGACTTGCATGGCTCTGCGATGCAGATGTAATCACGTTGAAAGGTCATGCGTGTGTACAAAGCGAACATGCAAAGACTAAGTTAAATGCCCTTTACAAAACAAGGTAAACAACGATGTCAAGTCGATTTTGAAGTTGGAGGAAAAAATAGAGTTCACCGTCACATGACCTTTCCAACGTGATTAAGTAATGCTTGGTGCATCGCAGAGCAGTGCAAGATGAGCATCTGTGGTTAAAAAAATATACATTTTTTTTCTAGAAAATGGCCGATGGTTTCTCTAGATCAGACTCTTATTCCTCGTCTGGGATCATGTAGAGCTCTTTGAAGCTGCACTGAAACTGACATTTGGACCTTCAACCCGTTGAACCCCAGCGAAGTCCACTATATGGAGAAAAATCCTGGAATGATTTCCTCAAAAAAAATGGTGATTTTCATGAAAAACAAATTGTGATATTTTTGCCATATCGACCACCGCTAATTGTAATGCATTACTTTCAGAAGTAACTTTCCCCAATGCTTCAGATTAAAGAACATCTTGTAAAAAAGGATGACTAGATTATTTTATGCCATAAGAAATAACATACTGTTCTCATATGGCAGTTACCTAGCAGCGCAGTGGGTTTAAGTTACACAGAAAAAAAGAAAAAAAAAAGATTATGTATACAAACACTCATGCATATGCATAGATTTACAAAACATGTTCAACAAACATGCTGGAGCAAACAGAATCAGGCTTCACGAGGACAAATTTCTACCTGCTCAAGCCTCCGTGACATTATTGCTTCTGCTGTCTATTATATATCTGGCTAGAGAGACATTTCTCAGTAATATGACACACAAGTGAATCGCTTGTGCAGTCAGTCTTTTTTTCTTTCTTTCTTTTCCTTCTATCTCTTGGCAACCACCATTACAGATAATGGGCATATATTCAAGCCGTGCTGAAAAATTTGCATGAGGTCAGAGGGTCATTTGAGCTAAAGAGTATAACTTTTGTTAACATTCTGCCACTGGTAAGATAATACTATGAGTCTGAAATTAGCATGTGCAATTATATACAAACATTCCCTCATTAAAAAGCATTTTGAGCAATGATGCTGATGTTAATGTAACTGGTTTTGCATTGAAATAAAACTTATAGCTGTTATTAAAGACACTTGTTATGAATGCAAAGTTCATATTGAACATGTTCAAGTGACACTGTTACTCTCCTTTCAATGACACGTTCAAAATAAGCCGCATTTGTTTTGCTCTAAAGCACAGGCTCTTTTAGATCTAACGCTGGTCGTATAGAGGGTACATAAAGTCTGTAAGATTAGGACTTCCTCATACTAATTTGATTTAGTTTCTTTTATTTGTGATCTCTGAACAGTCTAAAGGACATGAGTTTGTTGAAAACGGACCCCCTCATTTCAACAGGATGAATCTTGAAGTTCATTTTCAATTTCTGCTTCCAGCTGGGGGTTCATACTATCTAAGATTTGCATTGCTACAAAACAAACTGCATCCATGAACTTCAGCCCAAGTAGTTTATGTCATCAACAAACATTTTAACTTATGCATGAATTATATTATGCATGCATACTAATGCATAATATAAATAATAATCAATGGAGATTGAACTAACTTGCTAAATCCCACAACAGAAACAGACCGCTGAGAAGAAAGGGAAAAACGCAACAAAATCAGAAAACCATCATACTTGCTAATCATTATCTGAAATTGTGGTCAACAGGACGTCTCTCTGAAGCTGATGCCTGACTATCTTTCAAAACACAGTTATTTGTGAAGATGTTGCAGTGCAGTGATTAAATACATGTTGTTGCTGATGAGGAGTGAAAATGAGAGATGGTTTGTTATTCAAATTGTCTTGGCTATGAATAAATCATGTCAGAAACTTCACTGTTAGTTTCTTTATACTTGGGCTGGACAATTAATCAAACTTTTAATTGTGATTATGATTGCGGATGCCACAATTACGTAATAGTTCAAAGGCGCGATTACAAAAAAATATTTTTCCACTTACATTATTTTGCATGCTTAAAGGATTAGTTCACTTTCAAATGAACGGAGAATAAATATCCTGACACATCCGAGCTTTATATGGCAGTGAACAGGCTTCCATCCACATCCATCCATCATAAATGTACTCCACACAGCTCCAGGGGGTTAATAAAGTCCTTCTGAAGTGAAGCATTTGTGTAAAAAAATATCCATATTTAACAAGTTATGATACAGACCGCCTTCTGTATTCAACTTAGGAAGAAAGCGTAATCTCTTGCAGTTCAAAACGCTTATGCAATCCCCTACGCCTTCCGTATTCAACTAAAGTGTATTTAACTTATGGATAAAGTGTAATTAAAAGTCACAAGAACAAGCACAGTTTAAGTCACTCCAGAGTTCCTAAGGGCGATGCGAATGCAACCAGGAAAATGGCCCATATGTTTATTTTTCTATTATTATATAGACAAAACCAAACCAATGTACGGTTGACATTTGAGGCTTAATAGAAAAGCAATTCAGGAAGAGTGTTTTCATCTTGTTTTTTTATTTTTATATGAAAATATGGCATGCAATTGCTTCAAACATGGCTATTCAAAACATCATTAATCGTAATTAATAAACAATTACAATTGCAAGGAAATAATTGACAATTGATTGTGGCAGCCCTAAAATATCAGCTGTAGCCTTTATTATTATTATTAAAAGCATTTCAGTGTTGTCTTTCCAAAGGCAATTCTTAAAGAAAGCTGGCATCTTGTTCTGCAGCTGGCTGCAAGGACAACTACCCTGAAAAGGGGTGTAGGTGAGTGTTATCCACCTCTTATTAGCCTCTTCATGCACTCGGCTGACAAGATTCAGGGCTAACTGTGACAGCCAAACTATTAGCTGTAATGAGAATCAATAGTGGTTTGAAGTGCATTGGCAGTTCATCCAAGAAGGGCCTCTCAAGGATTCCATTTTTAGCCTTTAAGCACGGCATGTCCCTGTGGTTCATACTGCCAAATAAGCTGCACTGACCAAAGGGTCAGGCTGAGGTTCCATGTGCTAATTGAATGTGGCATTTCACATTCCTCTCAACTGTCAAAGTGTTGTTGGAGAAATTCTGACTCGAATGGTTAAGACTACTGCTAAATCCTTCTGTAATTAATCATACAATGTATGTGGTTATTATCTTTAACAAAAATGAAAACATATTTAGGGCTGTCAATTTAATGTGTTAATTAGATTAATTAATTACGGTGAAAAATAATGTGTTAAAATTATTAACGCATTTAACACACTTGCCTACGTAGGTCATCCGACATCAGTGTTGCCAATTCAGCTGTTTTCCTGTGGAATTGGGCTAATTTAACACTGTTGCCACGGGTTGATTTTCATGTTCACAGGATGAAGCAACTCCAAATAACATGATATTTAGTCCCTGGAATGTGAATTTTACCAGGGGAACCGTGAAAAAAATATGGATTTTACGCCCCGGAACACAATATTTATCTATTTTTAGTAGTGCCTCAGACTGTTGAGGCCTACTCTATTTCACATTAAAGGTGCCCTAGAATCAAAAATTGAATTTACCTTGGCATAGTTGAATAACAAAAGTTCAGTACATGGAAAAGACATACATTGAGTTTCAAACTCCATTGCTTCCTCCTTGTGTAAATCTCATTTGTTTAAAAGACCTACGGAAAACAGGCATAACAGGCGTTACGTAACAGTCGGGATCATTAATATGTTCGCCCCCAATATTTGCATATGCCAGCTCATGTTCAAGGCATTAGACAAGGGCAGCCAGTATTAACGTCTGGATCTGTGCACAGCTGAATCATCAGACTAGGTAAGCAAGCAAGAACAACAGCGAAAAATGGCAGATTGAGCAATAATAACTGACATGATCCATGATATCATGATATTTTTAGTGATATTTGTAAACTGTCTTTCTAAATGTTTCGTTAGCATGTTGCTAATGTACTGTTAAATGTGGTTAAAGTTACCATCGTTTATTACTGTATTCATGGAGTATTTACTGTATTTTCATTTTTAAACACTTTTAGTCTGTATAATTCATAAACAACTTCATTCTTTATAAATCTCTCCAACAGTGTGTAATGTTAGCTTTAGCCACGGAGCACTATCAAACTCATTCAAAATCAAATGTAAACATCCAAATAAATACTATACTCACATGATCCGACGCATGCATGCAGTATGCACGATGAACATCTTGTAAAGATCCATTTTGAGGGTTATATTAGCTGTGTGAACTTTGTAAATGCACTGTATTATAGTCGAGAGCTCGGGGACGGGGAGCGCGAGATTTAAAGGGGCCGCAGCCTGAATCGGTGCATAGTTAATGATGTCCCAAAATAGGCAGTTAAAAAAATTTATAAAAAAAAATCTATGGGGTATTTTGAGCTGAAACTTCACAGACACATTCAGGGACACCTTAGACTTATATTACATCTTGTGAAAGAACGTTCTAGGGCACCTTTAATATTACCTAGCTCTTTATTTAATTAATTAACCTGACTATTCATGGCAGAGATCCTAATCTTGCAGTTACATTACAATCTCAAACCCCATAACTAAAGTGTTTAATCAGATTGTATTAAATAATTGTAATATGGAGAACCCATGGCAAGACATTGAAAGAATGAGAAACAGAGCTCAACTCCCACTGAAACCCATTTAGAAACTCACACTCGATCATGACGGTTTCATAGAAGAACTGTCTGAAAATTCCTCCTAAAGCTGATCCTCTTTTCTTTTCTCTCAAATGTTTCCCTTTGAGGCACATTGTGTGCAGTGAACACTTGAGTGTTCTTACAGCTATAGTCTACCCATGCATAGAGAAAATGATTTAAAGGTTCCTCTAACAATGGCAAAAGTGACACAAAAGACATTGTCTTCAAGAACTGATGAAGTATATTGAGGTCATTTAAAGTACGTCTATTAGAAAACTAATGCAGCCAGCAGCTGTCAAAAGAACACTCAATGTACAGGTGACAGCTTCTTTAAACAAAGTTCAATCATTCATCAAGTTTCATTTCATAAACCATTAAAAGAAGCATTTGATTCTGCAGGAATTGGAGGGTTCATTCTCTAAATCATTGATGTGAATAAGAAAATTGTCTTTGTAAACTGTGGTAATTAATGCTAAAATCATTACAATTAACATCCTCTGGTTTTATGCACCCATTTTGGATCCTATGAAATTAAAATTATAATTTTGTGACTTTTGGTCCGTCTGTTAGCTTTAAAGTGATAGTTCACCCAAATATGAAAATTCTGTCATCATTTACTCACCCTCAAGTTGTTCCAAACCTGTATGAGTTTCTTCTGCAGAACACAAAAGAAGAATATGGTTAACAAAACAGTTCAGTTGATGGACCCCATTGACTGTTTGGTTACTGACATTCTTCAAAATATCTTCTTTTGTGTTCAGCAGAAGAAAGAAACTCATAAAGGTTTGGAACTTGGGGGTGAGTAAATGATGACAGAATTTTCATATTTGGGTGAACTATCACTTTAAGGTCTTCAATAGGTACTATGCTTCCAAAACTTACCAAAATTCACTTTTATCAGATTAAAAATTAATAGTGTTTGTCTCCTGAGAAAGTGACTCATCTTTCCCCTGTGCTCAACTTCCTGTGTTTGTTAGCAGATAAAAAAAGTCAATAGCAAAGGCAAAGCAATAAATAAGAATCCACACCTCGACTTGCTGTTTGTGAGTATTTCTGTTGGTGTGCCGGAGGTCAAAACATCTATAAGGATTGTGCTTTATATTTTCAAAAGCAAAAAGCACTAAAGCATAGGAAAGGTTTGCATCACATTCTACATTTGAGCACTTTGATCAGAATTTAATTGGTACTAAATTTGTGATTTGTTTACTCTTTAATTTAGTGAAAGAAATTACATGCCAAAAAATTGTTAGCAAATCCTTGATTATTTAAAAAAAACAAAAAACGTTTGTTTGGTTCCTCTCAAATTTTGTGTAACCCAGATCCTGGGTCAGACGTAACAACCCAGGGGTTGAGTTATTTATCGAGGGCTTTTTGCAACCTCTTCAGGTTGGTGGATGTCTTCGGTAAAATACAAGCTTGTGTACATTTTATCTAAAAATTCATTATTGTTCTGTGTATTGTTTAATTTTATGCAAAGCAACATACAGAGGAGCGATGTGAGTCACTCAAACAAGTGTCAAGTCAGTCTTTTGAGGTCCATCACGGAAATGCCTGATGCCTTGCATAATATTTTATGATTTAATTCATAAAATGTTCTCAGAATTGTACACTGATTATTTATGGACAGGTTATGGAGTCAGTCACTGCATTTTTCGGCTACGAATGAAACGCAGGAAGTTATCAGTTCCCTAGCCGAACACGAGTAATCACGAGTAAGTGCCGTTACGGTGGAAACAGGACAACAGAGACTGGTTACACTTGAATTACTTCTAAATGTTTAATTTTTACTTCTAATATTTGTTAAATGAGCTTAAATGTAGGCAATATGTATTAAAAGTGATATACACTCTAAAAAATGCTGGGTTAAAAACAACCCAAGTTGGGTTGAAAATGGACAAACCCAGCAATTGGGTTGTTTTAACCCAGCGGTTGGGTTAAATGTTTGCCCAACCTGCTGGGTTGTTTTATTTAAACCAACTATTGTTTAAACATTGCTATATGGCTAGCTTAAAATGAACCCAAAATAGTTGGGAAATTAAAAACCAGATGCAATTAGAGACAACAATAATAGACAAAAGGTGAATGTTTATTAATAAGCTTTAATATTTTATTAATATAAATATAATTTTAATAGTTTATTAATATAAATTTATTAATAAGCAATTTAATAAATGTTTATTGTTTAATAATTATTCATTGAACATTAATAAATGTTCATTTCCAACATACTGTGGGTTAGTTTTAATTAAGCAATACAGCAATTTTTAAACAATAGTTGAGTTAAATAGAACTACCCAGCAGGTTGGGCAAACATTTAACCCAACCGCTGGGTTAAAACAACCCAATTGCTGGGTTTGTCCATTTTCAACCCAACTTGGGTTGTTTTTAACCCAGCATTTTTTAGAGTGAAATATGATCGAAAATATAGGGATTATCAAGCAAACCAGTGGTTGTGTGGCATATTTTTAAAAAAAGTTTAGAAGATTTAAGTTAATCCGTAAACAAAAAAATAACCTAGAATTATAGTAAAAATGAACCAACCCATTATGCTGGGTTAAATCAACCCAATTTCCTGGGTAAAATTAACCCAACAAGTGTTCGGTCCTATATTTACCAGCCCTTTTTTCAGTGTATATTGAGATATTCATACTAAATATAGCCAAAAGGGTTCTCATGTATATCATGAAGCCCTAATCAATATTATACACTTATAAATACTATAAAACTCTAAAAAAGCATTTTTTTTTAAATATTGCACTAATTGATTTCATAGAAGCAGATGGTATATTTTAGATAACATTAAATAGATAAAATGATAATTATTACACTTTTGGCATGTCACATCTCAAGCCCATAGTGGGAAGTATTCATTATTTCTGGCACTACAGTAGGTTGTCAGTCTGTGGATTCTATGCTGATATGCACATTGAAAAAGCCTTTGCTGAGAGATAATGCAATTGCACTCATAATGTCCAGGTAAGTGATTATTATAGCCACAGCATATCCCGGAGTCCACCAGAACAGCGGCTGCTCCCGTTCAATGGCAGCGGCTCTGCAGTAAACAGTAGGTGGCCAATTAGACAGTGGTAGAGATGCTAGAGTTGACAGGATGTGATCTTCCATTTACCAACATGTGTTCTCGCTCAGTCACTGCAGAGATATGAAGGCAAATTATTATCCTTTCACGTCTAGACCATGGAGCGTGGATCACATTGAGCACACACTGACTGAGAACACTGGTTTATGTTCCTGCAGACAAATTGCTTGAAGCAAAGAAGCACAAGCTACATATTCAGGGTGCATCTCAGAATAAGACTGTGAAAGTTCTTTTGACAGACAAGCCCATGAACAAAAAGTCATCGCTGGGGTCAGTATCTACTCCAATCTACATATTTTCTCCATTCCCTCATTGGCTTTGAGGGTCAACAGCTCTTTTGGGTGACAATGCTCGCTTCCACAAAAACTCTCGCCTAAAACAGTCCCTAAATGGGGTTGATTTTTTTTTTTTTGGTTTTGTAATGATGTCTGTGAATGCTGCCTCCAGCTGCTGAAAACGAATTCTGCTGGGGTCAACTCTGACCAGGCCCTGCAGTACAATCAAATCAATAGACACTTTGAAAACACAGATGAGAGTTTTTACAAGTGAATGGCAGGGGACTGATACAGACATAAGCCCATCTAAAAGCCTTGATGAAAAAACAGCCCTGAGGGAAAAAACAAAGGCTCCAGTAGCACTTATCTTTTGCAAAGCCTCAACGGCAAATGAATCCATCTATCCTGAGCTGTTTTGGATTCTGGTTGATTCAAGTCTTCTGCTCCCAGAATACAATTTTCTCAATTCGTTCTGGCTGCAACTGTCTGGTTAAAAGTCAAAACATGCATGGATGACTAATGTATAATGTTGAAGATTTTTCATCAGTCCAAAATAAATTGAAAACGAATGTATTCAGTGAATTTCTGGTGCCAGTAAAAGCTCACCTAACTGGCCAATCATCCAGTGCATCCTGCTGGTAAACACAAAATTTGACACTACTGCTCTGTTCATATCATAGTAACAATGAGTAATGTACTTAGTAGAGTAAATATTCATGTTTAATGTTCTAAGCTGCCATCCGTGGTGCTATTTTAATATTCCATGACAAATATATGCTTATATAAACACTCCACTTTAAACAAAAGACATTTCACCCCACCGTTTGTGAAAAGACTGCTGGTAAATTGATGGCATAACAGAGGTGGCGACACCTCCCACCTTTCAATAATGTCATTCCACATTACATGTACATAATTGGTTCACTGCATCATATTTGAAAGTGCCAGTCATTCACTGCACCTGCTATGCACTAGTTGTATCCAGCCTTAAATGTAAAGATATAGACCTGGTTTCACAGACAGGGCTTAGCCTGAGCCAGGATTTTAATCCTTAGTTCAATTAGGACATTTAAGCAGCATTTATAAACATTCACTATAAAACAAAACATCTATCTATGTTGATCTATCAGTACAAGTTACTTTCTACAGAAGAGGATTAGGGCCAAGCAATAATAAAAAAATAAAACCATCTCGAGATTAAAGTTGTTAAATTTTGAGAAAAAACTCGTTAAATTTCGAGAAAAAAGTCGAGATAAAATGTTGAGAATAAACTCATTAAATTACGAGAAAAAAAGTCAAACTAAAATGTTGAGAAGAAAGTCATTAAATTTCAAGAAAAAAAGTTGTTCAATTACAAGAACAAATTCGTTAAATTATGAGAAAAATGAAAAATGTAATTTAACGAATTTGTTCTCGTAATTTAATGACTTTTTTCTCAATTTAATGAGTTTATTCTCAACATTTTATCTCGACTTTTTTCTCAAAATTTAACGACATTTTTCTCATAATTTAACGAATTTGTTCTCGTAATTTAATGACTTATTTTTTGTAATTTAATGATTTTTTCTCAACATTTTATTTAGACTTTTTCTCAAAATTTTAATGAGTTTTTTTCTCGTAATTTAACGAGTTTATTCTCAACATTTTATCTCAACTTTTTTCTCGTAATTTAACACGTTTTTTTCTCGTAATTTAACGAGTTTATTCTCAACATTTTATCTCAACTTTTTTCTCGAAATTTAACGAGTTTTTTCTCATAATTTAACAAGTTTATTCTCAACATTTTATCTCAACTTTTTTCTCAAAATTTAACGAGTTTTTTCTCGTAATTTATTCTCAACATTTTATCTCGACTTTCTCGAAATTTAACAAGTTTTTTTCTCGAAATTTAACAACTTTAATCTCGAGATGGTCTTATTTTTTATTATTGCTTGGCCCTAATCCTCTTCCGTAACTTTCAGTTACAACAGCTCAAACATGCATTTTAGTCTAGGACTAGCTTAAGCTTTGTCTGTGAAACCGGGGGAATGTCACAATTTTGTTATTTTATAATTATAAGGTTTTTTTTATAATTTATAAGTTTTGCTCTTTGTTTTAAAAATTGAGGTGAAAAAAAAAACATTATCACTCTGCCTCCATGCACTTTTTCATCAATCTGAATTAATCCAAACCAATTTCCATATGTAAAATAGGCCATTCATAAAATCATTTTATTTTATTTTGTTGTTGTTGTTTTGTTTTTGTTTGTTTTTTTTGGGGGGGGGGGGGTGTATGAACATATATCTGAATACCTCTGTATGATGCATAGTAAAGTGGGGTTTATGACTGCAGCGATTCTTTGTGTGCAGGGGTAACCGCTGTATTTCTGTATGCAATTTACATAGTACGTAGTATGGTGTTTTAGGCAAATTTCATATTACTATTGTTTTGCATTAATAAATGTAGTTACTAAAAATATTACACATCTATTTATCGGAAATGTATCAGTAAAGCACTGAGCTTGCATTGAGATGTAGATAAAATGCTGCTACTTATACTAAAAGTTACTAGAAGTTGAGTTTACCTGTTTACTTATCCATCAACACCTGGGAATGCCGCATAACATGTTCTTGGAATTTGGAACTAGTAACATACAAATATGAAAACATAAGAAAAGTTTGAGGAGATGTGGAAAGCAGTTTCATTTTGTGAGCTGCTTCTTGCCAATCCATCACTTTGCTTTTGCACATTTCACTCATGAAAAATGCTTTATCAAAGTTGCGAGGAGCAAATATATCCATGAAGTGCATGAATTCACACAAATGAAAGAATGCTGTGAAAACACATTGTGGTGTGTTAATTAGTAGAAGCTGTGCATGAAAGCAAGCTAAAGTCAAGAGTGTTAATATGAACAAGTGATATAGGAGAAAAGTTTGCTTTTGTTAGTAGGAGGGACTCATTTTTCTTGTATCAACAGAATACTGAAATGTGCTTTTAATGTAAAAAGCAGCAAGGTGGTCCAAATAAAGTGGGTACCGTCCCATCTTTAGTGGATAAGCGTTTTGTAAATCTCATTAGACCTCATGGAGGTTAACTGAGAAGCATTCGTCAAAAGGTTATACTGCTTTTGTATCACTGTGGTCATTTTAACCACTACTTCTTCACATCCTCATTCTCTGAAAGTGTTTACAAAGAGAATTTGCTTTTCTTCTCGACATGTACACAACACAAACCAGCTACAATGTTTGAGGGCGGGGCAAAGTAGATGTTATTCACGGTCAGCCAATGAAGACCATAGGTGGGCTTTATGCAAATTTGTTATATTGTTAGGCAAGTAAGACTGAAATTACTAACTACATGTTTTGGCAGTTCAGAATCGATTCTTTATGATTCAAGACAACTTTATTTATTGTGCACTTAGATTTTTAATGCTGGCATCTACAGCCATAAGAAAGTTACAATTAAAAATTAAGAAATACAGATTTCAGGGCATAATCTTTTGAGGTTCATTTCACAAACCTATTTTCAAATGAAAATGATGTCATTGTTTACTCACCCTCATGAAGTTTAATCCTGTATGATATCCTCAAAACATATATGAAGATAATTTTAATATTCTCATAATTTTTGTCCATCCATTGAACACTAACATTTTCAAGCTTATGTTAATCATAAACATAATCCATATGAATTGAGTGGTTTAATCCAAGTCTATATGAACTTTATTAAATGATTAAAGAATATTAAAATATCTTATTTTGTTCATGTAATAAAAGTGTTATGGTGCATATCAGGGCGAGTAAACAATGACAAAATTTTAATTTTTGGGTGAACGATCACTTTCGCGTCTTGATGATTCACACCATGATCACATTTTGTTTATGCCAAGAAAACCTTGAACATCCAGAGATTATCTTTTTTGATCATTTCACACAGCTGCTGTATGAAATTTAACAGCTAATATCAAAGACACCGCAGTGTTGAGTTAATGTCTTCTACCAGAACACAAAGATTAACCACTACACAGCAGAGAGATAATTAAAATCTGAACAATGAACATGAGTACGGGTGAAGGAAAGGTCCAAATTTCCATATGCTCCAGTACTAGGAAAAGCACTAATAATCTGGTGTAGACAGAAAACAAAGACCTGAATCTGTGGTACAACTTAGATAATATTGAACACAATCTGATATTCAGGTCAGGACTTGAAAGAAGCTTTATCAAATAACCTTTAACAATCACCATTCATAATTAATTCTTACCTTTGTGCGAACCGACTCTATTTGAAGCAAAAGAAAACATCACCTTATATTTCTCTTTGCAAGCATTCACATTCCTAGCATATAAATAACTAACATAAGAATGGATTGTGTAAGAGGCACTTGCCGTCTGGTAGCATGAATGCATGTCAAGTACAGGTCAAGTGTAGATATCGCATGTTAAGAATGCTAAAGCAGGAAAATTTCAAACGGTGCTAAAAACACTGTACTGCTTGATACAAATCAGGTGTGATTAATTGAACTGACAAATTTGAGGCTTTAAGCCTAGTCCAAGACTAAAATGCATGTTTGAGCTGTTTTAACTGAAAGCTGATTGACAGGAATGTCAGGATCAGAATGCATAGTTTGTGCATAAAAATGTCCGTCAAAACCAGGACATGTTGAATGATGTTTGCTATCCCGGCGAAGTTGGATTGATGATTTAATCTCTTTAGCATGCAGTGTGAAGTATTTCACTCAGTTCCCTGATCATTCCCATTCAATTTCAGTGAGTGAAGAACCAATTTATTATATGTGCGTTATGTATTATGCATGTTATCGTCTCTGACAGACAGCCATTTTGTCCCTCTTCCAGTAGGGACAAAACATCCAGTACTGTGGGTTTTCCAGGAAATGCACGACTCGCTGAACCTGTTTCTCATAAATACTGCCGTGTATTGTGCACGTTATTTTTTGACAGACACTGATGTTGTGGTATTCAAATGATGTGGATTTGAAAACAGATACATAATTATGTATTTCTTATCTAAGTATTTGACGGACATGATAATGTACATAAGGGTGAACTATGTTTGATTTTGGGGTAGTTATAAAACATGCTGGAGATGTTGGAAATGCTTTTTGCATGTTTATTATACTTATTTTAAGGAATGATGTTAATTTCATGGCTTAAATAAATGACGTTACTCAGAAAGTAAACTCAGATATTCATTCAGCAGTCACAAATCCTTTGACTTTTGAAAATCAATTTGATTTTTTACCAGGAAAAGTGTGGTTTTGATGCACAAATATGTTTTCTTTTCTTTAAACCCATGAAAATGCAGATAATTTTTGTAAATTATAGTGAAAAATCACTGGTATCGCCTGAAAATTTAGGATGGGGCTTGATTTTGTCCATGGGGAATTGGTTGGATGGTCGTGGTTTGCTATTGGTGGATCTCATATGAGTGACAGGTTGCCCCGCCCTCACACCAGTAAACATGTCATCAGAGAAGAGATGTCGCTGCAAGAGGGAGGGGAAGTTATTTTGATTAAAAATTACAAGGGCACATTAATTAAAAAAATAAATAATGATGTGCACAGAAAAGCACTTATATATGCCTGGTTTCACAGACCTAGGTCTTAGTTCAATTATTATATTCAAGTGGCTTTTATCAATGTGCATCTGTGTGCATGAGACAAAACAATGGCTTATTATAAGATATTTCAAGTTACTTTCAGTTAAAACAGCTCAAACATGCATTTTAGATTGGATGGGGGAATAAATACTGAAATTTTCCATAAAAATCACGGTGACTTTAATCTGTGAAGCAAACACTTAATTAGGTTTCCTCAATAAAAACAAGCAGTTTGTGTAAACAGTGCTGAGATACTGCATGACATTTTGCATTTCAAATCTTTCAAAAACGTATCTCTCATATTTGTGTCTCTTATATCTCAATATTTGTAGTACATCCACGTGTAATTGAAATCCGATCTTGTCGTATTTAGAAATGGTGGACATCTTATATTTACACAAAATTAGGCTGTCAGGTGATCTATTGTGAGCGAAAGCACTTTGAATTGAAAGCAAATCATAGGGCGAGTGAATTCATCAAGGACTCGGAGGCTTTTAGCACATAGTGCGCACACACCTTGCTCTGAGAGAGAAAACAGACAGCATGCTTCATTGATTACCTTATCTGTTGAATGTCAAAGGGGAAGATTAAGGCGTTCATTTCCATACAGAGATGAGAAGGTGAGAGGGGTGGGGGTGTGTTGATGACATGTTTTCCTCTCCCTGCAAAGCAGTTATGTAAATGATCCCAATAGAGCCGGCGATGCACTGTGAATATTCTTAAGTCTGCATTACTTATGACATAAAAGCCAAAGAAAATGACCAAACAATGCTTGTTTGAGAATCCATCTCTGCATAAAAAGGAGAATAAAAGGAGAATGTTTGACGCATACAATAAAATACGGCTTGTTTGAAATCTAGGTCATGCTATTTTCTTTCCATTTTGTGGCACGTAATTCTATGATAAAGAGGCTGAAATCACTTTAATGGCTGGAAGTACAATCTTACGGTACAATACATGAAGAATTCACACAGCTGCAGCCATTTGTCATTCAAGACAAAATAATGTGTACATACTATCAAAAACTGAGAGTGAGACCAATGTGAAGATTTCTGAGATTATTGATCGCCCTCAGGCAACTATGATGAAGACAATAAAACTGGCGGTTTCACGCTTTGTTGTTAATTTAAAGGGAATGAAGAATTTGAGTCATTTGTTGTGCTCATTTAGCTTAGGCCCAAAAAGAAATCAAATAAACACTATCAATATCAGGACAGAAGAAATGAGTGAATGAAAAAAATATGCAATAAATTAACAGCATATTAGGGGGCAATTAGGATGCAAAGGAGGATTTAAAAATCCATTCTTTCATTTCACAGCTTTCTCATGTGTGTGTGTGTTTTTTTTTTAGCTCTCTGGGGTGTGCTGCATGTGTTGATATATGAGATTTGAGAGCAGAGGGGAAGATAAATAATGAATAACAAATTTAAAGGGGACATATCATGAAAATCTGACTTTTTCCGTGTTTAAATGATATAATCCGGTCCTCTGTGAATCTACCAACCCAGAAAACTTGAAAAAGGACAATCCAGTAACATGTTTTGGCAAGCAAAATGAGCCGGTCAGATTTGCTCCCCTTGTGACGTATAAGGGGATCTTATTGTAATATTACCGCCCCTTAATCTGCATGTTTCCACCCACAGCACCACCGCCATTTTGTTTTCGAGAGCAAAAACGGTGGACCAGTTCTAACACCATGGCAAAAGTTTGAGCAAAGCATGGCTTTGGCTGCACAGACGAGCACTGAACACTATTTAGAGTCTCATTATCTTAAGCTGACCCTGGCAAGCTTGATTGCTGAAAAGGGAGCATTTCTGTCCAAGCGATATTTTGAAAAAAAATATTAGACCATTCACAGCATTTGATAGCAATCATAAACATTAGTCTGGTGTGTATGACTCTTTTTGTCAAACAGGCACGCTATGTATAGTGGGCATCCATATGGGTTTTGCACAAAAGATTAACATGATTGTCGATGAGTTGAATCAACATAAATTGAACCACTAACCATTCAGAAACGACTAAAAGTTGTAACTTCTTCCTGAGTCTCTCCATCAGTGTCGACCATAGACTGTAAAAAAAGATGGACGACGCGCTTCCTTCCATTGTATTGAACTGAAGCCAAAATGGGCTGATGAATGGGCGCTGACACGTTACGCAATACGTCAAAAAAAAAAAAAAAAGTTTGGAGCCTGGGCATGCGCAGAAAGAATCGTCAGTTGAGCCGGAGGCGGAGTCGCGATATCAAACTTCCGCGTCATCATTCTAGTATTTTAAATAGACTATAAAAATTATACACAATTTAAAAGTGTACCTATAAAATAATAGGCTATTCTGTTTCTAGAGCAATAATATTTTTGAAACAGCAAATTCAGTAGATAAAATCAATATAATATGCCACTAGAAACAACTCTAAATTGTCAGAAACGGTCCTGCCATTTTAAATCAAGTTCAACTAACGTTACAGGAGATCGATTGCTGTAATTAGAGTAAGCTATCATTAGTTTTGTCCTGCTAATTATTATTTTATACCCATAAAAATAAGTAACTGCCAGATAACGATCACCTGCTTTTTCCCGACATGGTTAACATTAGGTGTGTTATCTTAACTAATAACATTTATTAATTAGCTTATAACGCCCACATTTAATGTTACAGAAAAAGGTTCGGTGATCCGTCAGATCCTGTAGGTCGGTTAGTACAGTTTACTGCTGAACAACTCATTTTGTTGGTGTTAATGACAAAGAAATCGAAAATTAACAGTTAGTTAATACATCTTCAATCTCCCCTCGAAGCTCCGACAGTTCTCCAGACAAGCTGTCAATCAACTTTGAATCATGACGACACGCCCCGTTTCTATAGCATCAAATTGCTAGTTAAAATCTAAATCATCACAAAAACGAACAATTGAATATATATCAATGTGATAACAACTACCTTAAATGACCAAAACCATCTTTCAGAAAGTTTTATTTGAAGCAGAATTTATTTTTAAGTTTTCACTGAATTCTCATTCGACTGCATTGAGAGGGCGGGGTTTATGACCTGTACTTCATCCAGCCTCCAGGGGGCGATCAAAGAGCCCGTGGCTCCACTTTCATGAGACACACCCGGTGTCGACGCGGTTTGAACAAACTGACAATCCTCATTTTGGCTGCTTTGTTAAAGCTCCGCCCTCTTCTGGAAAGGGGGCGGGAGCAGCATCTCATTTGCATTTAAAGGGACACACACAAAAACGGCGTATTTTTGCTCACACCCAAATAGGGGCAAATTTGACAAGCTATAATAAATGATCTGTGGGGGATTTTGAGCTGAAACTTCACAGACACATTCTGGAGACACCAGAGACTTGTGAAAAGGGGCATAATTGGTCCCCTTTAATTTCAGTCTGTGTTCAGTCACCCAAAGCTATTGTATGACTTCAGTATATGTGGAATATTGAAGTGCACAAGTTGTTTTACTTATGTGGTGTTCCTTCTCTCTCTCTCTCCAGAGCCTGACTCACTGTCTACTACCCTGCTGGGAGAAGAAAAACAGCACGAACCAGCATGAATTCCATTTGGTCCAGGCTGGTTTATGCTGGTTAGATCTGGTGGACCAGCGTAGTCATGCTAAAAAAAAAAAAAAAAAAAAATTCAAAAGAAATTATGGGAAAGAGCAGCTCTAACATTCCACAAAACATCTGTTCTAGTGTTTGACAGAAGAAAGAAAATAAAGCATTTGGAATGTCATGAAGGTGAGTAAATGAAGACAAACTGCAAGATCAATAGAAAGTTCACCTACACACCTGCTAATTATTAATCTCTCGACTTCCCCAATGCAAACAAACCTCATGGAAATTGCTTTAATCCTTAGTCAGGCTCACACAGGTGATTGCATCTCTGCGGTGCTGCTGGAGGCTTGTGTCTTAAGAGACCTGCCTTTGATTACATGTAAACAGCTCCTCATCAGTCTGCAGTACATGAGCCCTCTTGACTCCTCGGAGCTCACGCTCACCACTGGTGGGCTTTTATTCACATGTTGCTAGGATACACAACTTTCAGATGAATTACAATCATTGTGGCGCATGTGCCATTCTTAAAATCTGCCCTATAAAAACACACAATGGACAGAAAATGTAAAGTATAGATGCACTTTTAAAATGCTATCAAAGTTTTGGGAGGTTTAATGTAAATCAATAGCAAAACCATTTGTTTATTAATTTTATAGACAGTCATTATAAACATTAATATCACCAATCTGTACATTTATATAAGCTTTTGTGTGTTTTCCACAGATCGAGCAGCCTCAAATTGTATGCTTTTGAGTCAATCATAAGATTTGTCCATTACATCATATAAAATGGCATACATTTTAGACATTTATATATTAAAACGCAATTTATTTCTGTGAATTTTCAGCATCTTCAGTGTCACATGATCCTTCAGAAATCATTCTAATATGATGATTTGATGCTCAAGAAACATTTATGATTATTATCAATGTTAAATAGAGTTGTGCTGCTTCATATTTTTGTGGAAACTGATATTCTTTTCATTAATATTTGATGACTAGAAGATGTGTTTATTTGAAATAACATTATAAATGTATTTACTGACACTTTTGATCTATTAATGCATCCTTGCTGAATAAAAGTATTAATTTAAAACAAAAATGGTAGGGTGATTTGGACATGACAAAAATCATTTAGACTGAAAAAGCACAAGTCCTTATTGTAGGGAATGTAGCCCTCTGGTGCATGAATTATGCAACTAAATTTGGTAAAAATATATATATATTCTTCTTTACATCAAACCATCTTTTTTCCCGCAAAGTATTTTGAGAACAGTACACATTTCTCCATCGACAGAAAATAACAGTAAATAATCTGAGGTTGAAGCATCAAACTATTTTCATCAGCCATGTTGAATCATGTTCTTATAAATAATGAACAAACACAAAGACATATAAAGAGGGCAGACATATTGTATTACGAGTACGAGTCAAAGGTTGTGTTGGTGAGGATTTGATTTTAAAAATCTGTCAACCAGCATCAGAACTTTTTATAAAGTACTTTATAAAACCTGAACACGTTAGAGGATTGTAAGCTCTGAATGAAATGTGTTGAGATGTGTTTTGAAATGTGTTTGTTCTGCTGTATTGTTTGATCAAATATTTCTGTGTGCAGTTTCAGATAGCAATATAAAATAATAATATTGTTCACCGCATATCCCAGTGCCAGATGCATGCCGTGACTGAACAAAGAGACACTTGAGATTCATGGGAAGAGAAATAAGAGTTTATGATTCTACTAAATAAATAAAACTGGGCAGGGACCACTGTAGAAAGATTGGATTCATAGTAGATACTGAAGGCACATTTCACAGCCAGAAAACAGTTCTCTAACAAAAATACATATAGGACATGTACTTTCCCCCTGCACTTTAAAAGTGTTAATGTTTCTTAACAGTCCCTTTTCATTTTTTCTTCTACATGTGTTGAGAATCAATGATGTCCAAGTACTTTGCTTCAATGATCTTCGGCAACAAGTAGTTCCTGCAAAGAAAACACCTCATATAATGTTACGGTGAAAAAAACAAACAAATTTTTCTGTCGAAATACATGCAGAATGCCTTTGAACTCAAAATGTCACCAAGTGTGCATTGTCTGTCTAAATGTTACACACACAAATATATTAAAGGGGAACTATATTATGCAATATTATACTGAGGACATTTTGGTTAAATTTCGTTTTTGAAGGAAATGTCCTGATGAAAATCTGTAAAGTCTTAAGTACGTTTGCACCAATCATTTTGTGGCTGTGACTGTTAAAAATTCCTAGTTAAAAATTGAGCATAAACACCCTTTCTGACATTTTTGGTGCATGAGATTGTCCTGTTTTGTTGTTGTCGGTATCCCAGAGCATGAGCTCCTCTTCTAAAAATGGGAGCAGCAGCTCATTTGCATTTAAAGGGACACACTCAAAAACGCTTTTCACACACCCAGAAAGTGGCCATTTTAACATGCTATGATAAATGATCTGTGGGGTATCTTGAGCTGAAACTTCACATTTGCATCTTGTAAAAAAAAAAAAAAAAAAAAAAAGAGGCATAATAGGTCCCCTTTAAACAGCAGGCATGATCACTCCGATAAAGGATATGGCATACCTTACTGGGATGAGCATGATCATGAGTAAAGGGAAGATCATCTTCATGTAGGGCAGAGGGTACATCCCAAACGCACACAGGATGATCAGCTGAACAATCTGCAGGCCTGTGAAATAATGCACCTTCCTCTGCGGCACTCTGCGGATGTAGTGAGTGGGTGGATACGACGTCTTGGGAACAGAGATTGAGATTAGTATGAGAATGATCAGTGACAGATTTGTATTATTTATTTCATAGTAGTCAACTTATGATTTAATACACATTTTATGACCTAGGCATGATTTCCAGCAAAAAGCTATTTGTCAGTCCATGCTGAACACAAAACTGCTGCACAGCATGACACAAACACAAACTAAAGATTATCTGATGTTATGAGGAATAGAATTTTAAAACAATGAGATTTCACTGTGGCCAGTGTTTGATGCCTGATGTGTCTTGTTAGGATATATATATATAAAAAAATAATAAAAAAAAAAACAGATTTGCACTGTTTCACTCCAAAATACATCCCATATCTGTTGGTAATGGCATTTCATGTTGACTTTAAATGTGTAAATCTACCACATGGTAGAATGGCCTGGGACTCAAAAACAACATAGGATTTATACCGTTCAAAAACAGTCCCTCACTACACTAGCTGTATAGTGATTGATATTGATTTTCACTGTGGTTGTACATTTCAAAGACAGCACTATTAAATTATGCAATAAATGGAGTATCATTGATAATACTGAGTGAGAGACTTGGATTGAGATCAGCTTGTGTTTGATACCTGTATGGTTTTAAATAAACTAAGTTAATGGGGCGTGTTTTGCTTGTATTATGTGTATTTATTGACTTAAGTAACTTGACCTGTACTGGAGGGTGCTCTTAATATATAGTTACACTCATCTTCATGTAATCTAACAGTGAATTTAGCTGACAAAGTCAATATAGTGGAATAAAAACAATACCCAGGGCCCTATCATACACCCGGCGCAATGCAACAGCAGGCGCGACGCAAGTGTTTTTGCTAGTTTCAGCCTGACACAGTGTCATTTTCACGTCCAGCACCACGTTGTTTAAATAGCAAATGCACTCGCGCCCATCTGTTCACCCATCGACGTGCTGGTCTGAAAACGAGGTGTGTTCAGGTGCATTGTTGGCGTGTTGCTACTTTGAGGAAACTGAAAACAACTGCGCCATTAACCAACAAAAACCTGCTCTAAAGTCAATGGCGCAGTTTTTTTTTTTTTGTTATTTAAAGGGCGCGTTAGTAATATGTGCCTATAGACTGGTGCACAACACAATTGCTACACACACAGGGATGTGCAGCAGCACACAAACATGCCACATATTAAAAATAAAGGGATTACAATGTAAAAGATTACTATTGTGTACATCTACATGTAATAATGGACAGTCATTGCATGTATCTGAATGACTTATTTGCAGTAATGACGAATGAAATTGGCTAATTATTTGATCAATCGTGGAATTACACAAATGTATTTAAACTGACTTGTCAGGTTGAGGGTGTCTATATTCCTCCATGTAAATAGTGAATCCGCCATGGTGTGAGCGCAATTGACACAGACTGTTACGTAACAGTCGGGATCATTAATATGTACGCCCCCAATATTTGCATATGCCAGCCCATGTTCAAGGCGTTACACAAGGGCAGCCAGTATTAACGTCTGGATCTGTGCACAGCTGAATCATCAGACTAGGTAAGCAAGCAAGAACAATAGCGAAAAATGGCAGATGGAGCAATAATAACTGACATGATCCATGATATCATGATATTTTTAGTGATATTTGTAAATTGTCTTTCTAAATGTTTCGTTAGCATGTTGCTAATGTACTGTTAAATGTGGTTAAAGTTACCATCATTCCTTACTGTATTCACGGAGACAAGACTGTCGTTATTTTCATTTTTAAACACTTGCAGTCTGTATAATTCATAAACACAACTTCATTCTTTAAAAATCTCTTCAACAGTGTAGCATTAGCCGTTAGCCACGGATCACCATCAAACTCATTCAGAATCAAATGTAAACATCCAAATAAATACCATACTTACGCGATTAGACATGCTGAATGATGAACACTTCGTAATTTTGAGGGTTATATTAGCTGTGTGAACTTTGTTTATGCTGTTTAAGGCAAGCGCGAGCTCTTGGGGCGGGGAGCACGAGAATTTAAAGGGGCCGCAGCCTGAATCGGCGCATATTTAATGATTCCCCAAAATAGGCAGTTAAAAAAATTAATTAAAGTTGAGCTGAGAGCTGAAACTTCACAGACACATTCAGGGGACACCTTAGACTTATATTACATCTTTTAAAAAGACGTTCTATGGCACCTTTAAGAGACTAGGTACAACCCTTTTGGACCATGTGCCTGGTTCTCACTTGTTCTTTAAGCAGAAGGGCCATTCGGTCACACATCTGGTTTCCATCAATAGACGTAAGAGCGATGTACAGGAAGAGGCCATAGAGAACGGGTTTCGGTATCCACTGCAGAGGCACTGGCAGCAAAAACACTGACAAACCAATTAGGATGTTTGCAGCCAGCGACGTAAGTCGCGTCTCCTTCACGCTGACTATCCTGCAGGTACACACACAAGTCTTGTTAATCACACTCGCAAACTCATATGCATCATGCATGTTTAAACGTCATCTGTGAGTATTGCTATCACGTTTCATAGAGGTGGCCCCCCTCCACTCGCTGTTCCACCCGCGCCAGCTGACGCACATGCAGCGTGGAGTGTGGGAAAGCTGCGTGCATCCATGGTAACCCCAGCACCGACATCAGGATGTTGATAAACCCAGAGAGCATCAGGTCCCAGTGGTACGCCGTTCCCTTTAGCAGTCTGAAACACAAACACGCACACCAAAAGAGATCATATGCCGCCTCTCAGCGCCCCACGACTGTCTACGCTCAACTGACACTGTGAATGATGGCTCACTGATCTTGTAAACCAATGGAATGCTAGCAAACTGAAAAGAATGAAAACAAACTTTCAGTGTTTTACTGAGAGAGACATATATGACACTACTGATGGAAATGGGTTTTGATTTTCTGGATGGATACCTGTTCTCTGGGGCATTGGTGAGGGACACCACGATATTCTGGTCAATGAAGATGAGCAAGGCGAGGAGAAAGCCAAGACCGCATGCACTTAATACGTTCATCCCTGTCAGCTGATTAAAAGGCGCTACTTTGAATACAGTTCCATTCTGGTAGTTGAATACTGGAACTGTGAATCAACATATTGGAAGAATCAAATGGATAGTTCACCAAACTAATGAGCATTACTCTCTTTGCAACAGCTCAAAAAACACATTCAAACCTGTCACCTCAAAATGCATTATGAATGGTGTGATGTCAGTGGTAGATGATCATGATGCCCTGCTGCGACATGTCTTGAGGTGTCAGGTTTGAATCAAAGACTGTATAATACCCAAGACAGTTAACTTGCATTGCTATGAATGGGGAAATCCGCAATGTCTAACATGGCAGCTCCAGTAATGGAAGTAATCAAATCACCAATTGGTCAAGTCATTGCATCAATGCAGCTGCTGTATTGATGTTTCAGAGACTAATACACATGCATTGGTCAGACCAACCTGAAATATACCCATTTTAGCTATCTTTAGCTAAGAAACAACAGGTATAAGACAGTTTGCGTATTGTAAATTTGTTGCAGATTTGAAATAGGTTATTTAAATGCGAGTAAAGCCAATCTGGAAAACATAAATATTGGTGAGATGGCCATTTTGTATGATGTGAATCATATGAAAATGTGCAATTTTTGGAAAGAAAGGTCTACCCCTAAACCTAGCTGTCAGCGGGGCATATCCTTAACCCGTATAAGATCGTACCAATTGATACGAATTAGCCACCAATTCGCCAATTTTTAAAATAATTACAAATTTCCATGAGATTTTTGTTATGGCAAGCAGTTTTTGAGATTTCAATACTTAATTCAAGTATATAGGAGATTGTCTTGCATGCCCAAAATAGCTGCCTGGGAGGCATTACAAATACGGCCACCAAGTGAACTGACTTTGGGACTTTGGATGTTTGGTTAAGTGTGAAAGAGATCTGGGAGCTACAATTTAGGGGATGATTATCAATATATTATTTAAATTAAAAAAAACTTGGAGAATAGCACATTAGCCATATGGACTACTTTTATGTTTTTTGGAACTTGACAACCCCAATTTCCATACATTTTTTTGAGAAATATTTCTTTTTGTAAACATGTCATCAAGGTTTGATGACAAAATGTCATGTATAATGGAATATTTAAGTTCTGATGGGTTGAAAAATAATAAATTTTGCCTTCAATCAATTATGAAAACAATACAATAGACGTAAAACGATTATTTGGATACGCGGCTTTGGATACGCGTCTTAAAACATACACACAAAAATGTCGAAATGCAATTTTGGCAAGTATCCTCATAAACACAGTCTGTTATATCTTAAATGTATGTAAACAGTTGAGAAAGAAAACGCATGTGTAACAGTATATTGTATCCGTGCAGTTCTTAAAGTGACAGCAGCCTAATAAATCTGCTGCAGTCATTATTGTTAATAAAACAACAAAAGACAAAGATAAAATCAATCACTGCTCTTGACTGAATAACTTTCGTAGTTTTAATAAGGATATATTTAATGTATACAGCAGCGTTATTTTAAATTAGATTTTTTCAGTTTCTGTTGTGGTCTGCTACTTATCTGAATACCACTGTTAGTTAATTTTCCTGAAAAAATTGTTTATTTAGCACTGTTTATTTAATTTGTATTTTTTTTAATGTTCTATTTATTTGTTTGTAATTCATTTCTGACTGTTTACTTGTCTTCTGTAACTGTTTTGAGGACTTTTTACTTACATTAGTTAACCAAGTAATAGTTTTTGCTGAACTATCAGACTTTGATCATATCATCCGCCAACAATCGTGTTTCAATATTTATTTAAAATAATCATGATTATGATTTTTGCCACTATCAATCAGCCCTATTACATTCAGTATTATTACGGGATGAATTTCCAGTCTAATACTGATAACGATGATATAAGCAAAAAATACAACATGATCATTTGTAGGTGTTTGTTGTGACACGAAGGCTCACGCTGAATGTCAGTGAAGAGATAGGAGCCCACAAAGGAGAAGATGACCACAGAGATTGGCAATGCACAGTCTGACACCACCTCCCTGACTTTAGCATGCAGGAATGGGCTGGAAAAAAAAACAGAAACTAGAAAATGCAAAAACACTCACATCAGCAACTTTTTGTTTTTGTGAATATAAGTCTTTTTTTTTGTTTGTTTTGTTTAAATCAAGTAGGTTAGAACAGATGACCAAGCATTAGCAGCTAATGATGATTACAGTTAACCATCCTATGATTACCTTCTCTTGATGAGGAACAGGACATAGCCCAGCCACAATGTTCCCAGCATCAGCAGTAGGCAGAGAATAGGGCGCTCCCTGGTGCACAGAACCAGAGTTGCAGGCAGTGAGACGCCTCCGCTCTCTGTACCATTCACTGTCTGATGAAACTTTACACCCAGACGATGCAGATCCTCTGTGCTTCCATTGACTAGTATAAGGCCATGATAATATTTATGAAATACTGAGAGAAAACAGAGATATAGTGGTAAGCAATAGAATTGAGTGAGTGAATTAATACATTTTTTTCTAATTCAGATGTTAAAGCGGTCATAAATTGCATTGTTTTATTGTTTTATAATGTTTACTGTGGTGCACTTATAATGTTAGTATGCTTTTTACATCACAAATTGTCATCATTTAGAAATAAAAGTCATTTTTCCTACTCTGATTTGAACGCTCTGTTTTAAGGGGAGTGTCTTCTGTGGGACTTCAGTGTAAACGCCCACTGCTGTGATTGGCTGACATCTTTGCATATGAAATAGCTAAGTTTTACTCTCTCTAAAACTTTTAGCATGTTTTTACTGTTACAGCACTCAGGGTTAACTGATTGTGAAAAGTGTTGCATTACATTGTTGCATTAGATTTTGGCATGAAAGGTTGCAGTGAAGAACATTGTAGTCAATCACAGATATGTTGTTGAGCTCATGAAAGCAGTGATCTCGTCATTGCAACTCAATTTCTGCACACTAACGAATGCTTTCATCATAACTAACAGTGCAAACACGATGTAAGTAAGAGATTCGAGTTTTCGAGTCGCTGATAAACTCATGCTGTTTGATTGACAGCTCCAGTGATTGCAAAGGGAGCGTTCTTTAACCGATTTCTATATATAATTTAATCACTGTTTAAATAATAGATTATTTTCATCCTTCTAGAGTTGTCAAAAGTACCTGACATTTTAAAAATGTGACACTTTGAGCACTGTTTAGCAGATTCGAAAACACTTCTGATTGGCCAGAGTGTTCATGCGCTCATCAGATATGTCTGTGATTGGCTACAATGATCAATGCACAGGAGTGTTTGAAAGTGTTTTGAAAGCGGGAGCAGATAGACGTCTGCTTTCAATCGCTCCCTTGTGTATCTGGATAAGCGCTCGGTGAAGAGCGCCACTGATGACTATTTACAACACATTTGAAGCGTTGATCACTAAAGCAATCACAGACATATCCGATGAGCACATAAACACACGTTGTACAGGTTTTGAACGACATGAGGGTGAAGAAACGATGACAGAATGTTAATTTTTGGGTGAATTATCGCTTTAACGCATATAAATAATAATTTTCTGAAAATGTGAAAATACATAGACATGGTTATTCTCTTCCAATCTCACTGTCTTCCCTGTTAAATCTTCATTAGGGATTTATTTCTGAGATATTACAAGCCACGACACTGCTCTGGATTGAATAGTTCCAGCATCGTTCAGAGCTCTGAACTTACTGTTTATGGTGCCTTTCAAAGCGTCGCCCACAAAAGCAATGGAGATGAACAAAGCTATCACTTCTTCTGTGGAACTGAGAGGACACACAGGACAGGGTAAACAACTGATCTTCCCTTTTATCAAAACAACCGTGCACAAATCAAGACATAACAACTAAATTGAGGCACGCCACGAACAGAGATTACCACACACACGACAGGAGAGCACAGATCTATGATGTTTATGCAACAGAAAGAGGCCATAGCAGATTATATCAGAATGTAGTGTCTGCCTGAAGAGATTTTATGCATTAGTGAAAGAAAACTGTTGTTATATTATCTCAAGAAAATTAGTGAGGTGTTTGTTTGTGTAAAATTATCCACCACAATACTAGTGTTTGCCAGGGTTGCTACAGTGGGTGGATACTAGCTGGTTGGTACTAGCAATGTTCTCTATAATATTCTGAATTTGATATCGAAATGGCTTCTGACCCTCAGTCTATGGGACTTTCCCCATCTGCCAGGCTAAAAAAAATGTGAATCTGGTTGCTTAGACATGCTAAAGATGTGTCTTTCACATACTAAGGCCCTATTTACACCTGCTATTAAGATTTGTTTTGGTCAATTGGTTCACAAATAGATTCCCGTTTACACCTGGTGTTTTAATCTGTCACAGTATCATTTAGCTGCTCACAGCCGAAGAACAAGCACCACTCTTCAGCACAGTGGTTACCACAAAATTCAAAAACATTCCAGAAGATATTTTGAGAAACTCTTCTATATGTCCAACATATTGAACGCTACATGTAAAAAATGTCTGAAAAACACATAAAATAACACTTATTCTCCTAATGCAGTCCCCTGCAAAGCAAGTTACTGTATGTTAACAAAAATGATTCTTGTAGTCTCAACACAAATGGATTAAGTACATTTATGATAAAATATATTAGGTTGTGACAAAATGTTCAAAATTGTGTTGCATTAGCTCACTTTAATGTGTGTGCTTCTCAGGTTGGAAAATTATGGAAATTTGTTTCCGCCACTGAATAAAAAATAAAGTTAATTGCGACTTTATCTCACAATTCTGACTTTTTTTGTCATTGCGATACAAACTTGGAATTGCAATTTATAAAGTCAGAATTGCAAGATATAAACTCACAATTGCAAGTTATAAAATCAAAATTGCAAGATCTAAAGAAGCACTTGTGACAAATGAAGTCAGAATTGAGTAATATCAACTCACAATTGCAAGTTATAGTCAGAATTGTGAGATATAAAGTCAAAATTGTGACAAATAAAGTCAGAATTGCGAGATATAAACAAGTAATTGCAAGAAATAGTCTGAATTGTGAGATATAAACTCACAATTGCAAGTTATGAAGTCAAAATTGTGAGATATAAATAAGCAATTGCGAGAAATAGTCAGAATTGTGAGATATAAACTCACAATTGCAAGTTATAAAGTCAAAATTGTGACAAATAAAGCCAGAATTGCGAGATATAAACAAGTAATTGCAAGAAATAGTCAGAACCGTGAGATATAAACTCACAATTGCAAGTTATAAAGTCAAAATTGTGAGATATAAAGTCAAAATTGTGACAAATAGTCAGAACTGCGAGATATAAACACAATTGCAAGTTATGAAGTCAAAATTGGGACAAATAAAGTCAGAATTGCGAGATATAAACAAGTAATTGCAAGAAATAGAATTGTGAGATATAAACTCACAATTGCAAGTTATGAAGTCAAAATTGCAAGATAAAAATAAAGTCAGAATTGTGAGATAAAAAGTCCTATTTATCTTTTAAATAATATTATTTTGTGGCAGAAACAAGCTTCCATTGAAAATACAGAATTCAGTATAAATAATAATAATAATAAAAATATCACATCACTGGTAGATATACACATGGTACTACTCCACTGACCGTTTAAAGAGCTTCATAAACAGGCTGACATTGAAGATGCCTCCCAGTATGAGGAACAAACTGTTCCAAAGGCCAATGCAGGCATAAAATGCAGGGAAATCGAGGTCATAGTCATCACAGATGCCTCTGATCACTGCAGTACACAAACAAAGGAGAGAAAACAACTGTAGAGAGACTGTGCAGTTAACCTTCATTTCTTTATAGAGAGATACAGTACCGCTGATGAAGATGGCTAGAGGTGCTGTGGTGAGAGGGATGACCAGCGGAGACCCAGCACAAAGAGAGTAAATCACTCCTCCAATGCTCTGACCAATTATAGTCTTCTGTACATCTGCAGAAAGTCAAATAAACCATCAGGAACACATGATCACAGAACTGGAACTTCCTTCTGGTCAAGCTGGATTGGAACATGGTAGCTGGTGTGACCAAGATGGTCTACCAATGAAGTCCAGCTGCCAACTAATGACCATAAATGACTTAGTCATAGACTTTTGACTACAGACCTATCTCTCCTCGCGTGCTCTCGTCATTCAGAGAGCCAAACGCAATGGCCGGCAGCAGGATAGCGATGTAGAGGAAGATGGCCGTGGTGGTGTACTTCAGCAAAGATCTGTTAGAGCCCAGAATACCTGGATAGAAACCACACAGCAGCGAACACCTCAGCCTGAGCAACAGAGAGTTCTGTTATTTTTAGTAAAAGTGAAGTCAAGCACGGCCTTGGGGAAAATGAGACTCGCCATCTGTGAAGTCGGACAGGTACAATGGAAGCCTGCGGCACAGGTCTTCATAAATACCACAACCTGCTCGGAGGAAATCTTTTACCTGGGTATAAAAGGAGATTTGGAGGAGAAAAATATGTTGATTAATGTTTTTTTTTAATGTATAAACATAGAACTATGGAAGCTTGTTCCCACCATGAAATTAAAAATAAAGGTAATTGCGACTTTGTATCCCACAATTCTTACTTTTTTTCATCAGAATTGCGAGATATAAACTGACAATTGATTGTTACAATGTGTGTTTTTTTTCTCAGAATTGTGAGTTTATAACTCACAATTCTGAATTTATATCACAATACTGACTTTATTGCTTGCATTTGTGAGTTTATAACTTGCAATTCTGAGTTTATAACTTGCAATTCTGACTTTATAACTCAATTCTGACTTTATATCACACAATTCTGACTTTATATCACACAATTCTGACTTTATATCACACAATTCTGACTTTATATCACACAATTCTGACTTTATATCACACAATTCTGACTTTATAACTCACAATTCTGACTTCACAATTCTGACTTTATATCACACAATTCTGACTTTATAACTCACAATTCTGACTTTATATCACACAATTCTGACTTTATAACTCACAATTCTGACTTTATATCACACAATTCTGACTTTATAACTTGCAATTCTGACTTTAAATGTCACAATTCTGACTTTATAACTCACAATTCTGCCTTTATAACTCACAATTCTGACTTTATAACTCACAATTCTGACTTTATATCACACAATTCTGACTTTATAACTTGCAATTCTGACTTTAAATGTCACAATTCTGACTTTATAACTCACAATTCTGACTTTATATCTCACAATACTGACTTTATAACTCACAATTCTGACTTTATATCACAATACTGACTTTATATCTCACAATTCTGACTTTATAACTCACAATTCTGACTTTATATCTCACAATTCTGACTTTATAACTCACAATTCTGACTTTATATCTCACAATTCTGACTTTATATCTCACAATTCTGACTTTATATCACAATACTGACTTTATAACTCACAATTCTGACTTTATATCTCACAATTCTGACTTTATATCTCACAATTCTGACTTTATAACTCACAATTCTGACTTTATATCTCACAATTCTGACTTTATAACTCACAATTCTGACTTTATATCTCACAATTCTGACTTTATATCTCACAATTCTGACTTTATATCTCACAATTCTGACTTTATATCACACAATTCTGACTTTATAACTCACAATTCTGACTTTATAACTCAGAATTCTGACTTTATATCTCACATTTCTGACTTTATAACTCAATTCTGACTTTATATCACACAATTCTGACTTTATAACTCACAGTTCTGACTTTATATCACCTTATAGAACCAGAACCTTTGAAATAATTACATTATAGTGAATGTGTGAATAATCAGTCACAGAATGCAAACACAAATGCCCGTGAAACGTGAAAATGGAGTCATTTTTCAACAAAACCAAGCACTAGGAAGGTTCTTAACATTTAGAAAAATCACATTTGCAAGTTCAAGCAAAATATACTACAGTTACAGAAGTTGTTAAACATTTAATCTTTTTGACCGAGTGTGCTAAACATATTTAGTATAACAGCACTGGGATTTCTCACTGTTTGTATCAATCCACTTGTCTGTGTTCGCAACTATCCAGACCAGAATTTCTGGGCAGTGGAAGCATATGCCTTTGAAACAATCTAACTGACCCCAAACTTTTGAGCAGGAGTGTATTTTTAAATGATTAAAGTGTAAAATGAAAAATAAAATGAATTAAACAGAAATACATATATACATAGTTTTTGGTATATAAATTTGGTTTAATAAAAATATTTTTTACTCTAATGAACTGAATGTCAATTAAACAGATTATTTCAAGAACTGTCATATCTCTGAGCTGGAACGGACTGATCTTTAAAGGTAAACGTTTATGTTTATCAAACATGTCTAATAGCTCCCACTGCAAAAAACACTGGATTTGTGTCCCTAATGCTTTTCACCAAAGTGGACCACATTCGATGAATATTCGTTAATATTTTATGTGCTGTAGTAATTCATTACTTGGATGAGTCTTAGAAAAGCTCTTCAAATGAATCTGCAGTAAGGCTGTTGGGTAATAGGGTGTTCTGGGGGTGGTGGAGGGACATGCTTACATCAGTGTGGAGTAGTTTTATGTGGTCAAGGTTCAGCATAATGTGAAGGTGGACTGTACATGTGGGGAACGCACTTAATGACCCACAGAGAAAACTGAACATTGCGTTAACAGGCAGATAATTGGTTGGTGAAGCCATTAACATGACCCGAGCCTCTCTCGGCATCAGACCTTGAGTGGTTTGTTGCTGTGTGGGTCGGTCTGTTCCTCCACCGAGGGTTTCTGGATGACAGTGGAGAGCCGCTGCCTTTGAATCACCAGCTCCTGCTTGAAGTCCTCCTGGGTCTTAGTTTCCAGGAGTTTCTGCCTAAACGACATGTCTGAGAACAAGGTGGCAAATGTGCGACCGAGCTCTATGGCAGTCTTTGTACTTTTCTGCACAGTAAGAAAGAGGAAAAATAAAAGGAATCTTAAATTGCATATCATCTGAGATGAGAGAAGCAACTCTACAGATGTAAAAAAAAGTCTGAAGACTCCAAGTGTAAAAATGAACACGGCTGCAAATTAGTAGACATGATTGGAGGTTATGACTGGAAGGTGAAAGGAATGGCTTACCGTTCGAGGCGGTGCCAGGATGAGGATAACATAGCGGACTTCACAGCAGTTTACACCCCAGTTCTGCGGCCGCTCCAGACGGGTAATGCAAACACAGCGTCTCTGAAGACTCTTCACGTTACAGCTGAATATAGAAAGCCACACACTTTACATTAGCTGTATGTTTAAAGTGCCCCAATTATGCTTTTATTTACCTTTCATGCAGTGTGTAATATGGCTGTTTGTGAATGTAGTGTGAGTGAGTTATTGTCTCTCAAGAAAGAACTGATTCTGAACTGCCTGAAACAAATGGTCAGTAATTCCAGTCTTACTTCCAGATCGAACCTAAGTAGGGTGTAACACATTTGCATAATGCCAGCCTATGGTCTTCATTGGCTCCCTACGAACAACGTCTACTTTGACCCTTAAACACTGTAGTTATAGCTGAGACATTAAAGAGTTTGGTTCATGATCAACATGTCGAGAAGACTAATCTAGAACGCAAACGGAGACAAACTCGTTTAGAGGTCTTCAGAATCGCGTGGAAAGACAGCTCGTCCCGTTGTAGAAAGACTCTAAAAGCAGCCAGAGCCGAGCATCTCCGCAAACTCATAGAAAATAACAAAAACAATCACAGTTCTTGTTTAGTACAGTGGCAAGTAACAAATGAACAGACATCACCAGAACAAAACATTTCACTAAAGTTTAATAGTGATGACTTTATGGATTTCTTTACTGAGAAAATCGAAAGCATCAGAAATACAATTGTAAATATACAACCTTTGACAGAGTTTTATGATTCAAATATCGCCTCTCAAGAACAGGACAGGAAGAGCTAAATAAACGTATCACTGCGTCTAAACCAACAACATGTTTATTAGATCCAATACCCACTAAACTACTGAAAGAACTGTTACCTGTAGCAGAAGAGCCTCTTCTCAATATTATCAACTCGTCTGTATCTCTAGGTCACGTCCCACGACCGTTCAAGCTAGCAGTTATTAAGCCTCTCGTTAAGAAACCACAATTAGATCCAAATGTATTAGCAAATTACAGACCCATCTCAAATCTTCCATTTATGTCTAAAATACAAAAAAAAAAAGTGGTGTCGGTCCAATTATGCTCCTTCTTGCAAAAAAACGCTATGAAAAATTTCAGTCAGGATTCAGATCTCATCATAGCACAGAAACTGCGCTCGTTAAAATTACAAACGACTTACTTCTAGCTTCTGACCAGGGCTGTGTCTCAATACTAGTGTTACTTGATCTCAGTGCTGCGTTCGACACTATAGATCATAAAATACTCCTAGATCGACTACAAAATTACACTGGTATTCAGGGACAGGCATTACGGTGGTTTAGGTCATGCCTATCAGACCGTCACAATTTTGTTTATATAAACGGGGAAAAATCTAAGATAACGATAGTAAACTATGGAGTGCCGCAAGGATCAGTGTTAGGCCCTCTGCTATTTTCAATCTACATGCTGCCACTCGGCAATATTATAAGAAAACATGGAATTAGTTTCCACTGCTATGCCAATGATACTCAGTTATATATTTCAACACATTCAGATGAAATCTCTAAATTATCCAATATGACAGAGTGTGTTAAAGAAGTAAAACATTGGATGACTAGTAATGTTCTTCTATTAAATTCAGATAAGACTGAAGTATTATTTATTGGGCCAAAAACCTGTACACAGAATCTCTCAGACTACAATCTGCGTTTAGAGGGATGTTCTGTTACTCCATCCTCCACAGTTAAAGACCTAGGTGTTATATTAGACAGCAACTTGTCCTTTGAAAATCATATTTCATATGTTACAAAAACAGCCTTCTTCCACCTCAGAAACATTGCTAAAATACGGAATATGTTATCTGTTTCTGATGCAGAAAAGTTAGTTCATGCTTTCATGACGTCTCGACTAGATTACTGTAATGCATTATTAGCTGGTTGTCCTGCTTCCTCAATAAATAAGCTACAATTAGTACAAAATGCAGCTGCTAGAGTTCTTACCAGGTCAAGAAAATATGATCATATAACACCAATCTTATCATCTCTACACTGGTTACCTATTAAGATCCGTATTGATTATAAAGTATTGCTAATGACCTATAAGGCTCTAAATGGTTTAGCTCCTTAACTGATCTTCTATCACCCTACAATCCTTCACGCTCTTTAAGATCACAAAACTTCTTGTACCTAGGATATCTAAGTCCACTAAAGGAGGGAGAGCATTTTCACATTTGGCTCCGAAACTCTGGAATAGCCTTCCTGATAATGTTCGGGGCTCAGTCTCGCTCACCCAGTTTAAATCTAGATTAAAGACGCATCTCTTCAGCCAAGCGTTCACATAATGCATTTCATATCAGATCAATTGCACGTATCTTTGCTTAATGTTATGAACAGCAGCTACGCTAATTATCCTCCATTTGCTTTTCTGTTTTGCCTCGGGACACCATGCACATTCCCAAATTTCTATATATCCTAATTATTGTTGATGTATTTCATTGCTTCTACCTTAAAATTAAATGCTAAAAGTATTTGTAAATTGATTGTACAAATTATTACATTTGCTAACTGCATTGTAATTTTGACATGCATTCTCTGTAAAGCTGCTTTGAAATGATATGTATTGTGAAAAGCGCTATACAAATAAATGTGAATTGAATTGAACTTTCCATGCACTTCCAAAGGTAAATACGGTAAAACCAACGCCATCATTACTGTTCGTAGGAAGCCTCCAGAGCAGATATGGTAAAAACATACTGGTGGACACTAAATATGGTTATGTTTAAAACCATATGCATACATATTTTAAAGCACTTCTTTATTAATGTTAAAGTGTTACATACAGCACACAGAGCCAGGACTGCTGGTAGCGAACTCCAGTGGCTGTCGCCGTCACACCCTGAATGGTCTCGGTCAAAAGGTGAACTTGAAAAGACAGAAAGAGAGAGAAAATGTAAAACCCATTCCCTGTTGTTAAGGACAGTGGGTCTTCCATTAACCACAATCTCAGAGGGGTTTCCCTGGATTTCTGGATTGCTAGACTAGATGACCTGTGGCACGTGGGGCGAGGAGCCCGCTGCTCACCATTGGCATCCTGTCCTCCGGCATCTGTGAACAGAGCACTCATGACCTCCTCCGCATTGCAGCTGCCCTGCCCGTCCGTGGCCACATGGTAGAGCATTCTGCGCAGCACTTCATCCAGGGAGGCCGCCTTCTCGTCCAGCAGGATGCTGACCTGAGCCAAGAACCCATCCAGATCCCGGTGAGCCCTCACCTCCTCCTGGAAATTCATCAGCTTCACATACTGAAAGAAGAAAGAGCAGTTTAAAATGGGTTGTTTGGCATTGAAGCCACAAATTATCCTTTACATTCATTTATTTTTTTAATAAATCAATTAAACCAGTTAACAAAGCATTTGCATTATGCATTTGGTAATGCTTTTATTCAAAGACATGCCATTGAAGCACAGTAGTGCATTTTGGTAATGCTTTATCATAAGATCTCATTTGTTAACATTACTTAATGTATTAACTAACATCAATGAGCAATACATTTGCTACAGTGTTTATTAATCTTTGTTAATGTTAGTTAATAAAAATGCATGTTCATGTAAGCTCACAGTGCATTAATATTAACAAATGCAACTTTTGATTTTAATAATGAATTAGTAAATGTTGAAATTAACTAAGATTAATAAATGTTATAGAACTAATGTTATTGTAAAGTGCATTTGTATGTTTGTAAAATTACTAAATAGTTATTTTATTTAGTTTAAGTACTAATGAGGGATTCTGAATCAGTGAATCAAATTTTGAATAAAATCGAAGCAATTCAATTTTGTTTGCAGCTTTAATGCAAAGCTATAAATATGTGCAGATCTGGGTGTTAGCGAACAGTATTACAACATTATATTATAGTAAGGTAAAAAAAAAAATGGTTTAAAAATTATGATTAATTTTAAAATAATTATTTTTCTAATTTATAATATTTTTCACCAAAACTGCATTTTTTTTTTGTTAAAAAATACAGTAAAAACAGTAAAATTGTGAAGTATTTTTATAATTTAAAATAATGGTTTTTAGGTATGCACTGATATGAAAATTTTGGCCGATACCGGTAACCGATAATTCTTTATATTTGAAAGCCGATAACTGATATATTGGCCGATAAATCTAAATCAAAATTAAAGCAATTCAAAATTATAAATAGCGGATAGTGCTCATCTGAAGTGTCTCAGCTGAAGGAAATCCATCCATTATTTACTGGCTTTGATATATCGGCCAAAGGTTCTTATCGGGTTGATAATGATAGCATTAAAAAGCTAGGGATCCACCGATATGATCATTATGGCTGATACCGATAATTCTCTATATTTGAAAGCTGATAACCGATATATTGGCAGATAAATCTAAATCAAACTTTTTATATAATTTTTGAGAGCCTGATAACAAAAACAAAGTCTCACCATTAAAACCATGTCCCAAACACACAATTATAATGATGTTATATTCTATCATTATAATATTATGTAGCCTATATGACAGATTTGCTCTGCACATGTTGTACATACAGTAACTGTATTTTCCTTTTTGAAGTGATTTCAATCATATTTCAAGCAATTCAAAACCATCATGGCGGATAGTGTCTCAGCTGAAGGAAATCCATCCAATATTTATCGGCTTTAATATATCGGCCAAATTTTCTTATCGAGCCGATAACGATAACAATAAAAATGAACATATATCGGCCGATATCAATATTATGGCTAATATATCCTGCATCCATAATGGTTTTCTAATGGTGTGATCAAAGCTAGGGATGCACCGATATGAACATTTGGCCAATACTGAGAACCGATAATTCTTTATATTTTGAAAGCCGATAACCGATAAATCAAATCAAATTTTTCTGATTAAGCCTGACAAAAGTCTAACCACTGAAGTGTCACAGGTGAAGGAAATAATTATTTATCGGCTTTAATATATCAGCAAAATTTTCTTATCTGGCCGATAACGGCAATATTAAAAATGAACATATATCGGCCGATACCGATATGGTGGCCGATATATATCGTGCATCCCTAATCAAAGCTGAATTTTCAGCATCATTACTCCAGTCTTCAGTGTCACATGATCCTTCAGAAATCATTCTAATATGCTGATTTGGATTAATTTTTCCAAAATTTTGAAATTAGTGCACATTTAGTGAATTCCAACAATTTAGATCATAAAAAAGAAAAAAATGCTCATTAAGATTAAGCTGTGAGCCTTCCTAGCCATAAACATATCAATTAAACAACAGATTTAAATTATAAAACAGCTTTAGTAAGAATGGCTTACTCTTCTTGATGTATGTAGAAGGCCAAATCCTGAAACATCAGTGTCTATTCATAGGTAGAAAGGAGAGAAGAAGGGAAAAAATAATAAATTGTTAAAACCCTTGTGCTGTTACATGGATGTATGAGTTTGAAGGACAGACCACTGAGCCAGGCCTCCCAGAAGATATGTTTTCCTTCATTATCTTGAACCCTCTGTATTATGTCTCCCTGGTTATAAATAGTCAAAGAGTCTTCAAGTCTGCAGAAGTGCATTGTGGTCCCTGAACCCTGACACCGCAGTCACTTATGAATAAGACCTGGCACAGCCTGCTTCCCCAATGCTGCAAACACATCAGCCAAAACATGAAAACAATACTGATTGTTTTTAAGGCGGAAAGTGAACACAGAGAATTTTTGATGGGTGTTCACAATGTGGAGGAGGTAGAGCCGCTGCTGACGGCTGATACTACTGGGATCCGTCTATACCTCAGGCTACAATCACAATGATTTTTTGAGATTTTAGAAGTAGTCTCAAAGAGAATCTCATCTAACCCACCCACACACCCACGAACATCATGTCTGAACCGCACCACACAGATCTAAACAAACGCTCAGATGCATCACACGCTCTGACCTGAGATGGTCGTCTGAATGGGCGTCTCATAGTGACTGCTGTCTGTCGGGATCGCGAGTGTGTCTTGTTCCCTCTGGCTCTCTTCTCTGCAGTCCTCTGTTTCGGCGTCTCGCAGCTCTGAGACATCAACATGTCACAATAGAGCTCCTTAAGTAGGCCTTTCTTAGCTTTAAGATGATTATTATAATCTCATTTCCCTGCCTAACTCAGTCTGACGTGACCTTTTACATGAAATATAGCACATTGCATTTTGTATAGAAGCTGAGGTGTTCACTTCTTATTCAATGAATCATGCTCATTTTCATCTCAAGCATAGAGATTTTTATTTATTTAACGCTATTTATGGTATGTGACTGCAGATCCATCGCCCTCAAAAATATATGCACCATCTGTTAAAGCTACAGAATACTAATAAAAACCTGCCCAAAACCAGGCACATGGAGCAATATAACCATAGCCACCCCAATAAATACCTTCTTTGCATGTAAGAGTATAATCATGACATGAGGTAAACTACATGATATTCTGTGGAATAAACTCTGAGTTTGTGCAGGCTGCAGCTGTTTGTTTTATAGTTGGGGTGATACGCTGTTAAGTCTGTTTACTCACAGTCTACGGTTTTGATGGTATTTACTCAATGTGATATGGTGATTTTGAGCAGGTTGTTTTTTATATACACTACCCTCCTAAAGTTTGGAAACGCCCTAGAAAAGTAGGGTTTTGAACAATATTGGCATGAATCCTTTTTCATTTGTGATAATTTTGCACTGATAAGGGACAACACAAACTACGAAAACATATTTTATTGCATAAACTGTTTATACATAGACAAAAATTAAATTTTCGATTCATCAAAATATCCAGCATTAGCAGCTATCTGACCTAAACTGGGTTCTGATTGGTTCGTTGTATTCTAAACTTAATTGGCAATCAATTGTTGAAGCTATTAAGGTGTGCTGACCCAAACATCTTTTACAAACCTGGGCCAAGTTTAAACCAGTAACCAGCATCACAGCTGGGGCATGTCTGATTTTGACATGTATATATTGCCATTATTATGTAATCAAAATGAAAATTATTATTGCTGGTCTTCAATGGTAATGTCAATTCACTGTAATGTATTTGCACCAAAAAATGATAAGGATTTATGCTGATATCATCCAAAACCACACTTTGCCAGGGGTGTTTCCAAACTTTTGGAGGGCAGTGTATATAAAATTTTGCTTATATGATCAAGACATGCTCTTACAGTATTTAACACATCAGACCACCCCAATCTCACCTTCAGCCCTCCTCAACCTGTTTTGTACACCAAATTTTATTTGGAAAAGATGCAGAGGAACAGATAAAGAATTATAATGTTTAGTTCTCACCCGTCCCTTGGAAAAGGTGGCCATTTATTGTCTGCCCAGATGTGTCTGTGGAGGAAACAGATCTCAATTGTGCGTTCATCTTCATACAAGATGGATGGATGGATGGATGGATGGATGGAGGAATGGATGGGTGGATGGATGGATGGATGGATGGATAAATGGGTGGGTGGGTGGATGGATGGATGGATGGATAAATGGGTGGGTGGATGGATGGATGGATGGATAAATGAATGGGTGGATGGATGGATGGGTGGGTGGATGGATAGAATGGATGGATGGGTGGATGGATAAATGGGTGGCTGGATGGATGATGGATAGATGGATGGATGGATGGATGGATGGATGGATGGATGGATGGATGGATGGATGGATGGATGGATAAATGGGTGGGTGGGTGGATGGATGGATAGATGGATGGATGGATGGATGGATGGATGGATGGATGGATGGATGGATGGATGGATAAATGGGTGGGTGGATGGATGGATTGGTGGATAATTGGGTGGGTGGATGGATGATGGATGGATGGATGGATGGATGGATGGATGGATGGATAAATGGGTGGGTGGGTGGATGGATGGATAGATGGATGGATGGATGGATGGATGGATGGATGGATGGATGGATGGATAAATGGGTGGGTGGGTGGATGGATGGATAGGTGGATAAATGGGTGGGTGGATGGATGATGGATAGATGGATGGATGGATGGATGGATGGATGGATGGATGGATGGATGGATAAATGGGTGGGTGGGTGGATGGATGGATAGGTGGATAAATGGGTGGGTGGATGGATGATGGATGGATGGATGGATGGGTGGATGGATGGATGGATAAATGGGTGGGTGGATGGATGGATGGATAAATGGGTGGGTGGATGGATGGATGGATGGATGGGTGGATAGATAAATGAATGGGTGGATGGATGGATGGATGGATGGATGGATGGATGGATGGATGGATGGATGGGTTGATGGATTGAGGGGTGTATAAATGGGTGGATGATGGATGGATGGATGGATAGAATGGATGTATGGATGATGGATGGATGGATGGATGGATGGATGGATGGATAAAAGGCTGGATGGATGGATGGATGGATGGATGGATAAATGGGTGGATGGATGGATGGATGGATAAATGGGTGGGTGGGTGGATGGATGGATGGATGGATGGGTGGATAGATAAATGAATGGGTGGATGGATGGATGGATGGGTTGATGGATTGAGGGGTGTTTAAATGGGTGGATGATGGATGGATGGATGGATGGATAGAATGGATGTATGGATGATGGATGGATGGATGGATGGATGGATAAAAGGGTGGATGGATGGATGGATGGATGGGTGGATGGATGGATGGATGGATAAATGGGTGGGTTGGTGGATGGATGGATGGGTTGATGGATTGAGGGGTGTATAAATGGGTGGATGATGGATGGATGGATGGATAGAATGGATGGATGGATGGATGGATAAAAGTACTGTCAAGAATATGTCCAGGTCATTATTTTCCCCAAAATCAAAAGAGAGATTTTTTTTGCCTAAACATGGAGCAGAAATTATGATTAACTTTCTTTCCTATTGGGATACAAGTGAAACGGCTTCTCAAATGAGAAAAAAATGTAGCGTGGGATTTTGTCCATCGGGAAGTGATTGGATCGTTGTAATTTGCTAATTACTCATGCAAGTTTGCAGTACTTAGTGAATTAAAGATTGGAAAAATACATGATTTTTAAAAAAATAATGACATACACAAATGAATCATTTATAATGAACTGCAATATTCCATAAAAAAAAATAAGAATCCTTAATTTTTGATTTGATGTTGACTAAGCCTATTTATAGAAAATAACAATTAAGCCCAGTTCTCATTACTATATTGATTAAAATCTGTAATTTAAAAATTAAAATATGTGGCATGGACTCCTCTAGACCCCTGAAGGTGTGCATCTGTAGATGTTAGCAGCAGATCCTTAAAGTCCTGTAAGTTGCAAGGTGGATCCTCCATGGATCGGACTTGTTTGTTCAGCACATCCCACAGATGCTCAATTGGATTGAGATCTAGGGAATTTAGAGGCCAACACCTCAAACTCATTGTTGTGCTCCTCAAACCATTCCTGAACCATTTTTGCTTTGTAGCAGGGCACATTATCCAGCCACCAGGGAATACTGTTTCCATGAAAGGGTGTACATGGTCTGCTTAGGTAGGTGGTACGTGTCAAAGTAACATCCACATGCATGGCAGGACCCAAGGTTTCCCAGCAGAACATTGCCCAAAGCATCACACTGCCTCCGCCGGCTTGCCTTCTTCCCATAGTGCATCCTGGTGCCATGTGTTCCCCAGGTAAGAGACGCACACGCACCCGACCATCCACGTGATGTAAAAGAAAACATGATTCATCAGACCAGGCCACCTTCTTCCATTGCTCCGTGGTCCAGTTCTGATGGACAGAGATCAGCATGGTCACCCTGACTGATCTGCAGCTATTCAGCTCCATACGTGTGTATCCAGACACCTTTCTATCAGAACCAGCATTAACTTTAATTTGAGCTACAGGAGCTCGTCTGTTGGATCGGATCACACGGGTCAGCCTCCGCTGAGTCTTGTCCGCCCATGAGCCTGTCTCCGCTTCACCACTGTTCCTTTCTTGGAGCACCTTTGATAGATACTGACCACTGCAGACCGGGAACACCCCACAAGAGCTGCAGTTTTGGAGATGCTCTGACCCATTGTCTAACCATCACAATTAGTTCCTTGACAAACTCGCTCAATATATATTGCGTTATTTTCTGTGACTGCAGAGTGCAGATGCTGTGGATAGAGCTTAAGTTGTGTTGAGCACAGAACATTGCTTTAAGGGATCTATTAGTGTGTACGTCCAGCCATTACAGGATTCGTGTGGCCTGAGGGCTGATGGGGTCCTGAATAGAAATGACAGTCTTTCCTCTAATCCCAAGTGTCACATGACCAGACTGTACAGCAAACCAATCCACATGGGAGGAATTTCCATTCTCAGACACACTCTCAAAAGATTTTGCAGTAGACATCATTTTTTATTTATTATTTAGCAAGCGTTCCCGTAGGACCAAATGATATTTTCTGACAAAGATATAACTGAATCAATTTGTTCAAGCCAGCAGGGTTGCAAGAGCAGCGATCTGCCCTTAAGCGCTACAGTGTTTTGAGGACCATATACTGTTGTAACAAAGCAAGTTGTCTGCTAAATTAAAGATGGTGGAGATGATGGTGGAGCTGCGTTCATTGGAGATAGCAACACAATGTGCTAAGAATATCCCTGATATGATTTTTTTTTTTTTTTTGTGCAAAAAAAATTACCTTTTTATCCCATCCACCCTGAAGAAAATACGTGGCCCTAAGCCTTCCATGCATGACGCTATCAGCGCTGGTGTAAATTGGATGAATTTCAAAGATGGGAAATTTCCATTAAATCCCAGTCTCTTTGATGGGCTGGAATAAGTGTGTGCAGCTGAGGTTAGGGTGAGAGTGAGGATCCTGAATTTATAATAGTGACTCATGACTGCTCTTCACTCTTGCCCCTCTTCAGTGTCATAATAAGGCTCATTTACAACTTTTCATTTATTGATCATACCGACTCTAGAAGCAGTTGCATTGAATTTTCCCTTTGAAACACAAGTGAAGTGATTAAAACACTGAAAAGTCCCTGTAATGTTGATATCAGCACTCAATGCCGAGCAGCTAATCAAATTCGACTCCATCTCCGACAAATCTGATATGTTTTCATTGCCCTCATGTAATGCATGCAATCATATTTTCCTGACAATGCTACACAAATTCCCTCTCAATGGACAGCTTGTTGTGATCTGTTCTCTGCTGCTTGCCTCACTAGACTTCCTGTTAGCAGGCTTGCTGACTTCCTGTTGCTGACTGTGCTGTCCTGTGGTGTTGACAGGAATAATAGTTCCATGAAGAGGTCTGTACCTTTTGCAGGAACTACAGTAAATTGGCACTGACCCTAAAATAGTTGTTTTAGCTTTCTCTGAGACCTGCTGACACTAAGTTCCTTGAAAGGTTCACCCAAAAATGAAAAAAATAATTCATTTCAGATGCAAAAACCTCTAAGTCCGTCTGAGATGTTTTTTATTTATTTATTTTTTAAAATCAGGATCCTATGTTTAGGTTCAGTAATTTCACTTTAATGGCAATGAAAAGTTATTAGTGAGTTACTGAAATGCCTTATTTTTAAAAATGTCACTTTAGTCAGTTCATAGGTATTTAACAAATTTGTCTTTTGCTGCGAAACCAGCTAAATGCATGTGTGCTTTTTTTGTAATAATTGGGGCTTTCGCACCATGTTGTTCTAGGAACTTAGTTATATAAGGGTGGTTCCAAGAGAACTAATGTTCCCCTCGGACCATTTTCCTGGTTGCATTTGCACCGCCAGTAGGCACTCTGAAGTGACGTTAACAGCGCTTGTTGTTGTGGCTTTTATTTTGACAGCACAACAGACTTTTATTTTGACCACAGCCTGAGCAAACAGTGTACACATTCTCCATCTTCATTAGTCCATGTAATACGTTATTATACAAAGAAAGTAGACAGTATGTGAAATGGTATTCGTTTTTGCCGTGTGGTTGATGCTCAGTGTCGCTAGCTGAGCAGAAATACATAATCATGTTTTGCTTGGTCCGCTCGGCGCGGTGCGTCTTGGATGGTGAGAGCGTCGAGGAGAGTTGAAGTCAGGTCAACTTTATGGTAATGAGCTATGACGTGGTTCAGCGGCAACCAATCGGAATGTAGAGGTACTCGCTTGAGAGGATTCCGATTGGTTGCCACAACTTGGTGGCGGTTTGAACCGGGTGTGTCTCATACGTCCTGAAAAGTGAAGCTGTGGGCTCTTTGATCGCCCCCTGGTGGCTGGATGCAGTACAGGTCATGAACCTCTCCCTCTCCATTCAAATGAATGGGAATGAGTCAAAATAAAAAAATAAATTATGCTTCAAATAAAATTTTCCGAAAGATGGTTTTGGTCATTTTAGGTAGTTGTTATCACGCTGATATATATTCAATTGTTCGTTTTTGTGACAAGTTTGATTTTAGCCAGCAATTTGATGCTATAGAAACGGGGCGTGTCGTCATGATTGACAGTTGTGATTGACAGCTTCTCTGAGGACTGATATATAACTAACAATTCATTTTCGATTTCTATGTTATTTCACACTGACAAAATGAGTTGTTCAGCAGTAAACTGTACTAACCGACCTACAGGATCTGACGGATCACTGAACTCTTTTCGGTAACGTTAAATGTGGGCTTCATAAGCCAATTAATAAATGTTATTAGTTAAGATAACATGCTTGATATTAGCCATGATGGGAAAAAGCAGGTGATCGTTATCTGGCAGTTACTAATTATTTTTATGGGTATAAAATAATAATTAGCAGGACAAATCTAATGATAGCTTACTCTAATTAATTATAGAGAACTGTCTACAGCAATCGATCTCCTGAAACGTTAGTTCAACTTGATTTAAAATGGCAGGACCGTTTCTGACATTTTAGAATTGTTTAGTGGCATATAATATTGAGTTTATCTACTGAATTTTTGAGTTTAAAAAATATTATTGGTCTAGAAATAGAATAGCTTATTATTTTATAGGTAGAATTTTAAATTGTGTATAATTATATAGCCATAATTAAAATACATCAATGATGACGCAGTCGTCTGGGCGGAAGATTGATACCGCGACTCCGCCTCCGGCTCCACTGACGATTCCTTCTGCACATGCCCAGGCTCCAAACTGACGTTTCTGCGTAACATGTCAATGCCCATCATCGAACGTTTTACATTCAGTTCATTACAATGGAAGGAAGCGTGAAGGTGTGAATGCACAGTTAGTTCGTGGAGTAAATACATAGGCTGTGTACACAGCTTTTTTAAAATGGTGGGTGCTCTAAACACACCTTAAGCAGGCAGAATAAAGTAAGTGGATATTTTTGTTGTAATCACGCCTTTGAACAATTCCAAAATCGTGACATCCATAATCGTAAACGCAATTAGAAATTCGATTAATTGTGCAGCCCTAGATGAGTGAACGAATACTATGTGCGGAGAGCATTCGCTTAATATCGTAATCTCATTTTTGATGTTTAGACGCTTTTGCATCGTAACTCTTCAAATGTATTTGCATATAAATCAACTCACACATCAGATGTGGTAAACAGAAGCTCAAGCACGCTTGCTTGATGTGCGACAACCAATGAGGTTCATTTTTGTGTACGCAGAAATCTCTCTGATTTCATTCTAATATATTCATTTGTATTTTGAAAATGAATGAAAGTCTTATGGGTTTGGAAGAACATGGGGATGAGTAAATGATTACAGAATATTCATTTCTGGGTGAGTTATGCCTTTAAGGATGGACTGGATAGACATATTGAATAAATTGATTCATATTATTATTATTATTATTTACATTTATTCATTTTAAATCATTAAACTTACTCCTTTCTTTAACTTTTAAGAGTTTTGATGTTTCAGAATTTCTCTATTTTGAGCTTGTCCCATACTCTACCATCAGTTTTTAACTTCTATAATAATAATTAGGGGCCAAGCCCCGAAGGGGCTGTAGCCCCTATTGTAATTGTACGTTTTCCCTTTTATTATTATTATTCTTCCTCCCGAATGGGAGTCTATGGCAGCCCTATCAACGGAACATGAGAAAATGATGAAATTTGGCACAGTTGTAGAGATGCTCATGAATAGTGATTGGACCAAATTTGGAGTCTCTAGAACCAACTCTATAGCGCCACCACCAGTTCAAAATTTCAACATTCTAACGGTTTTAACATTTGAACTCTTTGTCATAGAAAAATTAAATTTAGTTCATCTGATTCGTCTCTTCATGCTGATGCTATTCAACTTCTTACATTAAGTCTCCACCCATTACAGTAGCGGCCATTTTGAAAAGTACAGTATTTATTTTTTTTTTTCGCTTCTCCTCCTTCAAAATTTGTCCAATTTTGTCCAGACTTTGATCAGCTGATCTTTGGTCTGAGCCGCACAGAAATGACTGAACAGATTTTTTTTATTCATCTTTGTTCAAAAGTTATGATGTCACGAAGTTAACGAGGTTGACCCGAAATTGCTATAGAGGCTGTATCTCGGCCAAACTTTGAGCAATCAAAACTAAAATTTGTACCCTTGATCAAGACCATGATCTAAGGTTCCATGCCGAATTTGGGAACAGCGCCACCTACAGGTCATGAGATATGAAAAATGGCTATTTTGGCCAATTACTTTTGAACACTTTATTAGAAAATCAAGATCTTGGTGTCTATGGATTCCTTGGGCCATGCCGAATCCGGGGATATTGAATTTGTCAACATCGGATGAAAAGCATGTCCGCCATTTTGAATTTTGTCATAAATTGCAATAACTTTTAAACAATTTGACATATCATCACAAAATTTGGTACATATGACCATCAGAGTGTCCTGAAGGTACATGAGAAGTTTCAGCACAGCGCCACCTAGTGTTCCACAGATATAATGTTTTTTGCAAAATTGCTTATAACTTTTGAAAACATTATCCAAAATGTGTCTGCTTTATGTCATTTTATTCCCTGGCTTATGCCGATTCCGACAATGTGTCATTTGTCATTTTCCTTAAATGTACCTGTCTGCCATATTGAATTAAATCAAAAACAGTTTTTTCGCTACTCCTCCTACAAATTTTGGTCAATTTTGTCCAAAATCAGCTCAGATGATCTTTGGACCGAGCCGCACAGAAATGACTGAACAGATTTTTGATATTCGCTACCATTCCCAAGATATTCATCTCTGAATGTGACCTTGCTTGTGTTTGTTGTCTTATACTAGTTAGCTTAGCACAGTAATTGCTTAGCATGCTAAACTATTGCTATTCTTTCTAATGTGGTCTTCAGTCAACAGGTTAACCAAAACTTAGTTGGCATTAAATAACTTTGCATACTAATATGGTTAACATGCTATAAAGCTTTTTTTTTTGTGAACTCTTTCTCACACTGAAACCTCTGCTTAGCATACTGATGAACTTGCATGGCTGATTAGCTCAATGTGTTACGCCACGGATCTCGAATGCTCTGCATCGTGGGTTCGAAACTCAGTGTGACACATGCCCAGACCGCATGAGGTACTGTGGCAGGAAAAGATGCAGAACTTGTGTCTGTTCTAGGCATTCTTCCTAAAACTGGTCTAATCTGAAGCTATCACATGCAATTCCTTTATGTCCAAATTCGTAGTTATTCTTCTTCCCCCTGTATGGTAATCAATGAACCATAAGAAGGAAAATTATCAAATTTGGCATGCTTGTAGTGATAGTAATTAAAAGTAATTTGACCAACTTTGGAGTATCTAGGACTAAGTCTATAGCGCCACCACCAGTTCAAATATTCACTTTTGTAAAGGTTATAACTTTTGAACCCTTTGTTCCAGAAAAATTAATGTCAATACAACTGATTCCTCTCTTCATACTGATCACATTCAATATCTTACATTAAGTCTCCACCCAGTACAGTAGTGGCCATTTTGAAAAGTACAGTATTCCGTTTTTTCGCTACTCCTCCTTCAAAATTTGTCCAATTTTGTCCAAACTTTGATCAGGTGATCTTTGGTCTGAGCCGCACAGAAATGACTGAACAGATTTTTTTTATTCATCTTTGTTCAAAAGTTATGATGTCACGAAGTTAACGAGGTTGACCCAAAATTGCTATAGAGGCTGTATCTCGGCCAAACTTTGAGCAATCAAAACTAAAATTGGTACACTTGATCAATACCATGATCTGAGGTTCCATGCCAAATTTGGGAACAGCGCCACCTACAGGTCATGAGATCTGAAAAATGGCTATTTTGGCCAATAACTTTTGAACACTTTATTAGAAAATCAAGATCTTGGTGTCTATGGATTCCCTGTGCCATGCCAAATCCGAGGATATCGAATTCGTCAACATCGGATGAACCACGTGTCCGCCATTTTGAATTTTGTCATAAATTGCAATAACTTTTAAACAATTTGACATATCTTCACACAAATTGGTATGTATGACCTTTAGAAGGTCCTGAAGGTACCTGAGAAGTTTCAACACAGCGCCACCTACTGTTCCACAGATGTAATGATTATTGCAAAACCACTTATAACTTTTGAAAACATTATCCAAAATTTATCTGCTTTATGTCATTTTATTCCCTGGCTTATGCCGATTCCGACGATGTGTCATTTGTCATTTTCCTTAAATGTACCTGTCCGCCATATTGAAATAAATGGAAAACAGTTTTTTCGCTACTCCTCCTACAATTTTTGTCCAATTTTGTCCAAAATCAGCTCAGATGATCTTTGGACCGAGCCGCACAGAAATGACTGAATGGATTTTTGATATTCGCTACCATTCCCAAGATATTCATCTCTGAATGTGACCTTGCTTGTGTTTGTTGTCTTATGCTAGTTAGCTTAGCATGCTAATTGCTTAGCATGCTAACCAGTTGTCATTCTCTTTAATGTGGCTCTTCAGTTATCAAGTTAACCATGAGCTTCATTAGCATTAAGTTAGCTTAGCATGCTAATATGGTTAGCATGCTAAGTAATGCTTTTTTTGTGAATTCTTTGTTAGACTAAAATGTTTCTTCCACAGTCTGTTGAATGTGCATCCTCAAGTAGCTCAATGTGTAAAGCCAGTTATCTGTATCCGAAGTTAGTGGGTTCGAATCCCAGGTGGAGCGGTTTTATAAAATAGTGTGTTTTGATTCCTTTACTGCCTCTTGGATTAGAAATAAATGCTTTTTGTTTCATGCTGTGTTCATTTTCATCTAAGCTTATGTACATTCTGAGTTCATTCTTGCCCGTAATTCTGAACCAGCTGTTTCATGTTTGTTCATTTTCTGCTGTTTTTCCTCTTCCTGCTCTGTATTGCACTACAGCATGATGAGCTGCAGAATGATCTAAAGTGCAGCTTTATAAGAATTCTTCATTTTGAGTTCATTTTCACATGAACTAATAAACTTCGGCAGGTGTGGAAACATTCACTTGCACAGTGGTGCAATGAGATGAGAAATGGACCTTGGACCCGGAGGTCGTGGATTCGAATCTTGTGTGGGGTTCCTTTATACAATTGTGTGTAATGAGTCATTTTGATACCTTTTTTATCCAAATAAGGATTGTGCTAATCTTTATTCCTCTTCAATGAGATACAAGTATTTTAGTTCATTCCGTGTTCGTTCTCTGAACTTCTATTGATTTTCATTTCATTTCCACCTGTCCTTCTGAACCAGATGTTTAGCATGTACATTCAATTTCTGCTGTTTTTGCTCTTTCTGCTCCGTATTGCGCTACTGACCCTTCTGGGGCTTGGCCCCGAATTGCTGCTTGCAGCTATATTTATTATTATTATTATATTGTATCCCTGGCGTCTGCCATGACAGAGTCATCAAACATGTTTTTTTTAATCAATCATCAGGAGATAATGAGGCTTGATGTGAGAGGGTTACTCTGGCAATTTGACTCTATTTGTTACATTTCTTAATTGAGTATGTGTTGATTGATTTCATTGCAGTCTAGTTTATTTAACACAGACGGATCATCATATTTGCATATTTACATCTGAAAAAAATATGCATAATTATTTAATTAACAGCTGAATCCTGACTCATTCTTACACCAGTTTTCACCTAATATTGCACTGCAATGAGCTCAATATAACATGAGTTTTGACTTTTGACTGATTCTCAGTGGATAATCCGCTTTGAGAGAGAGAGAGAAAAAGATAATTTTTCATTTAAATATTATTTAACAATTTTCCAGTAGTACATTAAATTCTGATTAAAGCAGCTGACTTTAAAAAATGCATACTGTATCATATTCAGTGTTGATTATCACATACTGTAATAGGAAACATTCACAGTCCTTTAAAATTGGCAATGTAAAAAAAAAAGAAAGAAAAGTATTTCTCTTGCCTTGTAATCTTCCAGTTTAAGCAAATACAACCAGAACAAATGATTCTGTAAATTACCCTGATGAACAGACCAAAACTTTGTCCACTTACAGGTCTCCATCCCCACTGACTGAGTTGACAAAACACAGCTGAACTTACCGGATGGCACAAAATTAAGCACTTCCTTGCTTTCCATCATTTTCCTCAGAAGAATAGCCGATCAACCCATCATGGTTTCAAATAAAAGTCTACTGTCTGCTTCACAACTCTACTTTTACACCTCAGAAACTTCAGTATACACTCTCTTCAGTGCACATGAGACGGGGCGGGTTTGCTCTGCCTCTGGGTCCCTGTGCCACTGACACTAGACTAAACTGAAACGGACACATGATTTCTCATTAATGCCATTACTACAAACATGCTGCAATGTTGTGTTATACTACATTATATATATATATATATATATATGAGAGAGAGAGAGAGTAGCTTATATAATGGAAATGTGTTATTTAAGCACATTACATCTGCTCACAATTACCAGAAATGCTAAGAAATTGAGCCCTGCACTGGGTCTGCCTGGAGAATATTTAAAACGTCTGACTATTAAATAACTTTCATGAATTAAACAATTTTCTTTCCACCAAGAAGACTCATATTTGAGAGCTGATATGAATTTGAATTAATGCAGGATAAGTGGTCGCAAGGTGGAAGGATAATTAAAATTTGCAGTCGAGATCATGCTACCAGTCCATTGAGAAATTAACCCGGCATCACATCCGTAATAACGCTAATATGCTCAATTTGGCAAATTTACACAAAGCACCTCTTGAATATCTGAAGAATATCCCTTAATAACACACAATACACAATGAGCAATAATGACACTAAGTTTTAGCATACTAAATCAGTTATTGTGCTTAGATATTGACATGGCCGGACAGAAACATATGATAAGGGAAATTTTGTGTTGACTGTCCATCAACAAGAAGATTTATTTCATAAACTAAAGTCAATGCAGCATTAACTTTTACGCCTTTCTGAACGTAATAAACGAACAAATAAATAAATCCTTGATGTTCACCCCACCCTCATTTGTGTGCTTTTCCATTGAATTCCTTTAGAATAATGTAATCATTCATGGCATACCTGCTAATTATTTTTGTAGAGGTTAGATGCCTTGTAAACCTTTATTTTCCCGTCTAAACTTATATCAAAGAGGTGCTTTCACAAAACACCTCTGGCGCTCTGTTAAATGCTTGTGAGTTAAATGTTAGTCAGTCCTAAGCAGATTGAATGCCACTAAAATTATGCCAGAAAAACATGCAGCATGGTAGTAAAAGTTGTTGGTGGGTGTATTAATTATACAGAGCTCAGGTATGAAGCGTCAGTGAGTTATGCCTCTGGCTGCTGCTAGGGGGCAGCATGCAGCAGGAGACAGAATTCAGAAACATGACTCAACCAATAATTTATTATTTATAGAGACTTGTAGCAAATATTTAGTTATATGATTAAAGTAACAGGGTCCACAGACACACAGTGTTGTGATACGTAACACTTGATGATGTAATACGCTGTGTGCGTGTACCGGATGTGATGTTAAAAAAAAGCACGTTGGTTCCCAGTAAAAAGAAGATGTTCCTAACCACCACTTATGCTGTCTAGTAATACTTCATGGTGGCAGCGGTAAACAACCGTAAAATCATCCGCGTGTATGTTGTGTTCGTGAGCGACTAGTGACACAAGCCTAATCCATGTGTCCAGCTGTGCGGAACGCCTAAACGGGAGATCGCTCCGTGACGTGCTCTCTTGATGTCGGTGTGGGATCGTGAACGAGCATTGTCTGCGTGATAATTGCTAATGGTCCAGAGAACACAACACGACACTATTTTCAACGTGAGTACAAGATAAATGCGTTAAAATGGCAGCTCACCTACCAATAATGAACTGGTCTGACCCCGAGCTAAGTGAAGCAATGTCTTTATTCAAACAAAAAATGAATCTTTACCTGGAAGATGAAGAAATAACGAATGAAGAAAAACAAGCTAGGAAAATATGTCGAGGCATTGGTGATGAAGGATTAAAACGACTCAATGCAAGTGGGCTCAGTGATGCAGATAAGAGAAAGCCCGACACCTTGTGGAATTTCTTTGAAGGACAACTGAAGATAAATGTGAATTTCAGAATCCACAGGCTCCATCTCATGCAATACAGACAAAAACCAAATGAGAGCATTGACGACTTTGTGACTAGAGCTAGAACTTTAGCATTGAAATGTCAATTCACTGATGAAGAGCTCAATGAACGTATAGTCGAACTTATTATTGCCAGTACTCCCTTTGATGCTTTAAGAAATGACCTATATAGCAAGCCTAAAGGTCACCCCATTGCCAATGTACTAGCAGAGGGGCGAAAATACGAAGCCTTAGCAGCTGGTAATGAACAGATACAGCAGCTTGGCACGTCACACACTGAAAATGTCCATGCTGTAACAAGAGGACGAACATGTCAAAACTGTGACACAAACCACAAGCCAAGGCAGTGCCCTGCATACAATGATACATGCTCTATGTGTGGTAACAGAGGCCATTGGGCAAAATGCTGTAAAAAGAGCAGACGACAGAGACCACAATCCAGCCAGTCCAGAAGAAGTAAGTCACGAACACGCAACAGATACCAAAGCCAAACAAATGCAAGAAAAGACTACAAACGAAGAGATGAATCCAGTATCAACGTTGTAGACGGCACTAAAAACTATGACGAGTATACATACCAAAAACACTTTTACTCCATCACCATCAGTGCAAAGTGCATGCATAGCATCCATGTTAAACCACCCAGAGATGAGGCATTTACAACTTTAAATGTTAAACCGCCTCTCCTGCAAGGTCATGGATATACGCTTCGCTTGAAAATAGATACTGGGGCATCTGGAAACACACTTCCACTGCGTACATTTAAACAGATGTATGGTGCATCACCACAAAGCGTGGAACACCTAAAACCAGCATCCAATGTGAAATTAACGTCATACACTGGCGATGTGATTCCCTGCTTTGGAACCATCAATATGCCATGCCAGTACAAAAAGTCCAGATGGATAGATGCTAAATTCTATGTCGTTGACGTACCTGGACCAGCTGTGGTTGGACTACCCACAAGTGAGCTCCTCAACCTTGTGACAGTAAACGTTGATGTGATTGCTAAACGAGAAAACAATGGACATGACGGAAGACAAACAAAAGTGAGTACCCAACGACACATAAAAAGCATCAGTGAACTAAAAGAGAAATACCCAGACCAATTTGACAAAATTGGCAGTTTCAGCGGTACAGCGAGACTCATTCTTAAGGAAAGTGCCAATCCATTCATCGACCCACCACGCAAATGCAGTATACACATCAAGGACAAGCTTCAAAATGAGTTGAACAAACTTATCGATCAGGGAGTCCTGCGGAAAGTTGAAGAGCACACGGATTGGTGTTCTAGTCTTGCTTTTAGCACAAAGAAAGATGGTTCACTTCGAATCTGCCTAGACCCACAGAAACTAAATGCCAGTCTGAAGAGGTGTCCTCACAAAATTCCAACTGTGGAAGAACTAAACCCAAAATTTGCAAATGCAAAAGTGTTCAGCAAACTAGACGCAAAAGCTGGATACTGGTCGATACATCTTGATGAAGAGTCACAAATTCTAACTACGTTCCGCACTCCTTTTGGCAGATACTGCTGGAGACGTTTACCATTCGGTCTCAGTGTGTCCCAAGACCTTTTCCAAGCCAAAATGGACCAAATTCTTGAAGGTCTTCATGGCGTAATCAGCATAGCAGATGACGTTGCAGTATGTGGAGTTGACGAGGAGGATCACGACAGGAATCTGATAAGCCTAATGGAAAGAGCTGTGGAAACAGGCCTGGTGTTTAACAGTGACAAGTGTGTCATCAAGCAGCAGAGCATTTCTTTCTTCGGCAACCTGTATACAGACAAAGGCATCAGACCAGATCCAGCCAAAATCCATGATATACAAAAAATGCCAACACCACAAAGTAAAGATGACCTGCATCGATTCATGGGCATGCTAAACTACCTGTCACCCTACATACCAAAGTTTGCTGATAAAGCCCACAACCTGAGAGGGTTGCTGAAAAGTGACTCACAGTGGACATGGGACGCTGATTATCAGAAATGCTTTGATGACCTAAAGACAACATTGACGGTTGATGCCTGCTTACAGTACTACGATCCAGCAGTCACCCTCACATTGGAGGTAGACGCATCGCAGAGAGGCATTGGTGTAGCACTGGTGCAAGACAGCAGACCCATTGCTTTTGGGTCAAAGACGTTAACTGAATGTCAATCAAGATACAGCAACATTGAACGAGAAATGCTTGCTATTGTGTATGGTATGCAACGATACCACACATACTTGTACGGCAAATCATTCATCGTTGTAACCGACCACAAACCTCTCGTCACCATATGCACAAAACCTCTGCACTCTGCTCCTCCCAGGCTACAACGTATGCTGATCAAAACACAGGGATACAACTACAGCATTGTGTATCGTCCTGGAAGCCAAATGATTCTAGCTGACACTCTCAGCCGCCTGCCAAACCCTGAAAACAATGAAGACATTGAACTTGATGAACGCATTGATGGGCTGGATGCAGAATTTGAAGACCCTGAGCATCATACTGTTGCAATCGTAAACTTCTCCCCAAACAAGCAGGAGATTCTCAGAAATGAGACCGCAAAAGACCCAAAGCTCAGTGCTCTAAAAGAGATCATCCATCAGGGATGGCCAGACAGGATTCAAGACTTGCCAAAAGATCTGCGCAGCTATTGGCCTTTCCGAGATGAACTTGCCATAGAAGCAGGAGTTGTATTTAAGGGCAGACAAATTCTCATACCAGAATGCATGACCAGCGACATTCTGACTCAACTCCATGCAGCCCACCAAGGAATTGAAAAAACACGCAGGTTGGCTCGAGAAAGTGTATATTGGACCAAGATAAACACAGACATTGAAAAAATGTGCCGATCTTGCAGTACCTGTGCAGAACATCAAGATGCACAACCAAAAGAGCCTCTCATTCCACACAAAACACCCACAAAGCCATGGCAGTACCTATCATCTGATCTATTCGAGATTCATGGACATCAGTACCTACTTACCGTGGACAGGTACTCCAAGTATCCATTGGTTGATGAAATGCCTATGCCAGTAAGCAGCCATGCAGTTGCACAAAAAATGCGAAGTTACATGTCTTTATTTGGTCGTCCAGATGAAATAATGACAGACAACGGACCACAGTACACAGGACAACCTTTCAGGAAATTCATAGCTGACTGGGGAATAACGCACACCACAAGTTCACCACATTACCCAAAAAGCAATGGATTTATTGAAAGACATGTGAGACACATCAAATCCATCATCAAAAAGACAATACAGCACAAAGGAGACGTACAAGTGGCTTTGATGCAAGTGCGGGCGACACCCATTGATAGTGATTTACCATCCCCTGCAGAACTACTCCTTGGCAGACCTATCACCACACTCCTACCAAGTCATGCAGATCCGGGCAAACTGGAACACAGACAGCACCTGGAAAAATTGACGACACGGATGAAAACACATCATGATCAGTGTAGTGGTAGAGACTTGCCTCCATTGTTTCATGGGCAGTGTGTAAGAGTGCTGGACAAGGAGAGGAAAACATGGCACCCAGGGACTATTGTGGAGAGCTGCAAAGAGCCAAGAAGTTACCTAATCCAAACACCAAATGGAAACACAATCAGACGTACCAGGAGCCACCTCCGTGAAATGTATTCTACACACACACAGAAAATCCAGAAGAAGGTACAATTTGATGAAACACCCAAAAAAGATGTGGTTGAACAAAAGCAAAGGATCAAGGATTCAATTGAAAACAAAGTCACACAACCGCTCGAAACAAAAACAGACAACACAGGCACGGAGACAAGACCAACATGCACAAGGTCTGGACGGATTATAATCAAGCCAGTGCAATATAAGGACTATGTGTAAAGCTGAATGAAAAGTTAAGCAATACAATTAATACCAAATAGAGACTGAATGCTTATTTCTGCACATTTAGCTAAACAGGTTGTATTGTTCATTATTGTTATAATGTGCACCCTATTGAAAAAAAAAATTGATCTCATTATTTTCTTGGTTATCTGTGATGTACACTTATGTTAAACAGGGGGGGATGTTGTGATACGTAACACTTGATGATGTAATACGCTGTGTGCGTGTACCGGATGTGATGTTAAAAAAAAGCACGTTGGTTCCCAGTAAAAAGAAGATGTTCCTAACCACCACTTATGCTGTCTAGTAATACTTCACACAGAGGCATTATGTGCGTGTGTACTGGATCCTTTCTTTAGAAAATAAGCTGTTTATTGAATTCTCAATACAAAAAAAGGCACTAAAGCGGTCACTGGGGTACCTTTAATGTACTAATATGCAATCTTTAGGGGTAAATAAGGTACAAAGGTGTGACTTTTTAAACTTTAAAAGTATTAAAAGTAAGTATTTTGTGGTGGAAATTATCATTTGATTTTTTTTTTTTAATAAAATAGTTGACTCTTTCTGGCTAAGATTTCATTGCAAGCAATTTATTTATAATAAGGACACACAATTTTAGTTTGATTGGAATTGAATAACAATAAAAAGCCCTTATTGGCAGAAGCTATTTAAAGCTGCTGTCTGTAACTTTTTTTGTGTTCAAAATTTACAAAAAAATTATATCATGAGAATAATCAACATGAAACATGTTTTTGTCTTACTCTGAATCATTATGGTACACTTATAATGAATGTTTATATTTGGACTATTTCAGACCAGTCCAATAGGAACAGCTGCGGAGTAGCACAGTACTGCGTGACTCGCCATAGACATAAACAGAGAGAAGCAGATCCGGCTACAATGTTCTTCCGCAAGATGCGTGCAGTTCTGTTTATCAACCACTAGAGTGCCAAAAGTTACGGATTGCAGCTTTAAACTAATTCTGCCTATCATCAAGGCCTCATACTGTAACATAGAATTAGCTAAATACTTAGCTTAATTAATGAAATAGTCATTTTTATCAAAATCAATCATATGTCTTGTTTTTTCCGTCATTAGAATCGCTGCATCTGAGGCTGTTAGTTTTCATCAACTTACAGGTTATAAAGTTTACTGTTTGTAGCTATGTGTGTGCTCAGTTTTTCTCATGATCTCAAAATCTCATCTCTTATAAAAGATGAAGTATACATGAGAATACATATTTATATATTTTGCTATTGTATTTTGGAGTGACACTTTCATAAACTTTTCTATTCTCCTCTGATATCATAGCACAACAACAGTGATCAGCAATAATGATAAGCCTAATACTCACAATACAAATGATAAGGTCATATGGATCATAACACACTCTCGGAGGTAAGAAGTGGATCATCCTTCATCTGAAATGTCTTTTCATCCTGAAATGCGAGGCAATGAATGCAGCCTTGTTCTTTATTTACCTTTGCATTGCAGACAAGTAGAAACGCTCCAAGAGTGCGACTGCAGGCAGGGTTGCCAGGTTTTCACAACAAAATCCACCCAATTGCTCCTCAAAACCAGCCCAAAACTAGCCCAGTCGAATTTCAGGGGCTTCCCTGGTAAAATTCGCCTTCTAGGGACTAAATATTGCGTTATTTTGGGTCGTTTCAACCCGCGGACATGAAAAACAACCCGCGGCAACAGTGTAAAAGTAGCCCAATTCCGAGGGAAAACCGCTGACTTGGCAACACTGACTGCGGCTCTTCACTGGCGATAGAGGCGGAGTTATGAGGAACCAATAGAGTTACGAGGTTTAGTCACAAGCTCTACTTTTCATTGGTTAAATATTTGCAAAAACAACAGACAGACATAAAAAGTGACCAATAGTAATTGTTTATGGAAAATAAAAATGACTAAATATTCAAGGTTTCTGCCTGACATGCACAGCGACAACATTTCAAATTTTACTAATTTATAAAGTAATTGTCTTAGCATTAGAGTGAAATAAGAATATCATAAACATATTATTTCTCCTCATTGTAATTTCCTGTTTGGTGTGATGACATTTAATGTCTCAACATTTGTTAGCAATCATCTTTTTCAAGACAAGTAGAAGCTTTCAAAATAATCACAAGTGGGTATTATTACAGATTTATGTGAAAATATAGGTTTATGACAGACCTTATTTCAGGCATTTAACCAAAAACCCATTCTGGTGGAACGCTAACTCGTTTCTGTGGACTTAAGGATAAGGATTATTGCATATTGTTTTATAATGTATGTACTACAATACACTGAGGTGCAAATAGTAAGCTTATATAAAGATTACACTTAGTGCAAAGAAAATACTGCTATTAGTGAAAATAGCATTTAACATGATGTTTACACATCAGATATGTCTTATATTTTATTTCAAGCTTCTTGACAGTTCTCCTTGGTCAACAAAACAACAACTTTATTATGTCTGTAATTTGTGAGAGAAAAAAAATAATTTGCATATGAATAAATATTGAAATTGTTTAGGATTTTTACAGTTCTTCAGATCACTGTTCTAACATTAATTCTACTTAAACATTAATTTGCATTCTTAAAATGGCTTAAGACTCACAATGTATGTTTCTGTGAGAGGTTTTTATGACACTCTTTGTGTGTCCTTGATACAACAAAATGAAATGTTGAAATCTGTTAGTCATGATGACAAACAGCCCCTGACACATCAACCAGACGTTAAAGAATCACCTATTACAGTGTTTCAGATTGTAGACGAGTGTTTTTATCTGTTTTAGTGAATGTCAACAGTGCCCTCTGCTGTTGTACCTCGACTTATTAAGTGATCATAATATACAGCAGTGGTTTTCCATCCTGAGGATCTACATTTTGTATATATATATCTTCATAATACACCTGATTCAGATCATCAGCTTATGTAATCATTTACATTCCTTGAACTTCTTTGGCTTAAAAAAAATCAGTGTTTCATAGCTTAAAATGATCAAGAACAGATAAAGCAGTGGGGAATGTGCAATAAGGCCTTGCGGTTGAATGATTTAATTACTGTATGTGTGTTTGGTCAAAGCATGGGAACTTAATGGGCACATTCCTTTATTGATGTTGTTCTGTTGCTTATTTGTCCCTTTGGTGAATTTCTGTTTGAAAAAAAAAAAAAGAATAAATAAAGATGCATCGGCTACATGAAGTGAGATGTTTATATTTTACCATGGAGACCATCATAATTTACTTAATTTAAACCTAGAATGTATTTCAATCAAAAATGTTAAGTGTACTTTTACCTACAGTAATTAAAAGTTAAACTCAATGTTTAAGTTCACTCTTTATGAAAACCTCACTAGGTGATTAATTTGATGTTTTTTGAGACAACATTAAGTTAAGGGAATGGATTTACTAAAAAATTAATAATTAATAAATCCAGCTTGTTTACAATGCAGACAGATGGCTATGATGACTCGCTATGTAAAAGATAAATGAAAACACAAAGTTCAGTTAATGCATGCATTTTCCTCATCAAAGCCAATCATTTCTAGGAATAGGTGACTGAGAATAAAGAAGCACAGATAAAGCTCATTTTACATACACTGCACTCAACCATTAGAAATGAGCAGAGACATGAACATATCATATATCATATATATAATATATATTTACCAGGCCTGAAAACGTGCTAAGCAATACCAAGACACCCATTCACAGGGTTAAAACAACCCAATCGCTGGGTTTGGCCATTTTCGACACAACTCAGGTTGTTTTTAACTATTTGCATTAAATAATACATTTTGGGTAGCCCCTACAATGTACTTATTGTATTCATGTTGTATTGTAAAACACTACGGGTAGATTCAAGGGTGGGTTAAAAGAAGTGTCGACAGTGTAATTACAGATTACAGAAATTATTAGATGTAATTGCATGCAGTTATTTTAAAAATATATAAGTACCATAATCAAGCATGCACACAATGAATGCATTGTATCAAATGATTAACACAGTATTTAAAGACACATTTAGTTAGACATTTCTGTTCTGACATTTGTTTTGTTGGTTATCATCTTTGATTTGCTGTGTGATTGATGTGATTCTGCTGCCATTGTTTATTAAAGACTATTTATGATATTGCCTTCTTCATGCATGTTGCTTACCACAACAGATGTGACAATATTATTATGAAAATGTGCATTAATGTTTTATTAAACAGTTTTGCTCATTTTTACTGCATATTGTAATAAATAGAACAGACTGCATGTAATTTATCCCCAATTGAAGGGGTAATTGCAAAAACAAACATACATCTTGTGACACCTTCAACATAAAGCAGCACTTTCACAACCTTTAGAAACTGTTTGGCACAAAACAGATTATGTGTAACAGAGTATGTGTCTCCTACCTGTAAAACTGGTCACTATGACTTCTGCCATTCCACCTCTAGTGAAGACGGAAGAGGATGTGAATCTGTCAGTCATGGACCTACAGGTTAACAGACAATCTTAAATACTTAGCTACAGCGTTACATTAGTTAACATTTTAACAGAGAGCCATGCCGTCCTTCTGTTATATAATCTAATTTACATTTCTCTCTGTGCAACATGAATATTTAATCTGTGCAATAGTAGATCTAAAACTTACAACTATAAATATAGTTGCAACATAATATAGCAGTTACACTCTACAAAATGCTGGGTTAAAAACAAACCAAGTTGGGTTGAAAATGGACAAACCCAGCAATTGGGTTGTTTTAACCCAGTGGTTGGGTTAAATGTTTGCCCAACCTGCTGGGTAGTTTTATTTAACCCAACTACTGATTAAAAATGCCTATATGTCTGGCTTAAAATGAATCCACAATCAGACACATAATTACTAGAGGCAACAATAATAATCAAAAGGTGTACATTTATTAATAAGAAATTTAATAAATGTTTATTGTTTATTATTCATTATCTTATTAATAAATGCTCATTTATTAAACATATTAATAAATGTTAATTTTCAGCATATTTTGGGTTCATTTTAATTAAGCAATACAGTCATTTTTATACAACAGTTAAATAAAACTACCCAGCACGTTGGGCAAACATTTAACCCAACCACTGGGTTATAACAACCAAATTGCTGGGTTTGTCCATTTTCAACCAAACTTGGGTTATTTTTAACCCAGCATTTTTTAGATTGTATACTCTACAAAATGCTGGGTTAAAAACAACCCAAGTTGGGTTGGAAATGGACAAACCCAGTTTTATTTAACTCAACTATTGTTTAAAAATGACTATATGGCTGACTTAAAATGAACCCAAAATAGGTTGTAATTTAAAAAAAAAAAGACACATAATTACTACACTCTAAAAAATGCTGGGTTAAAAAAAAACCAAGTTGGGTTAAATATGGACAAACCCAGCAGGTTGGGTTAAATGGCACCTATTATGCCCTCTTTCACATGATGTAATATAAGTCTCTGGTCTGGTCGAGTTTCAGCTTAAAATACTCCACAAATTTGCCCTTATTTGGGGGTGAGCAAAAACATGCCTTTTACTATATTACTATATTGCTGGCAAAAAATAAATAAATCCAAAATTGGTTGAAAAAAATGGCTGGGTGAAAACAACCCAATCCCTGGTTTTGTCCATATTTAACCCAGCAGTTTTTAGAGTGTAGAGGAAACAATAATAATCAAAAGGTGAGCAAGCAATTTAATAAATGTTTATTGCTTAAATATTATTCATTTAGCATATTAATAAATGTTGATTTCCAACATATTTTGGGTTTTAAGCAAACAATACAGTATTTTTCTAAACAATAGTTGAGCTAAATAAAACTGCCCAACACGTTAGGCAAACATTAAACCCAAATGCTGGGTTAAAATAACCTCCAATGGCTGGGTTTGTCCATTTTCAACCCAACTTGGGTTGTTTTGATTTTTCTGATTTTCTGATGTTCGTATACATCCAGGAGAAAATGGTGAGCAGTCATTAACATTGTACTAAGACTTTTTCAAATTTAATACACAATTTTAAATTAAAAAATTGTTATTAGCATTAAATTAATGTCAGTATGAAATGGAAGCTGTGTCTTTTCAGGTTGTCACAGTAAACACCTCATCAGAGAAGTGATTAAAGATTACGAGGGCATAATGATGTGCAGTATAACGATATTGCAATATTCCATAAAAACAACAATTTTTAAATTTTGATTTTGTGGTGACTGCATGGAAATTATAATTGAAAAAAAAAAAAAAAAAAACAGAATGTCTTTGGTTTCTCTCTTCTGCTATAATGACAGATGCACAAGAGCTGCATGAACTCCACAGGTGCGTGTGAAACCTGATAATCTTCCTCTCCAGCATGATTTGAAAATGATGCAGCTTGTGCTTCAATGAAAGTAAGAACAATCTGGCCAGGAGCTGATCAGTGTCACAGATATTACTAGATTTGTGACAAATTGTATGGCAATGGCAAGGTCATAGGTTTGATTCCCAGGGGAAGCAAAAAACGATTAAAATGTGTAGATTTACATTGCCTTGAATGCAATGTAAGTTGGATAAAAGCATTTGTTGAATGCATAATGTTTCTAACATTTCTATAACCATTCTGCCGCTCGTGGCCCCTTCGGTCTTCTGGTGGGTGACCCATAAGGGCCAGTGGTTGGCAGAAGGTGCTGTAGTGTTCAACAAGTAATTTTAGGTCTGTCATCCCCTCATTCTGCCAGTGCTACACATCCAGAGTATCGTGTATTTAACAGTCCAGCACTTTAGAAGAGAACACAACAGCACACAAAGCCATCATTACAAATCATTCGAATGCACTGGACACAAGGTATGTAGGTTTGAGCGTTCAATGTATTCACTGTTGCAAAGTGACTTGTTTTGTGTTTCATAAACATTTTACCATTTAAATTTAAATGAAAAGCCTGTAATGAGTTATTTAACGGTATGTTCCATTAACTTACCCCAGTGAGTGTGACAATGCAATAACAGTCTGATCTTCAAGAGGTTTTCTGACTTTCAAAAAACTCTAATATCATTGATATTCAATTCATCAGCCATCTGTATTTCTCTTGGACGTTTCACCTCATGCTTCGGGTTTAGTTGCATTAAAGAACACGGGTGGAAGGGTGACTTTGACTTCTGACTACTTTAAATGTGCATGACTCTCTTTCTCCGATTTCTAGAAAAAAATAATTATGTATGCTCAGAAATACGTTCTCTTAAATATTAGATTTTTTTTTTTTCTAGTAGTAGCTAAAATCGATTTATGTCACTTTAAATACATGAAAGATATACTATTCTGGGTGCACACTATACCCAGATCTCTTCCGCTAGTCCAGTAATTGCCATACCTGTAAGGAGTGCATTTATTCATTACACACTGAGTGAGATGGAGCTATCAAAGTGCCTTCAGAAAGACTTGATTACCACAGTACTGTAAGTGGAGTGTAATTGCACACATGTCTGAGAGCACCTGTCAGGTATATATGTAGGGACAAGAACATGGGTTTGTCACAATAGGGATTAGGGATTTATTGTAATTGCACTTGATATAATTTCACATATATGATCTTTGTATGCAGAATATGTGAATGCTTGCCTATTCAAAAATTAAGATGTAAATTCGCACCTGTGAACTCTGCATTTGCTTTAGTTGGACTATTGACCCTTTTGTTTTAAAATAATTTGATTTTAAGCAATTGCAATAGGGTTTCGCTGCAAACTCTCTCTTTTTTCTTTGGTTTCTTGACTGAGATTCAATTATTACAGAACTGTTCCATTTCCAAATGCCACCGTAAAACTTACTGCTCAGGATTAGACATGAACACTTAATGTAAAATCCTCAACAATATGAAGTTTTATAAAATGATACATCTCAAACCTCACATTTCAGCCTAATAAATGATTATGTATGTTATACACTGCCCTCCAAAAGTTTGGAAACACCCCAGGCAAAGTGTGGTTTTGGACGATATCAGCATAAATCCTTATCATTTTTTGGTGCAAATACATTACAGTAACTTGACATTATCATTGAAGACCAGCAATAATAATTTTCATTTTGATTACATAATACTGGCAATATATACATGTCAAAATCAGACATGCCCCAGCTGTGATGCTGGTTACTGGTTTAAACTTGGCCCAGGTTTGTAAAAGATATTTGGGTCAGCACACCTTAATAGCTTCAACAATTGATTGACAATTAAGTTTAGAATACAACGAACCAATCAGAACCCAGTTTAGGTCAGATATCTGCTAATGCTGGATATTTTGAGGAATCGAAAATTTAAGTTTTTTCTATGTATAAACTGTTTATGCAATAAAATATGTTTTCATAGTTTGTGTTGTTCCTTATCAGTGCAAAATTATCACAAATGAAAAAGGATTCATGCCAATATTGTCCAAAAACAAACCCTTTTCTAGGGCGTTTCCAAACTTTTGGAGGGCAATGTATATGATTAATCTGAGCAAAAATGAGCTTAATAAAAATCCAAACTCACTCTCTGACAGTAAGTGCCACTTATGGAAAAGTAGAAATACAGTGGTTACCCCTATACACAAAACAGCACTGCATTTACAGAGTGGTGCCAGAACCCAGAAATCGAATTCACCACTGGTTCCTTCGAGATTTTATAATGGTGTTTTTCAATTTATAAGTTATGGCTAACATAACGATGATACTTTGACATTTGTTCTACAATGTACCCAAGAGCCCTTTATTATATTCTTTAGACATGGTTCAGTCAATCTTTCAGTGCAAGCTTATTTGATTTATCATCCACCAGATGAAAATAGTAAGTCTACTTGCTTAGAAAAGTAAAAGCTCACCTCTGCTCAACAAGCCTCACAGTTTGTATCATCATTCATGTCTGGAGTACAAGAGCACAAACAGAGAAGGACGTGAAGGGAAGAGGTTACTGGCATCCTACACGTGTCTGGTGTTGAAAGGCTTTGATCACCTCTACACTGACACCAGTGACCTTCACAGCTACAAAATGAACAACAGCATCTCCGAGGCATCAGGGGAGGCCCCTGTTTACACTCTGACCTCACGGCTGACCCTGGGACATGAGCAACAAAGCAAACACAATTGCAAGGAAGCTGTGAAGACGACTCAATCTAAACAAGAACAGACTGAAGATATCCCAAAGGAAGATGCTGTCAGTGTAGTTCTGCATAAAGAGTGGAAGTTAAAGATTGGTGGGTCATCAATCACTGATGGCAAAACAGGTAGAATGACAGCAGGACCTCAATCGGTCAATGCAAAAGAGCCAATCAGGAGCTCTGTGTTTGAAAAATGGGAAATGATGGATAGAGATGAACAGAGGTCACTGGCTAAACGCCAACTGTCTGAGGAAAGTAAAAAAAACTTTACTCATAGATTAGTGAAGAGCACAGTGATGAAAGAGGAAGATTCGAGGAAGACGTCAACCACTGCCTCAGGAAAACTAAGAAAACTTCAAAAGGACCCGGAGGTCTTCCGCAAGTTTGACGCACATGCAATCAATACTGGAAGAGAGGTGAGAGAGATCAGAAGTCTTTTGAGATTAGTTTGATATGCGTTTATTTGGATTTGTAATTTGCAGCTTAGAATCAAGCGGATCTTTTCGGTGCAAGCAATCACCCAGACAATCACAGAGGGGGCAATGGGTGATTTAGACAAACTGCGTGCCATCTGGATCTGGCTTTGCCACAACATTGGTCAGTATCAGTCTTTCTTTCATACGCACATACTCAAGGGAATTTTCCACATCTGCTTGCAACAGTTTGCTTTTTTTGATTGATTTAATTGTCCTTTTCCTCTAAACAATAAAAGCTTGATATAAATTGAGCTGTGATGCTGAAACACCATAGCAGGATTTAATTCACTATTTACACTCTAAAAAATGCTGGGTTAAAAACAACCCATTTTGGGTTGAAAATGGACAAACTCAGCGATTGGGTTATTTTTAACCCAGCAGTTGGGTTAAATGTTTGCCCAACGTGCTGGTAGTTTTATTTAACTCAACTATTGTTTAAAAATCACTATATGGCTGAATTAAAATGAACCCAAAATATGTTGGAAATTAAAAATCAGACACATAATTACTAGAGGCAACAATAATAATAAAAAGGTGAACATTTATTGATAAGCAATTTAATAAATGTTTATTGTTTGATTATTATTCAATTGATTAAACTTATTAATACATTTTTCAACTTATTAATAAATGTTAATTTATTAAACATGAATAATTTCCAACATAATTTGGGTTCATTTTAAGCGAGCAATACAGTAATTTTGAACAATATTTGGGTTAAATAAAACAACCCAGCAGGTCGGGCAAACATTTAACCCAATCACTGGGTCAAAACAACCCAATCACTGGGTTTGTCCATTTTCAACCCAACTTGGGTTATTTTTAACCCAGCATTCTTTTAGAGTGTAGACTCTAAATTATTGGACCAGTATTGGACATTTCTGTTTATGATGTCCTATTCTGCTTATCTTATAAGAATCATCTGCCTTAAAATAATAATGATTGAATCACTGAATAAGAATCATTATTGTAATAAAGAAACAGAGAGTAAGACGTGTGTTGGAACAATGCCCTAAAATGATGCTGGGTTAAAAACAACCCAAGTTGGGTTGAAAATGGACAAACCCAGCAGTTGGGTTAAGTGTTTGCCCAAACTGATGGATAGTTTTATTTAACTCAATTATTGCTTAAAAATTACTATATGTCTGGCTTAAAATGAACCCAAAATAGGTTGGAAATTAATTACTAGAGGCAACAATAATAATAAAAATAATCAATTTAATATATTTTTTTATGGTTTCATTGTTATTCATTAAACTCATTAATGCATGTCCATTTATTAAACATATTAATAAACATTAATTTCCAACATATTTTGGGTTCATTTTAAGTAAGCAATATAGTAATTTTTAAACATAAAACTACCCAGCATGTTGGACAAACATTTAACCCAACTTCTGGGTTAAAACAACCCATTCACTGGCCAGGGTAAGATATTTTTTGATCAAATCTGATGGTTTTTCGAATCTTTTGTTTCGAATCAGTGGTTCGGAGTGTGTATCAATTTGCCAAAGTCACGTGATTTCAGTAAACGAGGCTTCGTTACGTCATAAGTGTTTCGAAACGTTTCAAAATTTCAATAGTTCACGTGACTTTGGTAGTTTGATACGCGCTCCGAACCACTGATTAAAAAAAAAAGCTTCATGAAGCAGTGTTTTGAAATCGCCCATCACTAGATATTGCTGAATAAAGTCATTTGTTTTTTTGGCGCACAAAAAGTATTCTCGTCGCTAACATTAAGGTTGAACCACTGTAGTCACATGAACTGATTTAAATATGTCTTTAGTAGCTTTCTGTCAATGCAGGCCTCACTGAGCCATCGGATTTCATCAAAAATATCTTAATTTGTGTTGTACAAAGGTCTTACGGGTTTGAAACTGACATGAGGGTGAGTAATTAATGACAGAATTTTCATTTTTGGGTGAACTAACCCTTTAAAACGACCCAGTTGCTGGGTTTGTCCATTTTCAACCCAACTTGGGTTGTTTTTAACCCAGCATTTTTAAGATTGTACCATTAGCTGATGTATGAAAAAAACTAATTCTGAATGTTTCAGTGGCAGAACTTGAATCTGATCTGCTCCGATAACACTAAGTTATTGTTAGGAGATGCTGTTTTGTCTGTTACCTGTAGAGTATGATGTGGAAGGATATCTGGGCCTCACTGAGAAGGTTTGCTCACCTGAGTTGGTCATTTTGACCGGACGAGGTGTGTGCTCTGGTTACTCCGGTGTCTGTTTAGAGATGTGCAGGTAAGCAATTTAGAAATTAATATAAATGGAGGTATACAGAACTGTTTTGACACTCTACACTTAAAAAGTTATGAATGTTATAGTGTTAGATAACAAATTATCAAACCAAATCGCAAGACAGACAGTACATTCTTCCATCAAAACATTTCACACATTTAGATTATACAATATAAAACAAGACATATACTGTTTAAAAAAAAGATAATAGATCATTTTCATATTATGTGATGAACCACACACCTGCGGTTATTCTGATTGACAACTGTATGAACTTGTGTGAACTGTAAAGTAAATCTGAAAAAACAAAACACTTAAAACTCATAACATTAATTGTTCCAGCATCATTTGTTTGCTACAGAGCCCCTAAAGTGACATTTTTAATATTTCAAGACTTTTGCATATGCACAAGAAGGTTTTCGCACATGCATATGAAAGTGTCATTGTGATGCTTGTAAGGTTTATGTTTTCTCCATCTATGCGCTAAAATGTTGTTGTGCATTCATGGATTGCATTGATTGAAGATGTTAGACCAGCTAGAGTAATTAGCTATCTGTTCCGAATCTATGCCAGCATATCAATCCATTAGAGAAGACATAGGCTATATTCACTTATATATATATATATATATATATATATATATATATATATATATATATATATATATATATATACAGTATAAGAGAGAAGAAAATCTCTATAAAATATGAAAACAGATGTAAAATGTTGTTGGGTACTGGCTTACACAGGAGTTAAAGGATTAAATAGCAGATCAGTTGGTAAAATAATCAACCATTTTGAGTTTAAAGTATTTGAAAAAACTAAATTAGATCAATAATTAAACAAAATATTCAAAAAGAGTGGCAGTGGTAATGACCAATACCCCTAAAGAAGAAGAAAATATTTTTGTTCAATAAAATTGTGATGTCCAGTGTTGAGGTTTCGGACTAATACACACATTTTTTGCATGCAGCCTGTACTGCAACAACTTGCCACACTGAATTTGAATGATGGTCTAATCTGTTCAGGGAAGCTGGTATTGAGTGCAGAGAGGTGTCGGGTCATGGTAAAGGCATTGGTTACCGGCAGGGTCAGAGTTACCAGAACACTAAATCCAGCCACATGTGGAATGCAGTGTTTCTGGACGGATACTGGTACTTGCGGGATGCCTGCGTGGGCACTAGAAGAGTGGACCTGGACAACAGAGCATTCATAAAGAGGTGAGGATTTTTACATATTATATATTAATTTCAGATGCACAGTTATATACACATAACTGCATGCTGTGATCATGACAATGCTGCATGTCTAAAACAGAAATCCAATTTCAGATATGAGGAGTTTTATTTCCTGACGGACCCTGAACTTCATTAACTCTCACTATCCTGATGAGGAGGAGTGGCAGCTCTTGGAGAGCCCCATTGAGCTTGAAGAGTTTGAGAAGAGGCTGCTGAAAACTTCTGAGTTCTACAGGCTGAACTTAACCCTCATTCACCCAAAACACTTCCTGATAGTTACAGGCGACTCATTTCAAGTTCTTAGAAAGGAACTCTAAATTTCTGAGAAATGTTAAAACTTTAAGGACTAAATAGTAATTAAAGAATTTAATGTAAATTATAAATAATGATATAATTTTTAAACAAATATCATGAAATATGAATTCATAAATATCATTATGTTTTTCTGCCCAACCACACAACATTTTACAACCTGAAGAAACACCTGAATTTTTAGTTTTTTGCATTTTGGTTGTACTGCATAAATTTGGCAGTTTTGTATTTTATTCCTAACAAACAATAATAATGATTATGCCAGACTACTTAATCAAAATTTATTTAAAAACAAAAAAAAAAATGAACCCAAAAATGAAAATTATCCCATTATTTACTCACCCTCAAGCCATCCTTGGTGTATATGACTTTCTTCTTTCAGACGAACACAATCAGAGTTATATTAATAAATATTCTGGCTCTTCCAAGCTTGATAATGGGAGTGAATGGTAACCAAGATTTTGAAGCCCAAAAAAGCGCATTCATCCATCATAACAGTAATCCATACGGCTCCAGGGGGGTTAATAAAGGCCTTCTGAAGCGAAGCGATGCATTTTTGTTAGAAAAATATCCATATTTATAACTTTATAAACTATAATAACTGGCTTCCAGTAACGGTCATATGCGAGTCTAGTTCTGGCGGAGGAGTGACCTCTGACCCAACTCAAAACGTATTGACGAACACGGAAGCACAGAGCAAAGCAAAACACTGGTCACGATTTAGAAGTCTAAAATGAGAATTTTTAAAGAGAAATGTGGGAGGAGCTTGAGCTCTATTTGTTTGAATCATGAGAGGCATCAAAGCTTACAATACTCCTACATCATACTCTGAAACTCGACTCTCTCGTGAACACACGAACAGACGTTACCTGAAGCTCGAGATTATAGTCCATAAAGTTATAAATCATTGGTTACAAACCATCCCATAACAGCGTGATGAATACGGTCTTCAACTACATGGAACTGGATTAAATATTTTGACTGTTGCGATCCCAATCAGACTTGCAACGCTGCCTGAATCATAATCATGCACTATTCGCTGTTGGTCAGAGGAGAGAACTGGCCCCCTGACTGAGCCTGGTTTCTCCCAAGTTTTTTTTCTCCATTTTTATCACCTGTTTGCCACCTGATGTCACCTGTTGGAGTTTGGGTTCCTTGCCGCTGTCGCCTTTGGCTTGCTTAGTTGGGGACACTTGACGCCATTGTATGTGAACTGAACTAAGCTGGGGTGCATTTAAGTAAGTAAGTAATAACTTATTTAAATGAATCCGTTTGAGATCGAATTAATGCTAGAATTTCTGCTATAAATTATGGACATGGCATTAGAGGACTAATTCTCATTTTCCCCAGTTATTTTGCTTTATTTCCAGATTAAATCAAATGCTCATTCTTACGTACTAGAGCACATGCACACTCTTCAAAAACGGTGCTTTAAATCCCTTGACAAACTAAAATATATAAATGACATTTGTATATATTCAAAGTATAGATATACATTGATATACATTGTACTCAATTTCAGCTTGTTTATTATGCTCAAGATAACTTTTTATTAATCCACATGTCATAAAAACAAGAAACTATGCTTCTAACTTCAGCTCGAAAGCTGTCGTTCCAACCGCACAAGTTTGCGATGGAGTTTGCGAATGTTCATTGATGGTTTCGGGAAACACCAAATCGTTCAACCATGTAAGTAACGATGGAACTTGCGATGTTAGTTGGCTAACGATGCTTTTGGGAAATGCACCCCTGGACGATGACATCACTGTTTTCTCCAGTGCTGATATATGGATAAATTACCTAAATTACTTACTATTGATTTTTACAACAGAATGAATCAATACTGAACTTATTTAAGCTGGACAATGACACCATTTTCTTTAAGAGCTGCTGTGCAGCCAAAATTATTTGCCAGTTATCAATGTAAAGCTGCTTTGACACAATCTGCATTGTAAAAAGCGCTATATAAATAAAGCTGACTTGACTTGATAGAAGGCCTTTAATAACCTCCTGGAGCCATATGGATTACTTTCATGATGGATGGATGTGCTTTTTTGGGCTTCAAACTCTTGGTTACTATTTACTGCCATTATAAAGCTTGGAAGAGCAAAAACATTTATTAATATAACTCTGATTGTGTTCGTCTGAAAGAAGATAGTCATATACACCTAGGATGGCTTGAGGGTGAGTAAATCATGGGGCAATCTTCATTTTTGGGTGAACTATCCCTTTACTGGGGCTTTTTTTTTTCTTCATTATGATTTACAATTGACCATGACATTACTTTAAGCACCAAACAAAAAGTTAATTCAGAAACTAAAAGAGTTCTATGTTTGATTTGCATCTGTAGTGTATTCTTGAATAATCTACTAGATGAGTTTCATGTCATTGATTAATCATTTGATGTACTGCTGTGAGTAACTGACACCTTTACCATTTAAATGCCACAGAGAACAGCGAGGCGACGGTATTGATGAGTTTCCCTCAGCCTGTCGATTTCACCTATCAGATTTCCCAGGCTAGCAGCAATGAACTACAACAGCTGAGCAACTCCACCGGCCTCCTCACAAGCACCCGGCACAGCATGGAGCTCCGCCTCATGCCCACAAAGTCTGGCACATATGAGGTCAGGGTTTTTGCTCGACCTGGAAACACTTCCAAAGCATTCAGCTGGGTTTGTTCCTTCCAGTTGGAATGTCCAACACCCAAAACCTCAGAAGAGCTGCCAGAGAATCCCTACGTGTCCTGGTGCCTGCAACCAGACGCTATGAGTTTAGGACTCAAGCCTTGTGAATATGGGAATGATATAATTTTTCTAGAGTCTGGATGCTTTAAGTTAGTTTTAAAGACTACTAGACCACTTATGATATGTGAATTGAGCAATAAGGACCTGGATAAGACTTTAGCTGAGAAATGCTTGGCCATTCAGACTGAGCCAGATCAACTCACATGTAACGTCCTCTGCCAGTACCGTGGTTACTACCGTCTATCTGTGTTTGTAAGGGACTGGGTGAATGCAGCAGACAGCTTCAAGAATGCAGGCAACTTTCTTCTTTGCTGCACAGGTGGTCCTGTCAACATGAATGAGCTTTTTCCGTGTGGTCTCAGCAGTTCTTGCGGTCCTGGTATCAGGGCTTTGGAGGCGGGTCTCTCCAGGTTCAGCCATACAGAAGCTCTGGTTTATACACCGCAAGGAAACTGCAACATTACCTTCCAGAACCCTCAAGATCTAGATCTCCATGCTGTTCTAACTAAAGAACAGTGCAGTCAACCAGCAAGTCTTTCAAACTATGTCCTCTTCACTCACAATGGGAGCAAAGTCACACTCAGCATTGCCCTTCCTGAGTATGGAGTCTACAAGCTTGGTCTCTATGGAAAAACATCCTCCAAGCAAGAATTCACCTTGCTGTGTGAATACATCCTGAAGAACACCTCAGCGAATAAGTGGCATCCGTTCCCATGCACATACAAAGCCTAGAAGAGGGGCAGTGTGCTGTTTGAACCTCGTACAGGGCTGTTAGAGGCCTCATCATGGGTGAAATTTCGTGTATGTGTCCCAAAGGCCCGAAAAGTGAGTGTGCAAGGAGATCAGAGGGTGGATCTCCAGCTCAGTAAGAGCAGGGTTTGGGAAGGGACTGTGTTTACAGGCAGAGGGCCACAGCTTAAACTTGCTGCCAGCCAGAGTGAGACTTCCAATGAGATGGTGATCATGATGTCCTTCAATGTGCTGGAGTCAGAACATAAGATATGACAAAGTTCTACAATTCACATGGAAGAATGGGACACTTTTGGGAGACCCCTGTGTTGTAACCAGGGCCTAAAATTAACACTCGCCAAAGTTGTTACGTCTGACCCAGGATCTGAGAAACACAAAAACTACCCAAACACTGGGTTGTTAGGTCTGACCCAGGAGCTGGGTAACACAAAAACTACCCAAACACCGGGTTGTTACGTCTGACCCAGGATCTGAGAAACACAAAAACTACCCAAACACTGGGTTGTTACGTCTGACCCAGGATCTGGGAAACACAAAAACTACCCAAACACTGGGTTGTTACGTCTGACCCAGGATCTGAGAAACACAAAAACTACCCAAACACCGGGTTGTTACGTCTGACCCAGAATCTGGGTAACACAAAAACTACCCAAACACCGGGTTGTTACGTCTGACCCAGGAGCTGAGAAACACAAAAACTACCCAAACACCGGGTTGTTACGTCTGACCCAGAATCTGGGTAACACAAAAACTACCCAAACACCGGGTTGTTAAGTCTGACCCAGGAGCTGGGTAACACAAAACTACCCAAACACTGGGTTGTTACGTCTGACCCAGGAGCTGAGAAACACAAAAACTACCCAAACACCGGGTTGTTACGTCTGACCCAGAATCTGGGTAACACAAAAACTACCCAAACACCGGGTTGTTAAGTCTGACCCAGGAGCTGGGTAACACAAAACTACTCAAACACTGGAAAAATAACCCAAAAAATGACCAAAAAGGCTCAACCCAGGACTCGGATAGAAAAAATAACCCAAGATGTTTTAGAGTGAATGACGCTCGGGACAGTTGACGGGCCAGTGCTGCATCCTCACGAAAATATAAGTCTTTCCCTTTTAAATATTCAAACGCAAGAAGAAGCGAAAGGGAACTCAATTTGTTACCCAGAAAGCTGTATCTCAGACAGCACGCGAATACTGAATTGATCTCTCTTTCACGTCTTCTTGCGCTTGAACAGACAAATTCACCTATTCGCCTATCTTGAGGAGTATCCTAATTAACATAGTCGGTTATGTCTTAAGTGAACATAAACAATTGAGAAAGAAATGCATGTGTTTCAGTATATTGGATCCACGCAGCTCTTAAAGTGACAGCAGCCTAATAAATCTGCTGCAGCCGTTAATGTTAATCAAACAACAAAGACAAAATCACTCACTGCTCTTGACTGAATAACTTTTGTAACTTTAATAAGGATAAATTTATGTTTAATTTAGACTATCCTGTGTTAAATGACATCTGATTAATTACACTATAGCTGCAGGAAAATTACATCAGCTCAACCTTGTTCAAGGCTGTTGACATAGTAAAGGAATTCAACTGAGATCTGTTACTGGTGTAACTATAGCAAGAATCACAAAGCTAATGTGACTTTTCTTCATACACTCATCCTAAGAACAGAACTACATCCCACATTAATGAAACACTTGAACTATTGCACCTCATGAACTAAGCCGAGAGTCTGAAGCACTACGTTTAGAGTAGGTGTGATTAGTTTGATCTGGCAGACAATAACTCTATGGAAAGTTGATTTGCACCATTAAGACTGTCAGTTACTGAAACTGAGAGCCCTCCATGCATAAATGTGACTCTGAGAAGCTGGGCATCCTGGGTTTTCCACTGGCGGAACAGCAAATGCATTATGATATTGGTTTCAATTCAATAGCCATAGGTATTACTCATACTTCAATGTATAAAATATCTACTTTATTACTTATGGGATATTTTTTTTATAATTTAGGTTCCCAGAACAAAAAACAAACCTACAAAGGCATGAAAGCGAATGATTGACAGGATTTTGTAAGTAGAGATGCTGGATGAGAGGTGAGCCAAGAGGGGCCGTTTTAATGTTATCCATGCAAAACACACAGTTTGGCTCTTTCGTTTGCTGCCAGCAGGCAATGATAAAGAAAATCACAGATCAAAGTAACATCGCTGTTGTTTGTGTTGTTTCCGTACATCCATAGCTGGAAAAAAAAGAAAATCTGTCTTACAACTTCTTTTCAAGAGTTAAACAACGTCGCAAAAATTTGCTCTTTTACTAATTTTAGGTGATTCTGACTCAACTCCATAAAAAAAAAATATATATATATTTTGACACAATTTTCCATACATTATATGCAAATACATATATTTTTGTCCACGTATGCTGACTGAACACTGATTTTCTCTTTGAAAATGAGAAGATGGATCTAAAAACAACTGTTTAAAACACATCACATAACAAACAAAGCATATCAATATAAACCATATTGTCCCATCCTATTGGCGAAACTCACGTTCCACAGAGAAATTCTGCATGTGCAGTGCTTAAAACAACACTATTCATTCAGCACAGGATGTGTTTGTAGAAATATATGTACCTTTACATCCCTAATATAAACCCAAAACCCAGAAACCTTGTTGCAGTTCTGAGGATGACTCTTTTCTAACTGCCCCCGGCTTCAATCCAGACAGAAAATGTGTGGTCAGTTGCAGTTGCAGGAAGGGCAGCACAGGAAGGAAATTGAAAAGCTGAAACCTAAGAGGTCATTTATCTCCCTCTACACCTCTGTGATCCAGACTATCAAATGATATGAGAATGTAATCCCTCCTGAGACCCGGACGGGTTGTTTATTTCTCAGTCTGCTTCACTACATTGAATTAAAAGCACCAGATTTAAACCTCAAGACTAAAAACAACATGCGATAACTCATGCAAATCCAATTCAAGCAAATAACCCAAACCTTAAAAAGCCTCATATGCTGAGATTGGCATTTCATGGAGAAAAAAAAAAGGAAAAGGAAAAAATGAAATAAACATCACATAACAAAAAAAAATCACATGCTCACAGAAATTTTGGGAAAGGTCATCAGTGAAACAGATGCAGTTTCACATTGTCAGCTCTAGAACAGAGATTACACTAACATTGTCCCACTCTATCTATCTATCTATCTATCTATCTATCTATCTATCTATCTATCTATCTATCTATCTATCTATCTATCTATCTATCTATCTATCTATCTATCTATCTATCTATCTATCTATCTATCTATCTATCTATCTATCCATCCATCCTCGGGACGAATACATGTACCGTTATCCACCCCCCCAACATCCATCCATTCATCCATCCATCCATCCATCCATCCATCCATCCATCCATCCATCCATCCATCCATCTCTTTATCCATCCATCCATCCATCCATCCATCCATCCATCCATCCATCTCTTTATCTATCTATCCATCCATCCATCCATCCATCCGTCTATCTATCTATCTATCTATCTATCTATCTATCTATCTATCTATCTATCTATCTATCTATCTATCTATCTATCTATCTATCTATCCATCCTCGGGACGAATACATGTACCGTTATCCACCCCCCCAACATCCATCCATTCATCCATTCATCCATCCATCCATCCATCCATCCATCCATCCATCCATCTCTTTATCCATCCATCCATCCATCCATCCATCCATCCATCCATCTCTTTATCTATCTATCCATCCATCCATCCATCCGTCTATCTATCTATCTATCTATCTATCTATCTATCTATCTATCTATCTATCTATCTATCTATCTATCTATCTATCTATCTATCTATCTATCTATCTATCCATCCATCCTCGGGACGAATACATGTACCGTTATCCACCCCCCCAACATCCATCCATCCATCCATCCATCCATCCATCCATCCATCCATCCATCCATCCATCCGTCTATCTATCTATCTATCTATCTATCTATCTATCTATCTATCTATCTATCTATCTATCTATCTATCTATCTATCTATCCATCCATCCATCCATCCATCCATCCTCGGGACGAATACATGTACCATCATCCACCCCCCCAACATCCATCCATCCATCCATCCATCCATCCATCCATCTCTCTATCTATCCATCCATCCATCCTCAGGACAAATACATGTACCGTTATCCATCCATCCATCCATCCATCCATCCATCCATCCATCCATCCATCCTCGGGACGAATACATGTACCGTTATCCATCCATCCATCCATCCATCCATCCATCCATCCATCCATCCATCCATCC